>NW_027507791.1:117038160-117681910 GCF_037356315.1 Lithobates pipiens
GCTGTATGTCACGGAGCTGCTGTCAGCGCTGTATGTCACGGTGCTGCTGTCAGCGCTGTATGTCACGGAGCTGCTGTCAGCGCTGTATGTCACGGAGCTGCTGTCAGCGCTGTATGTCACGGAGCTGCTGTCAGCGCTGTATGTCACGGAGCTGCTGTCAGCGCTGTATGTCACGGAGCTGCTGTCAGCGCTGTATGTCACGGTGCTGCTGTCAGCGCTGTATGTCACGGAGCTGCTGTCAGCGCTGTATGTCACGGAGCTGCTGTCAGTGCTGTATGTCACGGAGCTGCTGTCAGCGCTGTATGTCACGGAGCTGCTGTCAGCGCTGTATGTCACGGAGCTGCTGTCAGCGCTGTATGTCACGGTGCTGCTGTCAGCGCTGTATGTCACGGAGCTGCTGTCAGCGCTGTATGTCACGGAGCTGCTGTCAGCGCTGTATGTCACGGAGCTGCTGTCAGCGCTGTATGTCACGGAGCTGCTGTCAGCGCTGTATGTCACGGAGCTGCTGTCAGCGCTGTATGTCACGGTGCTGATGTCAGTGCTCTGTATTACGGTGCTGCTGTCAGTGCTCTGTATCTCCTGCACCCTCTTGTTTGCCTACCCTGGTCCCTGACCTTCCCTCTCCTCCATTGCCTTCATTAGCTCCATAGTCCTGAATTGTCAGAACAATTTCCCAAATAAAAAAAAAATGCTTGTAGTTATCGATCCCAAATTCACCTCATACATGTATTATGCTATTGTCCAGGTGGTGGGACTACGTGCTACCCCCTAATAATTACCCCGTGGCCGCAAATTCGACCTAAAGGTTTGCGAAATTCGCCTCCCATTGAAGTCAATGGAGCCCGCGGCGAACGGTCGTTTTCGCGAACGTTTGTGTCCGTTCGCGTTTCGCGTTCGCGAAACGTCCCGTCGGAAGTTCGTCCATCACTAGTCCTCATTAATTAAGGATATCGGCCTAAAACTAGAGCACAAAGTTGGGTCCTTCACTTCCTTACCCAAGAGTGATATATAGGCCCTCAGTGCTTCTTCGTGGATCTTCAGGCCTTCCCCAATAGAGTTCATATATAAATGAAAGAAGGGAATCAGGGAACCTGAAAACTTTTTAAAATATAAGGATGTATACCCATCCGGACCAGGACTTTTACCTGTCTTACTTTTCCTAATTGCCTGCTCAATTTCTTTCTTTGAAATATCATTTTCTAATTTACTTACATCCTCATCCGATAGGACCGGTAACTTTATCTTCTGTAAATACTGTTCTATTTTATTTCCTCTATTTTGTCTGACTTCACTGTCTTGGATATCATTTACTTTGTATAGTGATTGCTAGTACTCCAAAAAGATTTTACTGATGTCCTTAGTAGAATATTTCATTCTCCTTTTTTTCTTTCATTTTTGCAATATAGTTTACATTAATTCTAGGTTTATTCACCCCCGCCAACGACTTCCAGGTTTCCGAACTCATACTGCCTTTTAGCTGTTCTAATAAAAGCTCATTTGGACTCCTGCTCCATCAGATCTCTCAGAGCCTCATATTTTCCTATTTATTCCATCATTACCTTATTATCATTTAAATTTTTATGTAACTGCTTTAATTCCTGAATTTCTTGTAGGAGAGATTATTTTTGTGCTGTCCACATTTTTTTCCTCTTAACTCCTTCTACTATCAGTCTCCCTCTCATAAATATTTTGTGGGTTTCCCACAATACAGTTGGCGGAATATTTTCTACATTGTTCTCGTTAAAAAGTAAATTCAAATCCCTTTCCAAATCCTCCACTATGCCCTGATCATATAAGAGTGATTCATTCAACCTCCAGGATCTTTGTCTAGCCAGTATATTCTTTAAATCCAGGCTAACTATAACCGAGGCATGATCCGAGACGGTGAAGGAATTCACTTCTGCCTTTATTAGCCCCTCTAAGAGTTGGTGGTCTAAAAAACATAGTTGATTCTCGAGTAGGATGAATGTACCTGAGAATAATGTGTAAAATCCCTCCCTTTAGGGTACAGGATTCTCCACACTTCCACAAGCTGCTGTTGGTGTAGTTTTTGTTTAATTGCTTTGAGATATTTGCCCTCTGAATGTAGGAAGAGAGACTGAGTATCCAGGGTTGGATTGAGTACAAAAATAAAATCCCCTGCCATAATTAATTTACCCTCTTTGAAATATTATAGTTTATTCATTACCTTTCTCAAAAAAAGGCACGGATGGACATTTGGGCAATATATGTTAACTAATGTGTATTCAATAGTGAACAGGGATCCCTTAATAAACAGATACCTTCGTTCAGAATCCATTTCCCATCCCCTGTACTCCTATACAATCCCATCATCCACATCACCGTACGGCATGTGATGGCACTGGACGGCATGTGATCACTCTGTACAACATGTGATAGCGTTATAGGCATGTGATGGCTATGTACGGCATGTGATGACTCTGTACGGTATATGATGGCACTGTACGGTATGAATGCATCAATGCAGTGCATGTTATCTCAGCTTGCAGAGCTTGGATTCATTAAATGAGTTTACCAAAAATGTAAATGTTGCAGAATATACAGCCTCATGCTACACAAATAAGCTCCATTTCATGCTGAATAAACTAAATTAATTATGTGCCTTAAATAGAAACCATCTTCAGATAGATATTTACTCCAAAAGCATTTTATTAAAATAAATTTGATAAAAAAATATTTATTTTTATCCACCCTGTATAAAACACATAATGAAAGCTTCACAAAAATGGGCTCTTCACAGCAATGTCTCTGTGGTTCAGTCAGGGTAATATATAGCTGCAAAAAGTGTTAATAAAAAAACAGAACACAGGTTTTTAAAAATACTTTATTAGACAGCTCCAGGGGTCTTCTTCCGTCTTCGGGGGTCTACTCGCCGGACTCCTCCACTATCTTCTGCTCTTTTACCGCTAGCTCTTTTACTAGCGGAGGAGCCTGGCTTTCTCCTTCGTCGTCGCCGTCCGGGGGTCTTCTTCTGACTTCGGGAGTCTTCTTCCGACTTCAGGGGTCTTGCCCTGCTCTTCGGTTCTTCTTGCCGGGCCTCCGCTATCTTCTTATTTTGACTTTACAAAGCAAATATAAGCAAAAAAATATATATAAGTATCTACAACCTTATATGGTGCACCTATATGTGCTACATCATCAGTACATGTAACACTTGCCTTATTACCTTTTCACTCAGTTAGTAGGAGGTCACTGAGAATGGGTCAAGGGCTCACACATATATGAGATTCAGAAACAGAATAGCAAATGTCTAAGGATCCCTTCCATTAGTCCAATTAACCGTTTAAGTACTGCCTCCTGCACATATACGTCGGCAGAATGGCAGGGCTGGGCACAAGCACGTACCTGTACCTTGCTCTTTAAGTGCCCAGCCGTGGGTTGGGCGCTAGCCGCTGGTACCGAGCTCTGTGGCTGAGGGACAGAGCTGAAGAACGAGGAGAGCTCTGTGTAAACAAACCTCTCCCCGGGCCTCCTACTGAGCCTGTCACTGATTGTCTGTTCCCTGTTATAGGGAAAGACGATCAGTGATGTCAGACGCCAAGCCACGTCCCCTACAGTTAAAAAACACACACACACACACACACACACACACACACACACACACACACACACACACACACACACACACACACACACACACACTTAACCCCTCCCCACCCCCTAGTGGTTAACTCCTTCACTGCCAGTGTCATTTACACAGGAATCAGTACATTTAAATAGCACTGATTGCTGTATAAATGACAATGGTCCAAAAAATGTGTCAAAAATGTCTTGTACGTCCACCATAATGTCGCAGTCACAATAAAAATCACTGATCGCCGGCATTACTAGTAAAAAGAATATTAATGAAAATGCTATAAAACTATCCCCTATTTTGTAAACGCTATAACTTTTGCGCAAACCAATCAATAATCGCTAATTGTGATTTTTTTTACCAAAAATATGTAGAAGAAAACGTATCGGCCTAAACTGAGGAAAAAAAATGTTTTTTTATATATTTTTTGGGGATATTTATTATAGCAAAAAGTAAAAAATATTGCATTTTTTTCAAAATTGTCGCTCTATTTTTGTTTATAGCGCAAAAAAAAAAAGAGGTGATCAAATACCACCAAAAGAAATTTCTATTTGTGGGGAAAAAAGGGTGCCAATTTCTTTTGGGAGCCACGTCGCAGTTAAAGCAACGCAGTGCCGAATCGCAAAAAGCGGCCTGGTCCTTTGGCTGCAAATTGGTCTGGGGCTTCAGTGGTTAATGGTGACAAATTATTACAGATAATTTGACCCATACAGTATAGTGGAATATACATTTAGATTTTCCAGATCAAAAGTGGAGCTTATCTAACCAAATTATTTCAGCATTACAACTGGCCTGGACAGATTGCAGTGCAAGAGGGGGCAACTGAATAAGCAATCATCCTTGCGACACTCTCCATTGGTATTACTTTGCAACTCCCCCTTGAACAATGTAAAGGCGTGCTGAGAGCTATCGTGCAAATCCGAAGATTACAAGACAACCGAAAGATCCGACAGATCGGGATAATCTCTGGGATCTGGATATCTGGATGTCTATGTGACCTGTAATCGAATTTGTGCAGTTTGACCTCCCCTCTGGTAAGGGCGGATTTTCCGGTGGACTCTGGTCCGCCAGACCAAATCCGCTGGATAATCCAATCGTGTGTGCACAGCATTAGTCTTTAAGATAAGGAAAGTGTACTGTTATATAGTGATGGACGAACTTCCGACGGGACGTTTCGCGAACGCGAAACGCGAACGGGCACAAACGTTCGCGAAAACGACCGTTCGCCGCGGGCTCCATTGACTTCAATGGGAGGCGAATTTCGCAAACCTTTAGGTCGAATTTGCGGCCACGGGGTAATTATTAGGGGGTAGCACGTAGTCCCACCACCTGGACAATAGCATAATACATGTATGAGGTGAATTTGGGATCGATAACTACAAGCATTTTTTTTTTATTTGGGAAATTGTTCTGACAATTCAGGACTATGGAGCTAATGAAGGCAATGGAGGAGAGGGAAGGTCAGGGACCAGGGTAGGCAAACAAGAGGGTGCAGGAGATACAGAGCACTGACAGCAGCACCGTAATACAGAGCACTGACATCAGCACCGTGACATACAGCGCTGACAGCAGCTCCGTGACATACAGCGCTGACAGCAGCTCCGTGACATACAGCGCTGACAGCAGCTCCGTGACATACAGCGCTGACAGCAGCTCCGTGACATACAGCGCTGACAGCAGCTCCGTGACATACAGCGCTGACAGCAGCTCCGTGACATACAGCGCTGACAGCAGCTCCGTGACATACAGCGCTGACAGCAGCTCCGTGACATACAGCACTGACAGCAGCTCCGTGACATACAGCGCTGACAGCAGCTCCGTGACATACAGCGCTGACAGCAGCACCGTGACATACAGCGCTGACAGCAGCTCCGTGACATACAGCGCTGACAGCAGCTCCGTGACATACAGCGCTGACAGCAGCTCCGTGACATACAGCACTGACAGCAGCTCCGTGACATACAGCGCTGACAGCAGCTCCGTGACATACAGCGCTGACAGCAGCACCGTGACATACAGCGCTGACAGCAGCTCCGTGACATACAGCGCTGACAGCAGCTCCGTGACATACAGCGCTGACAGCAGCTCCGTGACATACAGCGCTGACAGCAGCTCCGTGACATACAGCGCTGACAGCAGCTCCGTGACATACAGCGCTGACAGCAGCTCCGTGACATACAGCGCTGACAGCAGCTCCGTGACATACAGCGCTGACAGCAGCTCCGTGACATACAGCGCTGACAGCAGCACCGTAAGCAGCCCCAGGAGGAAGTCAGCACAGCACAGGGATGGTGTGATCCCCTCATAATAAGAACCCCCAGGAGGAAGTCAGCACAGCACAGGGATGGTGGGAGCCCCTCATAATAAGAACCCCCAGGAGGAAGTCAGCACAGCACAGGGATGGTGGGAGCCCCTCATAATAAGAACACCCAGGAGGAAGTCAGCACAGCACAGGGATGGTGGGAACCCCTCATAATAAGCAGCCCCAGTAGAAATATGACACCGCTCAACCTCTTCAAAGAGGAGGGTAGGGGCATATAGTACGGTGTGCTTTTTTGGGTCAGGGAAGTGAGCCAAATGAATTAAGAAGGTCTGTGTGCTTGATTCCAAAAATTGTTTATAGACATATACATGGTCTACTGATCACATGTGTTGAATTCCTCCGAGATCCATGCCTCATTCATTTTTAGAAATGTGAGGTAGTTAACACTGTCGTGAGCTAGGCGAGTACGCTTATCGGTCACAATCCCCCCTGCTGCGCTGAACGTCCTTTCGGACAGGACACTGGATGAGGGGCAAGCCAACAGTTCGATTGCAAATTGGGCAAGCTCTGGCCAGAGGTCAAGCCTGCCCACCCAGTAGTCTAGGGGTTCATCACTCCTCAGAGCGTCCACATCGGCCGTTAACCCAATGTAGTCGGACACCTGACGGTCTAGGCGTTCCCTGATGCTGGATCCGGATGACACCTGTCGATGGGTCGGCTGAAAGAATGACCTCATATCCGAAGTCACCAACACATCTTCAAACCGGCCTCTTCTTGCAGGCGCTGTTGGATTGGTACCCGCAAATCCTTCTCTGGGAGTGGGAATTGCTCCTCTGCCAGCGCACGCAAAAGCAGAATGCAGCATTTCTCGAAGCAAGGCCTGGAAGTGCTGCATTCTGACAGCCCTCTGCGACGGCGGTAACATTTCCGCCATTTTGTGTTTGTACCGGGGATCTAAGTACGTTGCCACCCAGTACTGGTCCTTGACCCTCATGCTTTTTATACGGGGGTCCCTATTAAAACACTGGAGCATGAAGGCCCCCATTTGCACTCAAGCGGAAGGTATGTGGTGGTGGTGGTGTTGTTGGTGGTAGTGTCTTTGGGGGTGCACATAGCAGAGAGTGAAGAAGAGGGTGCAGATCGAGAGGATGAGGAGGGTGCAGAAGAATAAGGCTGAGTGAGCCACTCAACCAAGTCTGGTGCGTCCTTTAAAGTAATTGAACGCACCTTCTGCAACTTCCCACTTTGGCTCAAGGCTGTTGCTCCTGCCCTACCCCTACCACCCCTGCGGAAGGGCCTGCCTCTTCCTCTGCCTGTCATTTTTTAAATCACCCTGTGACAAAACTCTTAGTCCCTATACCGCTGAAGGACTGCTGCAGTATAGGGCAGCGGTCAGCAGTAGTGCACGTCAACCCTATGTATTGTGGACCGATAGCGGTCCTTACAGAACAGCAGACTGTACTGCACTCAGGCCTATGTACCGTAGCACCCTATACCAAGTTACCAGTCCTTATAAAAACTTTTGTGGACCAAGCAGGTTGTGTGTTAGTGATTAGCAGACTGTACGTCAGTCCCTATACCAATGAAGGACTGCTGCAGTATAGGGCAGCGGTCAGCAGTAGTGCACGGCAACCCTATGTATTGTGGACCGATAGCGGTCCTTACAGAACAGCAGACTGTACTGCACTCAGGCCTATGTACCGTAGCACCCTATACCAAGTTACCAGTCCTTATAAGAACTTTTGTGGACCAAGCAGGTTGTGTGTTAGTGTTTAGCAGACTGTGCGTCAGTCCCTATACCGCTGAAGGACTGCTGCAGTATAGGGCAGCGGTCAGCAGTAGTGCACGGCAACCCTATGTATTGTGGACCGATAGCGGTCCTTACAGAACAGCAGACTGTAACGCACTCAGGCCTATGTACCGTAGCACCCTATACCAAGTTACCAGTCCTTATAAGAACTTTTGTGGACCAAGCAGGTTGTGTGTTAGTGATTAGCAGACTGTACGTCAGTCCCTATACCAATGAAGGACTGCTGCAGTATAGGGCAGCGGTCAGCAGTAGTGCACGGCAACCCTATGTATTGTGGACCGATAGCGGTCCTTACAGAACAGCAGACTGTAACGCACTCAGGCCTATGTACCGTAGCACCCTATACCAAGTTACCAGTCCTTATAAGAACTTTTGTGGACCAAGCAGGTTGTGTGTTAGTGATTAGCAGACTGTACGTCAGTCCCTATACCAATGAAGGACTGCTGCAGTATAGGGCAGCGGTCAGCAGTAGTGCACGGCAACCCTATGTATTGTGGACCGATAGCGGTCCTTACAGAACAGCAGACTGTAACGCACTCAGGCCTATGTACCGTAGCACCCTATACCAAGTTACCAGTCCTTATAAGAACTTTTGTGGACCAAGCAGGTTGTGTGTTAGTGTTTAGCAGACTGTGCGTCAGTCCCTATACCGCTGAAGGACTGCTGCAGTATAGGGCAGCGGTCAGCAGTAGTGCACGGCAACCCTATGTATTGTGGACCGATAGCGGTCCTTACAGAACAGCAGACTGTACTGCACTCAGGCCTATGTACCGTAGCACCCTATACCAAGTTACCAGTCCTTATAAGAACTTTTGTGGACCAAGCAGGTTGTGTGTTAGTGTTTAGCAGACTGTGCGTCAGTCCCTATACCGCTGAAGGACTGCTGCAGTATAGGGCAGCGGTCAGCAGTAGTGCACGGCAACCCTATGTATTGTGGACCGATAGCGGTCCTTACAGAACAGCAGACTGTAACGCACTCAGGCCTATGTACCGTAGCACCCTATACCAAGTTACCAGTCCTTATAAGAACTTTTGTGGACCAAGCAGGTTGTGTGTTAGTGATTAGCAGACTGTACGTCAGTCCCTATACCAATGAAGGACTGCTGCAGTATAGGGCAGCGGTCAGCAGTAGTGCACGGCAACCCTATGTATTGTGGACCGATAGCGGTCCTTACAGAACAGCAGACTGTAACGCACTCAGGCCTATGTACCGTAGCACCCTATACCAAGTTACCAGTCCTTATAAGAACTTTTGTGGACCAAGCAGGTTGTGTGTTAGTGATTAGCAGACTGTACGTCAGTCCCTATACCAATGAAGGACTGCTGCAGTATAGGGCAGCGGTCAGCAGTAGTGCACGGCAACCCTATGTATTGTGGACCGATAGCGGTCCTTACAGAACAGCAGACTGTACTGCACTCAGGCCTATGTACCGTAGCACCCTATACCAAGTTACCAGTCCTTATAAGAACTTTTGTGGACCAAGCAGGTTGTGTGTTAGTGTTTAGCAGACTGTGCGTCAGTCCCTATACCGCTGAAGGACTGCTGCAGTATAGGGCAGCGGTCAGCAGTAGTGCACGGCAACCCTATGTATTGTGGACCGATAGCGGTCCTTACAGAACAGCAGACTGTAACGCACTCAGGCCTATGTACCGTAGCACCCTATACCAAGTTACCAGTCCTTATAAGAACTTTTGTGGACCAAGCAGGTTGTGTGTTAGTGATTAGCAGACTGTACGTCAGTCCCTATACCAATGAAGGACTGCTGCAGTATAGGGCAGCGGTCAGCAGTAGTGCACGGCAACCCTATGTATTGTGGACCGATAGCGGTCCTTACAGAACAGCAGACTGTAACGCACTCAGGCCTATGTACCGTAGCACCCTATACCAAGTTACCAGTCCTTATAAGAACTTTTGTGGACCAAGCAGGTTGTGTGTTAGTGTTTAGCAGACTGTGCGTCAGTCCCTATACCGCTGAAGGACTGCTGCAGTATAGGGCAGCGGTCAGCAGTAGTGCACGTCAACCCTATGTATTGTGGACCGATAGCGGTCCTTACAGAACAGCAGACTGTAACGCACTCAGGCCTATGTACCGTAGCACCCTATACCAAGTTACCAGTCCTTATAAGAACTTTTGTGGACCAAGCAGGTTGTGTATTAGTGTTTAGCAGACTGTGCGTCAGTCCCTATACCGCTGAAGGACTGCTGCAGTATAGGGCAGCGGTCAGCAGTAGTGCACGGCAACCCTATCTATTGTGGACCGATAGCGGTCCTTACAGAACAGCAGACTGTACCGCACCCAAGCCTATGTACCGTAGCACCCTAGACAGACCAAGTTACCAGTCCTTATAAGAACTTTTGTGGAACAAGTGAGTTGTGAATGATTAGCAGACTGCAGCAGAAGGGCAGCAGTCAAGTATAATATTCTTTCTATATTTGGAAGAAAGAATATTATACGTGTACAAGCCTATTACCGTACCACTGATACCAGTCCTGAAAAGAACCTTTGTGGAACTAATAGTAACAGCAAGTCTTTAAAATTATCCTCACTGCCTGACACACTGCTTCCTGCCTGTCCCTATACAAATTGGCAAAAAAGAGTAGGCTGGAACGATTAGCTGGAACAGCTCTTTTGTGGACCTGATAGTAACAGCTAATGATGATGATGATGATGATGATGAAGAAAGACTAATCTGGCTGAGCTGTCCCTAAAATAGCAGCATACAGCGCTCTGTCCCTTTATCTAAACTGACAAAAGAAACTCAGGCTGCTGACCTAACACCTATACCAGTCCTGAAAAGAACTTTTGTGTACCAAATAGCTAGCGTTTTCTCTGTCCCTACTCCACACAGGATCCTTTCCCTACAGTGACAGAAGAAAGAATGTAAAATGGCCACCGGATCGGGTGTATTTATAGGTTAGGGGGAATGTCCAAGTGTCCATGAGCTGTCATGTCTCAATTGGTTGTCCTGTAACACATGATAAACGTGTCACGAAAGGTTAAAGTTCTTGTATACATTAAACACGTAAGTCCGCCGGGGCGAACGACGGAAAAAGGCGTTCGAACCCGCGGACGGCGAAAGTCGGAAATTCGCCGCGAAACGACCGCCGGGCGAACCGTTCGGCCATCACTACTGTTATATAACGACTGTTACTGAAAGGGGCTATACTATATATAGAAAGTACGCTCCCTATGGGAACACATTTGTAGGAATAAAAAGAAACCAATATGAGCTAACAGGTTATTTTAGAAAAGATAAGACCTAAAAGGAAAGCATTTAGATCCCTAAAGTTTAGGGCACTAAAATTGTATTAATGTAATATAAAGAACGTATTAAAAGTTGTAAAAAAGGAAATAATGTTAGTGAAGATTGAAAATGAAAAAGAAATTGCTAATAATATGTAATCAAAAAGGTTTTACAATGATAAAACTCTAAGACAAAGGTATCTGATAATACAGGACCTCTAAAAGATAACATGGAAACATGAAAAACTGTAATAGGACAAAGCTAAAGCTAAAATCTTAGAATGTATATTTTATTCAGTGGCGGAATTACCAGGGTCGCAACAGTCGGAGTTGCGACTGGACCCTGAAATTCCATCACTGTGGGGGGGGGCGGGGGGCGGCGTGGTTGCTATCCACAGGGCTGTGAGTGGAGAGCATGTCTCTCATGTAATAGCAGAACAGAGACACCAGGATTGAAGTTTAATTTCCCCCTCGTTCTCTCTCGCACGGGACACAAAACACACAGCTGATCTGCTCCCCCTTCGGCCCCCCTCCCTTCCTCTCCTGTCTTCTCCGCGGGCATTCAGGTGTGAAGCTAACAAGCTCACATTTCCCGAGGAGAACACAGGAGAGGAGGGGAGGGGGGGCCGAAGGGGGAGCAGATCAGCTGTGTGTTTTGTGTCCCGTGCGAGAGAGGACGAGGGGGAAATTAAACTTCAATCCCGGTATCTCTGTGTTGCTGTTACATGAGACACGCTCTCCACTCACAGCCGTGCTTACCCCTCTCCAGTGTGTGTATAGACTCAGGAAGATCCTGCCGCCCATGAACATCATAGAACTGCTGATCGCTGCTTCCCCCCAGGTGTGGGGAGGGGGGGAGTACAGAGATCTGCTGGGGCCAAGGTGCACAGCGGAGTCCAGCAAGGTACAGAGAAACCTCTGGAAAGGGGGGTGACTGTCTAGGGACCCTAAAGTAAGGGGAGCTCTCTGGGGACCCTAAAGTAAGGGGGGTATCTAGGGACCCTGAAATAAGGGGGGGCTCTCTGAGGATCCTGAAGCAAGGGGTCCCTCTGTGAACCCTGATGTCCAGTACCACCACCACCCCCCTCCAGTACCAGGCTCGTCCTGGGATAGCTGGAAACATATCTAGCTAAAGAACTTCTTTAAAACGGACAAGGATAAAGGATGAGATGAGAACCAATGACTTCCTATTCTAATTTGAGGCCATGTGTCTTAATAAAGAGGGTTCAACACACTTACTTGCTAAATTATATAAACTCCTACTTGAGAAATTGACCACTAAAGTCCCCTATTACATTAGAGAATGGGAGAAGGAATTGGGTAAAGAACTCTCGGATAGCAGCATTAAGAATATTACATTGCTATCATACACTGTGAATTCTAAAACCCAGGAGTGTTTCAAATTTTTCACTAGGTGGTATAAGGTTTCTGCCCATAGCCCCTCCAGCATAGGTCTGATATTGTCAGAAATATGTGGAACAATTTGGCAGAGTGTCCTGTCATCAGACCTTTTTGGATTGATGTCCGTAATGTGATTAAAGTGGTTGTAAACTCTCCCCCACAACTTTGTCCCATGTAAATCAGCATAAAAAACCCTAATGAACACTGCTTGTAGATATCTCCTTACTTGCTTAGTATTGTTGTAATCCTTTTTGTTCTTTAGAATGATGTCACTGAGCATGCCCAGATCTCCTATGATTTATGGCACACTCTGTGTACTTTGTCTATCTATTATTAGGACTTACCACTGCACAACACTGAAATCCCAGGAGACTGCATAATCGTTCAGAGTTTCCTCCTACACCCCATGTGACCATGTGACAACACATGCAGTGTAAAGCAGGACATGGGGCAGCATTACTGCAATCTTATCAGCTGAAGCTGATAAGACTCACACAGGCTGGGACCCCAGAAGACCAGGTTCGGGGCCACTCTGTGCAAAACGAGCTGCACAGTGGAAGTAAGGATAGCATGTTTGTTATTTAAAAAAAAAAATTCCTTTAGTGACCCTTTAAGATTGCGCTGCCTAACCCCTGGAAACAAGTTTTTTTTTTAAGTTTATTTAAACAGTAAGTGATATGCGATTTGGGCTGGATTACAGTGGCTATAGTTTCATAATTGCTTATTATAATGGACTAAATTAAAAGAAGCATCAGAGTGGGAGAATTTACTTCCTCTTTAGTAAGGTGACACAACGCCAGAGAACAGATGATCCTCTGGCTATGTAATTTCATGATACCGCTAAATCACTGGGGTCCTATGAATGCTCCCTAATGCCTCACCTCCTAAATGATGGTAAGAGCCTTATTCCACTTCATAGGAAGTCCCCGGCGGTACCTACTGTTAAGGATTGTCTGATGAAGGTACATTATATTATGGAGGTGGAGGCATCAATGTGCAAACAACGTAAATAGTGCCATTGGGCACTATGGATAGAATTGTGTTCCTCTGACTGGTGTAAACAACTCACACTAAAATGATGGAGTAGGGATGAGCTTTGAGTTATGGGGCGTTTGCGGCAAATTTGAGTGCCCTATAATGCACTGCAAGGCCGCAGTGCATTGCTGTATGATGATTGGTCAAAGCATACAATTGACCTGCATGCTTTTATCAATCACAGAACGCAGGGTGCCTATGGCCAATCAGGGCTCAGGGGGACTAAGTCCATGCCTTAAACTATATAAGGCTGCTTATACAGTGCCCGTATAGTGTCTTATAGTGGACAGAGATAAAGAGATTGAGCTAGATTAGGCAGGCAGGTTAGTTAGTTAGTGGCTGTGTATTTGATATATACATATACAGTCTACTAGTGTATATATATATATATATATATATATATATATATATATATATATATATTCTGCATTCAGCATAGCCTATATATACAGTGTACAGTTTCTAATACAGTGCAGGTGCTAAACACAAGGGTGTTTCATTTTTCCAAAGATGTGATTTTCATATGCTTACTCCCCGAGTCTCAGTGATGTAAAAGATATATATGCCACATTTCAAGAAGATTGGATAATATTTAGGGGTTGCACACATTGATCATTTTATCAAGGCAAAGTCTGTGGGCTTCACTTGATAAGAAGTCATATACAACAATGCTGCATGAAGAAAGTCCCGTTTCAAGGCTTTCTAGAAGAACAACGGGTGAAAATGGTTAATTACGGGGGCGTGGCTTGCGCGCTGAAGAAGATGGCTGCTTAAGCCTAGAGCTCTCCACATCCGACCGTTTAACAGCAAAAAACAGGCAGGTATTTTCCTCTAAAAACATACCTAAATACTCTGCAGTACTCCTGGGACATGACAAGGTAGCCAGATACCTTACTACGCCAATCCATACATGTACACCCCTTTTATACCTTTTCTTATAAAAAATGACACAGACACCTGCTGGATGTAAATGGCCTTTCCAGGCCTTTATTTAAACAATAAACCAAACTAAAACTTTTTCTTTAAAACTTCTGTAACCATTTTATTTTACCATATATTTTCTTGTAACCAAAACCAGCTCATCAGATAAACAGTTGTTGATCCCTGACGACCCCATTTCAACTTGAGCCTGTAATCCCAACTTTTTATGGCATTCGTCCCCAGCCGCCAACTTGCCTCGGGGACTTACCAATTGACCACAGACCCCCAACTTATTAGCCCGTCAGTCTGGCCAGCCGCCAGACCACCCGGGAGGACTCCATACCCATGATGGGTCCTAACTTTACCAAAACCTAATTTGGAACAGATAGATTGCATACCAGCCGTCAAGGACCCTACCGCCACGCGTACTCATGGTCACCCCATATTCAACCAACCCTCCCCATTAACAGGGCGGGCGGGCGGGAACGTTCCTCCTGACCTGCTGCTCCAGACTGCTGACCCTCCTAGACTCACGTGCCTTCACATTAACTCTACTCCACCCCCTCTTACACCATCCTCCAATCAGGTAAGCCTTGTAACCTTCTTAACCCCTCGTACCATTCCCCTGCGTAAGCCTTGCACCCTGTCATGTATGTCCTACGCTTACGTTGCACTACAGCTACGTACATGTCTTGACAAGGTAGCCAGATACCTTACTACGCCAATCCATACATGTACACCCCTTTTATACCTTTTCTTATAAAAAATGACACAGACACCTGCTGGATGTAAATGGCCTTTCCAGGCCTTTATTTAAACAATAAACCAAACTAAAACTTTTTCTTTAAAACTTCTGTAACCATTTTATTTTACCATATATTTTCTTGTAACCAAAACCAGCTCATCAGATAAACAGTTGTTGATCCCTGACGACCCCATTTCAACTTGAGCCTGTAATCCCAACTTTTTATGGCATTCGTCCCCAGCCGCCAACTTGCCTCGGGGACTTACCAATTGACCACAGACCCCCAACTTATTAGCCCGTCAGTCTGGCCAGCCGCCAGACCACCCGGGAGGACTCCATACCCATGATGGGTCCTAACTTTACCAAAACCTAATTTGGAACAGATAGATTGCATACCAGCCGTCAAGGACCCTACCGCCACAGCAGCACAAGAGTGACACCTCACCCTTGTGCCTGCCGCCACACCTGCAGAGCCCTGCCAATGCCATCTTCCAAACCCAAAGCCCACAGGTCAATCCCGATTGGGTGAAGGTGGACACCATCCCCCCGTAAATACCTCCACGTCTCCACTTCCAACTCCCAATGCCTCACCACAATACCACCATTCCGGGCAACAAACCTCCCCACCTCTTTGTTCACCTTTATCCGGGCCTTATTAATCTTCTCACAAGACCGGGCCCCCCTCCAAGACATGCGGGCCACAATATCGGACCACACAATAATCATGTCCGGGAAGGCAGTACGAAGCCTGAGGAAGTCCCACCGTATGTCTTTAATGATGTTGCGCATCGGCCTGACAACCAAGTCATTACCTCCCACATGTAGGACCAGTACGTCCGGTGCCCGATCCAGGCCCGCATAGCGATGAACCTCTGACACCACCCTGTGCCACATCAGTCCCGGGATGCCAATCCATCGAACCCGGCCTTCATCCCTGGACAGTCTGAGTTGCCTGCCGTCCGGCCGTACATCCGCCCGTCTAGCCCCCCAGAACACAAAAGAATGTCCCAAAATCCAAATGACATAACCAAAAATTAACCAACCCAACCCAAAACAACCAAAAACATATAGCCGACCACTCCAATGACCATACTCCCACCCCTTTTACACGAGGTGCGGTCGCACATAAAGCCGATACCTCCGAGACTCCCACCTCCCAATTTGCTTAATAACCTCTTCCGGCAATCCCCATCTAGCTGCCTCCGTGGCCGCCCCTATCCGGAAGGAATGAGCAGCATACTCTCCCGGAGACAAACCCCCGCTCCGCAAACACTTCCTCAACACTGCCGTAAATTGAAACCGCGAAAGGCATGAACCATCCGCATGCATGAATAACACCCCGTCCCGGTCCGGGCGAACCTCCAAATAAACCCTTAAAGCCTCCACCGGACAAAAACTAGGGTCCGTCCCCCGAAACAATGTTACCCGCACCCCTCTACCCAACTGGTCCGTTTTGGACTTCCTGACCAAAATCACCACCGAAGAAGGGGCCCATGAAACATCACCCCTCCCCAAACCCCCCGGAGCTGTTTTAGATGGCGACACCAATTCTCCTATCCGAAACGCCCCAAAAAATGCCACCAGGAAAGCAGCTCGGAAAAGTAGTTGTTCAAAAACCAGAGAACACACTTCCCGGACGTGGCTCAACAAAATACCCAAAACCTCAAAAGAAATCGGGCGCCGCAAATCCCGTTTTGCCGCCCCTCTTCTAAAACCCCTCAACGCCTTTTTAACTAAAAAATTCTTAGTCACATCCGCCAACCCCTTACATTGAAACAAAAAGGCCAAAGCCGACATTTTCTTGCTGACTGCCGAGCCCGACACCCCAGACACATAATTGTAACAGATAAAACACAATACCCACCGCAGCAGCTCAGCCGGGCCCTCCGACCCCCCAACCTCACCCAACCAGTTCGACCATTCCCTCCACACTGCATTATAAGCCGCGCGAGTACCTGCACTCAACGACTGCTGAATCAGTCCTCCGATGATTCCAGCGCAATCCCCCACATCTCTGGAGGGCACGGGTCCCCGCGTCTGTTCGCGTCCGGAGCCATTCTGCGAAAGTCCTCCCACTGGAAACGAGACAGAGCATCCGCCAACTTATTCTCAATCCCAGGGATATGCACCGCATAAACAAACGCATTAATCCGTAAACAACTGAGTACCAACCTCCTTAACAACCTAACCACCGGGGGGGAGGAGGCCGAAACATTATTTATGGCCACCACCACTCCCATGTTATCACAATGGAAGCGCACTTTTTTATCCCGGAGCTTGTCCCCCCACAATTCCACCGCCAGAACTATGGGAAAAAGCTCCAGTAACGCCAGGTTAGTTAAAAACCCCGCCTCCCTCCAAGAGTCCGGCCATGGTTCGGCACTCCATTGCCCCTGGCAATAAGCTCCATAACCTGCCGAACCCGCTGCGTCAGTAAACAAAACCAAATCAGCGTTGCTGACCGGTCCCTCCTGCACAATCGCTCTCCCATTAAACTCCACCAGGAACACCCCCCATACACCCAGATCATCCCGTAAGTCTCTGGACAACCGCACAAAATGAGTGGGCACCTTCACCCCTGCTGTGGCTGCCGCCAGTCTCCTGCAAAAAATTCTCCCCATAGGCATAATCCTGCAAGCAAAATTCAATTTGCCCAGGAGCGATTGCAATTCCTTCAACCTGAGTTTTCGTTTTCCCCGCGCTGCGACCACCTCCTGCCGCAGCGCCACCACCTTCTCCTCAGGCAACCTACATTCCATGGCCATGGAATCAATCGTGATTCCCAAAAACACTATCTCCGACCTGGGACCCTCCGTCTTCTCCCTCGCCAAGGGAACCCCAAACCGTTCGGCCAAATGTTGCAACGTCCCCAGCAGGATCCCGCAGCCGCGGGATCCTGGCGGCCCTACACACAGGAAGTCATCCAGGTAATGTATGACCGAGTTGACTCCCGCCGTCTCCCGTACAGCCCATTCAAAAAACGAACTGAACAGCTCAAAAAGTGCACACGAGATAGAACATCCCATGGGCAAGCAGCGATCGACAAAATACGACCCCTGCCAGCAACAACCCAACAAGCGCATACTCCCTGGATGTACCGGCAACAAACGAAATGCCGCCTCTACATCCGTTTTAGCCAGAAGAGCCCCCCTGCCATACTTTCTCACCCACGCTATCGCTGCATCAAATGATGTATAAGTAACCGCACAAGCTTGCGGGTCAATACCATCATTTACCGATCCGCCCCTGGGGTAAGACAGGTGGTGAATCATCCTGAATTGCCCCGGTTCCTTCTTCGGAACAACCCCCAAAGGCGAGACCACTAGATCCGCCATCGGAGGGGCAAGAAATGGGCCGGCCATCCGGCCCAACGCCACCTCCTTAGCCAATTTTGCCGACACCACGTGTTCATGCAGCAAAGCCGACCTTAAATTCTTGGCCAGCGGGGGAACCTCCCTCAACGCACTCGGAATCCTAAACCCATCCCGAAAACCAGCCTCCAACAACCCCGCCGCCGCACGATCAGGATACCTACTTAGGAAAGGAAGCATCCTTTCCAGCCTCACCGGCGTCATCCCTTTTTCCAGCGAAATCTCCAGTACGACCTTTGCCCTGTCTGAAACAACGTGCGAAGGGGTGCCCTCCACTGCATCCCGAACACTCGTGCTTGTAACGACAGGCGTTACCAAACTTGCACGTCCCGTCGTTAAATTGCCAGCAGACCCCCTTCTTTTTTGGGGCCAGCGATCCCGCTGAGGCGGCGGCGCCGGCCCCCCCTGGAAAAAACTGTCCCGGGGCCCGGGCCGAAGTCATCAACTTCATCCACAGGCTGATGTCCTTGTGGTCCCACCTAATGGACGTCCGTACCGCTTTGCGTTGACGAAACTGTTCGTCATAACGTAACCAGGCCAAGCCCCCATAAACCCTGTGCGCCTCACTAATGGCCTCCAGGTAACAGAACAACGCCGAACAATTCTCCGGCGCCTTTTCCCCAATCACGCTAGCTAAAATCGCAAACGCTTGCAGCCAATTCGCAAACGTGCGCGGAATAAGCCTATATCTCCTCTTCTCCTCCTCTTCTTTCTTGCTCTCATCAGGCTTGACCCTGTCTAAATTAAATTTCTCCAACGGCAACAACGAGAAGATCTCCACAAATTCGTCCTTCCAAATCTTCTCCCTCACCTCCTTCTTCAAATGCGCCCCTAACGGTCCCTCGAAGCACACATAAACTTCGCTCCTCGCCGCATCTGCTAAGCGAATCTTTTCAGCATCCTTGTCTTTGTCCACCGCAGCCCCACTTGGTCCCTCGCCGTCCTTCCGCGCCAGCACCTCCCTCTCTGTCTGCGTCTCCGCTGCCACCCCACCCACCGACAACCCCAACCCGGAGGGGACAGCCGTCCCCAGCTCTACCCGAGCCGCGGCGGGCGGCCCTACCCATGGAGTACTCGGGGCGTGCACCGGCCCCGAGTCACCCTGCAGGCTGCGCAGCAGCTCTTTCAACACCACCAACAACTCCCCCCCCCCCTTCGCCCCCCCCACCCCTGCCTCCCCCCCACTCACCCCCGCAAGAAACCCCCCCACAGACCCCAAGGACTTACCGGGCTGCTGTTGCCTGGAAGGCTCTCCAGCCGCTGCCCCTACTGCCGCCGCCGGATCGCACTCGTCCTCCTGCAGCTCTCCCTCTTCCATGCTGCTGTCCTCCGTCAGTGTCCTGACCCTCGGGGGCCTCTGCGCTGGCATGCCAGACGGCCCAGGCCGCTCCCGACCGGTTTCCTGTCGCTGTACATGGCGGCCGCCATGTTTTTTGTTTACAAGGACATCACTTCCGGTCGCGCCGACCTCACTTCCGCTGACGTCATCAGCGTGCGCCGCGGCGAGCGCGCGCGCGCTGTTCCTCCGCTGGCCCTCCCTCCCAGGCACAGAAACATGCCCGGAGGCGTGGCCACCCGACTGCCGCTCTGCATCTGCTAATGGGCCCCCCCCCGAAGCTAAGATGGCGCCCACACGTGGCAGGCCGACGGCCGCCTCCGGGACAAGGCCGGCGCCCGAGGACCCCACTCTCCCCCGTCGAGCGGCCCCCCCGACCGGAGCATCGCCAGGGGGAACCACTGGAACCACTAACGATCGCGCGGTCCTGGAGGTGGCCTGAGGCAGGATCCGGTGAGTGACCCCCCTCCCTCTGGGACTCAGCCGTGGACGGGGATTCCTCCCAGGCCCCCCACTAGACGACCGGGGTGTCTGCTTAGCAGGGGGGCCTGAAGGGGCCCAACTGGGGCTCCCAAGCCGGCGCTGAGTACGGGGGGCAATGTCAGGGCTAAGGCGCACAGGGGGCCGAGACCTCCTTGCCCGTGTCGAGGGTACCCCATCTGCGGAAGGTCCCTGCCCTACCCCCTGAAGGGTGGCCGCAATTTGGCTTTGTAACCAGTCTGCGCCATGCTGTTCTGCGGCTGATCTAAGCTGGGCCCAAAGCTGCTCTAACCCACTCATCTTTTCCAGGTGGCTGATCCTGAACGTTCCTCCTGACCTGCTGCTCCAGACTGCTGACCCTCCTAGACTCACGTGCCTTCACATTAACTCTACTCCACCCCCTCTTACACCATCCTCCAATCAGGTAAGCCTTGTAACCTTCTTAACCCCTCGTACCATTCCCCTGCGTAAGCCTTGCACCCTGTCATGTATGTCCTACGCTTACGTTGCACTACAGCTACGTACATGTCTGTAAGGGCACTAATGTCTCGCAAAAGAGGACAAGAAAGGGGACCAAAAAAGCTGTCATCATTTACATTTAAACACAGCAGTGAGCTGACTAAAATCCAACATGGCGCCGCCGGAGCTGTGAGGAAAAATAATAAAACTCACACAAACCTTTCTGCTAGCCATCCACCTGAAATGGATGAGGAATTATCATCCTCATATTCTAATGGCTCCTCTCATCTATCCCCAACATCTCAGGGACCTGCAAAATCACGGATGAAGCTGGTTTCATCTTGTCAGGCAGCTGATGCTGTGAACACAGCTCTGCATAGTGATAATGCTATGTCCTCATTACAGACATCTATAGCTGCTTTCCCAACATCAGGTCAGCCAGTACTAGATACCACAATGAAAGAAATGCTTGTGTCATTACAATCATCTATTATATCTAATCTATCCTCCATGATTCATAAATTCTCTCTTGATATGAAACATATGGATGGTAGACTGCAATACGTTGAAAACAAAATGGAGGAATGCACTGAAACAGTGAATGAACTAGTGGATGCATGTACAGAACAAAAAGATGATTCCATGTGGGTCAAGATGAAATTGCCAGATCTCGAGGACCACTCACGTCAAAACAACATTAAAATGAGAGGAATACCAGAGTCAGTTCTACCTATGGACTTACGTAACTATGCAAATACACTATTTTCTACATTATTGCCAGAATTATCGCCGATTGAACTTACAATCGATCGTATTCATAGAATTCCCAAACCAAAACATCTAGAAGAATCAATTCCCAGAGATGTTATTCTGCGAATTCATTTTTATCAAGCTAAAGAGCAAATTCTCTTCAAAGCGAGGGAGCTAACTACTCTGCCACCACCATACTCAGATATACAATTATTCACTGATCTCTCGCAATTTACACTACAAATGAGAAGACAGCTCAAAACTGTAACAAAGGAATTATCTAATCATAAGATCACATACAAATGGAGACATCCAGCCACTATCTTGACCACTTACAAGGGGAAACATTTTGCTATATCTACCATTAAAGATGGTATGCAATTACTCCAAACATGGGGTATTATAGTTGATCTTCCACATAACACCCCTGCCTTCAAGGAAAAACCTAATTTGTTCCACTTTGGACAAAAACGTGAACAAAATAGAATTAAATACAAATGAACTACTCCTGCCTGTTAAATGCATTACTGACATATACGGTCTGGTTTGATGCTCAATACCTTACTACTTGAACTTCACCCCCATCTTGGTCAGCATTCCTTTGAGTGGATTACTGCTGACCCTTGGAAAATATTTTTTTCTTTACTCTTATTTTTTTTTTTTTTCTTCTCTCCTTTTTTTTATTTTTTTTTTAATTAATTCATTTTTTTTTTATTAATTTTTTTTTTTTCCTCTTGCAATATATATTGCCAAATAACTACTAATAGAGTAATAAGTTGTTTTTTCATAGGTTTGAAAAAAAAATAAAAAATCTACATTGTTGTGTGCATGATTTAATAGTAACTGTGAACTGATCATATAACAAATACTTAGATATTTAGTTTAAGCGTTATAGAAACTAGAGAATATCCTTTTAGGAATATATAGAATTATAGTAACATCTAATTTTGATATATATTAATATGTCTTTCAAAATATTGTCCCTAAATGCAAGGGGACTGAATCACCCAGCGAAACTAACCTCTATGTGGAGGTCTGCCTTATCCTTTAATTGTGACATATTATGTGTTCAAGAGACACATTTTTCTAAAGATGCATCTCCCAAATGTCAACATAAACATTTTCCTCATATTTTTCAAACAAAATTCTCCAAAAAACAAAGAGGGGTGTTAATAGCTATTAGAGATACTATTACATTTCAATTAGATAATTGTACCACTGACCCTGAAGGTCGCTATATTTTTTTGATTTGTACCATTAACAATATTCAATACACCCTTGTATCTATTTATGCTCCGAATATGAGGCAAATGCATTTCATAAAAAAAACTATAGAGGAGGCGAAGAAAGTTCAAAAAGGACACCTCCTGATATGTGGAGATTTCAATTTGATTCCAAACAATGATATGGATTCTTCTGCTAAGTCCAAACGCTATGCTTCTCCCCTTGATAAGTTCATAACTTCGAACGACTTATTTGATGTGTGGAGATGTGGACATGCTAATGAAAGGGATTACACATATTTGTCACCACGGCACAATACCTACTCCAGAATTGACTTATTCTTGACAGATAAATGGCTGCTTGACAAGATTTCATCCTCCCATATACATACGGCCACGTGGTCAGATCACGCTCCCATTAGCATGTCTATAACAACCACATCATCCCAACCAAATTCATATATATGGAGAGCTAATAACTATATTCTCCAAAATGAAAATGACTCCACAACACTCCAACAACACCTTACTGAATTATTTTCAATTAATTCTATGAGGTCTATATCTGACCCAATGATATTATGGAATGCTCATAAAGCTGTTATGAGAGGGGTGTTTATGCAATTAGGTTCTAAAGCTAAAAGAAAGAGAACTCAGAGAATGGATGAACTTACTAAGGAGATAGCCAAAGCTGAGGAACACAATAAAAATGATCCTTCTCTTTTCATTAAAACACAAATTTTCCAGTTACGTAATGAATTAAGAACCCTACTTCTAGAGACACATGAGAAATCCTATAAAAAATTCAGAGCTACCACTTATGCAACAGGGAACAAAGCAGGGAAAACAATGGCATTACGCATTAAAGGTTATCGATCTAAGACTAAAATTCCATTCCTCTACCATCCTCACACTAATGAAAAATTGCTTAAGCCTTCAATAGCTGAAGCATTTAGCTCATATTATAATGATTTATATAACATTAAGAATGATGGCGATACCCATCAACCATCTCAGGAGGAGATTGACACCTTTTTGGAGAGTGTCAAACTTCCATCTATTTCCCCACAACAATTAGAATTTCTCAATTCTCCCTTTACTATCCCTGAAATTCTACAAACTATCCGCATTCTTCCTAACTTGAAATCACCTGGTCCAAATGGCTTTACAGGGGAATATTTTAAAAAATTTCAAAGTACTCTAGCACCTATACTATGCGACATTTATAATTTAGCAGCCAATTCTTCATCATTTCCCAATGAAATGCTGAATGCTCTTGTTGTAACTTTTCCAAAACCAGATAAGGAACCATCTTCACCTAAAAATTTTAGACCAATTTCCTTACTCAATTTAGATGTTAAAATTTATGCGAAACTTATAGCCAAAAGACTAGATAGTTTGTTACCCTCTCTTATCCATAGAGATCAATCGGGTTTCACCAAAGGAAGACAAGAATCGGATGCTACTAGAAGAATGATAAATATAATACACCATGTAGAACTCACCAAATCGCCATCCCTGTTTCTGTCGCTTCACGCTGAAAAAGCGTTTGATAGAGTTCATTGGGGATACCTGTCATCCGTTCTGACTAAATTTGGCTCAACAGGTCAAATCAACAAAGCAATATTAGCCCTGTACTCTGTCCCCTCGGCTCGAGTGTATACTACAGATTCTTTATCACCTCCATTCCCAATAACAAATGGTACACGACAAGGATGCCCCTTATCCATCCTAATTTTTAACCTTGTTATTGAACCCCTAGCTGAGAGTATTAGGTCCAACAAAAAAATTCTAGGAGTTACCATTGCTGAACAAGAACATAAAATCAACCTTTTTGCAGATGATGTTGTTCTTATGATTACTGATCCTGTGAAATCCTTACCGGAAATTCAGGAAACACTAAATATGTTCAGCAAAGTTTCTTATTACAGGCTTAACGCGAATACATCTTGTATATTGAACTTGGGGATAATACTACTAAACATCTTAAATTAAAATTCCCTTATACATGGACTGAAAGTACAATTAAATATTTGGGTATTCAATTATCAAATTCATGTAAAACACTTTTCCAATATAATTATATTCCACTTCGTAATGCATTACAAGAAAATCTCACTAAACTAGCATCCCATGAATTTTCATGGATAAGACGTTTGGCAGCATTTAAAATGCTTCACCTTCCACACATTTTATACTTTTTTAGAACTCTCCCGATTCCAATTCCATTAAAATATTTCCAATCCCTTCAGACTCTGTTTTCTAGATTCATCTGGCAGGGTAAAAAATCTAGATGTGCTCATTCAAACTTAGTGAAGAAACGTCAAGCTGGGGGAACAGGGTTATGTGGATTTCCAAAATTATTATTTAGCCTCGGTTCTCACACAGTCTAAGGAATGGTTTCTATCTCCTCCATCTACAATTTGGGGAAAGATGAAAACTGCTAAGATCCCAGGAAATAATCTATCAATATGGATTCCTTCCATGGCACTTGGAGCCAAGATACCTTCTCGCATCTCCCCAACAATATTAGCTACACTTAAATCCTGGGTTCGATTTCTGCATCTAACTTCCTCACACCCTCTTCCTACCAAAGTCCAAATTCCGCTAAATACGCGACATAATTTCATGAAGACAACCTCATTTACACCATGGATAGAGAAGGGAATTAAATATCTATCTGATCTACTTGATAATGGGGTGATCAAACCATTTCCTACACTTCAAAAGAAATTTCAATTGCCAAATTCAGATTTATTCCTCTACATCCGAACTAAGAATTGCATTTCCAACCTCCCATCATGGACCTATAATGTTCCCCAATCGGCTAGGTCCTTCCTTAAGATCCCCATACATCAACAAAAAGGGATCTCTCTTTTCTATAATTTTCTTCAACAAATCTTCTTCCACCCCAAAGCACCTTGTCCCCATGTTGATGAGGACAAGGGCCTCTTCCCGACAACCCTGGCCGTTGGTTGTCGGGGTCTGCGGGCAGGGGGCTTATCGAAATCCGGGAGCCCCCTTTAATAAGGGGGCCCCCGGATACCGGCCCCCCACCCTATGTGAATGAGTATGGGGTACAATGTACCCCTACCCATTCACCTGTAAAATAAAGTACAAAAAAACACAACACACAAGATAAAATAGTTTATTGCACAGGTCCGGGGTTCTTCCGTCTTCGGGGGTCTTCTCGCCGGACTCCTCCGCTATCTTCTTGTAGCTCTTTTGCTAGCGGAGGAGCCCGGCTTTCTTCCTCACCGCCGGCCTCTTCTTCCGACTTCGGGGGTCTTGTCCCCCTCTTCGGTTCTTCTGCCGGGCCACCGCGCCTTGTTCTAGCTCTTTTACAGGCGGTGGCCCGGTTTTCTGCCGCCGCCGCCGCCGCCTTCCGTTCTTCTCTTCTTCTTCTTCTTCAGATGTTGCCTCGCCGAGTCCTCCGCTCACAATGACGGGGACCGGGCACGCGGCGACTTATATAGGGATAAGGGGCGGGGTCTTCGGTTGATGTCACATGGGTTGATGTCACATGGTGACCCCGCCCCCTTACGATGTCACAGTCCTGGAGGATGCTGGGACTTTCGCCATGTGACATCAACCCATGTGACATCAACCCATGTGACATCAACCGAAAACCCCACCCCATTGTCCCTATATAAGTCGCCGCTTGCCCGGTCCCCGTCATTGTGAGCGGAGGACTCGGCGAGGCAACATCTGAAGAAGAAGAAGAAGAACGGAAGAACGGAAGGCAGCGGCGGCGGCAGAAGACCGGGCCACCGCCTGTAAAAGAGCTAGAAGAAGGCGCGGTGGCCCGGCAGAAGAACCGAAGAGGGGGACAAGACCCCCGAAGTTGAAAGAAGAGGCCAGCGGCGAGGAAGAAAGCCGGGCTCCTCCGCTAGCAAAAGAGCTACAAGAAGATAGCGGAGGAGTCCGGTGAGAAGACCCCCGAAGACGGAAGACCCCCGGAGCTGTGCAATAAACTATTTTATGTTGTGTGTTGTGTTTTTTTGTACTTTATTTTACAGGTGAATGGGTAGGGGTACATTGTACCCCATACTCATTCACATAGGGTGGGGGGCAGGTATCCGGGGGCCCCCTTATTAAAGGGGGCTCCTGGATTCCCATAAGCCCCCCGCCCGCAGACCCCGACAACCAACGGCCAGGGTTGTCGGGAAGAGGCCCTTGTCCTCATCAACATGGGGACAAGGTGCTTTGGGGTGGGGGGCCACGTGGCCCCCCTTCCCCAAGGCACCCCCCATGTTGAGGGCACGTGGCCTGGTAAGGCTCAGGAGGGGGGGGGCGCTCGCTCGTCCCCCCTTTCCTGGCCAGCCGGGTAGCGTGCTCGGACAAGGGTCTGATGTGAACTTGGGGGGACCCCCACGCCGATTTTTTTCAGTGTTGGGGTTCCCCTTTAAGTCCATACCAGGTAGCGGGGCCAGCGACGTCTCCTTCGCGGGCCCCGCCTACCTGGAGACCCGCTCGAAATGAGCGGACTTTTCTCCAGGCTCATTTCAAAAGTACGGCGGACTGGCACACACACTGCCGGATTGTCCGCCGAAATGCGAGTACGGCGGGAAGATTGGAGTGCAAAACTACTTTCTTAGTCCGCCGTACTTTCGGGTCAAAAAAGTATGCCGGAGGCTACACACAGGGGGGATTGTCCGGCGGACTTGAGTTTGCCGGACTTTTCCACCCGCTTGTTTGATCATGTGTACGCGGCATTATGATACACCTATACAGTTGACCAATGGGAAAAAGTTTGTAACACCACATATAAAGCCACATGCTGCTCTACATTATGGGAAGTATCCATTAAATTGACTCAACGCTGGTATCTTACTCCTGAGAAAATATCTAAATTCAACGGCACATTTGACAACAAATGTTGGAGACTGTGCGGCAAAAAAAGTGATATGTTGCATACATTTTGGACATGCCCTAAACTTGGAAAGTATTGGGAACAAATCTTTTAAGTTATGTCTGAAAAAAACCTGAAAATTAAAACGAGAAAATATAATGTAAATCAGATACTATCCATTAGATGCAACATAAATAGTATAGAAAATATGTCTGTATAAATAATCCAAATGTAAATGAGCGTGCAACCAATATGTATATATATAAAAAAATGAATAAATGAAAGTCCGTGAAAAAATCAATCAAGTGGTTAAATAAAAATAATCTGCATAAATGATCCAAATAGAAACAAACGTACAAAAAAATATATAGAGTGAAAGTTCGTGAAAAAGATCAATCAAGTGATTATTTATATAATCAATATAAACAAGTGATTGTCCATAAACAAAACGTGCACTGATGACTGGTAAACTTGCAAAAATAAAGTTCATGCAAAAAGTGTAAAAATCATTTCCAAAAGTGACAATCCACTGCAAACTTCAGTGCTTAATGGGTGCACCACCTATTTCCCCCAGCCTCTCACCTCCAGTAACTGGTAAATAGGCACTGTGTATAAAGATAGCTGCTGGCTTCTTATTCATTCAGTCACACTGCTCCACCGCTGTCAGTATTTCACTGTATGGCTATGTATTACATGCCCTCTCAATAGCTCCAGGATATCCAAGCAGTATAGAATAGAAGAACACAGAGGGCTTTCATGTGTAGTATTTCGCTACTTTATTGTAATAAAGATAAAATCCACACTTACATCAACATATACAGCAGAGTGTGCAGCAGACGCGGACTTCCGGTTTCGGCCGCAACCGGAAGTGATAGGTCCGACACCAAATTCCTTCCCTGACGCGTTGCGTTACAGCACGTAACTTTTTCAAAAGGCCTTTGTGTGACTGAATGAATAAGAAGCCAGCAGCTATCTTTATACACATATCTTTATACACAGTGCCTATTTACCAGTTACTGGAGGTGAGAGGCTGGGGGAAATAGGTGGTGCACCCATTAAGCACTGAAGTTTGCAGTGGATTGTCACTTTTGGAAATGATTTTTACACTTTTTGCATGAACTTTATTTTTGCAAGTTTACCAGTCATCAGTGCACGTTTTGTTTATGGACAATCACTTGTTTATATTGATTATATAAATAATCACTTGATTGATCTTTTTCACGAACTTTCACTCTATATATTTTTTTGTACGTTTGTTTCTATTTGGATCATTTATGCAGATTATTTTTATTTAACCACTTGATTGATTTTTTCACGGACTTTCATTTATTCATTTTTTTATATATATACATATTGGTTGCACGCTCATTTACATTTGGATTATTTATACAGACATATTTTCTATACTATTTATGTTGCATCTAATGGATAGTATCTGATTTACATTATATTTTCTCGTTTTAATTTTGGGATTACTATTCACTATATATGTTTAAGCACTTTCAGGTAGCGCCGCATTTCTAATCAATTTATATACTCATTTTCGGTGCTGAGATCACTGTTTCCATGCTGGCTGCTTCCTGTGTACATTATTTTTATATTTAGTCTTCCTATGACATATTAGGTGGAGCGCACTAGTTTTTCCCTATATACATCCTAGGGGACTTGGCTTCCATTTATCTGCCAGTAGTAAGTGGTATAGGCTTGGAACTTTAGTTACAGCGGACTCAATTTTCACCCAGTGCTGTGCTGGTTTAAACCAGTGACTAATTTGAGTTAGGAGATTGGCCCAGTAATAGTCCTTAATGTCAAGCATTCTTATCCCCCCTACTTTGCGATGTTGAATAAGGTTTATGTGGGGACAACGCACCCTTTTCCCTTGCCATAAGAATTGTCTAAGTGTATTCTGGAGATCTGATAAGTAGGAGGTTTTGAATGGGATTGGAAGTGTGTGAAAGATGTATAATATTTTAGGAAGGGCTAACATTTTGAAAGCTGATATTTTTCCCACCCATGACAGTTCTACCTTTGCTATGTGGGTCAATAGTCCCCGTATGTCCACTATTAAGGGCTTTATATTAATTTCCACTAATTGTGATGTTTACAAAGGTAAGGGATAGAATTTTCCACCCAAGTGTATGGGAATTGTTGTTTTAGATGTGTTCGTGTATGGTGGTTTATACCTAGATCTAAGATAAGGGATTTGTTAAAATTAACTTCATCTGCGAACAAGTTTATTACATGTGTGTCCTGTCGTATTTTGAAGCCTGTGATATGAGGGTGGGTCCGGATTGCCTCAGCCAAGGATTCCATCATTAAGGTAAAGATGGATGGAGGGTTCTATTTGTTATTTTGAGTTTTTTAGAAATTAGGTCGGATGTGAGTACTTGTGCCGAAGGGTTTGAGTATAATGCTAACATCGCTGAAAGAAATTGATCCTTAAAGCTGAATTTATATACGATCTTTTCTATATATCCCCAGTGTATCCTATCAAATGCCTTCTCTGCATCTATGGAGAGAAGCAGAGAATGCGTTTTCTGGGACTCTGCAAAGTGGATATTTATTAAGCGTCTGGTGGCATTAGATGCCTGGCGATTCTTGGTAAAACCTGATTGGTCCCGTTTTATTAATGTTGGTAATATATCATGAAGTCTGAGGGCGAGCATTTTGGCATATATTTTAATGTCTGTGTTTAGGAAATTGGGCAAAAATTTGCCAGTGCATCCGGAGTTTTGCCTGGTTTGGGGAGAGTAATAATATAGGCCTTAAGCATCTCTTCTGGAAAAGTGCCTTTATCAGTGGCTTCATTAAATAACGCTAAAAGGTTGGGAAGCAGAATGTGTTTAAATGCTTTGTAATACGAATTTGTCAATCCATCTGGACCTGGGGCTTTTTCTGGGGGTAGTGTCACTATGATTCGTTCTATTTCTGCAGAAGTAAAGGGGGCGTTCAGTGCGTGGATGTGGTCCTCTGAAAGTGTAGGGAGGTTGGGTTTGGCCAAAAATTCCTCAATGTCTCTTATTGATGGTTGTGTAGTGTCTGGGTCATCTGCTAAATTATACAATGATGAGTAATAGTCTGCGAAAGCATCAGCTATCTCCTGGGCATTTATTAGTTTAGAAGACTTTGTAGGATGATATATATGTGAAATTTTAGTTTTGGACCTTTGTACTTTGAGGCGGTTAGCTAGGAGCTTGCCTGCTTTGTTGCTGTTTGCGTAGTAATTTCGTTTTCGTTTTCTCATGTAATTTTCATGTTGGTTGCACAATGTTTCTCTAAGTGTATGTCGAAGGTCTGATAATTGGGATGCTAATTGTAGGAAAGTGTTTGTTTGGTTTTGTGTTTCTAGTGTCTGAATTTTACTTAGGAGGTCCATAATTTTTGCGGTTCTTAATCCTCTTAATCTGGCATTTATTTTATTAGAATTCCCCTCACAAAGGCTTTGTGGATGTTCCAATTAGTGAATATACTGGTGTCATTTGGTACATTAAATTTAAAGTATTCTTCCAAATTGTGTGAAATTTCTCTATATGAGTCGGGGTCTTGTAATACCGTCTCATTGCTGCAACTCATGTATGGAGATGCAAAGGAATTCCCGCCCTCGATTTGGATTAAGATTGGGGCATGGTCCAACCACAATACACCTTTAATGTCTGAATGGGATGTCCTTTGCAGCAACATCTTGTCTGTTATAAATAAATGAATGAACGAATGAATGAAATACTTGTATAGCGCACAATGCAAACTGAATTGCCTCTAGGCGCTGTGGCGAGCTTTGATCATTCTGCTAAAAGAGGAAGGTCTTGAGTTTTTTCCTAAAAGCAAGGTGATTTTCTTCCAGGCGGATGTTGATTGGTAGAGCATTCCATAGCCTTGGACAGCGAATCTCCGATCCCCCTTGGATTTATACCGGGCTTTGGGCACGAGGAGGAGGTTTTTGTTGGCTGATTGAAGACTGGTGTGTAATGATTTATTTTCTCTATTAGGTATTGCGGAGCTTCTCTATGCACCTGAGATGTATGGAGGGACTCTGCTGGGGGCACCTGATGAATGGAAGGACTTCGCTGGGGGCACCTGATGGAATCTGGTGGCAGGAGACATGCTCAGGGCTCCCACTGATTCTGCATTATGGTGAGTTGAATGATTTTATTTTATATTACAATGTAATAATAGAAATAATGTACTTCAATCATCCTGACACCATAACAACCATGGTGCCAGGAGGATTGAAGTGCTAACACCAGGTGTTTGTAGTATCTTTATCTGATGATTGTTAAACTTTCTGGAATACACATATTTCTATTGTTGTGTAGGATCTGGGTCTGCTGTCCATCCATCCCTCTCTCCCTCACCCTCCGCCCCTCTTTCATCTCAGACGCTAACCACACCACCTTAGAGCCACGCCCACTATTTTACTGAAACCACGATCATTTTCACCAAGTGGGAGGGGTCAAAAAGGAAGGGCAGGGTCTGGTGCCCCCCATCCTAAAACTTCACCAGCTGCCACTGTGCTACCTTCTGCCTGCAATAGGAGATTATCTGGAGGTAGATTGAGTGCAGATTTGGGAGGATTCAATTAGGACCCTTATGTATTGTATTTTATTTATTGTATGTATACTGGGCAATTTTGAGTTATTGGAGTGTTGAAGTGGTATGGCTGATGGTTGTCATGGTGGTGTAGAGATATGGGGATGTAATGGTGTATGCATTATGTCACAGGGGTGGGGTTAAATGCATATGTTAGGTTTGTGAAATGTGGATGTCTTTGGGATTGGGTGATGTCATCTGAGGGATTTGAGGTTGCTGGGTATGTTTTAGCTTTTTTGTTAGCGGGTCTGTGTATGGAATGGATGGTTTGGCTGCTATTGTGATAGGGCAGTGTCAGTGTTATCCTCATTAGGGGGATGTCATGAATTGATGTGTCTGTGTAAAGAGGTAGTTGTGGCTGTAGCTATGATGCTATTTATACGTATATATGTTGATATGGATGTCCATGTACACGCGTTTGTGCGCATGGATTGCCTTGGACATTGGCTGTATACTTAAGGTCCATGTATGGCAAATATCGGTATGTACACTTCCATAGTTGTCCTGTGGGCTTTGATTGCCCATTGATTGTTTTAATATGTATTGGTCGCATGATTGGCTTAATCTACTGGTAACTGCTAGATTCTATGGTGATGAAACTCTGCATCTTAGTACATAAATGTGATATTGTAGGCATTTCACTGGGAGATGTTTACCTTCTTGCCTTGGTTGCGATTAGATGTCCATCAGACTAGGTCAGTAGCTCTGCGATGCTTTGGGCCACATACAGTTAGCATTTTGTAATTGGTGAGCACCTATATTAATATTGGTATAATATATATGTATTTTGAGAAAGGTGTAACTGAAAACGGAGCAAATGTGATTATAATGATGTTTTTTGTAATCTGATTGACAAATCTAGATCTTTTTCTCCAAACATAAAAAGTACCCCCTTGTCCTCTGTAAAAAACTCTTCACAAAGTTCACTACATGGACCACTTATGTATTTATACATGTTGATCATACCCCCCCCCCATAATTGCAGCTTCTCAAGAGAGAATACATTTTGTTCATCTAATCTTTACTCAACATTCTGTTCTACCTGACAATTGTGCATTCCTGCATGGAAATCCCAAGCAGTTTTTTCAGCCTTTCTCGTTTGCTAAAGAAAATCTACCTCTCTTGTCAGTTCCATAAAATACATGCTTAAATAACATGCTAGGAGCTCACATCCACAAAAAAATTGATTGACAGTATTCCTTACAGTCAGTTTTTAAGACTGAAACGAAACTACCGAATATAGTGACTTTCAAAAAGAGGCCAACTCCCTGAGAGATTGTTTATTAATTAGGGGCTACAGTAAAAATTGCCTCAAAAAGGCATATAACTGCGTGAAAAATCAGGATAGATCAACGGCGTTTTATAAACCCAGACGGATTAACTCATCAGCAACAACTAGGATACTTACAAAATATAATCGACAACATGCAAAAGTGAGGAATATATATAACAAATTTTGGCACCTGTTATCAACGGACGATAGAATTTTAAAATTCATTAAACCCTACCCTAAAATTACATTCAAACGGTCGCGATCAATTAGGGACACCTTGGTGAGCAGCCATCATAAGAAATTTGATACATCCAAAAAAGTGATACCAGGCACATATCCATGCGGTAAGTGTAACTTTTGTCCCTATATTATGGAAGGAAGAGATATTCTACTTCCCAATCAGAACACTTGGACACCGAAATACAGAACCAGTTGTCAAACAATTGGCTCTTTATATTTGATGAAATGTGTATGTGGAGCATTTTACGTGGGGAAGACTGAGCGTCCTCTGTTTTGTAGGATAAGGGATCATATATCCCCTATCTCTAAATGCAGGATGGAAACACCTATAAGTTGACACGTAGGGCTATACCACAATTTCAATCTTAAATCCATTGGAGTTTTTAGCCTTGAACACATACCTCAACACAAACGAGGGGGGGATATTGATATCAGACTTTTACAGTTAGAAACCCGATGGATATATTTGTTGGAAGCGACTCGATACCCAGGGCTTAATGAAGGGATAAGCTATAAACCTTTTCTATGAATTTGGGTGGACTATCCATGGTGAAACGATAGTAATTACTGAGTATCGGGCTCCTCATTGGAATAATCTCCTATTGTGTTTTTATAAAAATATATATATGTTGTATCTTAGGTATTATTATTCGATATCCGCTGTGATAAAATTTACATCAAGTCATCCCCCTTACGGGTGACCCAACGTGGCCGCGTTTGACCACGGAGTGCAAAACATGTTTGACGGATGACATTTTTGGTTGACTCCCTGTAAGTGCTCACCCCTGGAACTATCTCCTACTCTGCCCTCTTTTAGATGATCCCTGAAAACCATTTTCTTTAGAGAGGCCTACCCTGCCCCTTGTTAAGAACTGTATTTCCAGTTTCTCCATCAGCTCACCCTTCACAGTTATGACCTTTTGTATCTCTTGGCCAGTCCTCTTAGATTGTAAACTCTAACTTAAAGGCCCCTCTGATTTCTACTGTAATAAATTGTATTGTAATTGTACTGTCTGCCCCTTAACTATAAAGTGCTGCATAGACTGTTGGCACTGTATAAATCCTCTATAATTATAATAATATATTCATGATGCATTGGAATGTATGATGAGTGAAAGTGAAGCGATGAAGTTGTTGACCTGGCTCCACCATACCCAATTCTTTGGCGCATTATTACAACGTCACACTGGATGTTGTAATAACAATATAAAAATGTCAGTACATTTGCAGTGAGTTTTCAATGTTTTCAGAGTTTCTGCTATAGCGTTTTTTAGAGTTTTTTTAGCTTTAGCGTTTTTAAGTGTTTTTTTTTTTTAAATCAATGGGATCAAAAACTTTAACCACTTGCCTACTGGGCACTTAAACCCCACTCCTGCCCAGACCAATTTTCAGCTTTCAGTGCTCTCACACTTTGAATGACAATTACTAAGTCATGGAATACTGTACCCAAATACATTTTATGTCCTTTTTTTCCATACAAATAGAGATTTCTTTTGGTGGTAATTGATCACCTCTGGGATTTTTCTTTTTTGCGCTATAAATGAAAAAAGAAAATAAATGAAATTTTGAAAAAAAGAAAAAAAAATCTTAGTTTCTGTGATAAAATTTTGTAAATTATTAATTTTTCTTCATAAATTTTGGCCAAAATTTATACTGCTACATATCTTTGGTAAAAATAACCCAAATTAGTGGATATTATTTGGTCTGCGTGAAAGTTAGAGAGTCTACAAGCTGTGGTGCAAATCATAACAATTTATCACATCTGATGTACTGGTGGCCTATCTCATTTTTTGCAACTTGAACAAGCCAGGAAAGTACAAATACCCCCAAATGACCCCTTATTTGAAGGTAGACATTCCAAGGTATTTAGTAAGATGCATGGTGAAGTTTTTGATGTTGTAATTTTTTCCCACAATTCTTTGCCAAATGAAGATTTTTTTCCACAAAATTGCCATTGTAATAGGTTATTTCTCTCACATGGCATGTGTATACAAATAATGCCCCAAAATACATTCTGCTACTCCTTCACGTGTGTCAGACTGTTTCACAGCCTAGCCACATAGAGAGGCTCAACATGCAGGGAGCACCATCAGGTGTTCTAGGAGCATAAATTACATTTACCTTGTTGAGTACCTATTACACTTTTGAAGGCCCTGGAGCACCAGGACAATGACACGTGACACTGATGGGGCACTGATGACAGATGGCACTGATATGTGGCACTGATGACACGTAACACTGATGTGGCACTGATGACAGATGGCACTAATACGTAGCACTGATGACAGATGACACTGATGTGGCACTGATAACAGATGACACTGATACATGACACTAATGGCACGTGACATTGATAACAGATGGCACTTGACACTGACAAGTGGTACAGATGGCACTGACAAGTGGCACGGGGGCCAGATGGCACAGACAGGTGGCACTGGGGCCAGATGGCACAGACAGGTGGCACTGGGGCCAGGTGGCACTGGGGATGGATGGCACTGGTAGGTACTGTAGGCACTGTGTTTTATATAGTGTTCACTCACAGATCTGCAGAACAGGTCGCTCTCCCTCCTCACACGCGGTCTCTGTGTGAGGAGGGAGAGACGGAAATGAGAGATGATCTCATATTTACACTTGAGATCATCTCCCATTGGACACACCAATTGAGTGCTAAATGGCCACTGTGATTGGCCATTTAGCACGATCTGTGATTGGCCGTGTCCAAGGGACACGGCCAACACAGATTTTCCCTGATGCATGCCCACAGCTGCGCGCAGGGAAGGAGTAATCAGGAGGACGTCCAGGGACACCCTCCCGGTAATTGAGTGAGTGCCTAGTGGTTGAAAAACGTTGGTGAGCTGCGTTTTTGAGTGTTTATCTGTGTTTTTTGACATTAGAGCGTTTTTACAGCTGAAAAATTCCTCTCAGAACCCACTAGTTTTGGAGAGTTTTTTTACAGCCAAAAAATGCCTCAGTCAAAAACAGTTGATAAAAGCCTATGTGTGCATGGACACATAGGATAACATTCTGGAGAGTTTATTGACTAGAAAAAACATCTGAAGCCAAAAACAGCAGCTGTAAAAACATCTAAAAACGTCCAGTGTGCATGAGGCCTTTTAAACAGTATTATCTAGAGCAGTGAGTTGTCTTGAGACACCGGTGAAAGCATTAAATCTAACTATTACATTATATGAAACCAGCTTACATCTAATTCTTGACATGCAATATATAGGACTAATGCGGCGTACACACGATTGGACATTCCGACAACAAAATACATGTTTTTTTTCTGATGGATGTTTCCTCAAACTAGTCTTGTATACACATGGTCAAACAAAGTTGGTCAGAAATTCCGAACGTCAAGAACGCGGTGATGTACGACGAGCCGAGAAAAATTAAGTTTAATAGCCAATGCTGCTCTTCTGCTTGATTCTAAGCATGCGTGGCACTTTGTGCATCGGAATTTGCATAAACTTATTTTTGTTGGCGGAAAATTTGAGAACCAGATCTCAAATTTTGTGTGACAGAAATTCCGATGGAAACTGTCCGATGAAGCCCACACACGGTCGGAATCTATGACAAAAGGCTCCCATTGAATATTTTCTGTCTGAAAATCCGACCGTGTGGATGAGGCAATAGATGATTCAATTCCAATATCATATGTAACTATCTTCAAGAAAATACTGATACCCTAGACTAAGTTTCAGCTTTTATGAGAAATATTTAGTTTTTTTCATTTGTCTTCATTGTCTATATGAATCATGTATTGCAGATGTTTTTAAAGTTTCAGTCATTTATACCGTAGGTTATAATCATATGCTTGTATAATATGATATATGATATGATTCATTATTCTCTTGGTCACATGAAAAACTACTTTTTTAACTCATGTTAAATTGCTTTGTTCCAAAGCACAACATTGATGAGGAATTATTATAACTTTTTTATTTCAAGCAAATGTTTATTAAATTTAGATTTTTTGGAAATTGCAGTAAGACCAGATTATAATTTATATTTATGCTTTCGTGTGTGTCCACACCTGAAGTTCTAAACACTGCTGTCTTGATGTTTTATTATGGTGCTGAAAACTTTTTCTTTTTTTCCATGCTGAATTAAAGCATGTTTAACCACAGAGATTAAAGTTTGTGTTATCCCGACATTTCATTATTCTGATATGTGTCTGTTGTGAACTGCTCTCCTGTCATTGCTTCCTTTGTTTGAAATACAGTACCTGGTGATCCTGCCAGTCCCCTGCTTTTCTACGTCAAATTTACCATTGCTAAGCATGGAAGCACATTCATCTTAGTGTGGTCAGTTTTCTTCCTTGCATTTTACTTGGGAGCACAGCCTGCTATACTCCAGTGGTTAGACTTGCGCTTCACCGGGAAGATCTGTCTACTGCTGTTTCTCTACAGTACCTTCTGCTGACATCCCCGCACAGCTAATTGCTGAGATAATCAGTCTACTGCTGTTTTTCTGCCTCCTGCTGGCATGCCCCTTGGCAAGTATATTTCTGTGTCTGCATTTTTCACTGGACTGACTGCTGCTGCCAGGCTCCCCCCATCATCACAAGGAGTCTACATCCACACCTCTCTAAGCCCCTTGCCCTTGTGCAGCGGAGAACAAAGGTCATATGTTTTTTTATAAAAAGAAAAATGTATTTACATTTTTTTCTATATATACACAAATGTGTTGCCTTTTTTTTTAACTTGAATGTGTTGTTTTATAAGGTGAGGGTTTACATATTTAGTACCAAAAATTTTGCACTCAAAAGTATATATAAACATATAGCTGCTAGCACACCAATAGATATAGATATAGATAATTGCACATCTGTTCAATAAAGTCCACCATCAAACAGCAAAATGAACAGTGTGAGAGAGTAAAAATATAAACGCAAGTTACTCATGAGGGGGGAGAACCCCTAGGGCAGTGATGGCGAACCATGGCACTCCAGATATTTTGGAACAACATTTCCCATGGTGCTCATGCACTCTGCAGTGTAGTTGAGCATCATGGGAAATCTAATTCCAAAACAACTGGGGTGCCAAGGTTCACCATCACTGCCCTAGGGGATTCCAGGATGGAGAAGGAACTATAGTAGAAGACAGACTGAGCAATAGCATGCAGTGTGAAAACGATAATCCTACCACTTTATAAAACTCTGGTTTGGCCACATCTGGAATATTCCATCCAGTTTTGGTCACCAGTCCTCAGAACGGGTGTGCTGGAGCTGGAGAGAGTCCAGAGAAGGGCAACTAAATTAATATGGGGACTAGAGGACCTCAGTTATGAGGAATGACTACAAGCCCTAGATTTATTCTCCCTGGAGAAGAGACACGTGATAGGAGATATGATAGCGATTTACAAATATCTCAATGGTGATCCCAGCGCAAGTCTGAAACTTTTCAGTCCCAAGGAGTGTAGGAAGACACAGGGCCACACCATGAGACTGAAAGACAAGCAGTTTAACCTAAAGCTGCATAAGGGTTTTTTCACTGTCGGGGTGGTAAAGATGTGGAACTCTCTTCCACAATCAGGGGTGTCGGCAGGAAGTATGTATAGTTTTAAAAGACTCTTGGACGTGCATATTAGTGAAAACAATATACCGTATATACTCGAGTATAAGCCGAGATTTTCAGCCTCTTTTTTGAGGCTGAAAGTGCCCCCCTCGGCTTATACTCGAGTCATCGCTGTCTGCCCGCTCGATCAGCGTGTCGAGCAGACAGACAGCGGCCATTCTATAGTTCAAAAGCCGCGCCTCCGGCTCCGCCTTCGCCTGTGATAGGCGGAACACTGAATTTCCCAGCAGCCTGTGTTCCGCCTATCACGGACATCGTATCATCCTCGTACTACGGACGAGGATGATACGATGTCCGTGATAGGCGGAACACAGGCTGCTGGGAAATTCAGTGTTCCGCCTATCACAGGCGAAGGCGGAGGCGCGGCTTTTGAATTTTACAATGGCCGCCGAGGCGCCGACGAAGAGGGCACGGGACGGAGGCAAGGCAACGCACGGCACGGCACGGGACGGGACGGAGGCAAGGCACGACACGGGACGGAGGCAAGGCATGGCACGGGACGGAGGCAAGGAGGCAAGGCACGGGACGGAGGCTCGGGACAAAGGCTCGGGACACAGGTAGGCTGGACACACACACACACACACACACACACACACACACACACACACACACACACGGATGGATACACACACACACACACAGGGATGGATGGATGGATGGATACACACACACACACAGGGATGGATGGATGGAGACACACACACACAGGGATGGATGGATGGATGGATGGAGACACACACACACAGGGATGGATGGATGGATGGACACACACACAGGGATGGATGGACGGACACACAGGGATGGACGGACACACAGGGATGGACGGACACACAGGGATGGACGGACACACAGGGATGGACGGACACACACACAGGGATGGACAGGCATGTCTCACCCTCGGCTTATACACGAGTCAATAAGTTTGCCAGTTTTTTTGGGGGTAAATTGGGGGCCTCGGCTTATATTCGGGTCGGCCTATACTCGAGTATATACGGTAAGGGAATATGGTAAATGGTTTTCTACACACACACACACACCTACACAGGTTGAACTGGATGGACTGTTATGTTTATTCAACCTTACCAACTATGTTACTATGTAACTTTCCAAAAGTTGTACTTTTTTTTGCATTAATGTAAAAAACCTTCTGCCTTTAGAATCCTGTACAGATCCTGTCACTCAGAAGACAACACAGTGATCCTCCACCTTATGGCTAATTGACACATTTACCAGAATAATATGACCCTCTGATTCAAGAGAAGTCAGTATGCGCTTTATATCACAGGGATCATCCATGTGATATAAAGCTACACACATGATATGGCCAAGTCAATCCTCCCTATGCAAAATCCCTGGAATTGATGCACCAAGAAGGCACATAGGCAGTCCAATCGGGGATTGAGAGCTCCTTAAAGTGGTGTTGCCACCAGAAAATTAAAAGCTGCTTAAAATTCGTAAAAAAATAAAATAATTGACAAAATAAAAAATTTTTTTACTCACCTCTAAATACCTGTTGCTAGGGGGTCCCTCGTAGTCTGCCTTCTTCCTTGCCCAGGCTGGTGACATCACTTCCCCTCGCGCCGCACATTCACCTGGGACCTGTCACGTGTCCCAGGTGACTGTATGGCGTATCGCGGCGCCCTGCGCTGCTCGCGCATGCGCAGTGGGTGCCCGGCTGTGAAGCCACAGCCGGGTGCCCACAGTACGCATGACGGCGCCGCGAGCGGAGCGGGGAATGAGGGGGGACTTTGTTCCCCCGCATCGCTAGACCCGGGGGCAGGTAAGTGTCCGATTATTAAAAGCCAGCAGCTGCAGTATTTGTAGCTGCTGACTTTTTTTTTTTTTTTTTTTAGGGGGTACCCCACTTTAAGCAGAACTTTACCTATAACAACTAAATAAAAAAACAAGGAACATACATTCCATATTATTATTTATGCTACCAAAATTAGTGTCTGCTGTAATTTACCTCCAGCATTGCTCTTGTTTCTTCTTGTTGGGGGTCACCATTTTGTTGAAGCCCAGAGCAGTCATTTTCTTATTGAGAATTCTCCGCAGCTCTCCATGTTCTCAACTACAAACTACATTTCACTTTCTGTAATTATAATACATGCATTTCCAGCCTTGATTGTATGTGATAGCTCAGTTAAAAGGAAGGGCTACAGTACTTGAGAGAGCAATTGAGGCTTAGCAGGATGAACCAGGGCCTTACTCAATTTTAAACAGTATAGACACTTATTTTTGATGTTTTGCATAGCTATACCTGCAAAAGGGGCCAATATGAAGTAATCTGTCAGGACTTAATTACCTGAATAAAGTTCCACTTTAAATGGAATACCGAGGCAGGGTGCTGTGATGTTTTCAGAAAAATATGAACAGCACCCTATTGGTCCCTCTCACCAGCCACAGCCTGCTTACATTGCATAGAGAAACATGGTGACTCAGTAATTAGGTCGCTGGGGTTAAAATAAGGTATGTAATGAAAAAGAGAAATGTTTTATTTAAATATTTTATTAGCATGCTAATGAGGGGAACATTTCAGCTTTAATTTAAAATATCATTAATTTATGTAAGTTCTCATAGAAGGGATTGATGAAGGTTTCATTTTGCTTTTTTTTTTTCTTAACTGAGGAATCTGTCCCACAATTATATGCAGCTTGGGGGGTCCGGCCTGTGTCCAGTGATTTTTCCACTCTGTTTTAAACATTTCTTTTTATCAGTTAATTATTTATCCATCTTTGTTCTTGCTTCACTTAGGTCCTATAAACTGAGCCATAAGGCTGCTGTAAATATCACTCTGCTTTGCATGTTAATTAGCACTTTATTCATTAAAAACATCAAAGGTATAATGGCATGGGGTGCCGTATGCTACAAACAGTAATAATACAGCATCAAGGTTTATTGCCTATATTATGGAAGGACCAGACTTAAAACTAAGTAGAGATATTTTAACAGCGTTCAGCCTGTTTGTTTATATGATGTCCTTTCATATTTTTCTGTATTTTGTTGTTGTTTTTTAACCACTTGCTGACCAGGCTATTTTTTGCAATACGGCACTGCGTTGCTTTAACTGACAATTGCCTGGTCGTGCGACGTTGTACTCAAACAAAATGTATGTCCTTTTTTTCCCACAAATACAGCTTTCTTTTGTAGTATTTGATCAACTCTTGTTTTTTTATTTTTTGCCCTATAAACAAAAAAGAGTGACAATTTTGAAAAAAAAAATTTTTTTACTTTTTGCTATAATGGATATCCCCAAAAAAATAAAAAAATAAATATCCTCATCAGTTTAGGCCAATATGTATTCTTCTACATATTTTTGGTAAAGAAAAAAAAAAAGAAAATCGCAATAAGCAAATATTGATTGGTTTGCGCAAAAGTTATGGGGAATACATTTATGGCCTTTTTTATTATTTGTTTTTACTAGTAATGGCGGCGATCAGTCATTTTTAGCGGGACTGAGGCATTGCGGCAAACAGATCGGATTCCTAACTGACATTTTTGACACTTTTGTGGGAACCAGTGACATTAGTACAATAACAGTGCATATTTTTAGCACTGATTACTCTAATAATGACACTGTCAGGGAAGGGGTTAACATGAGGGGCAATCAAGGGGTTAAATGTGTTCCCTTACTGTGTGTTCTAACTATAGGGGGGGCTGTATGACTGGGGAAACACACAGATCTGTCTTCCTGCTTAGCAGAAAGACATGATCTGTGTGATGTCCCCTGTCAGAACGGAGATTTGCCTTGTTTACACAAGCAGATCCCCGTTCTGTCACTGTGGGGAATGATTATGACTGACTCCCCCACTGGCCAATGGGAGCATGCACACCCTCCAGTAACAATGTCATTAGCATGGTGGCCTGTATAATAAGGCACTGAAGCTCCACCTAACCACCATGGTGCACATAGCCACAAAGTTAAATGAAAGTGCACCCCCAAATCAGACAGGCTAGATCAGGTCTTGTATCTGCCCCACCATCCTGAGAGATAGTAGCTAATACATAAGATGTTGAAGCTGCTATCACCATTACTATAATATACAGACCCATGCTTTACCTCTGTATGCCAATGTTCCACAAGACGGGATCATAAACCTTTTTTGAAAAAGGTAAAACCAGCTTGGGTCTCCTTTTCCCAGGGGTTAAAATCTTCCAGGGCTGAAGTGGTTCATAAAGACCATTATATTTGGTCCATAAAGGTCTTCAATTGTTCTAATGTCATGTCTAATAAATTATCTTTTTGAGTAGCAATTATTAACTACTGAAGAATAATAATTGAAAAAAAAAAACTGTAAGACAACGGCATAATATGCTAGTATGCTAGACAGTTGACATCTTCCCCTGGTGTTTCTTCTGGGTTCACGAGCTCCAGCTCTGTGAGTGGCCAGAGGCATGATGATGTCACTCCTGCACATGGGAACTGTTGTTTATGGTACGGGCTCTGCAGGTCCGGAACTGTAAGCTAGACCTTCAGATTGCATGCGCTGATGATGTCTACACTATTAATGGGTAGCCCTATTTCCGCCATGCCTTATGTGGTGTCAAGGGTATTTTGATACTATGTACTTTAGATAAAAGATAACATCAGTACATCAAAACAAGATGTATAATAAAAAAAATGTTTTTACCATATACATTACTCTGTCTATCAATTCCATGAGGGGTATACTGTCCAGGTTTGCACCAAGGTTTTCTTTTTATATAATACAATTTGGACAGGACGGACCAATGTTTTAACACATACCACTTTCCTCAAACAATTTAGTTCACTCCAAGACCATGGACCATGCAAGGGCAAGGAGGAAATTAGATAAGCTGCTTGAATAGAAAAAAGAGGCAGGCTGTAGGATGGACTAATGAGGCAGGTTAATGGTAACCAGGTGAGTCACTATGGTAACAACGAGTGGCTGGTAATTACCCAACAGCTGAGCAGGTACTGAGCACCGAAAGAAAAGAGTAGCTTTTTAAGTAGCAAGAGCGCAGCCCTGACATTAAGGATGTTAGGGAAAGACTGCACTTATTGTTGACCTGCTCAAGTAAAGCTTTGAAACCTTGCATTTGCCTGGTCTGAATTCAATAAAGGGGTGTATTGTAAGTAACCAGTACATATAATCTACAGCTTGTGGCTCTAGCACATTGGGGTATGAAGACATCAGGAAAAATTGTTACCAAGGGTAATGAAGGTTTGGCAAGCAGCCTATTGTTAAGCGTGTTCATGTGACAGATGAGGTAGCCTTGTTCAGAGAGTGAGGTGTTGTTGACTCCTTTTGCAGCGATCTGTCTTGACTAGCAATGGGAGCAGATTTGTACCGCCGGGGCCCTTAGCCTGTGTACAGGTATGAAAGAGGAAGTCTTATCTAAGTGCATGTATGGAATCCAATCATGAGTAAAGGTACCCCATGTGCCAGACAAGTACCATGTTCTAGGTGCCAAGCATAGCAACATTCCCAGATAGCAAGGATAACTTGTCAACAGCCTCACAAATCCATAGCAACAGCCCCGCAAGTCGCCAGCAACAGCCCCGCAAGTCTATAGCAATAGCCCCGTGAGTCTCCGTTTTTGCCAAGAAAAAAGATGCAAGCAGCACAAATCTATAATCCCACAATCTGGTGATAGTGAACCCACTGCTATTAACCTAATCCTTTACTGTACACGTGCAAAATAAATTCACTCCAACAATCATATATAATGATAAACCCTGTGTCATTGCATAAAATAATTCATCTGTCATACAAAAATGTATTTCTATGAAACAATCCCAAATAGCAAGTAATTGTGCTGCAGCAAGTCCACATTGCATGATTCCAGATCAACTTTCTCTGCATACATTCTGCCAGTTCTGGTTCAGTTATGTTGTGTAAGTTTTCACACCACAGGGGTCACTTCAACATTGCTCCCTGCTGGGTGTAAGGTCTTACTTTAATTGGTGCTGAGGTAGCCATAAAATAACTTTGGGAGTGGTGTGCAGAGAGGTGAGTGGTAACCATGAGATCTGATATGGAGTTCAGGGAGGTAGAAATCAAGGAGTGAGTAACCCTAATATCCCATTGGTGAAGCACAATTTGAAATGGTTTATTTATATGCTGAGATTTAGCAGAAAATGTGTGTATTTAATGAGAGGTGGAAACAGAAACCGAACAGAAAAGGACTACAAATCCCAGCAATACAGTAACAATGCAGAATAAAACCAGCTATAGGGGGTGTATATAGAGAGCCATGTATTGTATAGAGAGATGACTGCATTGTACTGTGTAAAGAGATCCATGTACCTTACCGTATACAAGGAGATTAATTTATTCTGCTCCATACAGAGAGACCCATGCATTGTGCTGTATAGAGAGAGACCCATGAATTGTGCTGTATACAGAGAAATCCCTTTCATGGGAAATAGGAAACGGTGGATACTTTTGTCACCATCTGTACCAGGCTCACCTCATTCTACAGAGGTCTCAGGTCACATGACCTTTCTGGTCTAGGCATGCCTTCTATCTTTGACAGTAAAGCAAAGAGATGAGCGGAGGGTACCCCCACTACTGGTTCATATATATATATATATATATATATATATATATATATATATATATATACATACATATATATAACCAAATACACTGCCAGCACACCACTAATTAACCCGCCTAATCTCTCTTCATTCATTACACTACACTACACAGGTCAGGTGCATGCTTTGACCAATCATCATACAGCAACGCACTGCGATCTCGCAGTGCATTATGGGGCAGTCCGTGGCACTCAAATTTCCTGTGAACGTCCCATATGTTCAGTTAATTTTAGAACAAACGAACATTCGATGTTTGAGTCTAATTTACATTTGACTCAAACCGTGGGCTCATCCCTAGTGGACAGTTGAGACTATATATACCAATTGCGATCTGTCCATATATGTCTATCATGGGTGGATGAACTTCTCATATAAGGTTTCTATATGCTGCTGACTTCTGAAATAATACAGATGAATAGATATTGGTAACAGTTTGTCATGGTAGAGATGCACATCCAGCAGCTGTGCTAACTCCCTTCATGCAGGGGAAGTGTCAATGAGCTGCAACTGGGTTTCTTGCCATTTAATTGATAAAATCTTGCAACGGCATGTGTTTGAGTTTATTTGGACAGCCCACACACATCTATCCACTTAACTACAATACATCCCTTACCTGCTGGACTGCTGTGGACTGCAGTTTCATTAAGCACCTTTAATTTTAGTCATTGACCTTCACATTTAGTTCTTCCATGAGGCACATGCATAGTATATTGGGTTGACAGATTAGCAAAGAATGTGTACTCTAGTTAGCCATGTTATCAAGTGGCCACTTATATTTTTATTTATGTTAGTAGTGGACAACATTATCTCAGGTCTTGTTTATGGTTGTGCTCATTATTTTGATGCCATGTCCTTCCATGGCCATCCATCTTTTTAATATATTTAATGTCCAATAAAATGTATATACTTTTTCTAATACTGGTCCTGGCATACACCAAAGTAGTCTCTTTAGGTTACAGTTTTTTTTGTGGTGGGGATTGCTTTTTCCCTCCAAATTTTTGTTTGTAGATTTGGTTACATGGGACTGCACTTACTATGAATGTTTGGACACCAGACGTATAACTGCTCCTTTTGAAGATATTCATCTTCTGATTCACCATTGTCATTAATGGGAGTCCAGAGCAGACCTGGAGAAAGTGCTTACAGAAAAAAAATGGTTGAAGGATGTCAGAGAAGAACAACAACACTGGAATAAAAAAAAAAATGAAGAAAGGTGAACACAGTATCCAAAATAATTGTACTTTAGCAAACCAAATATCATCTGGTTGAGCTTTAGATCTACTTCATGTACAGATCAAGCTATAGCAGACATGACTCTAATTTGTTGTAAGAAAAATTACCTATTTTTTCAGAAATGAAAGCTGAAAAATGCGCTCATTAGCTACAGTAACTCTTCTTTCTATTAAAGTTTCACTATTGTACTAAAAGCAAAGTAAAAATAATTGATGTGAACTGACACCGTTTAAAAGTTTGTATAAAACTCTCTCTGTTCATAAAAATTACAAAAATAGTAAAAAAAAAAAAAAAAAAAAAAAAGAAACACATTCTTACTGTTAATAGAATTTAGTTTTCCTGTAAACTACTTTCTGAATATATTTCTGCCTACTGAGCTTTCAAATGCTACCCTTACAACCTCAGTACTGGAATTATTAGCTGCTGATTTAGGTGCTACATTTGAGCAGGAGTTGATAGGGCCCTGAAAGATGTGGGGCACTTAGTTTGAAATGTTGTTCGGCTTGGACCAAAACATAATTATGAATGGATGAGGCTATTTTATGTCATCATATTATCTCTTCTTGATTCCTTTTCCTTTGGTCTCTTTTGCTAGCCAATTACCTTAGTACTGAGCTATTTGTTCTATGACCCTTGGCTGAAAGTTTGAAGTACAGGTAAACTTATGCCTGGTACACATAAAGTTTATTTTTTTCGTTCAGGCTGAATGAAAAAAAACTGAGGAGGCCGCAGTATTAACTATCCAATGTTAGTACAGCAATCTCTCCACTGTGGTCATGTGTTCTCACAGGGTACCGTCCCCCCACCAGAACACATTGGTCAGCACTCACAGCCTTTGGCTGCAAGCGCTGATTGGATGCCGATTGGATGCTGGTTTTTGAGCATGCTCCTTCAACAGAAGCTAGTTGTGAGACTAGCTTCTGTTGGACATGTAGCTGTACATATGGGCCAAAAGTTGACCAGTAACTGCTGAATCGACCATTTTCGACTGATTTTGATGCTCAAAGCGGTAGCATTTTTTGCATGCAAATATGGCGTTTCATAGAGTAGGCCTGTAATTCTTAGCCCTTGTACACACGGTCGAACATTCCGACAACCAAATCCGTCGGATTTTGTCCAAAACTGGTGTTGCATACACACGGTCGGACAAAGTTGTCGGAAAATCCGATCGTTCAGAACGTGATGACGTTATTTCATTACGACGGGACTACGTGCAGGCTAGTAGCCAATAGCTTTGGTCTAGGAATTTGATCTGAGCATGGGTGGCACTTTGTCCAATCGAAATTCTCTACAAACGATCGGACAAAGTCCGATCGGATCATGTTGTCGGAAAATTTTGTAGCCCAGCTCTAAAACTTTGTCGGTTGGATATTCCGATGGAAACAGTCCAATGGAGCCCACACACGGTCAGATTATTTGACAACACGGTCCAATCTGACATTTTCCGTCGGAATGTCCGACCGTGTGTACAAGGGCTTAGGAATAACACACTTAAATCTGTCCAAACAAGAGTCTAGTAGACACCCCGGGTATGATAATGTTTGAACCACAAATTAATAAATTATAATATAAGAAATAAATATAAATAATTATAACAAATGTAGCACTAACCCCCAAAGGAGCTGCTGGTTATTTTTGGGCTTACCGTTACCCTCCGTTCCGTGGTAGATGGCCCAGTAACTTGAGACTGACAATAGATCCACTTGAATGGATTTTATTTGCAAATCTCAAACCATTGAACAGTCTTTCAACTTGGGATCAGAGGGTTGGAAAAAGAAGTTCAGGTACTCTTAATGTCAAAGTCCAAAAACATTAAAGAACTTGCTTACTTTGACTGCATCCAGAGAATAGTCATTCGCAGCTGGATGATCACTTGAGACAGTCCCTCTCTCACAAGGCCTAGCAGCCAACAAGGTGCTTGCTCAGGAACAAAGTCTTTGTCACAGATGTTGCAGAACATGTAGGGAAACTAAGCTTCAGAACACTTGTAGGATACCTGGATCTTTCAACCTGCTTGGCGATATCCACAAGACCGGATTCTTTCGGTAACTTCAGCCCTTCCAGGCTCTCATTAAGAAAACCAACCCGTATGTGGTGTTCTTCTAAAGTGTCCTCCCTGGAATGCTTGAAGTACACTGGGTCACTCCCGAACCGGAGACGGCACCCAACCACCTCGGAATCCTCCGTTAGTTTCCTTGCCCTGGGCCAGCCAGCTCCAAGACATTAAAGTCGGGTGGATCCGCACCCCAGGCCATTGCCTTCCTGGGGGCTGGTCAGGAGGACCAGGACCATGTAACCAGCATTTCATACTGGACTGGAACCCTGAACAATGTGACGTCCGCATCTTAAATACCCTCTTCCAGAGGGCACAGCGAGAAGGCCATTCCCACTGACCTGGCTCCGAAAGAGAGTACCCAAGCACCTAACCAGACCATAGTTCCATGCCTGCCACAAGAGACAGTGCCCCCTGTGGCCAGGCTGAAGATCTCACAGTCCAGTTAGACTGATGTAAAGGTCCAATTTAGACAAATAAACCCAAACCAAACTGCAGTTTAGGTAAAGTTTAACTTTGAAAAACAAATAGTGCATGCTTTTCAGGAGCCACCGCTACACAAATAATAATATAATAATAAAAATTATTTAATAATGTAATCAAATCAAAAATACAGAAATGTGCTCAGTTGCAGAATTTTAGCTGTCGTGCTTTCAGAGTTTGATGACGAATTTCCCCACAAATCACTATCGCTCAATTCTGCAAGTGATTCTAATTTTTTATTGCTATTTTCTAGCTGGTCTAAAACCGCTTTTGATGTAGAGGGACGCTTTTTGATTGCTATGGACAATCTCCAGTTTTCAAGCAGAAAGAACAGTATATATAATATAAAACTGCGGGGGCACATGCACGGCGTGATCCTGGATGGAAGCAGGGGATAAGAGCTCCGTAAGGACCGGAGACAAAAGCCGACTCCCCAGGGCTATAAAGCAGCTATATAAGCACCAAAAGACCCCGCACCCCTGGCAGAACACACAGCTCATTCCGGCCTTAATAATTGCTGCGGAAAACTGGCCCAACAATCTCTAACCAACTATTTAGTCTGCTTGAGGGAGCAGAGCAGGATGTCACAAGATGGCGCCCAGTCAGACACAGCACCAGCGTGCTCACAGACTTCAGCCTCATCTCCAGAGCGCTCCACAGGAGAATGCGAGTACAATACACAGCTCACAAAAGCAGATCTGGAGGACAGCCTCTCCTGTATGCACGATAAGCTTGCCAGAAAATTTCAATCAGAACTGCATAAGTCCACAAACACCCTGTCCCTGGAGATAGCGGCCCTGAGCACTAGAACAGACATGTCTATGGATGAGCCGAACACCACCCCCCCCCCCCCCCCCCCCCGGTTCAGTTCGCACCAGAACTTTCGAACAGACCGAAAATTTGTGCGAACATTAGAACCCCATTGAAGTCTATGGGACTCGAACGTTCAAAATAAAAAGTGCTATGTTTAATGGCTAATATGCAAGATACTGTCCTAAAAAGGGTTTGGGGACCTGGCTCCCGCCCCAGGGTACATGGGTCAATGCCTAATATGTTTTTAAAAATGGCCGTTTTTGCGAGAGCACTGATTAAAGTGAAAAAAAAGTGAAATATTCCTTTAAATATCATGCCTGGGGGGTGTCTATAGTATGCCTGTGAAGTGCCACGTGTTTCCCGTGTTTAGAACAGTCCCTGTACAAAATGACATTTAACGGAAAAAAAGTCATTTAAAACTGCTTGCAGTTTTATTTTTTTTTTATTTTTTTTTCACAAATCGAGATTTTATTGGGTTCAAAAGTCGCAAACAATGATGTAGCAAACATACAACATACAAATGAAAAACAAGATTGGTTTGGTTCATTACAATATAAGTTGCTGATAAGAAAACATATTGAGCACAATGAGTCAAACAGTGAATAGTTGGGGGGGACATTAGGGAGTTGGGATTGTGGTGGGGGGAAGAAAAATAAAAGTGCAAAAAAGAATAAAGGTAATAATAGAGATAATAATAAGAGAGAAAGAAAAAAATAAGAAAGAGATAAAGGCAAGGGAATGGGTGGGGAAGGGATTATATTGTTTGGAGACTCCACATAGGAGCTGCAAGTAAAGGAACAAGACATTCTTGTACATTATATCAAATTGTTAACAAATTATATATCATACATCATGTATAGATGAGTCTTACACGTTTAGAGAAAAATATAGTAAAACAAAGGGAGAGCGACGTTTAATGTTTAACGGAGTACAGAATAATAGGGATATTCCAATTAACATATAGAGCTGTCACCCATTATGCAAGGATAACTTGATATTCATTTGAGAGGGTGAAGAGTAACCAGGGTTGCCAAGTTTCATGGAAGGTATTACTACTTTCCCTTTTCATTGCCAAGATTTCTTCCATCTTATGTATATATTGAATTCTTTCAACCCATTCTTTAATTGTTGGGACCCTAGAAGTTTTCCAGTGTAGGGGGATTAGGCTTTTAGCTGCCGTAAGAAGATGTCTACATAATGACTTTTTGTATTTGCTTGTTGTGTAGGTATTAATGTGTAGAAGACAAGCCGCTGCATCTAGGTTCATTGTTGTGTTAGTTATTTGTCTAATCCACTTAGAGATCTCATTCCAATAAGTCCTGATTACATTACACTCCCACCAAATGTGTATGAAGGAGCCTATCTCATTCCCACAACGCCAGCATGTGTCGGAGGCCGTGGGAAGCCATTTTTTGGTGTTTAGTGGCATTAAATACCATTGCGTGAGGATCTTATATGAAATTTCTTGATATTTGGTGCTAAGCGAGCACTTATGTGTGAAAATGCAGGCTTTCCCCCTATTGTGTATCTTGTAAATGAGTGTTTAGGTCAAGTTCCCATCTTTCTTTGTGTTTGTTTCTTTCATTGTGCGTTGGGAGGGTCAGCCATCTGTATGCAACCGATGTTGTTTTAGAAATCTGGGCGCCCTTATAACAAATGTCTTCCAGTGGTGTCAAACGTTGGGTAAAGGAAAATTTAAATGTGCTGTTACGTAAAAAGTCTTTTATTTGAATATAAAACCAGGGGTTAATGAAAGATACACCATATTCAGAATTAAGGGTGTTTAGCGACTTAAGTTTGTTCTGGTGAAAACAGTGTGTGGCTAGAAGCTGCTTGTTATGATCTGGGGTTGGTGAAGTATTATGATATAGTCCAGGGAGGAAGTCTGGGTTGTTGATCAGGGGAGTCAACGGGCCTGGTATGGTTGCCAATTTGTATTGTTGGGCAATCTTGTGCCAGATACTTAAAGTGTTGGCTACCAAAGGATTCTTCATGTGTCTTGTAGATTTAGAATGTAATGTCCAAGGATAAAATAACGCCTGTCTTGTGTTATTAGCTAGTTCAAGGTGTACCAAGTCCTTAATTTTGATGTGACAGTGCCAGTCAATAAGTCTACTGATATGGGTAGCGTAATAATATTTTTTGAAATCTGGTAAGCCCAATCCTCCTGCGTTTTTAGGGAGAGTAAGGGTCCGAAAATTAGTTCTAGGTCTCTTGTTAGCCCAGAGGAATTTTCTTTGCAACACTTGTAATTTGGAGAAAAAAGAATTGGGTATCGCAATAGGCAACGCGTTGAAAACGTATAGCAGTTTGGGGAGAGTGGTCATTTTTAGGATGGCAGCTCTACCGAACCAGGAAAATGATTTGGTAGTCCATCGAGTGAGGTCTTTAGCTATAGAATTTATTAGAGGGGCGTAGTTTGCTGCATAAAGAGACTCTAATGAGCGGGTAAGTTTGATTCCCAGATAATGAAGTGTGTTTTGTTCCCATTTAAATTTGTAATTCCCTTTGAGACTGTCGAATTCTGCTAGTGGGAGGGTAAGATTAAGAGCTTCTGATTTTGTATAGTTAATTTTAAAGTTCAAAATAAAACCGAATGTCTCAAAAATTTTCAGGAGGTTCGGGAGGGAAACGTGGGGTTGCGTAATAAAAAATAAAAGATCGTCTGCGTAAGCGGCAAGTTTATATTCGCGTCCGTGGGCATTAAGGCCTTTGATATCTGGAGAGAGGTTGATGGTTCTGATAAGTGGTTGCAAAGTTAAGATAAATAGGATAGGAGACAGTGGGCATCCCTGGCGGGTACCGTTGGATATCTGGATCGGGTGAGACAGGATGTTATTAATCTTAATTTTAGCCTGTGGGGACTTGTAAAGGGCCTTGATCCAATTCAGCATTCCCCCGCCTATGCCTATATGAGCACAGGTAGAGAACATGTAGTCCCAAGAGACCCTATCGAAGGCCTTCTCGGCGTCTGTTGACGCCAAGAGGCCTCCCGTTGTAGAATCCCCTCTGTGGTGGATCAGATTCAAGGCTTTAACAATGTTGTCCCCAGCCTCTCTTCCAGGCATGAAACCAGCCTGTTCGGGACCAATCATTTTTGAAAGTAGGGGTTTTAGCCGATTCGCGATGATTTTTGCCAGTAATTTCACATCAATATTTAAAAGTGAAATTGGTCTAAAATTAGCACAATGGGAGGGATCTTTATTTGGTTTAGGTATAACCGCTATATGCGCCATGAGGAAGGAGTTGGATTCATTTTCTTTGCTGGCTAAATGATTAAATGCCTTTAAAAGGGGCTTGGAGAGTAACTGTGAAATACTGGGACGTGAACCCGTCTGGACCCGGGCTTTTACCAGATTTCAAGTCTTGTATTGCAGTTTGTATTTCAATTGTAGTGATTGGGTCGTTTAGTTGTTTGGCGTCAGAGGGAGATAGAGAAGGGATTTCACTATTTAAAAGGAACGTTTGGATCATCTCCTCACGTGTGTGTGGTATGTGGGCAGGTCTGTGCTGTGGGGAAAGCCTATACAGTTTGGAGTAGAACTCTTGGAAGAGGTCTGCGATTTTTTCAGGAGTGTGTTCAAGGAGGCCTTTATCGTTTCTTATCGCATGGATGTGATTAGCCATCTTTGCATCCCTTAGGGCTCTAGCGAGCTGTTTTCCGCTCTTATCACTGTTTTCATAAAATATGCTTTTACGAAAAAAGAGTGCTTTCTGAGTTTGAATTTGTAACATTTGTTGTAAGGAATGCCTGCAGTGAGCGAGCTCTTCTGCCGCTGAGGCCGTAAGGGATTGCTTATGTTGTGCTTCAAGTATTGAGATTTTATTGGCTAGCTCCATTATACCGACTACTCGTTCTTTTTTCCTCCTGGCACCCCATTTTATAAATTCACCTCTAATTACGCTTTTATGGGCTTCCCAATTAGTAAGTGGGTTGGTATCAGAATCAGCATTGTTGAGAAAATATGTGTTGATGGATCCGTGAATGTCATCGTAAATGATCTGATCTGTCAGTAGTGCGGCGTTCAGTTTCCAATTAAAGGACTTATGTTTGTGAGAAGTCAGTTTAAGAGTGACGGCAGTAGGGGCATGGTCTGAAATAGTAATAATACCAATGTCTGCCCTCTCTAGGTGAATGAGGTCCCTTTGAGAAACAAAGATCAGATCAATCCTGGAATATTTTTTATGTGATGCTGAGTAAAAGGTATCGTCTTTCCCTGTTGGGTGCACGGATCTCCATGAATCCACCAGGGAAATGGAGCTCAATAGAACTTTAATTCTTTTTAGAATTTTGTACGAAATGTGAGTGTGGCCCGTGGACGAGTCCTGAAGTGGGGACAGAGGTATATTGAAGTCCCCTCCTAAAATAATACAGCCCTCTGCAAACCACTTCAGTTCATTTATAATTACATTGCAAAAGGTAATATGAGCCTTATTCGGGAAATATACATTCGCTAATGTAATTGGGGATCCCTCCCAAGTGCCTTTAAGAAAAATATAGCGTCCCTCCGGGTCAATTAGTTGGTTAGTCAGATCAAATGGTGCATGTTTGTGCAGGAGGATGGAAACGCCTTTTGTCTTAGCTTGAGGATTCGTGGCGTGGAAAGCTTTGGTGTAAAGATTGTCAGTAAGTTTGGGGACGTTTTGACCCTTGAAGTGCGTTTCTTGTAAGAAGACTATGAACGGGTTCATTTTCTTGAGTTCTTTTAGTAATTTGGTTCTCTTCTCGGGAATATTGAGTCCGTTAATGTTGTGAGAAATTAGGGTTGGAGACTTGCCTAAAAAGGAGTAGGCCATGATAGTGGGGGTGGAAGTGGGGAGAAAAAAAAGGGGGGGGGGGGAGGGAGAGGGAAAGGTTAGATTAAGGGTGGTGTGGGGAGTAGGTTAAAAGGAGTGGTATAGACCAAATGGAGGTTGTAGTGAGATGGATTGAGAGTGTCTCTCTGGAGTCGGGTAACTGATCTACGTCAACAGCTGATGTGATGTCAGTGAAAAGGTGTGGCCAGCCAAACACCTAGATCGACTCTTGGGGGAGAGTGGGAGGCGTACCGGTGGACGGAAGGTGAGGTCTTGTTAACAAAACGTCCAAAACATGGAGTGGATGACCCCTGGGGGTTCGGGTAGTAAGCAAAATAAAAGAAATTGCTAAATCTCTTGGAACTTTGAAAAATCAGCGTAATGTTAGCCAAGAAAATATATTTGTACGCTATGCATGTGAGATGCAATTAACATATCTAGAAGCCTAGACAATAACAGGTAATATAAAAGAATGTGATGCGTCTATAAGTTAAGCAAAATAATTAGTGAGCTGGTTGTTATGCACCGCTTCTAGGTAGTGCATTCTGTCTGTACCTTCTACATAAGAATCAGCTACTACAGCACCATTTTCGCTGTTGGTGCTCAGAATCGTCCAAAAGCTCAGTGGCAACATGCTGAGCCAGTGGAGGAAAGATAAGAAGGTTATAGACATGACTTTTAAGAATAACAAAACCCTTAAGGAAACAAAGTACCTATAGATATGTAGCCGCAAGAGCAACAACTCTGTAGCGGTGTGAGGCCCTGACTCATGAAAAGTGTGTGATACACTTTGTATAGCCGGTGTTGATTTCTGGAAGCAAGGAGTCTTGCAAGATCTGCAAGTTATGCTGTGTTAGTCAAGATCACTAATGTCTCATGAGGTGACAACATGCTTGAATAGCTAAACGTGTCTTACCCTCGAATATTGAGTTCAGTGTCCCTGTGGCTAGTCTTTCAGCACCCGCAGTTTGTATAGTCCTTGCAATGCGGTGAGCTCCCGCTTGTTGAGAGCGGGGTAGGTTGCCATGGGTAAAGGCCCAGAGATCTATCGGCAGTTTCCGGTGTGTAAAGTTCTACATAGCATAGTTATATTAATCCTGAATCTTATGTAAACTGATCCCTGAGAATGTAGGGGGTAGAAAAAAAAAAGAAAAAAGAAAAATTAAACAAACAAACCAACGGATCAGGAAAGAGCTAAGAGCTTGGTAAACAGGATAGAAAAAGTGAGGTCTGACTGATCTCGGTGAATGTCATTCATTAAGGAACAACCGCATACCGCTGATGTATTACAGTCTAGGGTTGCTGGTGTATGGAGAACCATGGTTGGTTCTGTTCACGTTACCTCTTTTCCTCCCGAGATGATAAGGGGATTGCGCAGGTGAAGGGCCTGCCGTAGATGAGAAGTTGTTGACTGGGGGAGGCAGTTTATATTCTGCATACCAGTCAGGGAGATTGACAGGAGCTATCTGTAGATGTTCACAGAAAGAGAGCAATTCCTCAGGGACTCTAAGCAAGTGCTGTTTGCCATTATAAGTAGCCTGCAATGCAAATGGAAACTTCCATCTATATGAGATCCCTTTTTCCTTGAGAACTTCTAGTAACGGTCTCAAAGCTCTCCTGTTCCTCAGAGTTATGGGGGAGAGATCCTGGAATAGCTGTACATTAACGCCATTAAAGGTTATTTGCTCGTTTGCTCTGGCCTTCAGTAGTATTTCCTCCTTCAGAGGGAAATTAGGCAGGCAGCATATGATGTCCCTTGGTGGGTTGTTGTCAGGTGCCTTGGGTCTCAGAGCCCTATGTGCTCTGTCGAACTCTATGGGTGAGTCGTCAGGCCTTTCTATGAGTCTATTGAAGATGGCGGACAGGGCCGGTTTGATTTGTTCTGGAGCAATGGATTCAGGTATTCCCCTCACTCTGATATTATGTCTCCTTCCTCTGTTATCGAGGTCTTCGATCTGCCTATTCATTTCAACCATCTGTTGGGAATGAGTTGTGGTAATGTCATCTAGTCTCACTAGTGCTCTGTCTCTCCTCTTGCCAGCCCTGTCATTAACCGCCATTTGTTCAGACAGTCTAAGCAGTTCAGATTTGATGTCTGTGATAGCTGCTGAAAAGGAATTTTTAATATCTGCAGCGATTTCAGTCATTGTTGCATAGGTCAGAGGAGGGTCATTGGTGTCAGTACCTCTGAAGGAGTCCTCCGACGCTGGAATGGATATTTCGTCGTCCTCCCTGTCATCTCTGCCTTCTCTCTCCGCGGGTCTGTGTGCCGGCGCCATCTTGGGGCTGCAGCTCCCGTCGTTGTACCGGTATTTACTGAGGTTTGCCGGTGAAGGCTTACTTTTCGGCGTGCCCGATGAGCGGAGGGAACTTATGTGTGCCCCTTTCTTCATGTGGTTTGGCATTATCGCTCTGTTTAGCGGTCCATTTTCGAGCCGAATCCCCAGTGTCCTCGGAGCTCCTCTATTCAGCGTCCATCCACGCTGCTCGCCAAGCCACGCCCCGCAGTTTTAATGTAATATCTGGTTCTGGCAATATGAATGAAAATCATTGAGAAAAATTGCATAGCTAGCCCCCCCTACCCATTACCAGCCCATTTGGGTCTTGCACGGATATTAAGGGGAACCCCGTACCCATATTACAAAAAGGAAAGACGTGGGGCCCCCAGGCTCCATATATTTAGAACAGCAGTATACAGGCGGTGCAAACAAGACAGGGACTGTGTAGGTTTGTTGTGTTAAGTAAAATCTGTTTGTAATTTTGAACTGGTACATTTTTAAAGTGTAGCTCCAGTCAAAAATCTATTTTTAAGCTTTTTGGAAAACATAGGGAAGGGTTATCACCCCTGTATAATTTGTTTTGCTGTCTGTCTTTTTTCATCTCACTTCCTGTTGTCTCCTTCCGTTTGCAAGTAGAAGACGTTTGTAAGTTGGATGTTTAAAAGTAGGGGCCTGCCCTATATGCTCTGCAGAAAAGGTGTTGGTGTTGCCACAACATTGTAAGCCCTCAAAGTGACTCTTGGTGGGCGCTGGAGCGCCCTGCTGTGAACGATTATATTAAGAATTGTAATTACATGCCATTGTAGAACAGTGGTAGAAAAATTGGGCCTTTGGTGGTTGTGGTGCTGGTGCCACAACACTAAGTCCTCACAGTTACTCTCGGTGGGCACAGGAACGGGCCCTCCTGTAAAATATTATATCAACAATTGTAATTACATGCCCCTGTTAAACAGGGGCTGAAAAATTGGGCCTTAGGCACTGGTGCTAGTGCATAAATGACACATCTAACTTGTTGACTACCTATTACACTTTTGAAGGCCCTGGAGCACCAGGACAATGACACGTGACACTGACGACAGATGGCACTGATACGTGGGACTGATGACACATGACACTGATATGGCATTGATACATGGCACTGATGACACGTGACACTGACGTGGCACTGATGACAGATGGCACTAATATGTGGCACTGATGACACGTGACACTGGTGACAGATGGCACTAATATGTGGCACTGACAGATGGCACTTATATATGTGTAGTGGCGGGCTCCTGAAGAGCGCACGCTATGTTTTCAAAATGAAAAGCTTTACCCAAACTACAGTTTGGTTTGGGCCTATTTGACTAAATTTGGCTTCTGTGTCAGTCTGACTGGACTGTGAGATGTTCAGCCTGGCCACAGGGGGCACTGTCTCTGGTGGCAGGCTTGGAAATATGGTCTGGTTAGTCGCTGGAATTTTTCCCTCTTGGAGTCAGGTCAGTGGGAGTGGCCCTCCTGCTGTGCCCTCTCTGGAGAGGGTATTTAAGATGTGGACGTTACATGGTTGTGGGTTCCGGTCCAGTATGCTGTGCTGAGTATGTGGTCCTGGTCGTTCTGACCAGCCCCCAGGAAGGCTATGGCCTGGGGTCTGGTTCCACCTGACTTTGATGCCTCGGGGCTGGCTAGCCCAAGGCAGGGGAACTGAGGAAGGACTTTGAGGTGGATGGGTGCTGTCTCTGGTCCGGGAGAGACCCAGTATACTTTGAGCATTCCAGGGGAGGACTCCTTAGAAGAATACCATGCGTGAGGTTGGTTTCTTAACAAGAGCCTGGAAGGGCTGAAGTAACCGAGAGAATCCGGTCTTAGGGATATCACCAAGTTGGCCGAAAGATCCAGGTATCCTACAAGTGTTCTACAGCTTACTTTCCCTACGTGTTCTGCTACAACTTCGGTGATAAAGACTTTGTTCCTGAGTAAGCACCTTGTTGGCTGCTAGGCCTTGTGAGAGAGGGACTGTCCAACCTGAGTGCTCATCCAGCTGGGAATGGATATTCTCTGGATGCAGTCAAAGTAAGCAAGATCCTTAACGTTTATAGACTTTGACATTGAGAGTACCTGAGTTTTCCTTTCCAACCCTCTGATCCCAAGTTAAAAGACTGTTCAATGGTTGACGTTTGCAAATAAAATCCATTCGACTGGATCCATTGCCAGTCTCAAGTTACTGGGCCGTCTACCACGGGACATCCCCTAGATGTGTCACAAGGAGAACTAACGGTAAGCCCAAAAATAACTAGCAGCTCCTTCGGGGGTTAGTGCTACAGATGGCATTTATACATGGCACTGGGGACAGATGGCACTGACAGGTGGCACTGGGAACACATGACAGACGGCACTTTTATTTTGTTTTTGTTTTTTCACTAACCGCTGCAGTGGTTCATCTCTCCCTCTTCACACGCTGTCTCTGTGTGAGGAGGGATAGCCAGTGATGAGAGATGATCTCAAATGTTTACATATGAGATCATCTCTCATTGAACACGCCAATCGCGCTGTAAACAGCCGCTGTGATTGGCCACGACCAGCACAGAACTTCCCTGAATCACGCCCACGGGAGCGTGCATTGCGGAAGTTAATAGGAGGACGTTCATGGACGGCCTCCCTCCCGGCAATTGGCGTCTGCTCTGCAGCCGTCTTTCGGCTATAGCGCGGATGCCTAGTGGTTAAATAAGGCAGTCTGTTGCCAATCACTGAAATCAGTCTGCACTATTTTAACCCCTAGGTGGCAGATCCATGACAGCAGCGATCTGCAGCTAAATGCAGCTAAGCTCATTTACAAACCACAACTATTGCAGGGAAATATTTCAACATTTTCAAGTGAAGATAATGAGTGTTTAGCTGCTGTCAGATACAAACGTCCGTATGAATGGAGATTTGGTGTTCTGTCAGCAGTCAGCCTTTTCACCCAGCAGCCAACTCTCATAGCAGAGAGAGTGAGCTCCAATCCCAAGTCAGCTTAGATATAAAAATATTTGTGGTCAGCTGACTTATTAGTAAAGTTTGGCTTTTAGGTAAAATTTGCACCTAAGATTGGAAGCTTTCGCAGACACATCTACGGCATCTACAATCAAGACATCCATTGCCTCAAGATAGATAGATACATACATACATACATACATACATACATACATAGAAAGATCTGATCAGGCGTAATTTGTATCCATATTCTTATAGTACAAGGCTGCCATCAATCTATGGTCTATTCCTTGTCCTATCCTTGTTATAAACACCTCATACTATCTGTCTCTTTAGGTCTCAGCTTCTCTTCTCTTTCTATTTCCCTCTGTATCATTTCCTGAGAAGAATATAGAATAAAAAGGAATGTGAGGATAACTGTAATACAGAATTAATGTTTTGTGATGTCTTTACGTGATACTCATCAGTGGGTTGGAATAAAGAGCCTACTCAGGTTGTCTACATCCTGCAGTTTGGAATGCTGCCCATACTGGATTGCTCTTCACCTTGGCTCATATCACTAGAGCAAAAAGTCACAAATTGGAAACGCAAGATTATTCCACTAAGCTTTCTACTGGAAGCAAATGCATTAAAATAGATGATATCAGTCTTTAAAAAGCATCTGCTAAAAAGCAAGCAACCATCATCCTAATGCATTAATTCCTGGATTATCCTTTTTGCCTGTTAGAAAAAATGCATATATACAGTAAAAGGAACCCAAAGTTTGCCTGTAAATACATGTTGCAACTTTCTTTCATCCAAGGTTTTTTTTTTGTTTTTTTTGTTTTTTTAGATAGGTCAAATGAATAGCTGGACCACTGCTTTCTTTCCTTACATAATCAAAGCTTTGAAAGCCCTTTATTAAAAATAATAAAAATCCCCCTCAAAAGGTCCTTTATTGTAAATATATTACAGCGAAAGTAGAGCTGGCGTGAGATGGGTGGAAGTGATATTCAGTCCCCAACAGTATGCACACAACAAAAAACAAAATTGCCCATGGGACTTTTAAAGAGCACACTTCAAGTAAAATGTATAAATGATTAATTTGATACACATTTAAAAACAACATGTAATACAGAAAAAAGAAAACATATTAGATATCAACATATTAGTAAATTTCGCATTCATATCATAGGACCTGTATGTGTCATAGAGATGACTGTTAGTAGTCTAGGATGGCTGTGCTAGGTCTCAAAATATTTCTCGAGAGGAGTAAGTAAATAAGGGAAAAAAAGAGGGGGAAAGGGAAATAAAGAAATGTGTCAAGCATATGCTTATAGATTCAATACGTTCCACTCACGATTGATGGAGGACTCCGGGCCTGCTAGCTGGTATAGATTACTTCTTTTTTAAATAGTTAGAAAATTTGTATATATAGGTGGGCATACTACCCTGAATTTATAAAAGAAACTTCAAAATGGAATGTCCATAAAAATGGAGGGATAAGTGCATACACTGCCAACCATGCCAACAAGCATGTGATGAGTAAAGAGTGAGATAAATGCACAATATTTCTTATAAATAATAATATAGACACTTTCTAGTAACAAATATATATATTGTTACAATAGGAGTGCTGAGTGTATGTGTGTTGCACTAATAGAGTACAATGATAGTATAGTATAATTAAAAAGCCAGTTATATTGTTCTATCAAAAGATGGTGGAAATATAAATAGGGTGTGGTCATATACGTGTAAACTATACGACCAATTGTCATGAGCGATGTCCGTATTTAAATACAAGACAGCACTCACTGATTGTGTGAGTGTAAGGCCGCGTACACACGGGCGGACTGTCTGATGGACTTGGTCCGCTGAAACGTGTTTCAGCGGACAGTCCGCTCGTGTGTGGGCTTCAGCGGACTTTTTCAGCGGACAGTCTGGCGGACTAAGTCTTTCGGAATTTCCGTAATATTGTCCGTCCAACTTTGGTTTCAGCGGACAGTCCGCTCGTGAGTAGGCAAGTTGGACGGACTAAGTATGGCGCATGCTCAGAAAGGATTTACACGGCCGAAGGTTGCATTGCAGTGTATTGGACGTCGTATTTCTAGTCCCGTCGTACGTGCTGTACACGTCATACGCGCAAGCTTTCAGCGGACTGTCTGTTCATCGCGTGTGGTCAAGTCCGTTCATTCAAAAGTAGGACGGACTGTCTGTCGGATTGTCTGACGGACTTAGTTGGCCAGACAGTCCGCCCGTGTGTACGCGGCCTAAGTGTGAACTTCAGTGATGGATACCGAGAGAACAATCTGCGCATGTGCAAGCGCATCAGCGCCATGGCCTAGATCCATAGGTGAGAAAAAGATTCCAGAAATAAATTACAATTTCTATCAACTAATTGACACTGCATATCACCAAGGTATTATTTCTCAACAGATTTGGGAATATGTTCGTACCCCTTTCCCATGGGAGGCATGCTTCTATGCCTTACCCAAGACGCATAAGAATGTCAAGGACCCCTCGTTCATCCTATTGCATCCAGAAATGGATGCATAACCGAAAATGCAAGTTGCTATATAGACTCTATACTGTGTCCTTTTGTACTGACCATCACTTCCTATCTACGTGTCACTTTAAGCATTTGTAAGAAATGCAATGACATGCAAATTCCAGCCTTGGCATTGTTGGTCACCATTGATGTCAAGGCACTGCATTGCAGCATCCCAAATAGGGATGAGCTTCATGTTCGAGTCGAACATACGCTCGACTCGAACATCGGCTGTTCGCCCCTTCGGCGAATTCCGAACATTATGGGCCGTTCGTGCCAAATTCGTGTAGCGCTCACGGCCCACAATGCACTGCGTCATCGCAGTGCATTGCTGGCTCATGATTGGCCAAGCATGCACTGTGACCCCACATGCTTGGCCAATCACAGCGCCAGCGGTGAGGAGAGCCATGATTGGCCACAGGCAGGATGCCTGTGGCCAATCATAGCTCAGGCTGTGTAGTACACGCCCCAGCGCGGCGGCCTTGTGTAGTGTGTTGGCGTCTGAAGCAGTTAGTGGGTGTTCTGTGTACCTTCAACACAGTATACACCGATCATTATCGGCCAATTTTCGATCATGCTCTTCTGTAGTGGTTGTTGTCTGCGTGCCCTGACCGCAGTATACACCGCTATATTCACCTCACCTATATAGCTAGTGATCTATCTTTTATAATAGAGCTTGCAGTCAGTAGTGTTAGGAGCTTGTGCGTGCTGTCTGTGTGCTCTGTATCCAGTACACACCGCTATATCCACCTACATAGCTCTTCTCTATTTGAGCCATCTGCCATCTGCAGGAGTTATTGGAAGTTGTGTGTGCCTCCAGTACAGCACAGTATACATCTGTATATACCCCTTTATCTCTGGTGTTCTATAATAAAGGCATCTGCAGGAGTTAATGGGTGTTTTGTGCCTCCAGCACAATATACACCTGTATCTACCCTTTATCGCTGTTCTCTAATAGAGCCATCTGCAGGGCTTAGTGGGTGTTGTGTGCCTCCAGTACCGTATACCCCTTTATCTCTGGTGTTCTATAATAAAGGCATCTGCAGGAGTTAGTGGGTGTTGTGTGCCTCCAGCACAATAAACACCTGTATCTACCCTTTATTGCTGTTCTCTAATAGAGCCATCTGCAGGGCTTAGTGGGTGTTGTGTGCCTCCAGTACAGTATACCCCTTTATCTACCCTTTATTGCTGGTGTTCTATAATAAAGGCACCTGCAGGAGTTAGTGGATGTTGTGTGCCTCCAGCACAATATACACTACCCAACTGCTGTTTTACCCAACTCCCTTCAGGCCATTACCATGTCTGGAAGGCCAGCAAGGAGAGGCAGACAGGCGCGAGCCGATAAAAGAGGGCAAGCAGGCTGTGTGTCTAGAGACAACAGTGCTGGTCGTGGACGCGGTGCATTGTCATCAGAACGTGGCCATGGGACACACTTTTCCTTCTTTTCGGCAGCTGGACATGTTGAACCGCAACATGCCAACGACTTGGTAGAGTGGATGACCATGCCCTCTTCATCCTCCTCATCCTCTCTCACCCAGTCTCAGGGTACTAGCAAAGCAGCTGCCAACGCATCGTCTTCCCTCGTCTCAATGTCATCATCAGTGACTCCTTCCCTAGACCCACCACGTCCTCCTGAGGAGTCTCCTGAACCCTTTGAGCACAGTGTTGGGTACATGCTCCAGGAGGATGCCCAGTGTTTTGTAGGCTCTGATGACACTCAGCCTGAGGAAGGCAGTAGCGTGAATGCAGAGAGAGGGGATGCTCAAGAAGGACAGCAATCTGGCAGTCATGTTCCACAAGCTGCAGCATACTGCCAGGTTTGCTACAGTGATGAAGAGGGAGGGGATGATGAGGGCACTGACTCCATGTGGGTGCCTGGTAGGAGAGAGGAGGAGGAGGAGGAGGCACATGTCCAACGAGGCAGGATGCCCTTAGGGGCAGCACATCAACTGAATCACACCGCAGAGCTCCGCCTGTGCAGGGCGCTGCCTCTGCGCGTTATTCTAAAAGTTCTTTGGTGTGGGCCTTTTTTGAGACGAGTGCATCAGATCGCACCGCTGCTATTTGCAACATATGTCTCAAGCGTATCTCGCGTGGCCAAAACATCAGCCGCTTGGGCACCACATGCTTGACCAGACATATGTTGACCTGCCATGCAGCTCGTTGGCAAGCGTACCTCACAGACCCACACCAAAGAACAAAGCGGACCTCTCCTTGCTCCTCATCAGCTGGCATCTCCAATCCCACTAGACCTTCAGTCCTCTCTGAAACCTACTCTGAGAGGAATGAAGGTGTAGAATTAGGTGTGTCACAGCCAAGTGCTTCCGGGCACTCTGCTAGCAGTACACCCACGTCCGATTATAGCAGGCAAATGTCCCTGCCCCAGCTGCTGGACCGGCAAAAAAAGTTCACTCCCAGCCATCCACATGCCCAGCGGTTGAATGCTAGCTTGGTTAAATTGCTAGCACTTCAACTGCTGCCTTTTCAGTTGGTAGACTCGGCCCCCTTCCGTGAGTTTGTACAATGTGTGGTTCCTCAGTGGCAGGTCCCCAAACGCCACTTTTTCTCACGGAAGGCGATTCCGGCTCTCTACCGGGATGTGGAAGGCAATGTCCTTGCTTCGCTGGACAGGGCGATCAGCGGTAATGTGCATATTACCGCTGACTCATGGTCCAGCAGGCATGGACAGGGACGTTACCTGTTTTTCACGGCCCATTGGGTCACTCTTCTGGCAGCTGGGAAGGATGCAGGACAAGGTGCAGTAGTGTTGGAGGTTGTTCCGCCACCACACCTCCAAAATGCTACTATTGGTTGTGACATACCTCTCTCCTCCACCCCCTCCTCTTCTTCTTCTTCCTCCATGACCTCTTCCAGTGCTCTGTCCTCAGAACCAGCGGTGCTCCGTAGGCGTTCCAGGGGCTACGCAAGTACGCAGGCAAAACAATGCCATGCCGTGCTTGCACTGGTTTGTTTGGGGGACCGGAGCCACACTGGGGCGGATGTTTTGTCAGCTCTGCAGGGGCAGGCCGAGAGGTGGTTGACGCCACGCCAGCTTAAGCCAGGAATGGTGGTTTGCGGCAGTGGCACCAACCTCCTCTCCGCCCTCCGACAGGGACAACTGACCCATGTGCCCTGTGTAGCTCACGTCCTTAACCTGGTGGTACAGCGGTTCTTGGGCAGGTACCCCGGCTTACAGAATGTCCTGAAGCAGGCCAGGAAAGTCTGTGTGCATTTCCGCCGATCATTTAATGCCTGTGCTCGGCTGGCTGAGCTCCAAAAGGAGTTGAACCTGCCCAAGAACCGTCTTATATCTGACATGCCCACCCGGTGGAACACAACGTTGGCCATGCTGCAGCGGCTGCACACGCAGCAGAGGGCCATCAATGAGTACCTGTGCGACTATGGCACCAGGACAGGGTCAGGGGAGCTTGGTTTTTTCTCACCACGCCAGTGGGGCATTATCAGGGATGCATGCACTGTCCTGTCACCGTTTGAGGAGGCCACAAGGGTGGTGAGCAGTGACAGTGCATGCATCAGTGACACTGTACCTCTTGTCCACCTCTTGGAGCATACGTTGTGTGGAATAATGGCCAGGGCACTTGAGGCAGAACAGAGGCAGGAAGAGGAGGACTTCCTTGCCTCTCAAGGCCCCCTTTATCCAGACAGTGTTCCTGCTGTGCCACTTATCACACAGGAAGAGGATGAGGAGGAGGAAGATGATTGTGTCAGCATGGAGATGGAGGCTAGCACTCAGCATCAGCAGCAGCAGTCTTGTAGGGATGATTTACAGTCCCAAGAAACCCGTGGACTTGTACGTGGCTGGGAGGAGGTAGCTGCCGATCATGTTGTCCTTAGTGACCCAGAGGACCCTGGACCGAATGCCTCAGCTAACCTACGCTGCATGGCCTCCCTGATCCTGCAAAGCCTGCGGAAGGATCCTCGTATTCTTCGGATCAAGGAGAGGGACCATTACTGGCTGGCCACTCTCCTTGATCCACGGTACAAGGGTAAGGTTGCCGACCTTATCTTGCCATCGCAGAGGGAGCAGAGGATGAGACATCTCCGGGAGGCCTTGCAGAAAGGTCTGTGCGACGCGTTCCCAGAGACTGGGAGGTTACAAACTCCTGGTCCTGGACATGTTGCTGAGGCATCGGTCAGAAGGAGCGGTGGAGAAGGTGGCCATCTGACTGATGCTTTCAGACAATTTTTTAGTCCACAGCCCCAAGGTATGATTGGTTCCAGCAACCATCGCCAGCGTCTGATTTACATGGTGCAGGAATACCTAGGGGCAAGGTCAGACTTGGACACCTTTCCCACCGAAAATCCTCTGGCTTACTGGGTCTTGAGGATGGATCACTGGCCAGAGCTTGCACAGCATGCAATTGAGCTACTGGCCTGTCCTGCATCCAGCGTTCTTTCGGAACGCACCTTCAGTGCTGCTGGTGGCTTTGTTACCGATCCCAGGGTGCGCCTGTCCACCGAATCAGTTGATCGACTGACCTTCATCAAGATGAATCAGTCTTGGATCACCCACAGCTACCAAGCACCTGAAGCCGATGTAACCGAATAATTTTTTTTGAAATATCACATCCCTTCAAGACTGCCTATGCTGATGCTGAGTGACTGTCCTGTTATGTTGATTGTCTATCCTCTTCCTCCTCCGCTGATATGTTGGAAGAACATTTCTGGTTCTGGGTGATGCCATCAGCCCAATTTTTCTGCCCCTGTTTAACGGGGGCGTTTAATTACAATTTTTGATGCAATGCTTTGCAGCAGGGCTAATTCCTGCAATAAAACAAGAGTATATGGGAGAGGTTGCAGTGTGGTGGCACCAGCACCAGTGCCTAAGGCCCAATTTTTCTGCCCCTGTTTAACAGGGGCGTTTAATTACAATTTTTTATGCAATGCTTTGCAGCAGGGCTAATTCCTGCAATAAAACAAGAGTATATGGGAGAGGTTGCAGTGTGGTGGCACCAGCACCAGTGCCTAAGGCCTAATTTTTCTGCCCCTGTTTAACAGGGACATGTAATTACAATTCTTGATGTAAAATTTCACAGGAGAGCCCGTTCCTGTGCCCAGCCAGAGTAAATGTGAGGACTTATAGTGTTGTGGCACCAGCACCACAACCACCAAAGGTCAATTTTTCTACCACTGTTCAACAATGGCATGTAATTACAATTCTTGATATAATCGTTCACAGCAGGGCGCTCCAGCGCCCACCAAGAGTCACTTTGAGGGCTTACAATGTTGTGGCAAAACCAACACCTTGTTCCGCCATTTCTGCAGAGCATATAGGGCAGGCCCCTACTTTCAAACATCCAACTTACAACTTACAAACATCTCCTACTTGCAAACGGAAGGAGACAACAGCAAGTGAGATGAAAAAAGATGTACGACAAAACAAATTTATACAGGGGTGATAACCCTTCCCTATGTTTTCCAAAAAGCTTAAAAATTGTTTTTTTGACTGGAGCTACACTTTAAAAATGTACCAGTTGAAAATTACAAACAGATTCAACTTAACACAACAAACCTACACAGTCCCTGTCTTGTTTGCACCGCCTGTATACTGCTGTTCTGAGTATATAGGGCCTGGGGGCCACACACATTTCCTTTTTTTAATATGGGTACGGGGTTCCCCTTAATATGCGTACAAGACCCAAAGGGGCTGGTAATGGGCAGGGAGGGCTACCCATGCCATTTTTCTCAATGATTTTCAACCATATTGCAGGAACCAGATATAACATTAAAACCGCAAGCAGTCTTAAATGATGTTATTTCCATTTAATGTCATTTTGTGCAGGGACTGTTCTAAACACGGGAAACACATGGCACTTCACAGGCATACTACAGACACCCCCCAGGCACCATATTTAAAGGAATATTTCACTTTTTTTTTTCACTTTAATCGTCATAAAATCAGTGCTCCCGCCAAAACGGACATTTTAAAAAACATTTTAGGCATTGACCCATGTCCCCTGGGGCAGGAGCCAGGTCCCCAAACCCTTTTTAGGACAGTATCTTGCATATTAGCCGTTAAAATTAGCACTTTTAATTTTGAACGTTCGAGTCCCATAGACTTCAATGGGATTCTAAAGTTCGCCCGAATTTGCGGTCCGTTCGAAAGTTCTGGTGCGAACCAAACCGGGGGGTGTTCGGCTCATCCCTACTCATCACATAAGCAACTATATCTGAGTACCCAGGCACTCATCACATATTCCTAGATTGTATCTTACAAGAATACTTTCACTTGTTCCCTGTATTTTCTGGTTAGGTTTTTATTATGGTTTATTTCCTTGATTGGATAGGTGTGGGTAGTCTCGTTGTGGAATTTACATCTCTGCTCCAGCTCCAGGTTCTTGCGGCTTCCCACTGGTTTCCATCTCCCTGCCCTCACACAGTTCTGTTGGGGGGGGGCTTGGTGGCATGGTTGGCAGTATATACACTTATCCATCTGTTTTTATGGACATTTCATTTTGAAGTTTCTTTTATAAATTCAGGGTAGTATACCCACCTATATATACAAATTTTCGGACTATTTAAAAAAGAAGTAATCTATACCAGCTAGCAGGCCAGGAGTCCATCAATCGTGAGTGGAACGTATTGAATCTATATGCATATGCTCGGAACATCTCTTTCCCCTCTCACCCCATTTCCCTCTTTTTTCTGCTCCTCCCTTTTTTTTTCCCCTCATTTACTTACTTGTGCACTTGATCTCCAGGCATCTGTCTGTGCTTCTTCCAAAGAAGCGAGACTCCTCTCACCAAACTCATTGAGACCTAGCACAACCATCCTAGACAACTGACAGTCATCTGTATGACACATCCAGGTCCTATGGAAGGGTCTATGATATGAATGCCAAATTTAAGGTGAGTGGGAGAAGGCGGAGCCGAGCCGAGAGGTAATGCTGGCTTAGAGCTTCATTCTCAGCAGGACAACGGAGCCACATAACGGCGGAGGTAACTTGACCCTCCGCACATATATCATACCAAACGGTAGATAAATATCCCTACCTTACATAGGTGACATTCGGGGTGGTCAGAGGAGACTCATGAGGCAGAAAATTAACAAGAAAGCGCCGCCTCACACATACAGCAGTATGGCACTGAAACCCTCCCCCTCTGAGGGGAGACACAGTGAGGAGAACAAACAGACAGCCCCTTCTGCTGCTTTACATAAAGATGTTCTCTCATTAAAGGCACATAGTCTCTCTAACCAAATACCTGAGAAAAATATGTCAGTTCTGGAGAATTTAGAACTTTCCACACAAAAAGACTTATCCCCTCCTGTAACGCTGAAACAAATAGAAAATCTGCTTAAAAAATCACTAAAATCCACTGCAGATATCATCACCACAAAACTTACTAAAGAAATTAGAGAGCTTGGTAAGCATACATCAGCACTGGAAATTAGAGCAGACGATCTGGAAAATTATACATCTAACATTGCCTCAGAAATTGATTTTCTTAAAGAGGAAAATTACATATTACAATCCAAATTGGAGGATTTCGAAAATCGTGCAAGACGCTCCAATATACGTATTAGAGGAATACCCAAATTTGTGACTGATTTAAACGGTGCTATTACTGCACTTTTTCAAGAATTACAACCAGCTATCCCACTAGAGCATCTTGAAATGGACCGGGTTCATAGAGCCCTAGCACCAAAGAAAACAGATGGTCCTCCCCGTAACATTATCACAAAATTGCATTTCTATCGCACTAAGGAACTACTGCTAAATTCAGCTAGAAATAAAGATACCCTAATTTTCCAGGGTCATAAATATCAATTATTCGCAGACCTCTCACAAATTACAATCGACAAAAGAAGAACCCTGAAACCACTACTGCAAATATTACAGCGAAATGACAATCTACCAATGGGGCTTTCCTTTCTCAGTTCGTTTTACTTTCCAAAGTCGCAAATATATGTGCCGAACAGCTAAGGACCTGCAAACTACTTTACAGAAACTAGGGATGATAAACACATCAAGAGATGCTGCGGACACTCGCCAAAAATCATCCTCATATGCTGATAATCCCTCCTCTGCTTCCAGAAGAGAAGAAGACTACAATCCACAGAAAAGAAGTCGCATACAATCTCCACCTCCGGATCCAGATCTGGCTCACACTATGGACTGATAAACACCTGTACTGAGGCCTTTTCTTGCCTTTTCAACAGAATGGCTACTGCCGATTTTTTTCTCTGACTTCCAATCAATATTTTTATCATAATCTTATTTAAGAAATGTTCCTAATAATTTAGGCACCTTATTATAACTGTTTTTTTCTTTCTCTCTCTTCTTTGTCTCTGAGGTTGCCTTAATCTTAAATTTTTATTTTTTGCTTGAAAAATGAAATTATATGATTGGCTCTTGGTGTTCTGCAGGGAAGTTCCTTGCACCCTCTCTTGCTACCCTCAGCAGCTCGGTGTACACCGGGCAGTTGACGGTGGCTCATGTACCCTTGGAGGGAGAGTTTTTCTCCTCCCAACGGACACATTAAGAGCAAAGATATGTTAAGATATATTTCAATATTGTATATTAATTTTATTTTCTTTTTCAGTCATTATCTCCTTTCCCCTCCCTCCCTCCACCCCTATACTCTGGAGACAAATAATTTCTTGTATGACACACGTTCTAACATAAACACCAACATATATTTACTTTTTCCAACTCCATGGCCCCATTAAATATCATATCATTAAATACTCAGGGACTAAACGTTCCACACAAACGCACTAAAGCCTTCCGCACATTTTCATCCAAAAAAGCATATATAGTTTGCCTCCAAGAGACTCATTTTGCGTCACAATCCACTCCCAAATTTTTCAGCAAAGACTACCCCCAAGTATACACAGCTTCGGCCTCCTCTAAAAAATGAGGTGTGTTTATAGCTTTCCATCGCAATACACCATTTTCACTAATGAAGGAAATCAAAGGATCCAGAAGGTCGTTACTTGATTCTTAAAGGACACCTACTTGATACCGCTATCACCATTACATCATACTATGCTCCTAACAAAAATCCTATTTCTTTTCTTTCTCATTTATTTCAAACTATAGAACAGAACTATAGAACACCACAAAATAGGTACTACAATTCTATGTGGAGATTCTAATCAGACCATATTTCCATTTTTGGATAAATCACCAATCACCAATCCCACAGTCACATACAGCAGACAAACAACTCTTATCAAAACTAATTACAAAACATAACCTAGTAGAGAATTGAATCCAACCAAGAGACAATACACACATTACTCGTTCCCTCATCACTCATTCTCTAGGATAGACCATATATTTATGTCCATAGGGCTAATTCCAGAAATAATATCTACAAAAATTATTCCCATCCCATGGTCCGATCATAGTGTGCTTTACATTACTGTTGCCTCTATAATTCCAAAAAAAAAAGATCCAACATGGATATTAAGAGATTTCCTACTCAAAAATCCAGCTCATAAAAATAATATTGAAATTGCGCTCAAAGACTATATAAAATATAACTCCACACCTGACGACTACATTATGGGAAGCACACAAACCTGTTCTCAGTGGCATATGTCTACAGCAAGCAAACATATTCAACAGAGAGCGGAAAATCCTTTGTCAGACTTTGGAAACAAATTTCAATAAATGTCACACAGCATTCCAAAATAACCCTTCTTCTTTATCTAAAATATTTCTTGACAAAGCTAAATTGGAATTTGATCTATTCCTTACCGAAGCAGTGGATAAAACCATCAAGAGATCACAACACAATTTCTATATCAATGCGAATAAACCTCACACACTATTAGCAAGGGCATTAAAATCCTGCCAGAACCCAACGAAACCGATACGTCTGAAAATCTCTATGGGGGCATACACAAATAATCCTTTAAAAATATTACAAAAATTCAAAACACAATTAAAAAATGTATACTCTTCTAATAATGAGTTGGACCCTTCTAGAGCGAATTATTTTTTCTCTCATATATCTCTACCGACACTATCTAAAACACAAATGGAAATGATGGAGGAACCAGTGTCAATTATAGAGGTATCTGAAGTTATCAAAAATCTGAAACTAAATAAAAGGCCAGGTCCTGATGGTTTTTCTGCGCTGTATTACAAAACGTTTGTAGACACCCTATCTCCAGTCTTGACAAACACTTTTAATTCCATTTTGGAAGGTCATTCTTTTAGAAGAGAAACCCTAACTGCAATTATCTGTATGCTCCCTAAACCTCACACAGACGATTCAATATGGTCCAATTATCGCCCTATTTCGTTACTAAATTTGGACATAAAAATTTTAGCCAAAATTCTAGCTAACAGATTAAATACTATTATAGGCAATCTAATACATCGTGATCAAGTGGGCTTCATTCCATTACGTCAAGCAGGAGATAATATTAGACGTGCAACACTCCTGTCACATGCCTCTAAAAAAAGACGTATTCCCACTTGTTTTCTTTCTTTAGATATTATGAAAGCTTTTGACACAGTATCATGGTCATATATGAACTATACCCTTTCCAAATGGGGATTTGGCCCTCATTTTTTACGATGGATCTCTAATTTGTATCAAGATCCCAAAGCTTATATCAGATATGCAGGGTACAAATCGGACGAGTTTAATATACTGAGGGGGACTCGTCAAGGATGTCCACTTTCGCCATTATCATTTCCTTTACTCATTGAACCTTTAGCACAAAGAATTAGGATGGAACCCACTATAACAGGTATTGAAATGGGTGGCTTTCATCATAAGCTCTGTTTATTCGCAGATTATATTCTCCTTTTTCTATCTTCTCCACATGTTTCGGCCCCAAATCTTATGGTTGTACTACAAGAATTCTCATTTATTTCGCGCCTTAAGGTCAATATTCAAAAATCCTCAGCATTAAACATTTCACTTGTCGAGAAAGATAAAAAATCTTTACAAAATTCACTACCCTTTAAGTGGGTAGATCATAGCCTCCCATATCTGGGTGTGCAGTTTACTCCTAACCCCTCCGATTTATTTGCAGCTAATTACCCAGCTCTATTAAAAAATATTACAAGGTCGTTATCTAATTGGTCATCAATGCCGATATCATGGTTTGGGAAAATCAATATCATAAAAATGTCTGTTCTTCTGAAATTTTTATATTTATTCAGAACTCTTCCGATTCATATTCCTGAATATTTTCTTAGGCTGATTCAACAAAAAGTAACAAAATTTACTTGGGGGAAAATAAAACCCAGACTTCACAAAAAAACACTTGTTCTCCCCAAAGCTTTGGGTGGTTTGGGATTTCCAGACTTTAACATATATTATAAGGCAGCTCAATTAACAAAATATCACTCTTCTATAGAGATTCCTTTATGGGTCCTCATTGAAGCTGTAGACTGTGATCCTCTTCCTATAAACAATATATTATGGTTACAACCTGCAGATTGTAAGTCTATAAATAACCCCATTTCTAAGCACTCTCTATCTATATGGGATAGGTATAGAAATTCACATGGTCTGCAATCTCCACAAAATCTGCTGTTATCTTTCCACAAGAATCCGACTTTTTACCCAGCCTGGAAATATCCCAAAACCTTTAAAGCTTGGTCTTAGGCTGGTATCACTTGTCTATATAATTTAATTTCAACTACATCAATAAAATCTTTTACAGATCTATGTGAATTATATAAGCTTCCACAATCAGAAATATTCAGATATCTCCAAATCAAAATTTTTTATACTCCTCTTCTCAATTTAAATGTAAACTTACATAATATTTCTCAATTTGAAAGATTTTGTCTCAAGGAACCACATGCTAAAGGTCGTATTACATCATTGTATACACAATTGATATCTAATTCTAATACTGTTATACCTAAATATGTGGCTAAGTGGGAAAAAGATTTGGATTGTACGATCGATTCTAGGTCTTGGTCCAACATATGGTCTTTCACAAAATCTTCCTCTATAAATATATTAGCGTCTGAATCATCATATAAAGTTCTCACACGCTGGAATTTGGTTCCTGCGAGAATCGCCAAATTCTCAACAGACAACACTGGCCTCTGCTTTCGTGGCTGTCCAGAAAAAGGTACCTATATACATACCTGGTGGCATTGCTCAATTGTACAATCATTTTGGAAAAAGATCTTTCTGATAATTACCAAATTTTTTGATCGTCCAATTTTTCCAGACCCAATTATAGCTCTCCTTAATTTAAAACCAGCCTTTCTGAATCAGAAACAATTCAAATTAGTTCTTACACTCCTGATAGCCGCAAAGCAGACTATAGCCTATGCGTGGAAAACAGATGTGGTGAATATTGCAGAAACCAAACGTAGAATGAATCAATCTTTCATCCATGCTAAAATGGACGCTATAGATAAAAACCAGATGACAAAGTTTGATACAATATGGAAACCCTGGATTAAATATTATACGTCAGATAATATTGACAACCGAGTTTTATTGTTATGGTGATTGCGATTTTTTATAGAATTACAACATTAGATGATATATAAAACCTCCTCTGGAGAATTATTCCCTCCCCTTCCCCTCCTATATACCTTTTATGTTCTTCCCTTACTATATAATACTTACTATAAACATGCTTTAGAAGTTATGGTCAAAACTTTAAAATCATATATTTTCTTTTAGACATATTTATATTTTCTTGGGATTAAAATGTTTAAAACTCAGCTATAAGAATGTTTTCAAATTCTAAAATATATAAGGCCAGTTATTGTCATTCCCACGAGAATATCTTGAAATTCTTCTTTGCTTTGTATCATCCGTACTTCAATATGTCTACTTTTTATTTCTGGTATCACATAATTTGTCTTATATTCTGTACATGTAATTTATTTTAACATAAAATAAAAACTTTTGAACGAAAATGCCAAATTTAATAAAATGTTGATATCTAATATATTTTCTTTTTTCTGTATTACATGTTGTTTTTTTAATGTGTGTTAAATAAATCATTTATACATTTTACCTAAGGTGTGCTCTTTAAAAGTACCATGGGCAATTTTGTTTTTTGTTGTGTGAATTGTAAATATATTGTCTGGTTCAATCAATGTTTATTAAAATATTAAACAATAATATAGGAGCAAAAAAAATATGTATATACAATGGTAGCTAAGAACATACAGTATATTATATGCTTAACCTGTTATCAATCATGAGTCAAATTATTGTATAAATTGCAATAAAGTTCTAGAAGTGAATACAAATCCTATATTTATGCATATTGTAGCACTATTTTAGCATAGATAAATGTATAAAAGTTGATGTGAAATGAATTAAAGAGATGGAAAAGGAAAGAGAAGAACAGAAATGAGGGCTAGAGAATATAAATGAGGGAGGGTCTGGGGAGGCAAGTACACACAGGGAATGAGCATATGGATGCTTATATAACCAACCTTTTGTTTTATATGCGTAACAAAGTCCAACTATATAAATATATTGTCAATCAGAATGTCTGCTACCTTCCACAAAAACAAAAAAAGAGCACCAATTTTGAAAAAAAAAAAGAAAAAAAAAAACACAATATTTTTTACATTTTGCTATAATAAATGTCCCAAATAAAAAAAAAATCTCCATCTGTTTAGGCCGATATATATTCTTCGAAATATTTTCGGTAAAAAAAAAAAAAATCGCAATAAGCGTATATTGATTGGTTTGTGCAAAAATGATAGCGTCTACAAAATAGGGGATAGATTTATGGCATTTTTATTATTTTATTTACTAGTAATGATGGCAATCAGTGATTTTTATTGGGATTGCGACATTGCCGCAGACAGAATTTACATTTTTGATACATTTTTTGGACCATTGACATTTATAAAGTGATCAGTGCTATAAAAATGCACTGATTACTGTATAGCTGTCATTGGCAAGGAAGGGGTTAACATTAGGGGGCGATCAAGGGATTAAATTTGTTCCCTCAGTGTGTGTTCTAACTGTGGGGGATGGGACTGACTTGGGGAGGAGACTGATCATTGTTCATATATACTAGGAACAACAGATCAGTCTCCTCACCCCTAACAGAATGTGGATTTGTGTTTTTACACACACAAATCCCTATTCTCGCTTTATTAGGAGCAATCGCGGGTGCCCGGCAGATGATGTGGCCACCGGGCATGCACATCGGCTCCTTAGGAATGCGGTGGGCACGCGTGCATGCCCCCTATACTCCTTAAAGTGTCCGCCGTACAGCTACGGGGATTTGCGCAGGAGTGACATTTTGCTGCCGTCAATAGACCACGGGCAGTCGGCAAGTGGTTAAATGACAATTTCCAAAAATTGTTGCAAAAAAAAAATTCAACTTAAAAAAATTCACCATGCTTCTTACTAAATACCTTGTCTGTCTACCTTCCAGAACGTGATCATTTGAGGGGTATTTGTACTGTCCTGCCATTGTATGGCCTCGAGAATTTAGACAGTCAGTACATTAATCAATGCAAATATACAATATAACTGATTTGGATTATTTGTGCAAAAAAAAAAAAAGTAGCAGAATACATTTTAGCCTACATTAATGTTTATGAAGAAAGAATATTTATTTCCAAAATGTAATAATAGAAACATTTTCAAAAATGTCAGTCTTTTGTTTTTTATAACATCAACAAAATAAAGTTGGTCTATCTGTCTCAAACATGATAAAACGTGTTCCAGTGTTGCACAACTGAGTAATTGTTAAGTGTGACAGTACTGAAAACTGAAAATTGGCATGGGCAGGAAGAGGGTGACAGTGCCTGCTATTGAAGTGGTTAAACAATAGGGCTAAATAAAAATGGTTTCAGAATTTTTTTGCAGTGGAAAGAGGAAAATGCAATTAGTAGTGCATCCGAGATTATGACAAAAAATAGGATATTGTTCATATTGCATGACATTCTGTGAAACATCCAGATGCCAAAACTATTTTGGAAGGAAAATGTATTATAAAAGAGAAAAAAAACAATAAAAGTCAGTGCAGTTTTTTAAGCCACCTATTTTTGCTCTTCTGTAAATACAGTTATTTCTATCAGTTCTTTGTTTGCTTTTTTTCTACCAGTAATTATTAAAAAGGTTTCGAACTAAATTAGACTTAAAGTGGAGGGCCACCCTGAAAAAAAAAAATATTAAAAAATTACAAAAAAAATCTAAATAAAAAAAAAATGAATTTTTATTTTATTTTTTTACCTACCAGAAATGCCTGTTGCTAGGCACATAATCCTAATCTTCCTCTTCCTCTTCCTCCTCCGCGGAGATCTTCTTTCTTCTCTCCTCGTCACGTTGTCTTCTAGGTAATGGGTCGCGCTGTGTTCTGGGAACTGTGTGTTCCAGAACACAGCGCGTCCCATTCACAAAGGGCTGCGCGACTCGCGCATGCGCAGTAGGAAACAGGCAGTGAAGCCGTAAGGCTCCACTGCCTGTTTCCCTTAGAAGGAATGGCGGCGCCGGGATCCGAGAGCTGACATCGGCCGACATCGCGGACAGGTAAGTGTGCTTATTAAGTCAGCAGCTGCAGTGTTTGCAGCTGCTGACTTTTATTTTTATTTTAAACGGCCCTCCTCTTTAAGAGTACAGCTATCTCCTGAATGTCCACACTCAAGAAAATGGGTACAAAATGAAGACACGGTGGTACAAAACACCAGCGGTACTCCATAAATTCATACCCTCAGTTACTGACCGATGTTGGAGATGTGGCCAAGAACAAGGCACTTTCCTACACATCTGGTGGAGATGCCCTCAGATTCAATCATACTGGCAAAAAGTTCATGAAGTAACGTCTTCAGTCTCGTTGCTCCCTTTGGAATTTACTCCAGCACAATATCTCCTCCACCATTCAAAAATAACCAAAAATAAATATTTCAAATCAAGTGCAATGCATATGATTAATGCAGCCAGGCTTTGCCTGCCAGTGCATTGGAGGTCTACGATGACCCCAACATTGACTGAATGGACTTCGCGTATTGACCATATTGCAGGAATAGAGGAGCTGATATTCTCCTCTCAGGACAAAATCACCATATACACGGCAATTTGGGAAAATTGGCACAAATTCCGTAAATCTCAAGAGTTTCAGCAGCTACTGGCTCGTAGCAGGCGATGATAGAAGACACTAAAACTTCTCAGCTTCACCAATTGCACACTGAATTGTCCCTGACAAAGTGACAGGAGCTTAGTACAAGGTAGATGGGGAGGACTGGGGCTGACTACCCTCAAACCTCCCCCAAACGTCCTGATTGTACCTTTCCCAACTTTCCTTACCAAACTCCCCCCCCGTCCCTCTGCATAGGGCACTAACTAAGGGAGTGGTGCGGATAGCAGGGCCTAATGTGAAGTGGACCTGCGGTTGGCATCCCCCCGAACAATGATTGAACAAATGAGGGTGGGAGTTACTCTAGGGGCCCACACTACTGATATTAGTTTTACCAAGCTTACCCTACGTGTTATTGATTTTCTTTGTATAAGTGATGGGCACACATATAGGGCCAAACTTAGATTTGTATTAAGCATCTAAACACTCAGATTGCAATAAGACCAAAGATGATGTAACATATACTTGTCTGGAATGAAAACACTACTTGCTTGAATATTGCATTACTGTATGGTATTATTTCTGTTTTGTTTACCATTATCTTTAATAAAAGAAAATTTTCATGGAAAAAAAAAAAGAAAAAAAAAAAAAAGAGTACAGCTATCTCTAGAAGCAATGTGCCAAAAAATTTATTGTCTGCTGTTTACCTTTTTATCCCCTTGTAGACCATCATCTTTATATAAATGTTCCCCAGCAGAATGCCCTGTTCAGGGTATACATTTATAAACATTCTCCCATGTGAGAGCCACAAGTAGACGCCTAGTGCAGCTGGGGGCTCTCAATCCTGGCTTTTACTGGTAGCTCAGGTCTGGTCGGTAATCAGTCAGCATGGTTACTTATTATGGGCACTTCATGTTAGTTTGGGCACAGTGAAGCTGGTGGTTTCATTGAAAAAAAAGCCCCTTCCAGCTACAGTGCTCATGTGCAGTGCCATTAAGGTTAAAGTATTTGTTACCCATAAAAAAAAGAAAAGGATCCTGTTCCCTGAATGAATAATGAATAATAATGAGCATGAATAACAGCACAGTGCTTATGCAGTGTAATTTGGCCTCCCTGTATCACCTAAAATACCTGTCTGAGCCTGCCTGGCTATGCCCTCCCCCTGTAAACTGACCACAGTTTATCATGGCTGCTGAGCCCTGACACCGTGGGCAGTTTTCATGCCTCCATCATACACAGCTCTCTTGTCTGCTCTCCCATGTCCTCCTAACATGTAGTATATACTGTATGCCATTTTTTAAAATTCATCTTTTAAATACCTTATTCTTTCTCCGCGATTAGCGGTCACGTGACCGCCCTTTGCTGTATTCCTCCGATGTATGTACTACAGAAGGAGATCACATGACCACCTGGCAAACATCAGAGGAGAACTCGGCCCCTCCCTCCTTAGTACATACATCAGAGGAAGAGTGACCTGCGGTCACATGACCGCTAATCGGGGAGAAGGAATAAAGGTATTTAGAAGATGAATTATACAAGATACTTTTTTTTTGCCATGGCAGGCATGTACCATTTGGTAAGTAGCAGTTTTTTTTTATTTATTAAAGGCTTGGGCACAATTCCTTTAACCACTTGGTTCCCACACTACGTCTATTGACGTCATGGGGTTTCGGTGGTTATATCTAAATGATGCCTGAGGCCACAGACATCATTCAGATATTGCCGTTTTCAGCCGGCGATTCCCTACACCATAAGAACAATCATAGCGGCTGTTCCACCGCTTGATCGTTCTTACGGGCGACGGGAGGAGACGCCCCCCCTCCCGCCGCCCTCCGGTGCTTCTACTGACTCACCGTTTCCATCGGTGAGTCGGTCACAGGATCCGCCGGCCCCAGCAAGTAATCATAGAGATTTCCGGCGGACTAGATTGTCCCCGGAGTCTCTATGATCGTTAGGAGGCCAGGCGCGATGTTATGACGTCACGCCCGGCCTCGGTATTCAAATTAACGGCGCTGATCTGGCTAGGAAGCCAGGATTGTTTTTTTTTTTTATTCTTCCCAGCCTAGAGGTGAGATATGGGGTCTTATTGATCCCATATTTCACTGTAAATAGGTCCGATCGTGCCATACTCCTATTACAAGTGATGTTTACATTCCTTGTAATAGGAATAAAAGTCATCAATTTTTTTTTTTTTTTTTTTTTTTTTTGCCAACTCAGTAAAACCAGTGATATCCGAGGAATACCATGTCCTCTCATCCGCTGATTGCTCAGATTACCTCTCATCGCTTTACATCATGGTGGCAGTTTTTTTTTTTTTTTTTATATATATATATAATATGCCATATCCAATCAGCTCTCATAGCTTAATATATTCCCTCATTAATCTAATCTACGCCTCCTTAACCCGAAGATCCCCCCCACCTCCCGCCCACTATTTCCCCACCACCTCCCCTTACCCTACCTAGTAGATCATTTTTTTTTTTTAACTTATCAGTTAATCGTGTCTATACCCGTTTGAATCTATGCCCTTAATCCTTCTGAGGTATTCCATCTCCTTTTAAATTCTTGCCAGCTTTTCCATTTCTCAAGCGTATGTTTATTGCTCCTGCCTGCCAAGCTGTCCTCTAGGCATTCCATCTTATATATCCCTTCTACGGCGTCCACCCACTCCCATATCAGAGGCGCCTCCGACTCTTGCCATTTTTTTGGGATGAATTTTTTCCCCGTGTTTAATAAATGTGGGGTCAAGGACATCTTGTACTGTTTTACGCTACCCCCTATACCATGAAACAGAACTACCCAGGGGTCTGCGATTACCACAGAACTGGTTATGGTTTTAATATGCGATAGGATCTGGTTCCAATAGATCTTGATCTTCGGGCACCCCCACCATATGTGAGCCATAGTACCTGTTCCCCCACATCCACGCCAGCATTCCCCTGACGTGTCTGATTGAAATTTACTATTTCTATCTGGGGTGTAGTACCACCTCGACAAGCATTTGTAACTCATCTCTGCGGTTTTAGAGTCTATGGCTGAGCTATGGACCAATTTAAATATTTTACCTAACGTTACCTTGTCCTTCTGTGAGCCTAGTTCCCTTTCCCATTTTTTAACGAATGGAGGTACTCCCAACTCTCCCGCTGACAGCAACAACTTATACCACCTAGAAACTATCCCCTTGTTATACATAATTGTTCCAATGGGGTCAATTCATCAGCCGCCCTAATCGGCTGCGGGAGTTTTTTTATAAAGTGGGAGAGCTGGCAGTATCTCCACTCGTCTATCACCATTATGTCTGTTTTTTGTTTTATTTCGTGAAAAGGTGCTATACTACCTTCCCTAATTACATCTTTAAGCTGTGCTTCCTCCTTTACCCAATTGCCTCCTATCTCCTTGCAACCTGGCAAAAAATATTTATTATCCTTTAGTGCCATGAGAGGTGAATTATATTTTCCGTTAACGTGCTTATATACCATATCCCATAATCGAAAAGTATTACGTGTTAAATTGTTTCCTATCCAGGGCTTCTGCCTCTTGTGTGGGGGATTCCATATTTGTTTACCTAATTGTGCTCCACAACTTTCGTGCTCGAGTTTTACCCACTTTTTTTCTTTATTGTCCCTTTTGGTCCATTCGCTCACCCTAGACAGAACCACCGCTTTATAGTACATCTGAATGTCTGGAATCGCCAGCCCACCTCTATCTTTTGGTTGTCTCAAGCTGGCAAAGGCTATTCTGGGTTTTTTGTGCTTCCATATGAATTTATTTAGTACTGATTTAAGTTTAGCGAAATATGTATTAGACAACGCTATCGGTAGCATCTGAAATCGGTATAGGATTTTTGGAAATATTATCATCTTCACTATGTTTATTCGCCCCAACCATGATACCGACCTTTTACTACATCTCTTACACTCCGCCTGAATTTCATTCAGTAGCGGTATGTAATTGATGCGGTAGAGTCTCTTCTCAGAATTAGCCAATTTTATGCCCAAGTATTTAAGCTCCTTTCGCCACGGGAAACTCCAATTCTGCTGAATTAGTTGCGCCTCAGCCTTATTGGTATTTATGCTTAATATTTCAGATTTTGATCGATTTATTTTAAAATTGGACAGTTCTCCGTATTTTTCTAGTATCCTTATTAAGTTTGGGATGGACCGTTTAGGATTGCATATATAAAATAGTATGTCGTCTGCGAAGGCAGATAGCTTATGTTCCTCCTTCCCAATTTTTACCCCCATTATATCCGGGCTATCTCGGATTGATGCGAGGAGGGGTTCCATTGACATCACGAACAGAAGGGGCGACAGGGGACATCCCTGTCTTGTCCCCCGTTTCAGTTCGAATTTAGCAGACTCCTGTCCGTTGACTTTTACCCGCGCTGCGGGTTGGTTATAAAGAACTCTCACCCTCTGTATTATTTTCGGGCCTATTCCCATCTCGGCCATTGTTTGGAACATAAACCCCCAGTCCACTCTGTCGAAGGCCTTCTGTGCGTCCGTAGACAGAAGCAGACTGGGGGTCTCCCTCCGTCGCATCTGTTGGAGCAGAAGAAGGGTTCTTAAACCATTATCTCTCCCTTCCCGTCCTGGTACGAACCCCACCTGGTCTGGGTGAACCAGGCTCTTCATCAAATCCCTTATCCGTTCTGCTAAGATCTTGGCATATAGTTTCGTATCTGTGTTGAGTAACGAAATTGGCCTATAGCTAGTGCATTGAGTTGGATCTTTCCCATCTTTATAAATTAGTGTGATTGTGGCCAATAAGCCCTCACTACTCATACTATATTTCTCACCCAACCCGTTAAAATAATGACATATTTTTGGTGTTAACATTTCTCTATATGTTTTATAATAGAGTGTTGTGAAACCGTCCGGTCCAGGAGATTTTCCCGGAGCTGATTTTCTCAAAGCCTTATTAATTTCTTCGACTGAGATTGGCCGATCAAGAGTCTCCCTTTCCAGCGTACTGATTTTGGGTAGTCTGATTTTTTTTAGGAAAGCCGCAATGTTCTTCTCGCGCACCTCACCCTGTACCCTCTGTTCTCTGTCTGAGTAGGTCTCTTTAAAATATTTCCTAAAAGTTTCCGCGATTGCTTTAGTTGAAAATGCCATATTACCATTTTTGTTCATGATTTTACCAATAAAATTTTTAGTTTTTTCTTTTTGCACCATCTTAGCAAGATGTTTACCCGTTTTATCCCCCCAAAGGTAACGTTCTCGGGCCCGACCATTAAAGACCCTCCTGGTTTCTTGTTCCAGGAGACCCTTTAATTCCTCTCGGGTATTAACTAATTTTTTGTATATTATATCCTTTTGGGGCTGACTTTTTTTGTGCTCTTGTTCTAGGTTGTATATCTCCTCCATTAATCTTTTAGTTTTCATGGCTCTCATTTTTTTTTGGACCCTACTGCAATCAGTATTCCTCTTATATAGGCTTTACAGTATGTGCCTCCCACACTATTTGACCTGCAGTTTCCGGAATATCATTCAATGCAAAATAATGTTCGATTTCTCTGCCAATCCTAACTCTGTCCTCTTCGTCATATAGCAGATCTTCGTTGATCCGCCATGTCGAGGATCTTATCTCATTGCTTGAATTATTTATTTTGATCTTAACAGGGGCGTGGTCTGAGAGGGTAGTTGCTTCTATGCTAGCTTCAAGCATCTGATCAAGTAGCCCGTGGTCTATAAAAATATAGTCAATACGGGAGTATGTCGCATGTACCGGGGAGTAGAACGAGTAATCTCGACTCTTTGGGTTCATGACTCGCCAGGCATCTACCAACTGGCTAGTATATAATTTTTTCTGAATGTTTCTTAGCTGATCGTTTCTCATGCTCTGTGTCCCGGACGTGCTATCTAGTCCCGGATTGAGACAAAAATTAATATCTCCTAGCATTATCACGTATCCCTTCTTAAACTTGGTTAACTTAGTTAGTATCGTCTTTAAAAACCCAATGGGATTGGCATTAGGGGCACAGATATTAACTATTGTGCAATCCATCTCATCTAGTGTACCCTTCAGGAACAAATACCTCCCTTCCACATCACTCATCCTATCCACTAATTGGAACTTCATTTTTTTTTAAAACCCTATCGCGACCCCTCTACTCCTTGTAGATATTGTGTCGCTGTAATACCAGATAGGGAAGTTCTTCGAATATAATCTAATATTTGATGTCAGGGAGATATGTGTCTCCTGAAGAGCCACCACATCTGCCTCATATCGCTTTAACTCTGCCAGGATCTTATGCCTCTTGATCGGGGTATTCAATCTCTTTACATTATATGTTAGGAAATTTATGCCGCTCATTTAGCAATTGGCTTCCTAATTCCCTGGCACCTCCCTTCTCTTGCTCGGGTAATAATGTTATAATTTTCAAATGATCTACTTTTCCTCCCTATCCCTCCCTCCCCCACCCACAATCCCCCCCCTTTCACCCTTCTACCCATCCCGTGCCCTACCTCACCCCATCCTCCCTTACCCCCCTCCCCCATCTCCCCCCTCCCTGCGGCCAAGCCTCGGCCCTTGTTTGGTGGATGGTCGTAAAAGCCCATACCATCTCCCAAACGACTTGTTCTGAGGGTCTGAGGCTCCTTGACCTACGCCTCCTCCCTCCTCCCCTATTTAGGAAGGATGAGAGGGTGCATCGCCTACATCCCCCATCCTCCTTCCGCCACCCCCACCAGCTACCTTCCTCCCCCTCTCCCCCCCTACTCCCCCCTAGCCGGGTTCTAGATCATGATTCCCCCAGATTGTGAAAGTCCCATCATCTCTCCTGCCCAGCCTGGAAGTTCCGGGATGCACAGGTCTAGTCTATTACAAAAATCTGCCAGTTCTTCCGGATATCTCAGCTTCGCTGTTTGGCCATTTTTGAAACCTATTAGACATGCTGGGAAGCCCCAACTGTATTTCACATTTCGCACACTCATCTCTACCAGCAGCGGCTTCAAAAGCTGTCTTCTCGCTAGGGTCGCGAATGATAGGTCAGAGAAGATTTGTATGTCCCGTCCCTTATACTGCAGTGTGGTCTTCCCTCTGAGCTTTCTCCAGAGTATTGCTTTTTCTTCAAAGTAAGTAAATCTTACAATAATATCTCTGGGTCTCTCTGTATCAGGTTGGCGTACTTTGCCTATCCTGTGAATCCTGTCAATTTTTGGGGGACCTTCCCTCCCATCTCCCCAACAAATGGAAAATATGCTTTCAAATATCCTCCTCAGGTCTTCTCCCTTTTCCTCCAGGACAGATCGGATCCGTAAATTTTTCCTTCTACTTTGGTTCTCCTGGTCTTCCAATTTGTACCAGATCTCCCTCTTCCCTCATAGTACTATTTCTACTTGCTCCTTAATTCTGCTTACTTCCTGGGATTGTTGTTCAATGCGATTCTCCGTGGCCTCTACTCTCTCTAGAAGGCTTCCGAGATCCTCTCGGAGCCCCCAGATATCCACCTTAATTGCATTTTCGAGTCTCAGGAGCATCTCCCGCATTTCTCCTTTTGTAGGGGGAAGGTCTATTACCCTTGACTCATCCGCTTTGCTGTTGTCCATATCGCTATCTATCACAGTATCATCTCTTAGATGCGGGGCAGTATCCTCTTTATGTTTTCCTAGTCCTTTCCTCTGATCTTGGTCAGGCTGCTGTTTCTTGCCTGCTCCTGTGTTTTTGGGGCTTCCTCCTTGCGTTAAATATTGTTGGATGGTAGTATCTAAACCTTTCTCTTTAGAGGTCCGCGAAGTTCCACTTTTAGCGGCTTTATTAGCCGACTTACTCATGGTATCTTGTGCGGTCGTTTCCCTCCTTCTTATTTTATCTCTATCTTCTTCTCCTTGCCCCCCCTCTCCTCCCCTCTTCTCCTCTCTTCTTTGGCTCCCCGCCTTTAATCAGGTATTATATGTCCGCTTAGTAATGTTCTGCCCGTGTTTTTGACAATATGGTACCCGATTTATAATTAGATGTAGATGTTTATAAATATTAATATGAAGCTGTAGTTAATCCGGCAATACTTACTCCATTTACTCTTTTCTCGGTTAGAGTCAAATTTACAAACGCACTGGGCTCCTGTGTATTGAGACACCTTACAGTCCCGCTCTCTCTACGGATAGCAGTCTGGAATAAGCTTATATAACCATAGACGTCTTTGTAAGGGAACACCGTTTACCTCTGTGTGGGAGATCTACTTAGCTGACCCTTTGTATATTACAATCGGTGTTAACATTATCTTATTACTGGTTGTATTTAGCATGCGTTTCAGGACCCGCAGAACGTACAGAACACCTGGGGCAGAGAAAAAAAAAAGAAAGAGGGGCCCTTGTTCGTTTAGTTGAGGCAAACCAGGATATATCCAATATAACTTGTCCGTGTTAATCCTGGTTTCCCATTCACTGTAGGAAAAACATATACTTATACATGTAGATTTATAAGGACTGAACCCAAATGGCTTTTCATGCTTTACCTGCCTAAACAGGGTTAATGCAGGATTGTTGCAGGATATATCACATTTAGATTATACCATACTTTATAGGTAAGAAACATATCTGTGAGTGAGAGTCATTAGCAAAGGGGAAAGTTCACTGTCTCATGCCTCTGGAGCCTAGAAGTTATTCACATTTCAACACTGGCAGCATGAAACTGTTATAATGCTCATCTCGGATGGCAGTCACTTGTTCTCAAAACCCTAGACTTACAGAGGCCATCCTATCCCAGCCCAGCTGTACAACCAACAGACAATTAAGTTCTATAGCTCTAATAGGTACAATACCGTCCTTTATTTGTCTTCTCGAGCACCTTGTTGCTCTCAGGTCTCTAAGGCTCCTGTGGGCTCTCAGGGGTTTCGTCCAGGCTCCATTGCTAGTGCGAAGGGGGGGTGTAGGAGGGCTGAGGAACTGCCGGCCGGCGGCGCTTTATTCGAACGATCCGTTTCTGATGGAGGAGCGGGGGATGCGGCATGAGTGGCGTGCTGTAGCGGGGGGGTGCTCGGAGCCGCTCGCTTCCTTTGATGTGGACGCGGCGTCCATCCCCAGCTCCCCGCACGCCACTTGGCAGCGCAGGTCAGCCCCTCCCCTCAGGCGCCCGCAGCGTCCTCACGTCCTGCACCTGCCCCTCATGTCCACCCTCTATTTATTTTTTTAAGTGTAAAACTAAAAAAATAAAAATAAAATTAACAATAAAAAAAAAAAAAATTAAAGCGCCCCTGTCCCCGTGAGCTCGCACACAGAAGCGAACGCATACGTAAGTCCCGCCCACATATGAAAACAGTGTTCAAACCACACATGTGAGGTATCGCCGCGAACGTTAGAGCGAGAGCAATAATTCTAGCCCTAGACCTCCTCTGTAACCCAAAATATGTAACCAGTAAAAAAATTTAAAGCGTCGCCTATGGGGATTTTTAAATACCAACGTTTGGCGCCATTCCACGAGCGCGTGCAATTTTGAAGCGTGACATGTTGGGTATCTATTTACTCGGCGTATCCTCCTCTTTCACATTATTTTTTTTTTTAAGCATGAAACAGTTTTTTTTTTCTGAAAAAAACACGTTCGAAAAATTGCTGCGCAAACACCGTGCGAGATAAAAATGCAATGACCGCCATTGTATTCTCTAGGGTCTTTGCTAAAAAAAAACATATATAATGTGTGGGGGTTCTATGTAATTTTCTAGCAAAAAAAATAGGAATTTTACATGTAGGAGAGAAATGTCAGAATTGGCCTGGGTGCGAAGTGGTTAAATCTACATTTCAGGAATTCTGCCACTTTGATGAAAGTGCAGGCATATTATGACTTAAGTCCCACAAGGTGCCTGACATCTCTTGGACTTATCTTACTTCTGGAGGAAAAAACCGTCTCTGAGGGAAGAAAGGCACACATATCACCTATGCCCAACCCCTCCCTCTCTGCTACCCGTACACAGAAGCTTTTCTAGTTTGTAAATAAGTTCATAATTAATGAATTCTGTGTTTGGGCAAAGGAGGAGAAGGGCAGAGATAGCAGCTGCATCGACTCTGCACTTGAAGAAGCAGAAACCAATGCGTCCAACTTCCATCTTTCTGGAGCACAATAAAGGTGCAGTCCACAAAGTGGCATGCACCTTATTGAACTTAACTCATATTATGCCTGTACTTTTTACAAAGTTGCTGAATTTATGGAGTTCAGCTTTAAATAACATGCTTAGGGGATGCCTACCACCTGCTTATAAATAGTGTATCTGTAGGATATACTACAGCAAAAATAAAAAAATTTGATTTTTAAAACAGCTTACCTGTAAAATCCTTTTCTTGGAGTACATCATAGGACACAGTGTCTCAAGTAATTACTTGGTGGGTTATAGGCTTACCTTCAGGTGTTGACACTGGTATAACCAATACAGGAAGTTGACTCCCCTATATAACCCCTCCTCCTTCCAGGAGCACTCCGTTTTTGTAGCCAAGTAATATAAGTAATATACTCTCACCCCATAAAACAGAGGGGTGGGAGCTCTGTGTCCTATGATGTACTCCAAGAAAAGGATTTTTACAGGTAAGCGGTTTTAAAAATCCTATTTTCTTTATCGTACATCATAGGACACAGAGTCTCAAGTAATTACTTGGTGGGATGTCCCATAGCAATACTACTTGAGGGAAGGGAGACACAACCCATAGGGTAACCCCCAGACCTGAGGACTTATACTGCTGCACACTGCGCCCGAAGGCGGTATCCTCATTCCATCTTACATGCACTTGATAACATTTTTCAAATGTATGTATTGAAGGCCAAGTCGCGGCCTTGCAGATTTGAGACCTGGAGGCCTGGTGACACACTGCCCAAAAAGCACCAACCGCTCTGGTAGAGTGTGCCTTAACTTGAAAAGTGGGAATCTTTCCCTTTAAATCATAAGTTTGAATTATAACTTGCCAAATGCACTTATTGACAGTGAATTTTGACGCTGCTTGTCCCTTCTTAGGACATTCTGGCAGAAGAAATAAGACATCAGTCGTATGAATCGGAGCAGTTTTCTTAAATACATTTTCACTGCTCTCACTATATCAAGACAATGTAGAGACCTTTCTTCCCTGGAACAAGGTCTTGGGAAAAAAACCCTGGCAGGACAATATCTTCATTCAGATGAAAGCCTGAAACCACTTTTGGCAAAAATCCTGGATGAGGGCGTAACACCACTCTGTCCTCATGAATAATCAAATATGAATCCTTACAAGAAAGAGCAGCCAATTCTGAAATCCTCCTTGCTGAGGATATAGCAAATGAAAATATCAGCTTCCTAGTCAGAAGGACTAAGGGAACATGCTGCAATGGTTCGAATGGCTGTTTTTGTAACACTGACAAAACTAAATTTAAGTCCCAAGGGCTTAAGAGTGATTTAATTGGCGGATTAATCCGCACTCCTTGCATGAAACCCTGGACTAAAGAATGCATAGCAAGCAGTCTTTGAAATAAAAATTGATAAGGCTGAGACTTGGCCCTTAATAGTACTCAGGGACAACTTCAGCTCTACGCTTAATTGTAGAAAGGTAAGAATTCTGCCTATGATATATCAACCAACCCTTGGACTCACACCAGGAAACATAAGCTTTCCAGGCTCTATGATATATAGCTCTAGAAGCTGGCTTCCTAGCATTAATCAAAGTAGAGATAATTGACCTGGAAAGCCCACGTTTATTCAGAATGTAGGTCTCAATAGCCAAGCCGTTAAATTTAGCGTTCGTAAAGTAGGATGGAATATCGGCCCCTGAGATAGCAGGTCTGGCCTTAGTGGGAAGAGCCCTGGACCCACCACTGCCATCCTTACGATCTCTGCGTACCATGACCTTCTGGGCCATGCTGGTGCTACCAGCTTGATCCTGCAAAGAACTTGAGGTAGCAACTGAATCGGGGAAAAGTGCATAGATCAGTAAAAACTGATCCCACGGGGCCGCCAACGCATCTGTTCCGTATGCGAGTGGGTCCCCTGTCCTGGATGCAAAGTTGACTAGCTTAGTGTTGAATCTGGACTCTAGAAGGTCTACGTCCGGAGTCCCCCATCTTTGGCAAACAGCCTGAAACACCTTGGTATGAAGAGACCATTCTCCTGGGAATAACTGCCGGCGACTTAAATGAAAACTGCCCAAAGGCATGGGACATTCTCTTCTGTCCAAGTTAGAATCTGGTTCACCTCTCTGAGCTGAGAGACTCTTGGTGACCCCTTGTGATTGATATATGCCACAGCCGTGGCATTGTCGGACTGGATCCTGGCAGGACAATTCTTTAACCTGGAGGTCCAGGTTTCTGGAGCCAGATACACTCTAGGATGTCGATGGGCAAGGCCCCTACTCCCCAGCCTGAAAAGGCTGACATCTGTCGTTACTACCTTCCAGATAATTGATCTGAAGGACTTTCCCTTCAGCAGGTTCCAAGATAGTAACCACCAACTGAGGCTTTGGGACACTCATGGGGACAGCCACATTGGCAAGACCAAAGCTTGAATCATTTTGTTCAACGCAGACAGAATACTGCTTTCTGTTTCAAATGAAATTGAGCATAAGGAACTGCTTCAAATTAAGCTACCATCTTCCCTAACAACCTCATGCAAAGGCGAATTGAAGGATTTCTCTTCGACCCGATCATCCTCACCAGCTCCTGTATGGAGCTGATCCTTGCGGGAGGCAAGAACACCCCTATTCTGGGCTGTATCTATGATCAGGCCCAGATACTCCAGCCTTCTTAGTGGCTTTAAGGAGGATTTCTTTAGATTGAGAATCCAACCCAAACCTTCCAGGTAACTGCTTGTGATGGCTACACCTTGCTTCAAGCAAGCCACTGACTGGTCTATTAACAATAGATTGTCTAAGTAAGTCAAGACAGTTATGCCCTGTGCCCTTAACCTGACTAGAGGTGGGGCTAATACCTTAGTGAATACTCGAGGTGCTGTAGCAAGCCCAAATGGCAAGGCTATTAACTGAAAATGCTTCTGTTCTACTTTGAACCGCAGAAACCTCTGGTGAGGAGGAAATATATGGACAAGCATCTATGCATCTCTGATGTCGATGGACACCAGAAGTTTTTCTCCTTGCAGGATGGAAATGACTGACTTGATTGACTCCATGCAAATGGAGCGGATTTTCAGGAACCGATTTAGATTACGTAGATCTAGACTTGGTCTGATATCCCCATTTGGCTTTGGCACCCTAATTAGGTTTGAGTAAAATCTCCAACCTTGCTCTTGTTTGGGAATCTGTCTGATCACCCCTTGAGCCAATAATCGGTCTAATGCTTGCAACAGGGATGCCTTTTCCCTGGATCCTTGGGAACGTTTGATCTCAGAAAACGAGATGGTGAAAACTCTCAAAGCTCTAGCTTGTATCCTAGAGACACTGCAGAGAGAGTCCATTTGTCCCGAATCTCCCTTTGCCAGACTTCTGAGTACATCAGAAGTCTTCCCCCACACCTTGGTGAGGGGAGATGCCTCTTCATAAGGAGGTCTTGTATTCTGCTTTTCAGACTTGTAGCCCCAGGTCTTCCTTTATGCCTGGTCTGATGGCAGAAGGCGAACAGTTTAAATGAAAGACGCTTATATTTTCTTTTGAGTCGCGAAAGAGTACCATTTCTGCTGGAAATTGTTTGAATGTATTTATCCAAACTATCGTCAAATAATCGTTCTCCCTTAAAGGGGAAACTAGTTAGAAGGTTCTTACAAGGCGTCTCAGCTGACCAACCCTTTAACCAAAGGGTCCTTCGCATATGTACAATTTTTCATATTTGCAAATCTCTTTGGAAGGGAAAAATGCTTATCCGGATGATCCCATTTGGTATAAATAAGCTTTAGTAATGCATGGACGGGAAGCGCATGCAAAGGCTGTAAAGGCTTCAAAGAACCCAAGGAAGAGACCGGTCCTTCAGCTAACTCTGTTAGGGGTAGCATGCAAGTAGAGCGAACCATCTTTGCAAGCCTCTGTACTTCAGATTGTGAAGTAGGGATCCTTGGGAACTTCAAGTATTGTTTCCTCCGCAGAGAAATAATCGCATGTCTTTCCTCCCAATCATCTGGGCACTGGTTGGAGGATGCGATTAAAGCCACTAATCTTCCTTCTAAGCCTTGCAAGGCAGAGGAAAATGCATCTTCAGTCACCTCTACAGGGGCTGAAGTGTGTGAAGCAGTTGCACCACTGCTAGCTTCCAATGACTCACCCTGGCTTGCCATGTCTGATCTCTCCGAAGAGGAAGACAGTATGGAGGCATAACTGGGATTCCCAGCGCCTGGGGGGGTGACACCTTAGGTACCTTTACGGTAGGTCTGGAAGACCTAGTGCAAAGCACAAGCAGAGGTACACACAAAATAACAGTTCTTTTGCTACTAAGTAACAATCTGTCTGGGAATGCCTGTTTTACACCCTTACGTGCCCAGCGCTCTGGTGTCTTAGTGTGACAGACTGGCTCTCTTCAGTTAAAAAATCTTTCTGAAATTAGAGTGTCTGTGATATAAAGCCTCAGGTGGAACCTGATTGGCATCCTCAGCGCTTCCCCTCAGCAATGCGGCGAGTGCTGTGTGTGTGGACGTTACATCCATACACAGCGCCACGTGACCTTGCGGACATGCCCCTCTGTGTTCTCAGGCCCTGCTAGGGACCCAGATGGCCAACACAAAGTAAGGTGAATGTACTATACACCTCTACAAGGGGGGGAGGGGAAGGGGAGGGGGGGTTCTGTCAGCAGATTTATATATATATATTTTTTTAAACCACAGAAGCATAGGGCGTTTCCCAATTTTACTAGGTGGAAGTTCTGGGTTGTAATTAAACCATGCAGCTAAAGCCACTGCGTCAACCAATCAGCCACCGCCCATATAGAAGTTTATACACATATCTGTATTAGCAACTGCTGTATTTTTTACCAAATCCCACAATATCTATAGTAAGAACCCCCCTCTGCCACTGGGGCCACACATGTTCTGAGACCGAGCTTCACTAAGACACATCATAGGTAGTGTAAGTTACTCCTTATAGAGGAGACATTTATAAGGCATATAAGGTATATTGAAGGAAAAAGCAAAGCTTCTTCCCTTACCTTGTCCTCACTGCAGGATACTGCTGATTTAACAGACAGATCCAACTTTCACCCATCACGGCGGGCTGCGTTTAAACATGCTCAAAGACTGGGGCCCTTTTAAAAGGGGTTCCGCTCCTTTGGGCCTTGTATGGCACCCCTCAGGACAACTTGTCAGGAAATGTAGCAAGACCAAAAAGCGTCCTGGTTCCTAGGGTCCAGCTCTCAAAGAGAAGCATTACAGGGAAAACCTCATTCTTGCGTCGAGGTCCAGGTACCATCCTATGGCCTCAGTGGCGAGGATGGATCTGATTTTGGAGGTTTCTTTAAATCCAGCATGGATCCCTCCTGGAGCTCCTTTAGAGCACATCTTCACTCGTGACCAACACCTTTAGACACTGGCGAAAAACTGAGTGCTCCTGGAAGGAGGAGGGGTTATATAGGGGAGTCAACTTCCTGTATTGGTTATACCAGTGTCAACACCTGAACGTAGGCCTATAACCCACCAAGTAATTACTTGAGATTCTGTGTCCTATGATGTACGATAAAGAAAAATATAATTTAAATGATCGAATGGTCAATGACATTTCCCTGTCAGCTTGTTTTCTTGTTGTAAAAACTAGCATCGGAACCCTCTAAACAAAACAAAGGGTATGGGGAGCTGTGCGTTGCCATGGGGGATGCAGCAATGCAAAATATATTTCTAAAATTACCATTCATTTAGAAACAGTTATTTCAATAAGACTTAAGGCTCCATTCACATTTCTGAACTTTTTTTGGGTGACAAGCGCCCCGTGATTTTACAGCGATTCGTCAGGTGAGAATTGTGGCGATTCCGCCCAAAAAACGGAACGCCATGGTGTGAATGGAGCCTAAAGGACCACAGTAAAAATTCACAATTTCTTTAAATAACATGCTTGAGGGATGTCCTAAACCTGCCTGTGCAGGAATGCTTTTGGAGGATGTACATGGGTAAAAGTGACATTAGGAAAGAAAAAAAAGATACCATTTAACCATTTCAATACAAGACACTTATACCCCCTTCCTGCCCAGACCAATTTTCAGCTTTCAGTGCTCTCACACTTTGAATGACAATTACTCAGTCATGTACACTTTACCCAAAATACATTTATTTTTTTTCACACAGATAGAGCTTTCTTTTGGTAATATTTAATCACCGCTGGGTTTTTTATTTTTTGTGATATAAGCGAAAAGAGAGGGTAATCTTTGAAAAAAAACACTTTCGTTTATATTATACAAATTTTGCAAATAAGTAATTTTTCTTCATAAATTTGGGCCAAAATTTATACTGCTACATATCTTTTCTAAAAATAGCCCAAATTAGTGTATATTATTCATTCTACGTGAAAGTAATAGATTCTACAAGCTATGGTGCCAATCATTAAAAATTGATCACACCTGATGTACTGATGGCCTATGTAATTTCTTGAGACACTAACAAGCCAGGACAGTACAAATAAGCAAAAAAACACAATATCATACAGCAATAACTCTGTGCTAATCCCATAATCAGAAAATATAACAAAACTGGAAATATTTGGATCAATAAAAGAGTCCATATTTCCAAAGGTATGGGAATCAATATCTAGAAGTCTGGCTAACACAAATGGATGCTTACAGGCTGCCTTTTAAAAGTGGACTGGGGATCCACAATCTGTAAAACAAGAGGGCAGGGGAAGATAGCGCCACTTAGGCATTGTGTAGCACAGTTTAATAAAAGTTAAAATTATAACATAGTACGTATATGCATTCACAAGCGGGTGGGATGAGAGATCGTTAGGGAAAGTCCGAATGTAAATCAGGGACTGGAGTCTCTATCCGGGATGGAGTGAAAAGCCATTAAGAGGCAGTGGGATGAGCCAAGGAACCATCACATATGAGCCGGCAACAGACTGCCCTCAAAGGCTGGGATGAGTCTTCTGGCATGAGGATACCTTCCAGGGTGTGTATTTCTTTCCAGCTTGAGTGTCAAAAAGAACTGTCAGCCCGTCCGTTGTGGGGACCAATCGGAACGTGTTTTGGAAGCTAGCCACACCTCTTTTGTCAACCTGATTGGTTGAGAATACCTCTGGCAATTTATAGGAGCAGCTGATCCCTAGCCCTGAGTGGATATCAACATTATCCACAGGTGTAATAGTGCAGTACAAATATCCCCGAAATGACCCATTTTTGGAAAGTAGACATTCCAAGGTATTTAGTAAGAGGCATGGTGAGTTTTTTTAAAGTTCTAATTTTTCCCACAATTCTTGGGAAAATGAAGAAGTTATTTCTCACACACAGCATATGCACTTGCAATGACACCCCAAAATACATTCTGCTATACTCCTCTTGAGTATAACGATACCACATTTGTGAGACTTTTACACAGCCTGACCAAATACAGAGGCCCAACATCCAAGAAGGCATTCTATGAGCTTAAATTACACATCTAATTTCCTTCCTAGCTATCACACTTTTGAAGGCCCTGGAGCACCAGGACAATGAAAATGCTCACAAAATAACCACATTTTGGAAAACAAACACCCCAACATATATTCTATGAAGCATTAGGAGTCTTTTGAATGTGTCATTTTTTTCCACAAGTTTTTGGAATACGTGGCAAGAAAATAAAAACATCTTTTTATTTTTTTAGAAAGTTAAATGTTTTCAATTTATATGATATTTCTAACGTGTAGCATGTACATAGCAAAAATGACACCCCAAAATACATTCTGCTACTCCTTCTCATTATAGCGATACCACATGTGTGAGATTTTTACACTGCCTGGCCACATACAGAGGCACAAAATTCAAGTAGCTCTTTCAGATGTTCTAGAAGCATAAATTATACCTCTAATTTCCAGACAACCTATTAAATTTTTGCAGGCCCTTCATATTTCTAACACATAGCATGTACATACCAATTACACCCCAAAATACATTTTGCTGAGCAAAGAGTAAACAAAAGATTACTTGTGGTTTTAGTAGTGCAGTGGTCCACAGAGGAGAGCATCGGTCCAGGCAGCAGGCAGGGATGTGGTCAGCGACAGCAAAAGCAGTTGCCCAGGCAGTAGGCAGGAATACTGTCCATAGTCAGTACAGGCAACACAGCCAAAACATTGGTCCAAGTAGCAGGCGGAGATGTGGTCAGCAGCAGCAAAAGCAATAATTCAGCGCAAATGTTGTCCATAGTCAGTAGAGGCAGCAGCAAAGATATGGTCAATACAGCCAAAGTATTGGTCCAGGCAGCAGGAAGAAACATGGTCCATAAAATCAGTTAGGCTGGGTTCACACTGCAGTGGTTTATGAGAACGGATGTGATTCGCACCGCACTGCAGTGCAAATCACATCCGATCTCTGTGCGTTGCGAGTTCAGCCATACAGATAGTATGGCTGAATTCGCATCGCACACGGCCCAAACTCGCACAGGAGCCTTTTTTTGGTCCGCAGCAGAATCAGATCGCATGGGTGTTCACACCATGCGATCCGATTCCTGTCCAAGTTTGCAGATCGCACTGCGATATGTGAACTGATCTGGGGGTGTCATTAACGTTTCACTGACACTCCCAGCAGTTCGCATTGGGCAGTGTGAACTGCCGCCGAGAGGTATGCGATGCTGGAACCCGCAGCGGATTTGCGGCGTTCCCACATCGCTGCAATGTGAACCCAGCCTTACATAGTAATTGAACAGTTTTGTATCACCACAGAGTGGTACTGTGGATACTGGAAAAAGTACTCTGTGCTGTGTCCTAAATTGAGAGACAAAAAATAGTATTGGAGGGCTTGGACTTTTTAGGCACAACCACAAAGGGTATATAATACAAAAAAATATATAAATTTATTGAACATAGAAAATAGATATAAAAACACATGCTGTCAACAAAGCAAGTCAATGTAACAGAGTTCTAACAGTATATCCAGTACATAGCCATAGGAGATAGCATAGATGGTTTAAGTATGAGATACCACTCATTCCAAAATTGATATGTTGAATTCTGGAGAGAGGCTATGTAGCCGATTGAGATGGTAATAGCGTCTTGGGCTCTACATGTTACGTGCTTAGCACCTCTTCAGGAGCATCAAACAGACTTACTAAATAGACAAAATATACAATGAAAACCAATGAAAACCAGCATAATAATAAATAAAAAAAATAAAAAAAATACAGATAAAATATTAGAAAATTTATATAAATGCTGCGACCAGGGGACTCTGGAGTGGGATGTTAAAAACCGGGAGATATGATGGACACAAGCACCATTGGTGAATTATGGGGACATGCGTAACAAAATACAACAAATATTTATTTTAAGACCTGATATTGGGGTATAAGGTAATATAATATATAATGTAGCAAGCCAAAAAGTTATAGCAGTCCCAAGGTCCTCTTATTGAAAGAAAAGAACAATTAAGATGTAGTATAGATAAAATTAGAAAGTATTTAAGTGAATGAAATTAGAAAGACAGCAGGGTAAGGAAATATTATATAAGGACAGTGTCTGCAAATTTGTCAAATAAATAGGGGAGGACAACACAAAAGTGTAGAAAATTATGTAAAAAAAGGGTAGTTTGGGGCGTGGCTTGGCCAGCGGCGAGGATGGCAGCGCACTATCTGAGCTCCGGGGAGAGAATCGGCAAAGAGCCTATACCAGGGGTGTCCAAACTTTTTTCAAAGAGGGCCAGATTTGATGAAGTGAACATGCACGAGGGCCGACCATTTTTCCTGACATTCTTTGAACCATTAAAATTCGGTCTAAGTGTGTTCGTTCGAACACTAATACACGGCCCAACAAGAATTCTCTTGCGTTTGTGGCTGTGTGTGTTGAAGAGATGAGCTCGGGCGTGTTATTTGGATATACCGTAGTTATTGGCGAATAAGAGGGAAGTTTCAGGAAAAAACCTTAAAATTTTAAATAAAAAACTGTAAAGCAAAATAAGGGTCAGTGCCCATCTGCGCGCCCACCATTGCTGGGAATGCAGCCCCCACCATTGCCAGGAATGCACCCACCATTGCCAGGAATGCACCCACCATTAGCCAGGAATGCAGCCACCATTAGCCAGGAATGCAGCCACCATTGCCAGGATTTCACTCACTATTAGCCAGGAATGCAGCCAGCATTGCCAGGAATGCAGCCAGCATTGCCAGGAATGCAGCCACCATTAGCCAGGAATGCAGCCACCATTAGCCAGGATTTCACATACTATTGCCAGGAATGCAGCCACCATTAGCCAGGAATGCAGCCACCATTAGCCAGGAATGCAGCCACCATTAGCCAGGAATGCAGCCACCATTAGCCAGGATTTCACTCACTATTAGCCAGGAATGCAGCCACCATTAGCCAGGATTTCACATACTATTGCCAGGAATGCACCCACCATTGCCAGGAATGCAGCCACCATTAGCCAGGAATGCAGCCACCATTGCCAGGATTTCACTCACTATTAGCCAGGAATGCAGCCACCATTATCCAGGATTTCACTCACCATTAGCCAGGAATGCAGCCACCATTAGCCAGAATTTCACATACTATTGCCAGGAATGCAGCCACCATTAGCCAGGATTTCACTCACTATTAGCCAGGAATGCAGCCACCATTATCCAGAATTTCACATACTATTGCCAGGAATGCAGCCACCATTAGCCAGGAATGCAGCCACCATTAGCCAGGATTTCACTCAGTATTAGCCAGGAATGCAGCCACCATTAGCCAGGATTTCACATACTATTGCCAGGAATGCAGCCACCATTAGCCAGGAATGCAGCCACCATTAGCCAGGATTTCACTCACTATTAGCCAGGAATGCAGCCACCATTAGCCAGGATTTCACATACTATTGCCAGGAATGCACCCACCATTGCCAGGAATGCAGCCACCATTAGCCAGGAATGCAGCCACCATTGCCAGGATTTCACTCACTATTAGCCAGGAATGCAGCCACCATTATCCAGAATTTCACATACTATTGCCAGGAATGCAGCCACCATTAGCCAGGAATGCAGCCACCATTAGCCAGGATTTCACTCACTATTAGCCAGGAATGCAGCCACCATTAGCCAGGAATGTACTTACCATTGCCATCAGTGCAGCCTTGGAGGGGACATGGAGGGGGCTGAATGAGCGCCAAAGAACAGGAGAATCTCCTGTTTACACAGCGGCCTCTTTAAGAGAAAGTCCCGCCTCCTTTGATGGACAGAACAGTCGTCCAATAGCGGAGATGGGACTTCCTATTACAGAGGCTGCCGTGTAAACAGGAAATACTCCTGTGTGCACGGCGCTCGTACAGCCTCCTATCTCCAATGCAACCAGACTATATATCTTTTGTGGCCCCGGCGCTGGGAGATCGCCGGGGGCCACAAAAGATATATATGTTTAGATTACGAGGCGGGCCGTTCAAAACCAGGCCGCGGGCCGCGATTGGCCCGCGGGCCGGACTTTGGACATGCCTGGCCTATACTGCCAAGCATCTGCAGCCTGAAATGGGTAGGAAAACCCAGCTTACCCCTCACTTGAGTGCCCGGCGGACCTCGAATAACGGCACCGCCAGGAACATTAACGAGATCTTCCAAAAGCAATCCATGAAGAGATCGAGCGGTCCGGATCACAAGATTGCGCGGGCGCAAGGCGAGGAGGATGAATTCAGTGAGGACTCACAGTCCACAAGTGAGGACGCAGGTAGGAGTCACTCGCATCCCTCCAAACCCCTCACCTATGAGCACATGTCAGACTTTGCAGCCTACAAAGTCCACATTCTCGGCAGCCATCACGGACTTAAAGTCCAATCTACTAGTCCTCACAGAAAAAAAAAATCAGTGGAGGCAGCAGGGAAACAAAGGGACAAAGACATCCATGCACTGGAGTCAGTGGTTATGGCACATTCCTCACACTTTATTGAGATGAATAGCCACTTAGAGGACTTAGACAACAGGGGGAGGAGGAATAATATTAGGGTACGGGGGATACCCGAATCTGTGGAAACAGAGCAAATTGTACCAGCTCTGCAGATACTCTTTAACAGCTTGTTGGACAGACAGGAGGACACTGCAATAGAATTTGTGCAAGCACACAGAGCACTCAGGGCAAAAGGTCCCGACTCAGTCATTCCTCCTGGCTCTACACATTAATATTTAATGGAGAAGCCATTATGTTCTTCCAGGACCTATCACAGATCACACTACGCAACAGGAGAGCCCTGCGCTCCCTGCTGGAAGTCCTTAGGGAGAGAGAGATTCGGTACACGTGGCACTTTCCCTTTGCACTGGTAGTCATGCATGGAGGTAAACAGATCTCTCTTCGCACCCCCCAAGACCTACCGGAATTCTGTGATGCCCTGCACATAGACCCGGTGTCATTACCTGATTGATACCAGGAGTTCACGTTGCCGCTGGGTAACAAAAGCCCTCCCAGTTCACCTTTTTCCACACCCGAAAAACGCCTGCCGAAGCGCATGAGGAATAACAGAGGGAATCACTTCAACATGGGCACCCCTAATCCCAGACCTACACCATCCAGAGCCAGAGTGGAGGGTCAAGGCTAATTTACTATTATATCTACTGATAGTCGCCATCCCTGCGGAGCCATCTGAGTGTCCACACAAAGTGTTACTGTTACAGGATTTCAAGGGATTACAGCCAATGAAGATTATAGCAGCTAACCTGTTGCTATTGGTTTCCTTTTCTACTACCCGCGCTATAGTCTCGCGCACATGTTGTACCATTTCAGATGTCAATGGCACGGAAAATGGTTGGAGGTTCAAGACAGTGCCTGAACATTGGCATTGACTCCCAGTTCCTTGTGCAAAGTATTGTAGGGGTGGTTAATTTTTTTCAATGCTTTTTTTTTGTTTTTTTGTTTTTTTGGACACAAACTTTGTAGGATATTGCCCCACAAATACTAGCCCTTACAAAGACACCCCATGACCTATGTATGGGAATGGCTGAACTCTGATGACACTGAGGGCTGCAACTTTTAAAGATCTTAATAAGCATATACACAGGCTACAACAGTCGCACACGTAGCGGCCCCCTGAATTGAAGGGCTCATGGCTCTGGGGGACTAGGGCTACCACCCTGTTGTCATCAGTTTTGGTAAGGGCTCGTAGAGTAGCATACATTATAATATATGTTTTTGTCGCAAGGGACGCAGACTCAGATGGATGGTGACTCACAGATATTCGCTCCTGCAGACACATCCCAAGTCCTCTCCACAGGAGAGGCCGAGATTTGATGACAGACTCCTGATTTTCAATTGTTTTTCAATTACTGATTCTCTCCCCTATCCCAGCGTAATTCTATTTGACCACTCTAAAACACTGTTATTTCTTAGTACTGTTGTACTAGAGTTGTATTATTACTTGCTGGTTTTCTCTTTTTTTTGTGTTTTTTTTTGTAGCCGCAACTCTTGGTCGATTCCACAGATAGAGCACTACGCCACCTGGACTGACCCACGCTCCTACCAAGCTTTCCTAGACCGGGATATTTATCCGATCTCGGAAGAGGCTAATTTGACACCCTGTTGGTTGGGCTCAACTAGCAGTGGTTAAATACTTGTATATTTACCACCTGGGGACAGCTATCTCCTTTCTGCTGTTCCTTATCTTTTCAACCCCTCCTTACTTTCCTCCCCCCCTCTTTCTTTCCTTCCCCCCTTTTTTTTTTCTTCCTCCCCCTTTCCCTCTTTCTTTCTCTCTCTCTTTCTCACTTACATCCTACTTTTAGCACCTTAGCAAAACACATCGCCACAGGGTGCGATAGTCTATTGAAAGTTGTTTAGACTCTATCAATAAATAATCTTGATTCACATACTTTTGTAAGTTGGATCTGTTTTGACAATTACCCGGGTGATACTGGTTCGCATACAGACACCCAAATGGCATACGCAACATTAGGACGCATACCCATGGTGATCTCACATAATGTAAGGGTACTGAACATCCCGGAAAAGAGAACCACAGTACTTAGAGAACTGCAAAGTGGTAAGCCACAATGTGTCCTCCTTCAGGAGGCGCACTTTGTTTCTCGCCAGACGCCCAGACTGACAAACAAATTCTTTACGAAAGCTTTCCACGCCATGAATAGCTTGTCCAAGACAAAAGGAGTATCGATTCTCCTAGGCAAAGATACTCCTTTCTCTGTGTCTGAGATGGTATCAGACCCAGAGGGACGATACATTTTCTTAAAGGGTACTTACGGGGACAGACCCCTCACCCTACCTCATACAACCTCACCCTGGCCAATGTATACTTCCCCAACATGAACCATTTACAATTTTGCCGACACCTGGTAAAGGAGTTACAGGGCTTTGCTTCAGGTTGCATCATCTTAGGCGGGGACTTTAATATCCCCCTAGACCCACTGGCAGACACTTCCACAGGTAGGTCGTGTGTCACATTTCAGATTCTGAAAGGGATTAAAAAACTTTTACAGACCCTGCAATTAGTGGACTCATGGCGTCTTCTAAATCCAGAGGGCAGGGATTATACGTACTACTCAATCCCACATAATAAATATTCCCGCATAGATTACCCGTTTGTGACTCAGCGCAACTTGCCTGCGATTAGTGGAGCCAAAATTGGTACTCAAACCATCTCAGACCATGCCCCAATTGCTGTGTCAATGGACTTCAGTACACAAAGACAGAAGAGCAACACTTGGAAACTAAATTCCTCTCTCCTGACGGACCCCAAAACTCTACCCCAGATTGTAGCTCTTAAAGAGTTCTTCTCACTCAATGACCTGCCCGACACAGACCCTTTAGTGCTCTGGAAAGCACACAAGTGTACTATTAGGGGGGTACTAATCAATCTGGGGGCGAGACGTAAACGTGGACAGGAGAAGGAGATGACAGATATACTTGAGAAAATAGCTAGACTTGAAACGATGCACAAGCGCACATTGTGTGAAGGAACGGCCACAGACTTATTGACGACTAGGAAGGATCTACACGAATTGATGAACATTAAGTCTAAACGACTTTTGTTTTTCAAAAAGAAGATATATTATGAAGGGGGAAACAAATCAGGTAGATTGCTAGCTAAGGCCCTAAGAGAACATAACTCCAGCCAGATCATTAACGGTATTCGGAATGCAGAGGGTTCCTTGGACGTAAATAATGAAACTATTGCTGCCCATTTCCATAAATATTACACAGGATTATACAACCTACCCCCACAACATAAACCCACGAGTCTAGGAGGGAATAGAACCCAAATTATTAAAGATTTTCTACAAGAGAGTGGGCTCCCGGCCCTTGAGGATTTGGACCTGACCTCACTTGAAGAACAGATTTCAGACGATGAAGTTAAGCGAGCTATAGCCGACTTGAAGAAAGGGAAAAGTCCGGGGCCAGACGGCTACACGGCCATCTATTATAAAATATTTTTAGATATCCTCACAGTCCCACTGAAAAAAGCCTTGAACTCCCTGTCCACGACCAGGTGGGTCACATCGGATTTTTTATCAGCCCATATATAGCGGTATTACTTAAACCCAATAAGGATCCAACCTCATGTGCAAGTTACAGGCCGATATCGCTCCTAAACCTGGATCTTAAAATATTGACAAAAATCCTGGCTAACAGATTGAGTCCACTTTTGTCTGAGCTGATTGGGCCGGAGCAGGTTGGCTTTATGCCAGGGCGGGAAGCCAAAGAAAACATCAATGGTGTGTTGATAGTCTTACTGACGTAACGTATGTGTATTAAATAAGAAAAGGGTGCAATAGTGTAGTAGAGTTATTAACGTTAAGTAAACTGCAATTATGACCACAAGTGCGTTGAGAGAGTGTATGTAGACACTTAAAGCGGGAGTAAACCCACTGATGTTTTTTTTTCAGACCGTCAAGGGAAAAAGGCATAATAAGCTAGTATGCACCGCATAGAATCTGTTTGTAATTTTGAACTGGTACATTTTTAAAGTGTATCTCCAGTCAAAAAATCTATTTTTAAGCTTTTTGAAAAACATAGGGAAGGGTTATCACCCTTGTAACATTTTTTTTTTTGCTATCTGTGCACCTCTTCAGAATATTTCCCCTCACTTTCTGTCCCAATGACCAATGTTTTTTGAAAATTTGGGTTTTTTAGTAAAAAAAGGATTGGGATAAAGCATCAGTGGAGAGGAGACACGTTTTTCCCACATCAACTCTTACAGGAGAGAATTTCCCTTCCTAGGGGTAGATTTCATCATACTTCCTGTTGTCTCCTTCCGTTTGCAAGTAGGAGACATTTGTAAGTTGGATGTTTGAAAGTAGGGGCCTGCCCTATATGCTCTGTAGAAATTTGGGCCTAAGATGTTGGTGTTGCCACAATACTGTAAGCCCTCAGAGTGACTCTTGGTGAGCGCTGGAACGCCCTGCTGTGAACTATTATATCAAGAATTGTAATTACATGCACCTGTTGAACGGGGGCAGAAAAATTGGACCTTAGGCACTGGTGCCACAACACTGCAACACCTCCCAGAAACTCTAGTTGGAGAGCAAGAATGAGCCCTGCTGCAAAGTTTTGCATCAAAAATTGTAATTACACGCCCCTGTTAAACAGGGGCAGAAAAATTGGGCCTTAGGCACTGGTGCTGGTGCCACGACACTGCAACCTCTCCCATATACTCTTGTTTTATTGCAGGAATTAGCCCTGCTGCAAAGCATTGCATCAAAAATTTTAATTAAACTCCCCTGTTAAACAGGGGCAGAAAAATTGGGCTTATGGCATCACCCAGGACCAGAAATGTTCTTCCAACATATCAGCGGAGGAGGAAGAGGATAGACAATCAACATAACAGGACAGTCACTCAGCATCAGCATAGGCAGTCTTGAAGGGATGTGATATTTCAAAAAAAAATATTCGGTTACATCAGCTTCAGGTGCTTGGTAGCTGTGGGTTATCAAGGACTGATTCATCTTGATGAAGGTCATTCGATCAACTGATTCGGTGGACAGGCGCACCCTGTGATCGGTAACAAAGCCACCAGCAGCACTGAAGGTGCGTTCCGAAAGAACGCTGGATGTAGGACAGGCCAGTAGCTCAATTGCATACTGTGCAAGCTCTGGCCAGTGATCCATCCTCAAGACCCAGTAAGCCAGAGGATTTTCGGTGGGAAAGGTGTCCAAGTCTGACCTTGACCCTAGGTATTCCTGCACCATGTAAATCAGACGCTGGCGATGGTTGCTGGAACCGATCATACCTTGGGGCTGCGGGCTAAAAAATTGTCTGAAAGCATCAGTCAGATGGCCACCTTCTCCACCGCTCCTTCTGACCGATGCCTCAGCAACACGTTGTCCAGGACCAGGAGTTTGTAACCTCCCAGTCTCTGGGAACGCGTTGCACAGGCCTTTCTGCAAGGCCTCCCGGAGATGTCTCATCCTCTGCTCCCTCTGTGATGGCAAGATAAGGTCGGCAACCTTACCCTTGTACCGTGGATCAAGGAGAGTGGCCAGCCAGTAATGGTCCCTCTCATTGATCCGAAGAATACGAGGATCCTTCCGCAGGCTTTGCAGGATCAGGGAGGCCATGCAGCGTAGGTTAGCTGAGGCATTCGGTCCGGAGTCCTCTGGGTCACTAAGGACAACATGATCTGCAGCTACCTCCTCCCAGCCACGTACAAGTCCACGTGTTTCTTGGGACTGTAAATCATCCCTACAAGACTGCTGCTGCTGTTGCTGATGCTGAGTGCCAGCCTCCACCTCCATGCTGACACAATCATCCTCCTCCTCCTCCTCCTCATTCTCATCCTCTTCCTGTGTGATGGGTGGCACAGCAGGAACACTGTCTGGATAAAGGGGGCCTTGAGAGGCAAGGAAGTCCTCCTCTTCCTGCCTCTGTTCTGCCTCAAGTGCCCTGTCCATTATTCCACGCAGCGTATGCTCCAGGAGGTGGACAAGAGGTACAGTGTCACTGATGCATGCACTGTCACTGCTCACCATCCTTGTGGCCTCCTCAAACGGTGACAGGACAGTGCATGCATCCCTGATCATGCCCCACTGGCGTGGTGAGAAAAAAACAAGCTCCCCTGACCCTGTCCTGGTGCCGTAGTCGCACAGGTACTCATTGATGGCCCTCTGCTGCGTGTGCAGCCGCTGCAGCATGGCCAACGTTGAGTTCCACCTGGTGGGCATGTCACATATAAGGCGGTTTTTGGGCAGGTTCAACTCCTTTTGGAGCTCAGCCAGCCGAGCACAGGCATTAAATGATCGGCGGAAATGCACACAGACTTTCCTGGCCTGCTTCAGGACATCCTGTAAGCCAGGGTACCTGCCCAAGAACTGCTCCACCACCAGGTTAAGGACGTGAGCTACACAGGGCACATGGGTCAGTTGTCCCTGTCGGAGGGCGGAGAGGTGGTTGGTGCCATTGTCGCAAACCACCATTCCTGGCTTAAGCTGGCGTGGAGTCAACCACCTCTCGGCCTGCCCCTGCAGAGCTGACAAAACATCCGCCCCAGTGTGGCTCTTGTCCCCCAAACAAACCAGCGAAAGCACGGCATGGCATCGTTTTGCCTGCGTACTTGCGTAGCCCCTGGAACGCCTACGGTGCACCGCTGGTTCTGAGGACAGAGCACTGGAAGAGGCCATGGAGGAAGAAGAAGAGGAGGGGGTGGAGGAGAGAGGTGTGTCACAACCAATAGTAGCATTTTGGAGGCGTGGTGGCGGAACAACCTCCAACACTACTGCACCTTGTCCTGCATCCTTCCCAGCTGCCAGAAGAGTGACCCAATGGGCCATGAAAGACAGGTAACGTCCCTGTCCATGCCTGCTGGACCATGAGTCAGCGGTAATATGCACCTTACCGCTGACCGCCCTGTCCAGCGAGGCAAGGACATTGCCTTCCACATGCCGGTAGAGAATCGCCTTCTGTGAGAAAAAGTGGCGTTTGGGGACCTGCCACTGAGGAACCGCACATTGTACAAACTTATGGAAGGGGGCCGAGTCTACCAACTGAAAAGGCAGCAGTTGAAGTGCTAGCAATTTAGCCAAGCTAGCATTCAACCGCTGGGCATGTGGATGGCTGGGAGTGAACTTCTTTCACCGGTCCAGCAGCTGGGGCAGGGACATTTGCCTGCTATAATCGGACGTGGGTGTACTGCTAGCAGAGTGCCCGGAAGCACTTGGCTGTGACACACCTAATTCTACACCTTCATTCCTCTCAGAGCAGGTTTCAGAGAGGACTGAAGGTCTAGTGGGGTTGGAGATGCCAGCCGATGAGGAGCAAGGAGAGGTCCGCTTTGTTCTTTGGTGTGGGTCTTTGAGGTACGCTTGCCAACGAGCTGCATGGCAGGTCAACATATGTCTGGTCAAGCATGTGGTGCCCAAGCGGCTGATGTTTTGGCCACACGAGATACGCTTGAGACATATGTTGCAAATAGCAGCGGTGCGATCTGATGCACTCGTCTCAAAAAAGGCCCACACCAAAGAACTTTTAGAATAACGCGCAGAGGCAGCGCCCTGCACAGGCGGAGCTCTGCGGTGTGATTCAGTCGGTGTGCTGCCCCTAAGCTGGCCCCCGGAGGGCATCCTGCCTCATTGGACATGTGCCTCCTCCTCCTCCTCCTCCTCTCTCCTTCCAGGCACCCACGTGGAGTCAGTGCCCTCATCATCCCCTCCCTCTTCATCGCTGTAGCAAACCTGGCAGTATGCTGCAGCTTGTGGAACATGACTGCCAGATTGCTGTCCTTCTTGAGCATCCCCTCTCTCTGCATTCACGCTACTGCCTTCCTCTAGCTGAGTGTCATCATCAGAGCCTACAAAACACTGGGCATCCTCCTGGAGCATGTACCCAACACTGTGCTTAAAGAGTTCAGGAGACTCCTTAGGAGGACGTGGTGGGTCTAGGGAAGGAGTCACTGATGATGACATTGAGACGAGGGAAGGCGATGCGTTGGCAGCTGCTTTGCTAGTACCCTGAGACTGGGTGAGAGAGGATGAGGAGGATGAAGAGGGCTTGGTCATCCACTCTACCAAGTCATTGGCATGTTGCGGTTCAACATGTCCAGCTGCCGAAAAGAAGGACAAGCATGTCCCATGGCCAGGTGCTGATGACAATGCACCGCGTCCACGACCAGCACTGTTGTCTCTAGACACAAAGCCCGTTTGCCCTCTTTTATCGGCTCGCGCCTGTCTGCCTCTCCTTGCTGGCCTTCCAGACATGCTAATGGCCTGAAGGGAGTTGGATAAAACAGCAGTTGGGTAGTGTATATTGTGCTGGAGGCACACAACACCCACTAACTCCTGCAGAGGCCTTTATTATAGAACACCAGAGATAAAGGGGTATACTGTAATGGAGTCACACAACGCCCACTAAGCCCTGCAGATGGCTCTATTAGAGAACAGCAATAAAGGGTAGATACAGGTGTATATTGTGCTGGAGGCACAAAACACCCACTAACTCCTGCAGATGCCTTTATTATAGAACACCAGAAATAAAGGGGTATATACAGATGTATACTGTGCTGTGCTGGAGGCCCACACAACTTCCAATAACTCCTGCAGATGGCAAGTGGGCTCAAATAGAGAAGAGCTATGCAGGTGGATATAGCGGTGTGTACTGGGTACAGAGCATGCAGACAGCACGCACAAGCTCCTAACACTACTGACTGCAAGCTCTATTATAAAAGATAGATCACTAGCTATATAGGTGAGGTGAATATAGCGGTGTATACTGAGGTCAGGGTAGGCAGACAACAACCACTACAGAAGAGCAAGATCAAAAATCGGCCGATAACGATCGGTGTATACTGTGTTGAAGGTACACAGAACACCCACTAACTGCTTCAGACGCCAACACACTACACAAGGCCGCCGCGCTGGCGGCCTTATATAGTGTGGGGCGTGTACTACACAGCCTGAGCTATGATTGGCCAATCATGGCTCTCCTCGCTGCTGGCGCTGTGATTGGTCAAGCATGCGCGGTCACAGTGCATGCTTGGCCAATCATGACACAGCAATGCACTGCGATGACGCAGTGCATTGTGGGCCGTGAGCGCCACACGAATTTGGCGCGAACGGCCCATAACGTTCGGAATTCGCCGAACGGGCGAACAGCCGATGTTCGAGTCGAACGTATGTTCGACTCGAACATGAAGCTCATCCCTACAGCTGACAAACAAAACAGCCATCATGAGGGTCTGGTGTAATGGTGGAAAAAAATGCATAAGGTCTTCCCTAACAATCCTTGAAGATAGTTTGGTATAGATTTTAAAAGGGACCCCATGCAAAAAAAAAAAAAACATGGTGGCTGTTTTGTTTGTCAGCTGTAGGGATGAGCTTCGTGTTCGAGTCGAACATACGTTCGACTCGAACATCGGCTGTTCACCCGTTCGGTGAATTCCGAACGTTATGGGCCGTCCGCGCCAAATTCGTGTGGCGCTCACGGCCTACAATGCACTGCGTCATCGCAGTGCATTGCTGGCTCATGATTGGCCAAGCATGCACTGTGACCCCGCATGCTTGGCCAATCACAGCGCCAGCAGCGAGGAGAGCCCTGATTGGCCACAGTACACACAGATCGTTTTCGGCCAATTTTTGATCTTGCTGTTGTGTAGTGGTTGTTGTCTGTGTGCCCTGACCGCAGTATACACCGCTATATTCACCTCACCTATATAGCTAGTGATCTATCTTTTATAATAGAGCTTGCAGTCAGTAGTGTTAGGAGCTTGTGCGTGCTGTCTGCGTGCTCTGTACCCAGTACACACCGCTATATCCACCTACATAGCTCTTCTCTATTTGAGCCCACTTGCCATCTGCAGGAGTTATTGGAAGTTGTGTGTGCCTCCAGCACAGCACAGTATACATCTGTATATACCCCTTTATCTCTGGTGTTCTATAAAAAAGGCATCTGCAGGAGTTAGTGGGTTTTTGTGCCTCCAGCACAATATACACCTGTATATACCCTTTATTCCTGTTCTCTAATAGAGGCATCTGCAGGGCTTAGTGGGTGTTGTGTGACTCAATTACAGTATACCCCTTTATCTATGGTGTTCTATAATAAAGGCATCTGCAGGAGGTAGTGGGTGTTGTGTGACTCCAGCACAATATACACCTGTATCTACCGTTTATTGCTGTTCTCTAATAGAGCCATCTGCAGGGCTTAGTGGGTGTTGTGTGACTCCATTACACTGCTGTTTTACCCAACTCCCTTCAGGCCATTACCATGTCTGGAAGGCCAGCAAGGAGAGGCAGACAGGCGCAAGCCAATAAAAGAGGGCAAGCAGGCTCTGTGTCTAGAGACAACAGTGCTGGTCGTGGACGCGGTGCATTGTCATCAGCACGTGGCCATGGGACACGCTTGTCCTTCTTTTCGGCAGCTGGACATGTTGAACCGCAACATGCCAACGACTTGGTAGAGTGGATGACCAAGCCCTCTTCATCCTCCTCATCCTCTCTCACCCAGTCTCAGGGTACTAGCAAAGCAGCTGCCAATGCATCGTCTTCCCTCCTCTCAATGTCATCATCAGTGACTCCTTCCCTAGACCCACCACGTCCTCCTGAGGAGTCTCCGGAACTCTTTGAGCACAGTGTTGGGTACATACTCCAGGAGGATGCCCAGTGTTTTGTGGGCTCTGATGATGACACTCAGCTAGAGGAAGGCAGTAGCGTGAGCGCAGAGAGAGGGGATGCTCAAGAAGGACAGCAATCTGGCAGTCATGTTCCACAAGCTGCAGCATACTGCCAGGTTTGCTACAGCGATGAAGAGGGAGGGGATGATGAGGGCACTGACTCCACGTGGGTGCCTGGTAGGAGAGAGGAGGAGGAGGAGGAGGAGGAGGAAGAGGCACATGTCCAACGAGGCAGGATGCCCTCCGGGGGCCAGCTTAGGGGCAGCACACCGACTGAATCACACCGCAGTGTGGGCCTTTTTTGAGACGAGTGCATCAGATCGCACCGCTGCTATTTGCAACATATGTCTCAAGCGTATCTCGCGTGACCAAAACATCAGCCGCTTGGGCACCACATGCTTGACCAGACATATGTTGACCTGCCATGCAGCTCGTTGGCAAGCGTACCTCAAAGACCCACACCAAAGAACAAAGCAGACCTCTCCTTGCTCCTCATCAGCTGGCATCCCCAACCCCACTAGACCTTCAGTCCTCTCTGAAACCTGCTCTGAGAGGAATGAAGGTGTAGAATTAGGTGTGTCACAGCCAAGTGCTTCCGGAAACTCTGCTAGCGGTACACCCATGTCCGATTATAGCAGGCAAATGTCCCTGCCCCAGCTGCTGGACCGGCGAAAGAAGTTCACTTCCAGCCATCCACATGCCCAGCGGTTGAATGCTAGCTTGGCTAAATTGCTAGCAGTTCAACTGCTGCCTTTTCAGTTGGTAGACTCGGCCCCCTTCCGTGAGTTTGTACAATGTGCGGTTCCTCAGTGGCAGGTCCCCAAACTTTTTCTCACGGAAGGCGATTCCGGCTCTCTACCGGCATGTGGAAGGCAATGTCCTTGCCTCGCTGGACAGGGCGGTCAGCGGTAAGGTGCATATTACCGCTGACTCATGGTCCAGCAGGCATGGACAGGGACGTTACCTGTCTTTCACGGCCCATTAGGTCACTCTTCTGACAGCTGGGAAGGATGCAGGACAAGGTGCAGTAGTGTTGGAGGTTGTTCCGCCACCACGCCTCCAAAATGCTACTATTGGTTGTGACACACCTCTCTCCTCCACCCCCTCCTCTTCTTCTTCCTCCATGGCCTCTTCCAGCGCTCTGTCCTCAGAACCAGCGGTGCTCCGTAGGCGTTCCAGGGGCTACGCAAGTACACAGGCAAAACAATGCCATGCCGTGCTTGCGCTGGTTTGTTTGGGGGACAGGAGCCACACTGGGGCGGATGTTTTGTCAGCTCTGCAGGGGCAGGCCGAGAGGTGGTTGACGCCACGCCAGCTTAAGCCAGGAATGGTGGTTTGTGACAATGGCACCAACCTCCTCTCCGCCCTCCGGCAGGGACAACTGACCCATGTGCCCTGTGTAGCTCACGTCCTTAACCTGGTGGTGCAGCGGTTCTTGGGCAGGTACCCCGGCTTACAGGATGTACTGAAGCAGTCCAGGAAAGTCTGTGTGCATTTCCGCCGATCATTTAATGCCTGTGCTCGGCTGGCTGAGCTCCAAAAGGAGTTGAACCTGCCCAAGAACCGCCTTATATGTGACATGCCCACCAGGTGGAACTCAACGTTGGCCATGCTGCAGCGGCTGCACACGCAGCAGAGGGCCATCAATGAGTACCTGTGCGACTATGGCACCAGGACAGGGTCAGGGGAGCTCGGTTTTTTCTCACCACGCCAGTGGGGCATGATCAGGGATGCATGCACTGTCCTGTCACCGTTTGAGGAGGCCACAAGGATGGTGAGCAGTGACAGTGCATGCATCAGTGACACTGTACCTCTTGTCCACCTCTTTGAGCATACGCTGCATGGAATAATGGACAGGGCACTTGAGGCAGAACAGAGGCAGGAAGAGGAGGGCTTCCTTGCCTCTCAAGGCCCCCTTTATCCAGACAGTGTTCCTGCTGTGCCACCCATCACACAGGAAGAGGATGAGGAGGAGGAAGAGGAGGAGGAGGATGATTGTGTCAGCATGGAGGTGGAGGCTGGCACTCAGCATCAGCAACAGCAGCAGCAGTCTTGTAGGGATGATTTACAGTCCCAAGAAACACGTGGACTTGTACGTGGCTGGGAGGAGGTAGCTGCGGATCATGTTGCCCTTAGTGACCCAGAGGACTCCGGACCGAATGCCTCAGCTAACCTACGCTGCATGGCCTTCCTGATGATGCAAAGCCTGCGGAAGGATCCTCGTATTCTTCGGATCAAGGAGAGGGACCATTACTGGCTGGCCACTCTCCTTGATCCACTGTACAAGGGTAAGGTTGCCGACCTTATCTTGCCATCGCAGAGGGAGCAGAGGATGAGACATCTCCGGGAGGCCTTGCAGAAAGGTCTGTGCAACGCATTCCCAGAGACTGGGAGGTTACAAACTCCTGGTCCTGGACAACGTGTTGCTGAGGCATCGGTCAGAAGGAGCGGTGGAGAAGGTGGCCGTCTGACTGATGCTTTCAGACAATTTCTTAGTCCGCAGACCCAAGGTATGATCGGTTCCAGCAACCATCGCCAGCGTCTGATTTACATGGTGCAGGAATACCTAGGGGCAAGGTCAGACTTGGACACCTTTCCCACCGAAAATCCTCTGGCTTACTGGGTCTTGAGGTTGGATCACTGGCCAGAGCTTGCACAGTATGCAATTGAGCTACTGGCCTGTCCTGCATCCAGCGTTCTTTCGGAACGCACCTTCAGTGCTGCTGGTGGCTTTGTTACCGATCACAGGGTGCGCCTGTCCACTGAATCAGTTGATCGACTGACCTTCATCAAGATGAATCAGTCTTGGATCACGCACAGCTACCAAGCACCCCGAAGCTGATGTAACCGAATAATTTTTTTTGAAATATCACATCCCTTCAAGACTGCCTATGCTGATGCTGAGTAACTGTCCTGTTATGTTGATTGTCTATCCTCTTCCTCCTCCGCTGATATGTTTGAAGAACATTTCTGGTTCTGGGTGATGCCATTAGCCCAATTTTTCTGCCCCTGTTTAACAGGGGCGTTTAAGTACAATTTTTAATGCAATGCTTTGCAGCAGGGCTAATTCCTGCAATAAAACTAGAGTATATGGGAGAGGTTGCAGTGTCGTGGCACCAGCACCAGTGCCTAAGGCCCAATTTTTCTGCCCCTGTTTAACAGGGACATGTAATTACAATTCTTGATATAATATTTCACAGGAGGGCCCGTTCCTGTGCCCACCCAGAGTAACTGTGAGGACTTATAGTGTTGTGGCACCAGCACCACAACCACCAAAGGTCAATTTTTCTACCACTGTTCAACAATGGCATGTAATTACAATTCTTGATATAATCGTTCACAGCAGGGCGCTCCAGCGCCCAGCAAGAGTCACTTTGAGGGCTTACAATGTTGTGGCAAAACCAACACCTTGTTCCGCCATTTCTGCAGAGCATATAGGGCAACTCCAACTTACAAACATCTCCTACTTGCAAACGGAAGGAGACAACAGCAAGTGAGATGAAAAAAGATGGACGACAAAACAAATTATACAGGGGTGATAACCCTTCCCTATGTTTTCCAAAAAGCTTAAAAATTGTTTTTTTGACTGGAGCTACACTTTAAAAATGTACCAGTTGAAAATTACAAACAGATTCAACTTAACACAACAAACCTACACAGTCCCTGTCTTGTTTGCACCGCCTGTATACTGCTGTTCTGAGTATATAGGGCCTGGGGGCCACACGCATTTCCTTTTTTTAATATGGGTACAGGGTTCCCCTTGATATGCGTACAAGACCCAAAGGGGCTGGTAATGGGCAGGGAGGGCTACCCATGCCATTTTTCTCAAAGGTTTTTTACCATATTGCAGGAACCAGATAGAACATTATAACCGCAAGCAGTTTTCAATGATGTTATTTCTGTTTAATGTCATTCTGTGCAGGGACTGTTCTAAACACGGGAAACACGTGGCACTTCACAGGCATACTACAGACACCCCCTAGGCACCATATTTAAAGGAATATTTCACTTTTTTTTCACTTTAATCATCATTAAAATCAGTGCTCACGCCAAAACGGCCATTTTTAAAAACATTTTAGGCATTGACCCATGTCCCCTGGGGCAGGAGCCAGGTCCCCAAACCCTTTTTAGGACAGTATCATGCATATTAGCCATTAAAATTAGCACTTTTAATTTCGAACGTTCGAGTCCCATAGACGTCAATGGGGTTCTAAAGTTCGTTCGAATTTGGGGTCCGTTCGAAAGTTCTGGTGCGAACCGAACCGGGGGGTGTTCGGCTCATCCCTATCGGAGATGTATGACTATAGCCTAGGTCAGAGATATCAGTAGAATCCTTCTGCAAGACAGTGCACTTTGGCTCCCAGTGTCTGCCAATGCATTCCGGGGCTCTTAGCAGAGGTATGTCCCAATGTCCCTCCAACAACGTGAATCAGGTGTCACTCTCACACATAATATAGAAGGTTGCCATAATGACAGGTGTTTTTGGGGCATATCCCCCTTCCTTGGCTAAGGCTAGGGCATGTATTTTAAGAGTCTATGCCATTTTTTTCCCAAGAGATCCATTAAAATCCATAATAAGCCCCTATCTAGGATATTATTATTATTATTATACAGGATTTATATAGTGTTTGCACAGTGCTTTACAACATTAGGGCAGACAGTACAATTACAATACAGTTCAATACAGGAGGAATCAGAGGGCCCTACTAATTAGAGCTTACAATCTAGGAGGGAGGGTCAAGTGATACAAAAGGGTATTAGCTGTGGGGGGATGAGCTAAGCAGAGGGAGAATAGGCTTCTCTGAAGATAAAAGTTTGCAGGGATTGCCTAAAAGTGGTAACGGAAACCTGCGTTACATCAGAAGGGAGCGGGGTCACCCACACGTCATTGGGGAAGCCAGGCTTCCCTACTTGCGTCAGAGGGGGCGGGGTGGCCACGCCCTCCTCATATAAGAAATGTTAGGCTGCCGGGAACCCCGCAGTGTCTCCCAGTGGAGACAGAGAATGGATGGACTGCGCTGCGCCGGAGGGAGAGATCACCCATCGCTGAATCAGATCATCAGATCAGCCATTGCTGGACCCCGGAGAGATGATCATCCGTCGCTGGATAGAAAGAGTGGATTACCACCGCTGGAATCTTTTTTTAAAAAATTAAAATTTTTAATAAAGGACTTTTTCAACGGTGTGTGTGTCTTGATACTTTTGTACCCCCTTATCATTTCAAATGGGGGGCCGGGATCTGGGGGTTCCCTTGTTAAAGGGGGCTTCCAGATTCTGATAAGCCCCTCGCCCGAAAACCCCCACTACCACTCGCCAGGGTTGTGGGGATGAGGCCCTTGTCCTCATCAACTTGGGGACAAGGTGCTTTGAGGGGTCACAGACCTCCAAAGCATCCTCCCAATGTTGAGGACATGTGGCCTGGTACAGTTCAGGAGGGGGGCGCTCTCTCATCCCCCCTCTTTTCCTGTGGCCTGCCAGGTTGCGTGCTCAGATAAAGGATCTGGTGTGGATATTTAGGGGGAACCCCACGTCAATTTTTTTTAATTTAATGCAGGGTTCCCCTTAATATCCATACCAGACCTGAAGGGCCTGGTAATTTAATTTTGGGGAACCCCACACTTTTTTTTTTTATCAATGACTTTCAATGACTGTTCTCTGTATTACTGGGAGCCGACAATTCATTATAGCCGCGAGTGATTTTAAATTACTTTTTTTCTGCAGAAATGACACTTTGTGCAGGGACAGTTCTAAGCACAGGAAACATGCGCCCCTTCACAGACATACTATAGACACCCCCAGGTGTGAAATTTAAAGGAATATTACACTTTGTTTCACTTTAAGCATTATTAAAATCAATGCTCCCAAAAAAACTGCAGTTTTTAAAACTTTTTTTTGCATTGATACATGACCCAGGTCCTCAAACACTTTTTTAGGACAATAACTTGCATCTTAGCCTTTAAAATTAGCACTTTAGATTTCTCCATAGACTTGTACAGGGTGTTCTGCGGCTTTTCGAATTTGCCGCGAACACCCCAAATTGTTCAGGCGAACAGGCAATGTTCGTGACGAACATGAGTTTGACTCGAACTCGAAGCTCATCCCTAATGAGTGGCAGCCAATGAAGGGATTGGCAGAGAGAGGTAGTGTTTTGTAAGGTGGAGGAGTCTGGCAGCAGCATTCATGATGGACTGAAGGGGGCCAAAAGGAAAATTCAGTGTCCAGGATAACACCTAGCACCCTGACATGTGGGGATGGGTGGATGGTTGTGCCATTGCTGTTGACAGAGAAGTCAGGGAAAGAGGCATGTGGAGGAGGAAATATTATGAGCTCAGTTATAGACAAGTTCAGTTTGAGGAAGTGGTGTGACATTCAGACAGATATGTCTGTTAGTAAGTTAGTGATTAGGGATGAGCCCGATGTTTAAATCATGAATACCAAACATTATGAGGTGTTCGCGGGAAATTCTAGCACTCATGGAAAGCCCCATAATGAATGGCGAGATCATCAATGCACTGCGAGATCGCAATGCATTAAAGAGGAAGTAAACCCCACCAAAAAAATCCTAATTTTCAACTGTTTGTATTATAATCAACATCAGCATTCATAATATCTATATTTTGTCCCAAAACGAGCGTTATAAATACCTTTTTTTGAAGTTATAAAAAGCAGTGTCTTCCCAGTATCACCCACGCCATTGTTACTTCTGTTTTTCCTCTCCTTTGCGGACGTAATTTCCGCCCTTAGTTTGACTCCCTCAGGAAATCTCACGCATGCGCTGTAGCGTCATAACCAAGCCTCGATCTCGAATGCCGTTACTAAGGCAACAAAGCATTTCATATATGAAATGCCGATCAGGGCTGTATCAGGAAGAGCAGGCTGATGTGTAGATCACGAGACTTCTCTGCTGCTCTGAGGAGAATGTCACGTACAAAAAAAGTCTGAGAAGCAGGAAAGACACTGGTGGCATTGGAATATATGCCACGCTCGAAAGTCCATACTGCGCAAGCGCGCATGACGTAATGGACAACAAAACGGCGATTTTAACGAAAAGTATACAAGTAAGTGCACTTTCTCAGGCAGCGATCAGCCTGATGGGACTACATTCAGGCTAGTAGCCAAAAGCTTTGATGTAGGAATTTGATCTGAGCATGCGTGGCACTTGGTCCGATCAAAATTCTCTACACATGATCGGATTACATCCGACCGGCCCAGTTGGTCTGGAAATATTTCCAACATGTTATAAAATTGGGTTCCGACGTAGATTCGGACGGAATCAGTCCGATGCATACCACACACAGTCGGATTATCTGACGACACGGTCCGATAAGACGCATTCCGACGGATTCTCCGACCGTGTGTACGCGGCATAAGAGGGTTTACAACCACTTTAACAGCTGCTGATTGGCCAAAGCATTCATCTGACCTGCATGCTGTGGCGTTGTTTTAGCGCGCTCTGCTGTGAGAGCCATGATTGACCAAAGGTCATGGTAGGTAGGGTCCAAGGTTGGCTTTTTAAGTATGGGGGTGACCAATGCATGTTTTAGAGCATTGGGAAAGATGCCAGAATAGAGGGAGAGATTGAAGGTGTGGGTTGAAGAGTGTAGGAAAGAGTCAGAGGTTGACCGTAGTATTTTAGTTAGAATAGGGTCCAGGTGATAAGAGTCTGGTAAAGATTTTGAGGGAACCCCTCATTGACTTTTTTTTCTCTTAACCCATTATTGGTTGTTATGGTACATCATAATAATTAATAAACATATGAACTTGGCATCCTAAGCAACCAGTGTCATCATTGGTTGCTAGGGCACTGATGTCTCATGCGGTGTCCCTGGCAGACGGTGCATGTGGCATCCCAGGCAGACGCTTACAACCTAGCAATCAAAGATGCTTTCACTCAGACAACGGGAAGTCATCATTTAGTGATGGTAGTAATATCGCCACTAAATGAGTGATTTCCTGCTGCAACCGGAAGTTTGCTTCTTTGGTCGGTGGGTAAATACCCTATTTTGTTTGCTCCTTTACCACACTGAAAATACCTAATGTTCACATAAACACTGTATGGTGGTTAATGCAAACCCCAATCCTGATGCTCAGAATAAGTTCTGTTCCTTCCAGTCAATTCCCTCCAACTACACTGAGCAAAATTATAAACGCAACACTTTTATGTTTGCTCCTATTTATCATGAACTAAACTTTAAGATCTATGACTTTTTCTATGTACACAAAAGGCCTATTTCTCTCAAATATCGTTCACAAATCTCTCTAAATCTGTGTTAGTGAGCACTTCACAATTCCTGGAAGCTGAAAACATCCCAGTTCTTGCATGGCCAGCATACTCACTGGACATGTCACCCATTAAGAATGTTTTGGATGCTCTGGATTGGGGTACACAACAGCCTGTTACAGTTCCTGCCAATATCCAGTAACTTTGCACAGCCATTGAAGAGGAATGGACCAACGTTTCACAGGCCACAATGAACAACCTGATCAACTCTATACGAAGGAGATATGCTGCACTGTGTGAGGCAAATGGTGGTCACATCAGATAATGACTGTTTTTCAATATTTTGTGTGACCACCATTATTTTACAGCACTGCCTTAACCCTCTTGGGCATGGAGTTCACCAGAGCTTCACAGGTTGCCACTGGAGTCCTCTTCCACTCCTCCATAACAACATCAAGGAGCCGGTGGATGTTAGAGACCTCACGCTCCTCCACCTTCCGTTTGAGGAAGCCCCACAAATGTTCAATAGGGTTTAGGTCTGGAGACATGCTTGGCCAGTCACCTTTACCCTCAGCTTCTTTAGCAATGCAGTGGTCATCTTGGAGGTGTGTTTGGGGTCGTTATCATGTTAGAATACTGCCCTGCAGCCCAGCCTCCGAAGGAAGGGGATCATGCTCTGATTCAGTATGTCATATTACATGTTGGCATTCATGGTTCCTTCAAAGAACTGTAGCTCCCCAGTACTGGCAGCACTCATGCAGCCCCAGATCATGACACTCCAATCACCATGCTTGACTGTAGGCAAGACACACTTGTCTTTGTACTCCTCACCTGCTTGACACCATTTGAACCAAATAAGTTTATCTTGGTCTCATTAGACCAAAGGACATGGTTCCAGTAACCCATGTCATTAGTCTGCTTGTCTTCAGCAAACTGTTTGTAGGCTCTCTTGTGCATCATCTTTAGAAGAAGCTTCTTCTGGGATGACAGCCATGCAGACCAATTTGATGCAGTGTGCCGCATATGGTCTGAGCACTGACAGGCTGACCTCCCCCCCACCCCTTCAATCTCTGGAGCAATGCTGGCAGCACTCATATGTCTATTTCTCAAATACAACCTCTGGATATGATGCTGAGCTCATGCACTCAACTTCTTTGGTCGACCATGGCGAGGCCTGTTCTGGGTGGAACCTGTCCTGTTAAACTACTGTATGGTCTTGGCCACCATGCTGCAGCTTAGTTTCAGTGTCAGTTTCAGTGTCTTGGCAATCCTTTTTCAGATCCTCAGAGAGTTCTTTGCCATGAGGTGCCATGTTGAACTTACAGTGACCAGTATGAGCGCGTGAGAACGATACCACCAAATTTAACACCTGCTCCCCATTCCCACCTGAGACCTCGCAACACTAACGAGTCACATGACACAGAGGAGGCTAATTGGGCCCAATTTGTTCATTTTTTATTTTTTAGTGGTGTACTCACTTTTGATGCCAGTGGTTCAGACATTAATGGCTGTGTGTTGAGTTATTTTGAGGGGACAGCACGTTTACACTGTTATACAAGCTGTACACTCACGACTTTACATTGTAGCAAAGTGTAATTTCTTCAGCGCCGTCACGTGAAAAGATATAATAAAATATTTACAAAAATGTGAGGGGTGTACTCACTTTTGTGAGATACTGTGTATGCGGCCACTGCCTTTTACCAAGACAACTGTTTTGTTTCTATACTTTTATTTGACAAGTGAAATTATTCAATACATTGTTGATTTGCAAATCTTAAGCCATTTGCATGTCAACACCAAAGGTTTCTGCATGATATGCTCCTACGAAGGTAACCAGAGCTGTGATTAGTAAGTGCATGAGTTAAAAAATCTTGCCAGCCTTAGAGACCAGAGCTGCAGACAAGGTTTGACAGAGTTGCCTTTTGTTTACTGGCTGTTCAATAAAAAGTGTTCCAAAGCAGACAGGCTGATGCATTATTAAAGGGGTGAGGATGCTTTGAAATCTTCTACTATGTAGAGGTCTGTGGAATGCAGGCCGCAGGCAATGCCTTGCAGGGATTCTCAAACTCGGTAAAAACATGTGACTTCAAATATGCCTGCTGGGATAAAGAAAACTGGAATAGCATGTGTTATTTATTTTTTTGAACTAGAGAGGACCTTGATATGTTGCCCACATATGACAACACCAGGAAAGCACCAATTACGCTACTTAAAGCCAATATATTGTGTTGGAAGCAGGTCCTGGGTATAGGGTACAATATTAAAAATATATACTTAACCACTTCAGCCCTGGCAGATTTGGCTGCTGAATGACCGGGCCATTTTTTGCGATTCGCCACTGCGTCGCTTTCACTAACACCTGCGTTGTTGCGATGCTGCACCCAAACAAAATTGACATACTTTTTTTCCCACAAATAGAGCGTAAGTGGAAAAAAGCAGAGTCCCCAACAATAACGGAGTGGAAATGTGAGATGAGTGAAATGCTTTCTATGGAGAAAAAAATAAGACAAGAGGGATATGTAGAGAAACAAATTTCAAAGTATTGGAAAAAAATGGGAGGAATTGGGTACCTCAGGGAACTTGTAAGAATTTATTTAAGTGAGGGGGTGGGGGGATGGATGAGGTGGATTTGTTGAATGTTGTGGGGGTGTTTTTTTTTTGTTTGTTTTTTTCTGTAAATAAATTTGTAATGGGGTAATTGTTGAATGTAAGTTTTTAAAATATAAAATAAAGAGAAATTTGAAACAAATAGAGCTTTCTTTTGGATCGCCGCTGCGGTTTTAATTTTTTGCGCTATAAACAAAAAAAAAAGAGAAAATTTTGAAAAAAAAACACAATATATACTATACTTTTTGCTATAATAAATATCCCATTTTATTATTTTTTTTAAAAGCTAATTTTTTCTCAGTTTATATGTATTCTTCTACATATTTTTGGGTGAAAAAAAAATAAATTGCAATAAGCACATATTGATTGGTTTGCGTAAAAGTTATAAAATAACTACAAAATAGGGGATATATTTATGGCATTTTTATTATTATTTTTTCTTACTAGTAATGGCTGTGATCTGCAATTTTTATCAGGACTGCGACATTATGGCAGACACATCGGACAATTTTGACACATTTTTGGGACCATTGGCATTTATACAGTGATCGGTGCTATAAAAATGTACTGATTACTGTAAAAATGTCACTGGCAGGGAAGGGGTTAACACTAGGGGGCAATCAAGGGGTTAACTGTGTTCCCTAGTACGTGTTTCTAACTGAAGGGGGAGGGGACTGACTAGCTGAAGTGATGAATCATGGTTCCTAGCTAATAGGAACACGCGATGATGCTCGTGATCGCTCGTGGCCGGCGGTCATCGCGACATGCTATCTCAATCCCGTGAGCAGACGTCTAGCTATGACATTGTGCCGACCTGCCTCAGTAAAATGACAGTGGCTGGTTGGCAAGCGGTTAAAGCCGATCTAAACCTATTTTCTATAGTTTAATATATACTCAGGCATGTCATTGTGAGTTCAAAAGCTACCTGCAATCTTTTGAAATTGTCACAATTTATTAAAATAAATACTTGGTGATCCTACCATGAAGGCTTTTGCTCAGACATTTCCTTTTATCTGATGACAACTGACTTGCAGCTGTGCTCCTGTACGGTCACCTTAAAACATATATAGGTAGATTTTACCATTGCATCACATTCACATAGACAGGGAGTGACTGAGAGATTCTGGAAAATATCAGTAGCAGAGATTATATTTAAAAACAAAGATAAAAACTGTATTTTAAAAACAGTATGATTGGTTATGATACACAGCTAAGAGTGCCGTATTAGGATGTTATAAAGTATACCATTTTTCAGCCCTTAAAAAATGGCTTATTGTGGTAAATTAATTTATTAATTAGATGAAGTAGAAAACACCTAAAAAATCAAATAAACTCTTAAATATTATTTTATGTAAAAATGATAGTTGCATTTCCAAAAGTTATGCCGCGTACACAAGACCTGACTTTCCGGCAGAAAAGGTCCGACAGTCTTTCTGACGGACTTTCGACGGAGTTCTGATGAACTTCCAAACGAACGGACTTGGCCACACGCGAACTAAGTCCATTCGAAAGTCCATTTGTTTTGAACGTGATGATGTAAGATGGGACTAGAAAAGGAAGTTCAATAGCCAGTAACCAATAGCTTCCCTTGCGTCATATTTGGTACGTCGGACCAGCATACAGACGAATGGTCTTCCCGATAGGAATTGAGTACGACGAACAGATTTGAAACATGTTCTATTTCTTTTTTCTATGAAAAACTATCGGATTATCCCACACACGATCGGAATGTCTGACAGACTGATTCCGTCGGACCTAGTCTGCCGGAAAGTCTGGTCGTGTGTACGCGGCATAAGTGCAATATAGGAGTGTTACAATTACAAATTTCATTGCTTGTTTTATGGCAAAAAAAATTACATCTTCAAAAGACTCAGTAGGGGTGATTTACTAAAACTGGTGCACACAGAATCTTGTGCAGCTATGCATAGTAACCAGATTCTATATTTTATTGGCAAAGCTGCATTGAACAAGCTGAAGTTAGAGGCTGATTGGCTACTATGCCCAACTACCAATTTCTGCATGTACCAGCTTTAGTAAATCTTCCCTACCATTCCTTCACTATATACCTCAGAGTGTCTACTTTGCAAAAAGGGGTAACTTTGGAGGGGTTTATACTGTCCTGGCATGTTAGGTCCTCGAGAATTTAGATGGGTAGTCAAAACTTCAGGTTTATAAAATGTTAAATTATATATATATATATATATATATATATATATATATATATATATACACTAGGGCTTGTAGACTCAAGTATTTTTACACATACCATGGCTGGCCATACACTATACAATTTTCTTCTGCAATTTTCCTTTAGATTTGTTAAAACCATATAATATGGAGGTCAAACCTAAACACTTTCAAATTGTATGCAACCAGGCAAGCCCTAGCACTACACAGTTCAAGGTAAATTTAAAGGAAATTGAACAAGAAAAATGGATAATGTATGGCCAGCGTAAAGCCTCGTACACACGATCAGATTTTCCGATGGGAAATGTGTTATGACAGGCTGTTGGTGGAAAATCAGACCATTTGTATGCTCCTTCGGACAATTGTTGTTGGATTTTCCAGGGACAAATGTTATATAGCAGGTTTTAAAATTTTCCGCGGACAAATGTCTGTTGTCATATTTTCCGAGCGTGTGTACACAAGTCTGTCAGACAAAAGTCCAAAGTACAAACACGCATGCTCGGAAGCAAGGACGAGCCAGGAGCAGTCGGTCTTGTAAACTAGCAATTGTAATGGAGAATTATTATTCGTGACAGGGCAAATTACGAAATCTTGAAATGCAGCGCACAATTCTCTTCTTCTTTAATGGGATAGTAATGAAGCTGCTTTGCTAGTGATACTGATGAAGTTATTGCAAACACATTTTCAAAGACTTTTTTTTCTAGCGATATCAAGAATAATATTATGCTTTTTTTGGGCAAGCTACCACAACACCATTATCCCATAGTTTTTAAGATCAAAGATACAACTATGTTGGTGTCCCTTGTCAATTTTTTAAAATATAACTGCCTACTCCCAAACTGTAATTTGAAGTAAAACACATAGCCAAGCATTTTTCTCCACAATTGTTTTATTGTGCATTAAAAAAGAAAACAAATACAATTAGACATGCTATCTGCCAATAGAACTTAACCAACAAGTGCATTCTATGCATCCAAAAATATAGAAAATATAACAAATCAAATCATTATTATTGAACCAAAAAATAAAATAAAAGCCTCATGCATGTGTCCTGCTTCTTAATATAGGAGGTCAACAATGCAAAGGGTGAAAGCAGGGGTCTGCCATCTGGAGATAAATTGGAAAAACATCTGGATTATTCTCCTGGAGCTCCCACAGCAAAGGCATATGACATAATTGGTCACAATTAATAAAGCAACCAATTTTTGGTGCAATAACTCCTCCTCCTCCTGTTTCCGGACTGGTCTTGGGTCAAAGCAATAACTCCAAGGCCAATAATAAATAACATAACATTAACACGTTATCTTGTCCGATTCTGCAACATGGCTGGTTGACGAAAACAAACTGAAAAGCATGAAATGAAAAGCGCAAACTAAAGAGCGCTAAATGAAAAGTGTGAAATGAAAAGCACGAATCAACACTCACCAAACTTCTAACACGAAATTAGCAGAAGGAGCCCAAAGGGTGGCGCTAATGGCCTAAAAAAACACTTACTACGCCAGTACGTTCGTGTTTGTTGGCCGACAATTCCTTGCCGTTTGTATGCAAGACAAAATCCAGGCACACGCCTTCGGACAAAAGTCTGAGGTTTTGTCTGCGGAAAATCCAATCGTTTGTACGAGGCTTTAGGCTGCTTTCACACTGAGGAGTTTTTCAAGTGCTTTTGTGTTAAAAAAAAATGCTCCTGAAAAGCTCAAGAAAAATGCCTCTCTTTAAAATCAATGAATGTGTTCACAATGGGGGGATTCCATTGCGGTGAAAAAAATCCTGCTTGCAGCATATTTGAAGCATGTTTGGGGGAGCTAAAAAAAACCTGTACCTTCCCATTGAAAGCATTGGAAAATACAGTAAAACTTGGCAAAATTATGCTTGTGGAAATGTAATGTGACGCGGAGCTATGTATCATGCTGATACTACATGTCATTTATTATCTGGTTTTCTTTTCTGTTCACATTTTGTTTAAAACAATAAAATATTTGAAACAAAAAAAAAAAAAAACTTGGCAAAAATGTAGTAAAAACATGACAAAAATGCACGGCGATGTGTTTTTGGTGCTCTTTTTGAGTCACATGTCCTTTAAAACCGTGAAAAAAAGTGATAAAACCGCATATGCACTTTTTCCACATTTTGGTATTCTTTTCTTTGTATAGTAAGAAATAAAAACAAAAACAGTGGTTAGTAAATACCACCAAACGAAAGTTCTATCTGTCTAAAAAAAGTTACAGTTTCAGTGCTGCATGAATGAGTAATTACCAGTTACAGGAAGATGAAAAATTCCCTGGAAAATAAGGGAGTGTAACATACTGGTATTGAAGTAGTTGAACAAAAAATGTAATGTATACTGATAATATAATACCTAAAATGTGTGTAATATACAACCTATGCTATTACATTTACTAATGCACATTGCTGCTGGTGTCTCTGGGCTGTTCAATTGTGAATATTGTCACAGAAGACTAAAATTCTTGTTAGATTGTCTAGGTTTGGGCACAAGATGTATTGGTTTGGTCTAACAAATTATGTTTTGTTTGGCACTGAATATTATTGTAAAGTCCACTCTGAGAAACTATTATTTGTCTTAAAGTGGTTGTAAACCCACTTTTTGGACTTCTACCTATAGGTAAGTCTAGAATAAGGCTTACCTATAGGTAGTGGAAATACCTCCTAAACGTGCACCGTTTAGGATATATTTTACTTGTAGTCCGCTGAAAATTCCAATGGCGCATGCGCGGGGAATAAACTAAACTAAGTGCCGTTTCTTCCTTAGCTTGTGCGTTTAATAGTGGCTCCAGTGCGCATGCACGGGAGTGATGTCACGCGGCTCAGACGAATCACAGAGCTGGAGTCTGCAGCCCAGAAGGAAGAGGGGCCAGAAGATGGGCACTGCCTACACAGGGAACATTGCTGGATTCTTTTGCAGGTAAGTGGCCCATTATGCTTTTAATTTGCACGCTTTGCAGCGAGCAAGAGAGGAAGTAAAACCCATCAGGTTTACTTTCTCTTTAAAGTGTACTAAACCCAGGACTCTGCAATTGCTATATCTGGTCTCCTACAGTACACATAATATGTAATCATTTTAGTCAATATAAACTGCTAAATACCTTTTCTCATCAGCAGTATATAGCAGTATTGTGACTTTTAGCAGTTCCTGGTTAAAGCTTGTAGGAGGAGTTTTCATTCTGCACTGAGCTGTCCTATCAGGATGTAGGACTCCTGACCTTCTGTCTGGGCAGTGCTGATTGGCCCTCTGATGATCACATGCACTCTCCCAAGAGGAAAACATCTCTCTAGCAATACACACCAAACTGAGCATGACTTATTGGGGCATGTTTTGGAGTCAATGGAAGAAGAGGAGGATCTGTGCTTATAGGATCAAACAACCTTTTTTACACAATGCAGAAGATTAGCCCCTTAGGTTCCACAGTGAGTATAGCAAGTATGCTTTACTGCATATAGACACTGATTTTACAGTTGTGGGTTTAGTAACACTTTAAGAGATCACACACAGTTCTTTCAAACAGCCACCTTTAAAAGTGCTGACTATACTTGTGCCTATGCATCTACATTTTTAAACAGTCATAGGGCATGGGGAAACTAAAGGATTTGGGTGATCTGGGCAAATGCCCACTTTGTCCCTTTACCCCCTCCAAATGTAAGCGCTACCTCCTCTATGAAATCAGCCATTGCAGAGCACTATACAGGCATATCCCGCTTTACAATTCATTACAGCCGGGAGCAGTTTTAAATGACTTTTTTTCCTTTAGAAATTTCATTTTGTTGTGGTATTGTTCTAAACACGGGAAAAAAAAAAAATCGCTACTTACAAGCATACTAAGGACACCTCCAGGCATGATATTTAAAAGGAATATTTTATTTTATTATATATAGTGAATGCAACCTAACACAACCTAATTGTAACAATGACAAGCCTCCATCCCTGATATGGAAGAAAGAAATGGAAATTTATATGAGGCAAGTCACTGAATGCATACCTTATTCAATCCAATTATAAGATTATTTATTAATAGTGATGGCCGAACGGTTCGCCCGGCGGTCGTTTCGCGGCGAATTTCGGCTGTTCGCTGTCTGCCTGTTCGGCGGAGTATTGGCGCCGTTCGCCTGGCGGATTTCCGTGTTTACTGTGTAAAAGAACTTTGACCTATGATGACACATCCATCATGGGTTACAGGACAGCCAATTGAGACATTACAGCACATGGACACTTGGACATTCCCCCTAACTTATAAATAGACCCGATCCGGCGGCCATTTTACATTCTTTCTTCTGTCACTATAGGGAGAGGTTGCTGTGTGGAGCAGGGGGAGATTACAGTGACCCAAATCGCTAGCTATTTGGTACACAAAAGTTCTTTTCAGGACTGGTATAGGTGTTAGGTGTAGTTCAGGATATTCAGTGCTGTGCTAGTGATTGTTGCAGCAGCCTGAGTGTCTTTTGTCAGTTTAGAGAAAGGGACAGGATGGTGTGTGCTGCAGGGACAGCCAGTTTAGTCATTAGCTGTTACTATCAGGTACACAAAAGTGCTATTTCAATTATTGTTCCAGTAGCCTCTGTTTTGTCAGTTTATATAGGGACAGGCAGGAAGTAGTGTGTGAGGCAGTGAGGGTCAGTTTAATCAGTAGCTGTTACTATTAGTTCCACAAAGGTTCTTTTCAGGACTGGTATCAGTGGTATGGTAATAGGCTTGTACACGTATAATATTCTTTCTTCCAAATATAGGAAGAATATTATACTTGACTGCTTCCCTTCTGCTGCAGTCTGCTAATCATTCACAACCCACTTGTTCCACAAAGCTCCTTATAAGGACTGGTAACTTGGTCTGTCTAGGGTGCTAAAGTACATAGGGTTGAGTGAGGTACAGTCTGCCATTCTATAAGGACTGGTATCGGTCCACAATAAATAGGGTTGAGGTGCACTACTGCTGACCGCTGCCCTATACTGCAGCAGTCCTTCATCGGTATAGGGACTGACGTACAGTCTGCTAATCACTCACACACAACCTACTTGGTCCACAAAGGTCCTTATAAGGACTGGTAAGGTATAGGGTACTACAGTACATAGGGTTAAGTGAGGTACAGTCTGCCATTCTATAAGGACTGGTATCGGTCCACAATACATAGGGTTGAGGTGCACTACTGCTGACCGCTGCCCTATACTGCAGCAGTCCTTCATCGGTATAGGGACTGAGAGTTTTGTCACAGGGTCATTTAAAAAATCACAGGCAGAGAAAGAGGCAGGCCCTTCCGCAGGGGTGGTAGGGGTAGGGCAGGAGCAACAGGCTTGAGCCAAAGTGGGAAGTTGCAAAAGGTGCGTTCAATTACTTTAAAGGACGCACCAGACTTGGTTGAGTGGCTCGCTCAGCCTTACTCTTCTGCACACACCTCATCCTCTCGATCTGCACCCTCTTCTTCACTCTCTGCTATGTGCACCCCCAAAGACACTACCACCAACAACACCACCACCACCACCACATACCTTCCGCTTGAGTCACAGGAATTATTTTCCGATCCATATCAAGACATTTCTGATGTGCAGCCACTCTTGGTATTGTATCAGGATGAGGAGGCAGCAACAACCGCTACTCAGCAGTCTGACGACAGTACCCAGATCAGCCCAAGGAGGAGGTTGGTCCCCGGTGTTGCTGCCTACTCCGAGATCTCCACTTATAGCGGTGGGGAAGGTGACGTTGATGATGACGTGTCTAGTGATGTCACGTGGGTGCCCACAAGAGAGGAAGAGGAGGGGAGTTCAGAGGGAGATATGGACCAGCAGATAGGGAGGAGAAGCAGGAATAACTTACATTGCACAGGAGGGACAAAGCAGACTGCAAATGTATCAGGAGCGAGTCATCGACCATGTACGGTCACATCTGGCGCACCCAGGACACCGGCACATGGCTCCGCAGTGTGGGCTTTTTTTAATGTGTCCGCTGCTGACAATAGCGTTGCCATCTGCAATCTTTGCAGTCAACGCATTAGTCGCGGTAAGCCCAACACTCACCTAGGGACGACCGGCTTAAGAAGGCACATGAGCAGCCATCACCGAGCCGAGTGGGACGTCTTATTTGCGATTGCCCGACACGATGGAACTCAACCTTCTATATGCTTGATAGGCTGCTCCAGCAGAAACGTGCAGTTAACGTCTACCTGTATGAACTCTGCGGCAGAACAGGTTCTGGGGAGCTGGTTTTTTTTTCACCGTGCCAATGGCTGCTCATGCGCGACGCACGCAGACTTCTGCGGCCATTTGAGGAGATCACCAAACTGGTCAGTTGCAGCCATGGCGCCATCAGTGACATGGTACCTTATGCCTTCTTTATGGAGCGTGCATTGCGTCGTTTCATTGATCAAGCTGTGGAGGAGCAGGAGCGGGAAGATGAGGAAGTCGCAATGCTGGATGAATTCCCAGGGGGGGCTACTCTATCTGAGACAAGTGAACAACAGGAGTCTGAAGAGGAGTCAGAGGAGGATGGTGCCGGGGCGGATGAGGAGGAGCAAGAAGAGCATGCTTTAAACCTTTCTGGAATCCCTGTTGTGCGTGGATGGGGAGAGGAGAATGGAGAGGACGACATTATCCTGGATGATGAGCAGGAGCCAGGCCACCACACCGCTTCCACTTTAGTGCAAATGGGGGCCTTCATGCTCCAGTGTTTTAATAGGGACCCCCATATAAAGCATAAGGGTCAAGGACCAGTACTGGGTGGCGACGTACTTAGATCCCCGGTACAAACACAAAATGGCGGAAATGTTACCGCCGTCACAGAGGGCTGTCAGAATGCAGCACTTCCAGGCCTTGCTTCGAGAAATGCTGCATTCTGCTTTTGCGTGCGCTGGCAGAGGAGCAATTCCCACTCCCAGAGAAGGAGGGAACGCCTAGACCGTCAGGTGTCCGACTACATCGGGTTAACGGCAGATGTGGACGCTCTGAGGAGTGATGAACCCCTGGACTACTGGGTGGGCAGGCTTGACCTCTGGCCAGAGCTTGCCCAATTTGCAATCGAACTGTTGGCTTGCCCCTCATCCAGTGTCCTGTCCGAAAGGACGTTCAGCGCAGCAGGGGGGATTGTGACCGATAAGCGTACTTGCCTAGCTCACGACAGTGTTAACTACCTCACATTTCTAAAAAATAAATGAGGCATGAATCTCGGAGGAATTCAACACATGTGACCGGTAGACCATGTATATGTCTATAAACAATTTTTTTAATCGAGCACAGAGACCTTCTTTCTTCATTTGGCTCACTTCCTTGTCCAAAAAAAGCACACCGTACTATATGCCCGTACCCTCCTCTTTGAAGAGGTTGAGCGGTGTCATATTTCTACTGGGGCTGCTTATTATGAGGGGCTCCCACCATCCCTGTGCTGTGCTGACATCCTCCTGGGGCTGTACCTCTGCTGTGCATATTATGAGGGGCTCCCACCATCCCTGTGCTGTGCTGACTTCCTCCTGGGGCTGTACCTCTGCTGTGCATATTTTGAGGTGCTCCCACCATCCCTGTGCTATGCTCATTATGAGGGGCTCCCACCATCCCTGTGCTGTGCTGACTTACTCCTGGGGATGCTTATTATGAGGGGCTCCCACCATCCCTTTGCTATGCCGACATCCTCCTGGGGCTTCTTATTATGAGGGGCTCCCACCATCCCTGTGCTATGCTGACATCCTCCTGGGGCTGCTTATTATGAGGGGCTCCCACCATCCCTGTGATATGCTCATTATGAGGGGCTCCCATCATCCCTGTGCTATGCTGACTTCCTCCTGGGGCTGCTTACGGTGCAGGTGTCAGTGCTGTATATCACGGTGCTGATGTTAGTGCTCTGTCACGGTGCTGCTGTCAGTGCTGTATATCACGCTGCTGATGTCAGTGCTCTCTATCACGGTGCTGCTGTCAGTGCTGTATATCACGGTGCTGCTGTCAGTGCTGTATATCACGGTGCTGCTGTCAGTGCTGTATATCACGGTGCTGCTGTCAGTGCTTTATGTCATGCTGCTGATGTCAGTGCTCTCTATCACGGTGCTGCTGTCAGTGCTGTATATCACGGTGCTGGTGTCATTGCTGTATGTCACGCTGCTGATGTCAGTGCTCTCTATCACGGTGCTGCTGTCAGATGACTCAACCACGGTGCAGGTGTCATTGCTGTATGTCACGCTGCTGGTGATCATCTCCTGCACCCTCTTCTATGCCTAACAATTTCCCATATAAAAAAAGAATGCTTGTAGTTGTCGATCCCAGATTCACCTTATACATGTGTTATGTCATTGGCCATGTGGTGGGACTATGTTTGCACAGCTATTAATTATTTTGTGGCTGCAAATTTGACCTGTAGGTTTGCAAAGTTTGCCTCCCATTGAAGTCAATGGGGCCCGCCACGAACGTTCCGGTTCGTGAACTATCGGCCGCGTTCGCGGTCCGCGTTCGCGAAACGTCCCGTCGGAAGTTCGTCCATCACTATTTATTAATAACAAATCACATTATAGAGGGTTTCAATCTGAAATACAGGACACAGTACGTATTTAACAGTTATATAAAGTAAGATAAAACACAATGAGCATTATTATGAATTGAATAAGACATGCATTCAGTGTCTTGCCTCATATAAAGTCCCATTTCTTTCTTCCTTTTGTTGTATACATATCAGGGATGGAGGCGTGTCATTGTTACAATTAGGTTGTGTTAGGTCGCATTCACTATATTGACAAATTAGGGTAGAAGATACCCACTTTCCTAGCGACCTGCCACACCTTAACATCAATAGTCAATCACTCAGTCACTCTTCCACTTCTATATCTCCCTTATAATGAGTCACTTGTCTTTCAATCCTTCATATCACCATATATATCTATAATTCTATATCCTGGCTCTCATTGCCAGCAACTAGATAAATTTTTATGGGATACAATATAGTGTACTACTTTTTTCGGCTATGGATGGGGCCCCTTGACGGGGGAGGGGGGTGATGGGGTGCATGGCAGTCTCCTCCCCCCCAACTTATCCCTTATACAGGTTGGGGGGTGCGGTCTTGCCTCCTATGCATCGGCATTATGATTGGATGCTCTGCTCGGTGCATTTACCTGCCTGAGCACTGAGCAGATTGCCTTTTTCCATCCAATTGGGGCTCATGGTGCTGGTGGGGACCCATCCGTTGTCAGGGATTTAAGCTGCTCAGGCCGGCCAGCTGACCATTTCACATGGACCATTCACACAAGCAGGACATCAGGCATATCTCCAATCACAGATCCACACACAAGTTAATTTAGTTTGATTCACATTCATCACAACATCTTTTTTGGTTTATTTTTAGTTTTCACAGGCTCTGAACCTTTGCACAACATAACATGACTTAGAACAGTCAAAAACATTAGTGTCCTAATTGACTAAAAGTGCGCTCCCAAATCTACAGTACACCTGCAAAGTGCTTGTATTTAAATGAGTCAGGGTCAAACTTTGGGTCTTGTAACTTTAAAGTAAGAGGTGGAATGTTTAAGGAAAAAGATCAGGGTCTGCGTTGGTGGAGGGGGCTTCAGTCCAAATGTCCCACACTTTGTGAAACTTTTGTTGGCATCCCCATGACAGGTAAGTGGTAGTGATGGACGAACTTCCGACGGGACGTTTCGCGAACGCGAAACGCGATCGTGGCCGATAGTTCGCGAACCGTAACGTTCGCGGCGGGCCCCATTGACTTCAATGGGAGGCGAACTTTACAAACCTACAGGTCAAATTTTCAGCCACAAAATAATTAATAGCTGTGCACACATAGTCCCACCACATGGCCAATGACATAACACATGTATGAGGTGAATCTGGGATTGACAACTACAAGCATTTTTTTATATGTGAAATTATGACAATTCAGGACTCAGGAGCGCAAGAAGGCAATGGAGGAGAGGGAAGGTCAGGGTAGGCTAAGAAGAGGGTGCAGGAGATGATCACCAGCACCGTGATATAGAGCACTGACACCTGCACCGTGATAGAGTGATCTGACACCAGCACTGTGATAGAGAGTACTGACATCAGCAGCGTGACATAAAGCACTGACACCAGCACCATGATATACAGCACTGACACCTACATCGTAAGCAGCCCCAGGAGGAAGTCAGCACAGCACAGGGATGGTGGGAGCCCCTCCTAATGAGCATAGCACAGGGATGGTGGGAGCCCCTCATAATATGCACAGCAGAGGTACAGCCCCAGGAGGAAGTCAGCACAGCACAGGGATGGTGGGAGCCCCTTATAATAAGCAGCCCCAGGAGGATGTGAGCATAGCACAGGGATGGTGGGAGCCCTTCATAATAAGCAGCCCCAGGAGGAAGTCAGCACAGCACAGGGATGGTGGGAGCCCCTCATAATGAGCATAGCACAGGGATGGTGGGAGCCCCTCATAATATGCACAGCAGAGGTACAGCCCCAGGAGAAAGTCAGCACAGCACAGGGATGGGGGGAGCCCCTCATAAGCAGCCCCAGGAGGGAGTCGGCACAGCACAGGGATGGTAGGAGCCCCTCATAATAAGCAGCCCCAGGAGAAATATGACACCGCTCAACCTCTTCAAACAGGAGGGTACGGGCATATAGTACGGTGTGCTTTTTTTGTACAAGGAAGTGAGCCAAATGAAGAAAGAAGGTCTGTGTGCTCAATTAAAAAAAATGTTTATAGACATATACATGGTCTACTGGTCACATGTGTTGAATTCCTCCGAGATCCATGCCCATGTCGTGAGCTAGGCGAGTACGCTTATCTGTCACGATCCCCCCCTGCTGCGCTGAACGTCCCTTTCGCACTGGACGAGGGGCAAGCCAACAGTTCGATTGCAAATTTGGCAAGCTCTGGCCAGAGGTCAAGCCTGCCCACCCAGTAGTCCAGGGGTTCATCACTCCTCAGAGCGTCTACATCGGCCGTTAACCCGATGTAGTCGGACACCTGACGGTCTAGGCTTTCCCTGATGCTGGATCCGGATGACACCTGTCGATGGGTCGGCTGAAAGAATGACCTCATATCAGAAGTCACCAACAGAACTTCCGGTTCCGGCGCCGCATGGAGTAGCTGTCTCTCCTCACAGCTCCCGCAGACCGCCCTATAAAACTGCCTAAAAAAATAAAAATAAAAAAATCGGCGTTTTCGCTCGAAATGACCCCAGCTACCCTCTCCACGAATCCGATCGCGAGATGGACCGGTTCGTGGAAAAAACTGGGCCGCGATCGTATGCGGCCGCTTTCGCGCGGTCGGCCCTGCCGCAAATCGAGGCCCCCGGCTTCGGCCTACACGGAACCGGCCTGTGCGGCCTATCCAGCGGAGATGGCCCCAGCTATGGAGGTAGGCGATCAGCCAGCTACACACCCTACTCAGAGAGACTCCAAGTCTCCACAACCCCAGGCCCCTCCACAAATCTCCGGCCCTGCAACACCCCAGCATATGCAGCAGCCTCACATACCTCAACCACTGTAGGATCATCACACTGAGGTTCTGGCTCAAGCTGTGGCTGCTCTTCTCTCCCCTATGATTGCAGCATCAGTGGAGAAGGCTGTCAGCGCAGGCATGCAAAACATCCAAGCCCAGCTAGGGGAACATGCCTCCAGATTGAATGAAGCAGAACACCGTATATCAAATCTTGAAGAAGAACTCTACCAGACGCAATCCCTTGAACATGCCCAAGACAGAACGAACAAATACATACTGGAAAAACTTGATGACCTCGAAAATAGGTCCAGGAGGAGCAACCTGCGGTTTATAGGACTCCCCGAATCGCTTCCCCAATCTGCTCTTTCAGAATTCTGTGCCCGCCGCATTCCTGAGGCACTGGATCTGGGAGGCCCCTGCACAGTGGAACGTACTCACCGAGTGGGAGCCTTTAACTCTGAACGCAAAACACCACGCCCGATAATCGCCAAATACCTCAACTACTCCGATAAGGCCGCCATATTGCAACAATACCGACAGTCCAGATCTTTGCAGATTGATGGTATCAAAATTTGAATCTTTGCTGACTACTCGGCAGACGTTTCCAAGAAACGCAAGGCCTTTCAGCACATCTGCGCAGAACTTCACCAACGTCAACTCAAGTTCACCCTGGCATTCCCGGCCGTTCTGCGGATCAAAACACCCGCCGGGGAACAACTCTCTTTTCAAGATCCGGAAGAGGCGGGGTCCTTCTTGAAATCTTCCCGCTCGGGCTCCCACCTCAGTCCCGCACCTAAAGCCCCACCAGTCAACCGAGCCTTGGATCAATGGAGCCCGCGGAAAGACTCTCCCAAGCGCTTTAGGGCCTCGAGCCCAACACAACATGGCCTAACTGCCTGCGGAGGGGCGATGTACTCAACGGTGCCCCCCCCCGGCACACTCTCATTTCTTTTCCGGATGGCCTTACCTGGCCCCCACCCGACCTGGTCAAGGTGAACTGTTCTTGGACTCTCCTTCCTGGACTGTCCACACCTCTCAGGTATTGCTCGATAAGAGTTAAACGGTTATGGGGATGTCACCAGCGACATCTCGGTTCGTTTTTTGTTCTTTTATCTCTGTTTTTCTTTTGTGGTATTTTCCTTGATACAGTTCATAGTACGGTTTCTTATGTCTTTAATGATACCCTAGATATTGATTCCACTATACGTGTACTCATGTTTTCCTCTCCTGGGCGCTATTGTGCGGACCTATAACCAAGCTCCAATTCCCTGCAGATACTGATGATACCCCATATTTTCTATTTGAAGGGCAGAAACCCTCACATCAGACACAGGGCTGGTTATGGGAGCTGGTCCTCACGGTGACCCCATGGGGAAAAAAAGCGAAGTTGGTTAATGAATATGTTCACTTTTGTATACTCTACCTTTGGTACACATACCAATCCTCCCCCTCTCCCCATCTGTCTCTCCTTCTCCCCATTGGGCCCGCTAATGTTTTGATACCATTTACTACCCCGCTTCCTAGGGCCTGGCGAGCTAATTCCTTTGCAGCTTTTAGCCATCTATCCTACCCAGGCCCCAATGTCTTAGGAGCTCTAATACTTGTACAACATCTCCCCAGTACATTCCCACCATGCTGTGGATAATCTCGTGGAATGTGAAGGGCCTTCGTTCTCCTTTTAAAAGGATGAAGGTCCTTCGACATCTCAAAAGGCTGAACGCAGATATAGCATTACTTCAGGAAACCCACCTTTCCTCACCCGACTTTGCTCGGATGAGGAAACTTTGGGTGGGTACGGTTGTAGGATCTGAGGCTTTAGGCCGCAAAGCAGGAGTCCTTGTCCTCATTCACAAATAGGGATGAGCTTCGTGTTCGAGTCGAACATACATTCGACTCGAACATCGGCTGTTCATCCGTTCGGCGAAGTCCGAACATTTTGGTCCGTTCGCGCCAAATTCGTGTGGCGCTCACGGCCCACAATGCACTGTGATGGCGCAGTGCATTGCTGGCTCATGATTGGCCAAGCATGCACTGTGACCCCGCATGCTTGGCCAATCGCAGCACCAGCAGCGGGGAGAGCCATGATTGGCCACAGGCAGGATGCCTGTGGCCAATCATAGCTCAGGCTGTGTAGTGCACGCCCCACACTATATAAGGCCGCCAGCGCGGCGGCCTTGTGTAGTGTGTTGGCGTCTGAAGCAGTGGGTGTTCTGTGTACCTTCAACACAGTACACACCGATCATTTTCGGCCGATTTTCGATCTTGCTGTTGTGTAGCGGTTGTTGTCTGCGTGCCCTGACCGCAGTATACACCGCTATATTCACCTCCCCTATATAGCTAGTGATCTATCTTTTATAATAGAGCTTGCAGTCAGTAGTGTTAGGAGCTAGTGCGTGCTGCCTGCGTGCTCTGTACCCAGTACATACCGCTATATCCACCTACATAGCTGTTCTCTATTTGAGCCCACTTGCCATCTGCAGGAGTTATTGGAAGTTGTGTGTGCCTCCAGCACAGCACAGTATACATCTGTATATACCCCTTTATCTCTGGTGTTCTATAATAAAGGCATCTGCAGGAGTGAGTGGGTGTTCTGTGTACCTTCAACACAGTACACACCGATCGTTTTCGGACGATTTTCGATCTTGCTGTTGTGTAGTGGTTGTTGTCTGTGTGCCCTGACCGCAGTAAACACCGCTATATTCACCTCACCTATATAGCTAGTGATCTATCTTTTATAATAGAGCTTGCAGTCAGTAGTGTTAGGAGCTAGTGCGTGCTGTCTGCGTGCTCTGTACCCAGTACATACCACTATATCTACCTAGATAGCTCTTTTCTATTTGGGACCACTTGCCATCTGCAGGAGATATTGGAAGTTGTGTGTGCCTCCAGCACAGCACAGTATACATCTGTATATACCCCTTTATCTCTGGTGTTCTATAATAAAGGCATCTGCAGGAGTTAGTGGGTGTTGTGTGCCTCTAGCACAATATACACTACCCAACTGCTTTTTTACCCAACTCCCTTCAGGCCATTACCATGTCTGGAAGGCCAGCAAGGAGAGGCAGACAGGCGCGAGCCGATAAAAGAGGGCAAGCAGGCTCTGTGTCTAGAGACAACAGTGCTGGTCGTGGACGCGGTGCATTGTCATCAGCACGTGGCCATGGGACATGCTTGTCCTTTTCGGCAGCTGGACATGTTGAACCGCAACATGCCAACGACTTGGTAGAGTGGATGACCAAGCCCTCTTCATCCTCCTCATCCTCTCTCACCCAGTCTCAGGGTACTAGCAAAGCAGCTGCCAACGCATCGTCTTCCCTCCTCTCAATGTCATCATCAGTGACTCCTTCCCTAGACCCACCACGTCCTCCTGAGGAGTCTCCTGAACTCTTTGAGCACAGTGTTGGGTACATGCTCCAGGAGGATGCCCAGTGTTTTGTGGGCTCTGATGATGACACTCAGCTAGAGGAAGGCAGTAGCATGAGTGCAGAGAGAGGGGATGCTCAAGAAGGACAGCAATCTGGCAGTCATGTTCCACAAGCTGCAGCATACTGCCAGATTTGCTACAGCGATGAAGAGGGAGGGGATGATGAGGGCACTGACTCCACGTGGGTGCCTGGTAGGAGAGAGGAGGAGGAGGCACATGTCCAACGAGGCAGGATGCCCTCTGGGGGCCAGCTTAGGGGCAGCACACCGACTGAATCACACTGCAGAGCTCCGCCTGTGCAGGGCGCTGCCTCTGTGCGTTATTCTAAAAGTTCTTTGGTGTGGGCCATTTTTGAGACGAGTGTATCAGATCGCACCGCTGCTATTTGCAACATATGTCTCAAGTGCATCTCGCGTGGCCAAAACATCAGCCGCTTGGGCACCACATGCTTGACCAGACATATGTTGACCTGCCATGCAGCTCATTGGCAAGCGTACCTCAAAGACCCACACCAAAGAACAAAGCGGACCTCTCCTTGCTCCTCATCAGCTGGCATCTCCAACCCCACTAGACCTTCAGTCCTCTCTGAAACCTGCTCTGAGAGGAATGAAGGTGTAGAATTAGGTGTGTCACAGCCAAGTGCTTCCGGGAACTCTGCTAGCGGTACACCCACGTCTGATTATAGCAGGCAAATGTCCCTGCCGCAGCTGCTGGACCGGCGAAAGAAGTTCACTCCCAGCCATCCACATGCCCAGCAGTTGAATGCTAGCTTGGCTAAATTGCTATCACTTCAACTGCTGCCTTTTCAGTTGGTAGACTCGGCCCCCTTCCGTGAGTTTGTACAATGTGCGGTTCCTCAGTGGCAGGTCCCCAAACGCCACTTTTTCTCACGGAAGGCGATTCCGGCTCTCTACCGGCATGTGGAAGGCAATGTCCTTGCCTCGCTGGACAGGGCGGTCAGCGGTAAGGTGCATATTACCGCTGACTCATGGTCCAGCAGGCATGGACAGGGACGTTACCTATCTTTCACGGCCCATTGGGTCACTCTTCTGGCAGCTGGGAAGGATGCAGGACAAGGTGCAGTAGTGTTGGAGGTTGTTCCGCCACCACGAACCAAAATGCTACTATTGGTTGTGACACACCTCTCTTCTCCACCCCCTCCTCTTCTTCTTCCTCCATGGCCTCTTCCAGTGCTCTGTCCTCAGAACCAGCGGTGCTTCGTAGGCGTTCCAGGGGCTACGCAAGTACGCAGGCAAAACGATGCCATGCCGTGCTTGCGCTGGTTTGTTTGGGGGACAGGAGCCACACTGGGGCGGATGTTTTGTCAGCTCTGCAGGGGCAGGCCGAGAGGTGGTTGACGCCACGCCAGCTTAAGCCAGGAATGGTGGTTTGCGACAATGGCACCAACCTCCTTTCCGCCCTCCGACAGGGACAACTGACCCATGTGCCCTGTGTAGCTCACGTCCTTAACCTGGTGGTGCAGCGGTTCTTGGGCAGGTACCCCGGCTTACAGGATGTCCTGAAGCAGGCCAGGAAAGTCTGTGTGCATTTCCGCCGATCATTTAATGCCTGTGCTCGGCTGGCTGAGCTCCAAAAGGAGTTGAACCTGCCCAAGAACCGCCTTATATGTGACATGCCCACCAGGTGGAACTCAACGTTGGCCATGCTGCAGCGGCTGCACATGCAGCAGAGGGCCATCAATGAGTACCTGTGCGACTACGGCACCAGGACAGGGTCAGTGGAGCTCAGTTTTTTCTCACCACGCCAGTGGGGCATGATCAGGGATGCATGCACTGTCCTATCACTGTTTGAGGAGGCCACAAGGATGGTAAGCAGTGACAGTGCATGCATCAGTGACACTGTACCTCTTGTCCACCTCTTGGAGAATACACTGCGTGGAATAATGGACAGGGCACTTGAGGCAGAACAGAGGCAGGAAGAGGAGGACTTCCTTGCCTCTCAAGGCCCCCTTTATCTAGACAGTGTTCCTGCTGTGCCACCCATCACACAGGAAGAGGATGAGGAGGAGGAAGAAGAGGAGGATGATTGTGTCAGCATGGAGGTGGAGGCTGGCACTCAGCATCAGCAGCAGCAGCAGTCTTGTAGGGATGATTTACAGTCCCAAGAAACCTGTGGACTTGTACGTGGCTGGGAGGAGGTAGCTGCGGATCATGTTGTCCTTAGTGAGCCAGAGGACTCCGGACTGAATGCCTCAGCTAACCTACGCTGCATGGCCTCCCTGATCCTGCAAAGCCTGCGGAAGGATCCTCGTATTCTTCGGATCAAGGAGAGGGACCATTACTGGCTGGCCACTCTCCTTGATCCACGGTACAAGGGTAAGGTTGCCGACCTTATCTTGCCATCGCAGAGGGAGCAGAGGATGAGACATCTCCGGGAGGCCTTGCAGAAAGGTCTGTGCAACGCGTTCCCAGAGACTGGGAGGTTACAAACTCCTGGTCCTGGACAACGTGTTGCTGAGGCATTGGTCAGAAGGAGCGGTGGAGAAGGTGGCCGTCTGACTGATGCTTTCAGACAATTTTTTAGTCTGCAGCCCCAAGGTATGATCGGTTCCAGCACCCATCGCCAGCGTCTGATTTACATGGTGCAGGAATACCTAGGGGCAAGGTCAGACTTGGACACCTTTCCCACCGAAAATCCTCTGGCTTACTGGGTCTTGAGGATGGATCACTGGCCAGAGCTTGCACAGTATGCAATTGGGCTACTGGCCTGTCCTGCATCCAGCGTTCTTTCGGAACGCACCTTCAGTGCTGCTGGTGGCTTTGTTACCGATCACAGGGTGCGCCTGTCCACCGAATCAGTTGATCGACTGACCTTCATCAAGATGAATCAGTCTTGGATCACCCACAGCTACCAAGCACCTGAAGCTGATGTAACAGAATAATTTTTTTTGAAATATCACATCCCTTCAAGACTGCCTATGCTGATGCTGAGTGACTGTCCTGTTATGTTGATTGTCTATCCTCTTCCTCCTCCACTGATATGTTGGAAGAACATTTCTCGTTCTGGTTTATGCCATCAGCCCAATTTTTCTGCCCCTTTTTAACAGGGGCGTTTAAGTACAATTTTTGATGCAATGCTTTGCAGCAGGGCTAATTCCTGCAATCAAGAGTATATGGGAGAGGTTGCAGTGTGGTGGCACCAGCACCAGTGCCTAAGGCCCAATTTTTCTGCCCCTGTTTAACAGGGACATGCAATTACAATTCTTGATATAATATTTCACAGGAGGGCCCCTTCCTGTGCCCACCCAGAGTAATGGTGAGGACTTATAGTGTTGTGGCACCAGCACCACAACCACCAAAGGTCAATTTTTCTACCACTGTTCAACAATGGCATGTAATTACAATTCTTGATATAATCGTTCACAGCAGGGCGCTCCAGCGCCCAGCAAGAGTCACTTTGAGGGCTTACAATGTTGTGGCAAAACCAACACCTTGTTCCGCCATTTCTGCAGAGCATATAGGGCAGGCCCCTACTTTCAAACATCCAATTTACAAACATCTCCTACTTGCAAACGGAAGGAGACAACAGCAAGTGAGATGAAAAAAGATGGACGACAAAACAAATTATACAGGGATGATAACCCTTCCCTATGTTTTCCAAAAAGCTTAAAAATAGTTTTTTTGACTGGAGCTACACTTTAAAAATGTACCAGTTGAAAATTACAAAACAGATTCAACTTAACACAACAAACCTACACAGTCCCTGTCTTGTTTGCACCGCCTGTATACTGCTGTTCTGAGTATATAGGGCCTGGGGGCCACACGCATTTCCTTTTTTTAATATGGGTACAGGGTTCCCCTTAATATGCGTACAAGACCCAAATAGGCTGGTAATGGGCAGGGAGGGCTACCCATGCCATTTTTCTCAATGATTTTCAACCATATTGCAGGAACCAGATATAACATTAAAACCGCAAGCAGTTTTAAATGGTGTTATTTCCGTTTAATGTCATTTTGTGCAGGGACTGTTCTAAACACGGGAAACACGTGGCACTTCACAGGCATACTACAGACACCCCCAGGCACCATATTTAAAGGAATATTTCACTTTTTTATTTCACTTTAATCGTCATTAAAATCAGTGCTCCCGCCAAAACTGCCATTTTTAAAAACATTTTAGGCATTGACCCATGTCCCCTGGGGCAGGAGCCAGGTCCCCAAACTCTTTTTAGGACAGTATCTTGCATATTAGCCGTTAAAATTAGCACTTTTAATTTCGAGCGTTCGAGTCCCATAGACTTCAATGGGGTTCTAAAGTTCGTTCGAATTTGGGGTCCGTTTGAAAGTTCTGGTGCGAACCGAACCGGGGGGTGTTCGGCTCATCCCGATTCACAAACATCTCCCCTGTAAACTCCTATCCACGGACTCAGACGACCAGGGCAGACTTCTCTCTATCCGTGTCCTCATTGGGACAAGGGAACTAATAATATCTAACATCTATGCCCCTAACAGCCCCACAAAGGAATTTTTCAATACACTGACCACTTGGCTCCTACGACACCCACACCTCCCTCAGATCATTGGGGGTGATTTCAACTCCGTTATTCACCAGATAGATGACAAATCCACGCGACTACGCCCCATCCTGCTCCCGACATCTTTAAACCCCACAGTGCTTGCAGCAACAATGGAAACCCTTCACCTTCGTGACATATGGCGATTTCACCACCCGACCGATAGAGAATTCTCCTTTTACTCGCACCCACATCATGTCTTTACCAGGATAGATTATCTATTCTGCTCCGACGATTTTTTTCCTCTAATCCCAGAAGCAGAGATACACGATATAGCCATCTCTGATCACGCTCCCATATCTGTGTCCCTAGAGACCCCTGACATACACCACAACCCTAAAATTTGGCGTTTTCCCTCCTTCCTCCAACACACTGCGGATTTCCAAACTTACATCACTAAAGAATGGCAGTTTTACACGCAAACGAATGTGACTCACGCTGACGACCCAAATCTATTCTGGGATGCGGGGAAAGCTTTTCTCAGGGGTCGCATCATTTCGTATGCGTCGTCCTTTAAGAAAAATGCACACCTCAACTACAACACCTCCAGCTCCAGACTTCACATGGCTCAACGAGCACTATACACTCATGACTCCCCTGAAAACCGGGCTGCTTGGCAATTGGCCAAACAATCCTTTGACACCTGGGCAGACACCTTGGAATCGACCAAGAGAGCATACCTAGACGCCACTCTCCATAATTTTGGAAACAAGGCAGGTAAGCTCCTAGCCAGTCTTAGCAAGGGAACCTATCGCCCGACTATCATCCCCTCCATCCGTGAGCCAGATGGTTCTGTCACGACCACGCAAAAAGGCATAAACTCGGCCATGTTGCGCTATTATTCTACATTATATGCTGCCGATCCCATTGACAAACCCACGGCGTGCGACTTCCTAGACAAAGTGACTCTGACACAAATATCTCCCTCCCAATTAGAATCCCTTAATGCCCCTATCTCTCTTATGGAAATCACCGCCACAATACGAAATTTAGCCTCCTCTAAAGCGCCTGGCCCAGATGGCCTAACAGGCGAATTCTACAAATCCCTGAACCCTCTCCTGGCACCCACTCTTCACAATGTCTATCAACGTATGTAGTCTGGTGGCCCCTACCTTCCCACGGGCAATCAGGCAATAATTAAATTACTAGAAAAGAAAGGGAAAGACCCCCAGGAACCTGGATCGTACAGACCTATCTCACTCCTGAACCTATATGTTAAGATTCTTTCTAAAATTGTAGCCACAAGACTGGCCAACATCATCCCTTTTCTGATCCATCCTGCCCAGTCTGGCTTTGTGAAAGGCAGAACGGCAACGATAAATATCAGAAAGGTGATGATGGCGCTAGAACACGCCAGATGCCATCCAAAGGGTGACTATGCCATTGTCACTCTTGATGCCGAAAAGGCTTTTGACAATGTAAACTTTGACTGGCTCGCCATGGTCTTACATAAAATGGGATTCTCTGGCCCTTTCCTTCACCTAATAAATTCCATGTACACCTCACCAGCAGCTAGATTGGTAGCCGCTGGCCTCCTCTCAAATGAATTTCGCCTCTACAAAGGCACGAGACAAGGTTACCCCCTATCCCCACTCCTCTTTAATTTAGCTCTGGAACCACTCTCTAGATATCTGTTAACGGTAGCTCCGATGCATGGCATACGAATAGGGGACCAGGAATTGAGGACGTCTCTCTTTGCGGATGATGTCCTCATCTTCTCCGCTGACCCTTCCGCAGACATGCCCACAATAAAATACACCTTTGATTTGTTCAGAAAATGCTCAGGGTTCCGCATAAACTACTCCAAAAGCGAGATTCTGCCCCTAGGCTCCCTCCCCCCACCAGCCTGGGTTCAAAACTCCATCTTTACTATTGCCAAGTCCCATATCACATACCTGGGAGTCAAAATAGGGAAACTCCCATCCTCTCTCTACCACCTGAATTACCCCCCACTTTTTGCCAAAATCACCCAGGAATTAGACAACTGGATGGATCTGCCCCTCTCGCTCCTGGGAAGATGCCATTTGGTGAAAATGGTCAGTTTCGCACGCCTGCTATACCGTCTCCAGACAATACCTTTACTTATAAGACACAGACTCTAAATTCTTGAATTCTGCCATATTAAAATTTATATGGCGAAACAAGCGACCACGCATAGCCTTCTCGAAACTTCATCTTCCCAGGACCGAAGGCGGTATTAGTCTCCCGAGCCTTAGAATGTATAACCTTGCTTGTCTTTTAAGGGTAGGTCTGGACTGGATAACCCAAAAGTCCAAATGCTCTAACTATCAACTGGAGGCTGCAATGGTCCACCCCTACTCCCTAACAGCCCTTCTCCACTGTAAGTGGAAATCTCTACCAACACCGTATCAACATAACCTTCTGTTGAGAGACACTGCTATAGCCTGGAGGGAGGTAAGGAAAAGCCTCCGACTCTCCCCCTTCATCTCAAAATGTCTCCCCCGATACAAGGCAACCCAAGCTTTTCTCCAGGTCTGGAACACAAACCTTATGAATCCTGGCGGCAAAAGGGTCTCACCACCTTCTTCTCCCTTTGTGATACTGATACTGGTCAAGCATTACCTTTCCGTACTCTAGCTGCTCGATTCTCTCTCACCCCTACCTCCGCTTTTCACCATGGCCAATGTCTCAGCTTTCTCCACAAAACCTGCAGAGTCACATCCACGAGATTCAAATCATCATTCCTCGAGATACTTATACAGAAAGATTCTTACAAAATCTCGGATATCTATAAGCCTCTACTCGTAAAAACGACACCTCCCTTGGATTCCTCTTCGGTGTCCAATTGGGCAAAAGACTTCACGGAGGAAGACATAGTGGACAAGATCCTTCAAGGCCTCCGCACTGTCTACAATTTGGTTCCAAATGAATCCTGGAGGGAAACGCAACTGAAAATCGCTCACCGGGCGCATATCCCCTTTCTTCCTGCCAAACAACCACACTACACCCCGTCTTCACTATGCCCTCTGTGCCACCAACCTAAGCCCTCTCTCGCGCACCGTTACTGGACTTGCTCCTTTATCTCTGCGTTTTGGGACCAGATCCTGGCCTTCATCTTTAGGATTACACTGCTAAAGCTACCCAAAGACCCTTTACTACTTATCTTCGGATATTGGCATCCTACACTACTTCCCTGGTCAAATGTTCCTGGCCCACAAAGCAAAGAATGGGCCTTGATCTGCCTCCTGCTGGCACGACGGGCCATATTAGCCAACTGGACGTCTGCTTCCACACCCTCAGTCACTCAGGTCAATAGAGATCTCCTGCAACTTCTATTCCGTGACAGAATTAACGCCAATCTAACCCACAAGAAGGCCAATCAGCGCTTCCACAGCAGATGGGACTCTTGTGACATCGCAACTCACTCCTCAAGAACGAGCTCACCTTGCTGAACACTCTTGTCTACAATGGCCATTGGCTCACCGCAGCCCCCTCTACTACTGGGTAGCTACCCATGGCAAGACTGCAAATTTGGGCATTTTTTTCTACTGGAGCAGCCTATCAAGCATATAGAAGGTTGAGTTTCATCACGTCATGCAATCGCAAATAAGATGTCTGACCGGCAGATTGTGTCACCGCTGAATGTCAGCAAGGCGAGCCATGGCCGTGTAAGATCTTCTGAAATGGGCCGAGATTTTCCTTGCCTGCCGCAAGATGTCCTGGACCCCAGGGTATTTGACAACGAATCACTGCACAAACAAGTTTAAGACGTGTGCCATGCATGGCACGTGCGTAATTCTGCCCTTTTTCAATGCGCTAAGCAGATTGGCACCGTTGTCACACACCACTTTACCAACTGTCAAATTGAGCGGTGTTAGCCACTGATCTGCCTCTGAACGCAAAGCTGAAAGGAGTGCCGGGCCAGTGTGGCTCTTGGCTTCCAGGCACAACAGACGCAGCACGCCATGGCAACGTCTCACCTGGCATGTCGCATAGGTTCTGGGGAGCTTGGGCGGCGCAGTGGAAGAGACGCTAGCAGCGGAAAAGGAGGAGTCAGCCGAGGAAGAGAGGGAGGAGGATGGAGTAGGAGAAGAAGAGCCAGGCCTGTATGCAATCCGTGGCGGTAAAACCAAATCTACACGAGTGCCACGGCTTACATGCTTGACGGCCGTCAGAAGGTTCACCCAGTGGACAGTAAAAGTGATATACCTTCCCTGCCCTTGTTTGCTAGACAATGTGTCTGTGGTCAGATGTATCTTGGCACCGACACTGTGTGCCAGAGATACATTCACTTGCCGCTGAACATGGCCATATAGCTCTGGGATGCCCTTCTGTGAGAAATACTTCCTTCCTGGGACCTTCCATTGTGGTGTTCCAATGGCCACAAATTTTCGAAAGGCCTCTGAGTCCACCAGTTTATATGGCAGTAGTTGGCGGGCTATCAGTTCTGACAAGCCAGCCGTCAACCGTTGGGCAAGAGGGTTATCCGGCGTCATCATTTTTTTACGCCCGAACATTAGGCCCACGGAAGCCTGCCTTTTTGCAGAAAAACGTGAGCTTGGCGTGATGGAAGGTGGAGTGGAGGACAATTGTGAGGAGAGAGGAGAAGGAGAAGTAGAAGATGAGGCTGGATGGTGAGAGCCTGGAGTGTGGCTTTGTGTGTTCCGTTGCTCACACTGGGCTCGGTGATGGCAGCTCATGTGCCTTCTTAAGGCGGTTGTCCATAGGTGAGTGTTGGGCTTACCACGACTAATGCTTTGACTGCAAAGATTGCAGATGGCAACACTATTGTCAGCAGCGGACACGTTAAAAAAAGTTCACACTGCGGAGCCATGTGCCGGCGTCCTGGGAGCGCCAGATGTGACCGTACATGGTCGATGACTCGCTCCTGATACATTAGCAGTCTGCTTTGTCCCTCATGTGCAATGTAAGTTATTCCTGCTTCTCCTCCCTATCTGCTGCTCCATATCTCCCTCTGAACTCCCCTCCTCTGCCTCTCTTGTGGGAACCCACGTTACATCACTAGACACGTCATCATCTATGTCACCTTCCCCACCGCTATAATTAGAGATCTCGGAGTAGACAGCAACACCGGGGACCAACCTCCTCCTTAGGCTGATCTGGGTACTGTCGTCAGACTGCTGAGTGGTGGTTGTTGCTACCTCCTCTTCAAGATCCAATGCCAAGAGTGGCTGCGCATCATAAATGTCTTGATATGGATCGGAAAATAATTCCTGTGACTCAAGCGGAAGGTATGTGGTGGTGGTGTTGGTGGTAGTGTCTTTGGGGGTGCACATAGAGAGTGAAGAAGAGGGTGCAGATCGAGAGGATGAGGAGGGTGCAGAAGAGAAAGGCTGAGTGAGCAACTCAACCAAGTCGGGTGCGTCCTTTAAAGTACTTGAATGCACCTTCTGCAATTTCCCACTTTGGCTCAAGCCTGTTGCTCCACGTAAGAAGGAAAAAAAAGTGCATAAATGTAAATAAATGAATGAAAAACGAGCTAGCTGCACACCCCTAAGTATTTGAGAGAGAATAAAAAAAAAAGAAGAGTTCCCCTTGGGGTTTTCAGGCAGCAACAAGAAGCAGAGATAAATCCGTAAAAAATTATATTTATTTTATTGATTCAACAGCTTATTTGCCATCATAGATTTAAAAATACAGGCTCTGGTATATAATATTATAGCATATCAGTGGATAAACAGTATATGCAACATTTAATACAAAATAGGTTACAGGAACAATTTACAAGTACAGCACTTTTTCAAAAGTTGCAAAATAGCACCCGGGCTGCGTCTTCTTCAGGGGGTAAAAAGCAACAAAGCCCTGGCGAAAGGAGTAGTTATATTGTATATTCTGCAGGTAATCAAAGAAAAAAAGACTTTCAATATAATAGGTTTTAACCGAAAAATTAATGTAATATCAAAACTTATTTCGATAATATTTACCAGTTCCACCGAACCAATGCTTTTCAACCAGAGACTTCTAATAAAATCTGAAAAATGGAACAGTGCCTTCCCTCAAAGGGTCATCCTGGATCCGCTGCCCCACTATTTTGACCCACCTCAACCACCCACCAAGATGGACACAGGGGGGGGAGGGGGGACAAAAGAAGGGGAGAAAAAAGGCGGAACACGACTTCACGGGGGCATCAAACGCTAGCTTACAAGAATTGACAGTGTCTGGAGTTTCCCCAGGGTGATCAGAGGAACAGAGCAGGAGGTTCTTGGCACACCCAAGGTGGCCACACCTAAAAATAATGAAATACAATATGATATGATATGGAGCAAATACATCACAAAAAATGTATTATTATAACTAGTTGTTTGACTGGAGTATTGCGTATATTGTGTTAATCTACAAAAGCATAGATAAATGGGAATAGTGAAATGAGAGGGAATGCCATTTTGTTTCCCAAGTAATGTTTAAACAAATAATAAACAGGTGTGATATTCCATATTGTGACAATCGGTATTATGCTGAATAATGTGAATGTAGTTCAAAAATGACAATAATAATAATAAACTAGTGATGCAAATAAACCAAAAATGTGTGACTGTGTGAAAGAAAAGAAAAGAAATAAAAACCCCCCCATAAATGTGTGTATTGAATCAATGACCCCATAAACATGTAGTGATGCCTAAAAAAGTGATATTATGAATAGGGATAAAAAATATATTAAGAGCGTCAGTGATTAATAATGTATTACCTGTGTATTGTATCTGCCGCACTTATATTGTAGTCTGCAGATAAGTAAATAGCCCCTTAAAACGAATAGCGAAAAGCCCCCAGTGCCTCAACGGCCCTAAAGCTAAATCAAAAGTGATAAAGTTACCAAACTTCATATTGTATCAATAAAAAGATGCAGCGAAAAAGAGATATCTCTCTTCAGCATACTCCATACCTGTTTCAATGATCTGTTTGAGTGGTGTTCCAGGACTCAAATGAAAAGGTCCTGGCTAATACACCTTACTTATAGCACTTACTTGCTTGTTAGATTAGATACAGGTGGGATTCTCCTCCTATTTATGGGTGTGTCAGCTCTCCTCCCATCAGCTGTTAATCTGCTTCATCTATGATGAGTGCCTTTCAGGGGGACGAATGGACCCAGCTCATGTCCGGTTATGAGACTGATTTTGAACAAAGCGATCAGGTAGAAACTCAAATTTCTTCATTAATACGTAAATTTACACGTTTATTAGAAAAAAAGTCTGCTCTTTTTTGGCATATGAAATCGTTTGACTGATACATTAAAGAAAATATCAATCCGTATGGATTGAGGATCCAAATTTTTCCCAATTTGGAACAAATTAGTGACGAGTGTAAAAAGGAGTGGGAAAGCAATTTACGGGACTGCTCACGGACCATGATGACCATATTAATCAAAGAGTATACTAAACAAATAGCTCTTATTGATCGGGAAATTATTATTTTGGAGAAATATAAAATAAATCCCACTATTGTTACAGTGTGGGTTCAGTCACTGTCTCTCTGCTTTCCCTTTCTCCCCTCCCTTCCCTCCTCTCATCCTTTGTCCCGGCCCTCTCCCTACCCTTCGTTCCCCTCTCTCCCAGGATCGTAACCAAATTGTTATTAATCTATACCATAGCATGAAGCAGTGAAACAATAATGATGGTATTTATTATTCCGACAATACTATGTATCACTAGCGATAGCTATATTGTATTATTGATGTACTGTCACTTTATGTAATTCCCCTTGGGCGTTTATGGATCTGTTGTTCTGATTGGGGTTGGACCATGTTGAAGGTTTCGCTGGCTTCCCGGAACGGGGAGGGGACGTTGGAGCACTTTTTTATTGCTTCCCATCCCCGATCTCCCTAGGCTAGGTTGGGCTGGGGGTGGTAAATCCCGTGCCGGCGGCATTTCATGATCGCCGCCGGACGTCGTGGTCTATGCAGTGCGCCTGCGCGGGCTCTCCCTGGGTCCTATGGGGGGTTCTGCACTGCGCAGGCACGCGTGTATCATCGCAACGTCACGCGGGTTGCATCGGAGGCAACGGGAATTCCGGGGCATTATGTGCCTTCCGGAACGCCGAGGAATTGACAGGAGCCATAAATATGGCTCTGATGGTTGAGAGCAGCAGATGGGAGGAGAGCTGACACACCCATAAATAGGAGGAGAATCCCACCTGTATCTAATCTAACAAACAAGTAAGTGCTTTAACCACTTAAGGACCAGGCCTCTTTTTCAGACTTGGTGTTTACATGTTTAAAACAGTTTTTTTTGCTAGAAAATTACTTAGAACCCCCAAACATTTTATATTGTTTTTTTTCTAACACCCTAGAGAATAAAATGGCGGTCATTGAAATACTTTTTTTCACACCGTATTTGCACAGCGGTCTTACAAGCGCACTTTTTTTGGAAAAAAATCACTTTTTTGAATAAAAAAATAAGACAACAGTAAAATTAGCCCAATTTTTTTTTATATTGTGAAAGATAATGGTACGCCGAGTAAATTGATATCCAACATGTCACGCTTCAAAATTGCGCCCGCTCGTGGAATGGCGTCAAACTTTTAGCCTCAAAAATCTCCATAAGCGACATTTAAAAAATTCTACAGGTTGCATTTTTTGTGTAACAGAGGAGGTCTAGGGCTAGAATTATTGCTCTCGCTCTACCGATCGCGGTGATACCTCACATGTGTGGTTTCACCACCGTTTTCATATGCGGGCGCTACTCACGTATGCGTTCGCTTCTGTGCGCAAGCTCGTCGTGACGGGGTGTTTTTAAAAAAAAAAAAAATTTCTTATTTATTTTAATTTATTTAAGTTATTTTTACACTGTTTAAAAAAAAAAAAAAAAAAATGGATCACTTTTATTCCTATTACAAGGAATGTAAACATCCCTTGTAATAGAAAAAGGCATGACAGGTCCTCTTAAATATGAGATCTGGGGTCAAAAAGTCCTCAGATCTCATATTTGGGCTAAAATGCAAAAAAAAAAAAAAAATCTGACATTTAAAAAAAATATACCTTTAAGAGGTATGGGCGGAAGTGACGTTTTGACGTCACTTCCGCCCTCCTATGGTATAGAGACGAGTGGGGGCCATCTTAGCCTCACTTGTCTCTATGCCCAGCAGATGAAAGGACGCGATCGCCTCCGAGGGGGGGTGGCACCTCTCCCGCCGCCGATAGCGGTGATCTCGCGGCGAATCCGCCGCGGAGACCACCGTTATCGTACAGCCGACCGCCGCCTGAAGAGATGGATATCTCGGTTGTGGCAGCAGCTGCTGTCGTTACCGAGATTTCCCTCTTCAAAAATAGGACGTACATCGGCGTGCGGCGGTCGGCAAGTGGATAAATAAGGTGTATTAGCCAGGACCTTTTCATTTGAGTCCTGGAACACCACTCAAACAGATCATTGAAACAGGTATGGAGTATGCTGAAGAGAGATATCTCTTTTCGCTGCATCTTTTTATTGATACAATATGAAGTTTGGTAACTTTATCACTTTTGATTTAGCTTTAGGGCCGTTGAGGCACTGGGGGCTTTTCGCTATTCGTTTTAAGGGGCTATTTACTTATCTGCAGACTACAATATAAGTGCGGCAGATACAATACACAGGTAATACATTATTAATCACTGACGCTCTTAATATATTTTTTAGCACTATTCATACTATCACTTTTTTAGGCATCACTACATGTTTATGGGGTCATTGATTCAATACACACATTTATGGGGTTTTTTTATTTCTTTTCTTTTACACAGTCACACATTTTTGGTTTATTTGCATCACTAGTTTATTATTATTATTATTATTATTAGTCATTTTTGAACTACATTCACATTATTCAGCATAATACTTATTGTCACAATATGGAATATCACACCTGTTTATTATTTGTTTAAACATTACTTGGGGAACAAAGCGGCATTCCCTCTCATTTCACTATTCCCATTGATCTATGCTTTTGTAGATTAACACAATATACGCAATACTCCAGTCAAACAACTAGTTATAATATACATTTTTTGTGATGTATTTGCTCCATATCATATCATATTGTATTTCATTATTTTTAGGTGTGGCCACCTTGGGTGTGCCAAGAACCTCCTGCTCTGTTCCTCTGATCACCGTGGGGAAACTCCAGACACTGTCAATTCTTGTAAGCTAGCATTTGATGCCCCCGTGAAGTCGTGTTCCGCCTTTTTTCTCCCCTTCTTTTGTCCCCCCTCCCCCCCCTGTGTCCATCTTGGTGGGTGGTTGAGGTGGGTCAAAATAGTGGGGCAGCGGATCCAGGATGACCCTTTGAGGGAAGGCACTGTTCCGTTTTTCAGATTTTATTAGAAGTCTCTGGTTGAAAAGCATTGGTTCGGTGGAACTGGTAAATATTATCGAAATAAGTTTTGATATTACATAAATTTTTCGGTTAAAACCTATTATTAGTGATGGCCGAACGGTTCGCCCGGCGGTCGTTTCGCGGCGAATTTCCGACATTCGCGGTCCGCACGTTCGAACGCCTTTTTCCGTCGTTCGCCGCGGCGGACTTACGTGTTTAATGTATACAAGAACTTTAACCTTTGGTGACACGTTTATCATGTGATACAGGACAGCCAATTGAGACATGACAGCACATGGACACTTGTACATTCCCCCTAACCTATAAATACACCCGATCCGGTGGCCATTTTACATTCTTTCTTCTGTTAAGATAGGGACAGGTTCCTGTGTGGAGTAGGGAGAGATAAACCACTAGCTATTTGGTACACAAAAGTTCTTTTCAGGACTGGTATAGGTGTTAGGTGTTGATAGGTTTGCTGTGCTGCTGATTCTTGCAGCAGCCTGAGTGTCTTTTGTTAGTTTAGAGAAAGGGAAAGGACGGTGTATGCTACAGGGACAGCCAGATTAGTCTTTCATCATCATCATCATCATCATCATCATTAGCTGTTACTATCAAGGTCCACAAAAGAGCTGTTCCAGTAACCACTAATCGTTCTCTTTTTTTGCCAATTTGTATAGGGACAGGAAGGAAGCAGTGTTGTCAGGCAGTGAGGGTAATTTTAAAGACTTGCTGTTATTATTAGTTCCACAAAGGTTCTTTTCAGGACTGGTATCAGTGGTACAGTAATAGGCTTGTACATGTATAATATTCTTTCTTCCAAATATAGAAAGGATATTATACTTGACTGCTGCCCTTCTGCTGCAGTCTGCTAAACATTCACAACTCACTTGTTCCACAAAAGTTCTTATAAGGACTGGTAACTTGGTATAGGGTGCTACGGTACATAGGCTTGAGTGCGGTACAGTCTGCTGTTCTGTAAGGACCGCTATCGGTCCACAATAGATAGGGTTGACGTGCACCACTGCTGACCGCTGCCCTATACTGCAGCAGTCCTTCAGCGGTATAGGGACTGACGTACAGTCTGCTAATCACTAACACACAACCTGCTTGTTCCACAAAAGTTCTTATAAGGACTGGTAACTTGGTATAGGGTGCTACGGTACATAGGCTTGAGTGCGGTACAGTCTGCTGTTCTGTAAGGACCGCTATCGGTCCACAATAGATAGGGTTGACGTGCACCACTGCTGACCGCTGCCCTATACTGCAGCAGTCCTTCAGCGGTATAGGGACTGACGTACAGTCTGCTAAAAACTAATACACAACCTGCTTGGTCCACAAAAGTTCTTATAAGGACTGGTAACTTGGTATAGGGTGCTACGGTACATAGGCTTGAGTGCGGTACAGTCTGCTGTTCTGTAAGGACCGCTATCGGTCCACAATAGATAGGGTTGACGTGCACCACTGCTGACCGCTCACCTATACTGCAGCAGTCCTTCAGCGGTATAGGGACTGACGTACAGTCTGCTAAACACTAATACACAACCTGCTTGTTCCACAAAAGTTCTTATAAGGACTGGTAACTTGGTATAGGGTGCTACGGTACATAGGCTTGAGTGCGGTACAGTCTGCTGTTCTGTAAGGACCGCTATCGGTCCACAATAGATAGGGTTGACGTGCACCACTGCTGACCGCTCACCTATACTGCAGCAGTCCTTCAGCGGTATAGGGACTGACGTACAGTCTGCTAATCACTAACACACAACCTGCTTGTTCCACAAAAGTTCTTATAAGGACTGGTAACTTGGTATAGGGTGCTACGGTACATAGGCTTGAGTGCGGTACAGTCTGCTGTTCTGTAAGGACCGCTATCGGTCCACAATAGATAGGGTTGACGTGCACCACTGCTGACCGCTGCCCTATACTGCAGCAGTCCTTCAGCGGTATAGGGACTGACGTACAGTCTGCTAAACACTAATACACAACCTGCTTGGTCCACAAAAGTTCTTATAAGGACTGGTAACTTGGTATAGGGTGCTACGGTACATAGGCTTGAGTGCGGTACAGTCTGCTGTTCTGTAAGGACCGCTATCGGTCCACAATAGATAGGGTTGACGTGCACCACTGCTGACCGCTCACCTATACTGCAGCAGTCCTTCAGCGGTATAGGGACTGACGTACAGTCTGCTAATCACTAACACACAACCTGCTTGTTCCACAAAAGTTCTTATAAGGACTGGTAACTTGGTATAGGGTGCTACGGTACATAGGCTTGAGTGCGGTACAGTCTGCTGTTCTGTAAGGACCGCTATCGGTCCACAATAGATAGGGTTGACGTGCACCACTGCTGACCGCTGCCCTATACTGCAGCAGTCCTTCAGCGGTATAGGGACTGACGTACAGTCTGCTAAACACTAATACACAACCTGCTTGGTCCACAAAAGTTCTTATAAGGACTGGTAACTTGGTATAGGGTGCTACGGTACATAGGCTTGAGTGCGGTACAGTCTGCTGTTCTGTAAGGACCGCTATCGGTCCACAATAGATAGGGTTGACGTGCACCACTGCTGACCGCTGCCCTATACTGCAGCAGTCCTTCAGCGGTATAGGGACTGACGTACAGTCTGCTAAACACTAATACACAACCTGCTTGGTCCACAAAAGTTCTTATAAGGACTGGTAACTTGGTATAGGGTGCTACGGTACATAGGCTTGAGTGCGGTACAGTCTGCTGTTCTGTAAGGACCGCTATCGGTCCACAATAGATAGGGTTGACGTGCACCACTGCTGACCGCTGCCCTATACTGCAGCAGTCCTTCAGCGGTATAGGGACTGACGTACAGTCTGCTAAACACTAATACACAACCTGCTTGGTCCACAAAAGTTCTTATAAGGACTGGTAACTTGGTATAGGGTGCTACGGTACATAGGCTTGAGTGCGGTACAGTCTGCTGTTCTGTAAGGACCGCTATAGGTCCACAATAGATAGGGTTGACGTGCACCACTGCTGACCGCTCACCTATACTGCAGCAGTCCTTCAGCGGTATAGGGACTAAGAGTTTTGTCACAGGGTCATTTAAAAAATGACATGCAGAGGAAGAGGCAGGCCCTTCCGCAGGGGTGGTAGGGGTAGGGCAGGAGCAACAGGCTTGAGCCAAAGTGGGAAGTTGCAGAAGGTGCGTTCAATTACTTTAAAGGATGCACCAGACTTGGTTGAGTGGCTCGCTCAGCCTTACTCTTCTGCACCCTCCTCATCCTCTCGATCTGCACCCTCTTCTTCACTCTCTGCTATGTGCACCCCCAAAGACACTACCACCAACAACACGACCACCACCACCACCACCACATACCTTCCGCTTGAGTCACTGGAATTATTTTCCGATCCATATCAAGAGGACATTTCTGATGCGCAGCCACTCTTGGTATTGGATCAGGAAGAGGAGGTAGCAACAAGCGCTACTCAGCAGTCTGACGCCAGTACCCAGATCAGCCCAAGGAGGAGGTTGGTCCCCGGTGTTGCTGCCTACTCCGAGATCTCTACTTATAGCGGTGGGGAAGGTGACGTTGATGATGACGTGTCTAGTGATGTCACGTGGGTGCCCACAAGAGAGGAAGAGGAGGGGAGTTCAGAGGGAGATATGGACCAGCAGATAGGGAGGAGAAGCAGCAATGACTTACATTGCACAGCAGGGACAAAGCAGACTGCAAATGTATCAGGAGCGAGTCATCGACCATGTACGGTCACATCTGGCGCTCCCAGGACACCGGCACATGGCTCCGCAGTGTGGGCTTTTTTTAACGTGTCCGCTGCTGACAATAGCGTTGCCATCTGCAATCTTTGCAGTCAACGCGTTAGTCGCGGTAAGCCCAATACTCACCTAGGGACGACCGCCTTAAGAAGGCACATGAGCAGCCATCACCGAGCCCAGTGGGAGCAACGGAACACACAAAGCCACACTGCAGGCTCTCACCGTCCAGCCTCGTCTTCTACTTCTCCTTCTCCTCTCTCCTCACAATTGTCCTCCACTCCACCTTCCATCACGCCAAGCTCACATTTTTCTGCAAAAAGGCAGGCTTCCGTGGGCCTAATGTTTGAGCGTAAAAAAATGATGATGCCGGATAACCCTCTTGCCCAACGGTTGGCGGCTGGCTTGTCAGAACTCATAGCCCGCCAACTACTGCCATATAAACTGGTGGACTCGGAGGCCTTTCGCAAATTTGTGGCCATTGGAACACCACAATGGAAGGTCCCAGGAAGGAAGTATTTCTCAGAGAAGGGCATCCCAGAGCTATATGGCCATGTTCAGCGGCAAGTGAATGTATCTCTGGCACACAGTGTCGGTGCCAAGATACATCTGACCACAGACACGTGGTCTAGCAAACACGGGCAGGGAAGGTATATCAGTTTTACTGCCCACTGGGTGAACCTTCTGACGGCCGTCAAGCATGTAACCCGTGGCACCCGTGTAGATTTGGTTTTACCGCCACGGATTGCATGCAGGCCTGACTCTTCTTCTCCTCCTCCTACTCCATCCTCCTCCCTCTCCTCCTCAGCTGCCTCCTCCTTTTCCGCTGCTAGCGTCTCTTCCACTGCACCGCCCAAGCTCCCCAGAACCTATTCCACATGCCAGGTGAGACGTTGCCATGCCGTGCTGCGTCTGTTGTGCCTGGAAGCAAAGAGCCACACTGGCCCGGCACTCCTTTCAGCTTTGCGTTCACAGGCAGATGAGTGGCTAACACCGCTCAATTTGACAGTTGGTAAAGTGGTGTGTGACAACGGTGCCAATCTGCTTAGCGCATTGAAACAGGGCAAAATCACGCACGTGCCGTGCATGGCACACGTCTTAAACTTGGTCGTGCAGCGATTCCTTGTCAAATACCCTGGGGTCCAGGACATCTTGCGGCAGGCAAGGAAAATCTCGGCCCATTTCAGAAGATCTTACACGGCCATGGCTCGCCTTGCTGACATTCAGCGGCGACACCATCTGCCGGTCAGACGTCTTATTTGCGATTGCCCGACGCGATGGAACTCAACCTTCTATATGCTTGATAGGCTGCTCCAGCAGAAACGTGCAGTTAACGTCTACCTGTATGAACTCTGCGAAAGAAACGGTTCTGGGGAGCTGGGTTTTTTTTCACCGCGCCAGTGGCTGCTCATGCGCGACACATGCAGACTTCTGCGGCCATTTGAGGAGATCACCAAACTGGTCAGTCGCAGCCATGGCGCCATCAGTGACATGGTACCTTATGCCTTCTTTCTGGAGCGTGCATTGCGTCGTGTCATTGATCAGGCTGTGGAGGAGCAGGAGCGGGAAGATGAGGAAGTCGCAATGCTGGATGAATTCCCAGGGGGGGCTACTCTATCTGAGACAAGTCAACAACAGGAGTCTGATGAGGAGTCAGAGGAGGATGGTGCCGGGGCGGATGAGCAGGAGCAAGAAGAGCATGCTTTAAACCTTTCTGGGATCCCTGTTGTGCGAGGATGGGGAGAGGAGAATGAAGAGGACGACATTATCCTGGATGATGAGCAGGAGCCAGGCCACCACACCGCTTCCACTTTAGTGCAAATGGGGGCCTTCATGCTCCAGTGTTTTAATAGGGACCCCCGTATAAAAAGCATGAGGGTCAAGGACCAGTACTGGGTGGCAACGTACTTAGACCCCCGGTACAAACACAAAATGGCGGAAATGTTACCGCCGTCGCAGAGGGCTGTCAGAATGCAGCACTTCCAGGCCTTGCTTCGAGAAATGCTGCATTCTGCTTTTGCGTGCGCTGGCAGAGGAGCAATTCCCACTCCCAGAGAAGGATTTGCGGGTACCAATCCAACAGCGCCTGCAAGAAGAGGCCGGTTTGAAGATGTGTTGGTGACTTCGGATATGAGGTCATTCTTTCAGCCGACCCATCGACAGGTGTCATCCGGATCCAGCATCAGGGAACGCCTAGACCGTCAGGTGTCCGACTACATTGGGTTAACGGCCGATGTGGACGCTCTGAGGAGTGATGAACCCCTAGACTACTGGGTGGGCAGGCTTGACCTCTGGCCAGAGCTTGCCCAATTTGCAATCGAACTGTTGGCTTGCCCCTCATCCAGTGTCCTGTCCGAAAGGACGTTCAGCGCAGCAGGGGGGATTGTGACCGATAAGCGTACTCGCCTAGCTCACCACAGTGTTAACTACCTCACATTTCTAAAAATGAATGAGGCATGGATCTCGGAGGAATTCAACACATGTGACCAGTAGACCATGTATATGTCTATAAACTATTTTTTTAATCAAGCACACAGACCTTCTTAATTCATTTGGCTCACTTCCTTGACCCAAAAAAGCACACCGTACTATATGCCCCTACCCTCCTCTTTGAAGAGGTTGAGCGGTGTCATATTTCTACTGGGGCTGCTTATGATATCCCTGTGCTGTGCTGACTTCCTCCTGGGGGTTCTTATTATGAAGGGATCACACTATCCCTGTGCTGTGCTGACTTCCTCCTGGGGGTTCTTATTATGAGGGGATCACACCATCCCTGTGCTGTGCTGACTTCCTCCTGGGGCTGCTTACGGTGCTGCTGTCAGTGCTGTATGTCACGGTGCTGCTGTCAGCGCTGTATGTCACGGTGCTGCTGTCAGCGCTGTATGTCACGGTGCTGCTGTCAGCGCTGTATGTCACGGTGCTGCTGTCAGCGCTGTATGTCACGGTGCTGCTGTCAGCGCTGTATGTCACGGTGCTGCTGTCAGCGCTGTATGTCACGGTGCTGCTGTCAGCGCTGTATGTCACGGTGCTGCTGTCAGCGCTGTATGTCACGGTGCTGCTGTCAGCGCTGTATGTCACGGTGCTGCTGTCAGCGCTGTATGTCACGGTGCTGCTGTCAGCGCTGTATGTCACGGTGCTGCTGTCAGTGCTCTGTATTACGGTGCTGCTGTCAGATGCCTCTATCACGGTGCATGTGTCATTCCGGTATGTCACGCTGCTGGTGATCATCTCCTGCACCCTCTTCTTTGCCTACCCTGGTCCCTGACCTTCCCTCTCCTCCATTGCCTTCATTAGCTCCATAGTCCTGAATTGTTAGAACAATTTCCCAAATAAAATAAAAATGCTTGTAGTTATCGATCCCAAATTCACCTCATACATGTATTATGTCATTGTCCAGATGGTGGGACTACGTTTTACCCCCTAATAATTACCACGTGGCCGCAAATTCGACATGAAGGTTTGCAAAGTTCGCCTCCCATTGAAGTCAATGGGGCCCGCGGCGAACGGTCGGTTTCGCGAACGTTTGGGTCCGTTCGCATTTCGCGTTCGCGAAACGTCCCGTCGGAAGTTCGTCCATCACTACCTATTATATTGAAAGTCTTTTTTTCTTTGATTACCTGCAGAATATACAATATAACTACTCCTTTCGCCAGGGCTTTGTTGCTTTTTACCCCCTGAAGAAGACCCTGACTCCCTGAAGGTCGAAATGCATTGGGGCAGCCCGGGTGCTATTTTGCAACTTTTGAAAAAGTGCTTTACTTGTAAATTGTTCCTGTAACCTATTTTGTATTAAATGTTGCATATACTGTTTATCCACTGATATGCTATAATATTATATACCAGAGCCTATATTTTTAAATCTATGATGGCAAATAAGCCGTTGAATCAATAAAATAAATATAACTTTTTATGGATTTATCTCTGCTTCTTGTTGCTGCCTGAAAACCCCAAGGGGAACTCTTCTTTTTTTTATTCTCTCTCGAAGCCTGTTGCTCCTGCCCTACCCCTACCACCGCTGCGGAAGGGCCTGCCTCTTCCTCTGCATGTCATTTTTTAAATGACCCTGTGACAAAACTCTCTACAGAAGTGCAGTATGTATGTGGAAGAAGGTATATAACACCCCGCTTCAATCTGTTGTTTTTGGGGGCCACTGGTCTATCACACCAGTTACAATACTTTTTTTTTGGATTGCGTTTGTCACGCTTTGTAGTATCGCTGCAAAACCGCTCAGGAGTCACAATGCTGCACAGTGGAAACGTGCTATACTATGCTTTCTATATGTGTATTACACAACTATATACTGCACACCGAATAGTACACCCTTACCAGTCCTTATAAGGACCTTTGTGGAACTAGTAGGTTGTGATTAGCAGACTGTACCTCAGTCCCTATACTGATAAAGGACTGCTGCAGAATAGGGCAGCAGTCAGCAGTAGTGCACCTCAACCCTATATATTGTGGACCTATACCAGTCCTTAAGGATTAGCAGACTGTACCTCACTCAACCCTATATACTGTAGTACGCTATACCTTACCAGTCCTTAGAAGGACCTTTTTGGAACTAGTAGGTTGTGATTAGCAGACTGTACCTCACTCAACCCTATATACTGTAGTACACTGTACCTTACCAGTCCTTATAAGGACCTTTGTGGAACTAGTAGGTTGTGATTAACAGACTGTACCTCAGTCCCTATACTCATAAAGGACTACTGCAGCAGAAGGGCAGCAGTCAAGTATAATATTCTTTCTATATTTGGAAGAAAGAATATTATACGTGTACAACCCTATTACCATACCTGTCCTGAAAAGGACCTTTGTGGACCTAATAGTAATAGCTAATGATTAAACTGACTGTCTCTCACTGCTACACACAGCTTCCTGTCTGTCCCTATTTAAACTGACAAAACACAGGCTGCTGCAACAATAACTTGAATAGCACTGCACTCAAAACTATATCCTGTACTACTACACCCTACCAGTCCTGAAAAGGACTTTTGTGGACCTAATAGTAACAGCTAATGATTAAACTGACTGCCCCCCTCTGCAACTAGGGATGAGCTTCGTGTTCGAGTCGAACATACGTTCGACTCGAACATCGGCTGTTCGCCCGTTCGGCGAATTCCGAACGCTATGGGCCGTTCGTGCCAAATTCGTGTGGCGCTCACGGCCCACAATGCACTGCGCCATCGCAGTGCACTGCTGGCTCATGATTGGCCAAGCATGCTTGGCCAATCACAGCGCCAGCAGCGAGGAGAGCCATGATTGGCCACAGGCAGGATGCCTGTGGCCAATCATAGCTCAGGCTGTGTAGTACACGTCCCACACTATATAAGGCCGCCAGCGCGGCGGCCTTGTGCAGTGTGTTGGCGTCTGTTGGAGTTAGTGGGTGTTCTGTGTACCTTCAACACAGTATACACCGATCGTTATCGGCCGATTTTTCGTTCTTGCTCTTCTGTAGTGGTTGTTGTCTGCGTGCCCTGACCGCAGTATACACCGCTATATTCACCTATATAGCTAGCTATATTTCTCTTTTTTAATAAAGCTTGCAGTCAGTGGTAGGAGATTGTGCCTGCTGTCTGCGTGCTCTGAACCCAGTATACACCTCTATATCCATCTATATAGCTAGCTATCTTGCTCGTTTTAAATAGAGCTTGCAGTCAGTGGTAGGAGATTGTGCGTGCTGTCTGCGTGCTCTGAACCCAGTATACACCGCTATATCCACCTATATAGCTAACTATCTTGCTCGTTTTAAATAGAGCTTGCAATCAGTGGTAGGAGATTGTGCGTGCTCTGAACCCAGTATACACCGCTATATCCATCTGTATAGCTAGCTATCTTGCTTGTTTTAAATAGAGCTTGCAGTCAGTGGTAGGAGAATCTGCGTGCTCTGAACCCAGTATGCACCGCTATATCCACCTACATAGCTCTTCTCTATTTGAGCCATCTTCCATCTGCAGGAGTTAGTGGAAGTTGTGTGTGCCTCCAGCACAATATACACTACCCAATTGCTGGTTTTCCCAACTCCCTTCAGGCCATTACCATGTCTGGAAGGCCAGCAAGGAGAGGCAGACAGGTGCGAGCCGATAAAAGAGGGCAAGCAGGCTCTGTGTCTAGAGACAACAGTGCTGGTCGTGGACGCAGTGCATCGGCATCATCAGCACATGGCCATGGGACACGCTTGTCCTTATTTTCGTCAGCTGGATGCATTGAGCCACATCATGCCGAAGACTTGGTAGAGTGGATGACCAAGCCCTCTTCATCCTCCTCATCGTTTCTCACCCAGGCTCAGGGTACTAGCAAAGCAGCTGCCAACGCATCGTCTTCCCTCCTCTCAATGTCATCATCGGTGACTCCTTCCCTAGACCCACCACGTCCTCCTGAGGAGTCTCCTGAACTCTTTGAGCACAGTGTTGGGTACATGCTCCAGGAGGATGCCCAGTGTTTTGTAGGCTCTGATGATGATACTCAGCTAGAGGAAGGAAGTAGCGTGAATGCAGAGAGAGGGCATGCTCAAGAAGGACAGCAATCTGACAGGATGATGAGGGCACTGACTCCACGTGGGTGCCTGGTAGGAGAGAGGAGGAGGAGGCACATGTCAAACGAGGCAGCTTAGGGGCAGCACACGGACTGAATCACACCGCAGAGCTCCGCCTGTGCAGGGCGCTGCCTCTGCGGGTTATTCTAAAATTTCTTTGGTGTGGGCCTTTTTTGAGACGAGTGCATCAGATCGCATCGCTGCTATTTGCAACATATGTCTCGCATGGCCAAAACATCAGCCGCTTGGGCACCAAATGCTTGACCAGACATATGTTGACCTGCCATGCAGCTCGTTGGCAAGCGTACCTCAAAGACCCACACCAAAGAACAAAGTGGACCTCTCCTTGCTCCTCATCAGCTGGGATCTCCGACCCCACTAGACTTTCAGTCCTCTCTGAAACCTGCTCTGAGAGGAATGAAGGTGTAGAATTAGGTGTGTCACAGCCAAGTGCTTCCGGGCACTCTGCTAGCAGTACACCCACGTCCGATTATAGCAGGCAAATGTCCCTGCCCCAGCTGCTGGACCGGCGAAAGAAGTTCACTCCCAGCCATCCATGTGCCCAGCGGTTGAATGCTAGCTTGGCTAAATTGCTAGCAGTTCAACTGCTGCCTTTTCAGTTGGTAGACTCGGCCCCCTTCCGTGAGTTTGTACAATGTGCGGTTCCTCAGTGGCAGGTCCCCAAACGCCACTTTTTCTCACAGAAGGCGATTCCGGCTCTCCTAGGCATGTGGAATGTCCTTGCCTCGCTGGACAGGGCGGTCAGTGGTAAGGTGCATATTACCGCTGACTCATGGTCCAGCAGGCATGGACAGGGACGTTACCTGTCTTTCACGGCCCATTGGGTCACTCTTCTGGCAGCTGGGAAGGATGCAGGACAAGGTGCAGTAGTGTTGGAGGTTGTTCCGCCACCACGCCTCCAAAATGCTACTATTGGTTGTGACACACCTCTCTCCTCCACCCCCTCCTCTTCTTCTTCCTCCATGGCCTCTTCCAGCGCTCTGTCCTCAGAACCAGCGGTGCTCCGTAGGCGTTCCAGGGGCTACGCAAGTACGCAGGCAAAACAATGCCATGCCGTGCTTGCGCTGGTTTGTTTGGGGGACAGGAGCCACACTGGGGCGGATGTTTTGTCAGCTCTGCAGGGGCAGGCCGAGAGGTGGTTGACGCCACGCCAGCTTAAGCCAGGAATGGTGGTTTGCGACAATGGCACCAACCTCCTCTGCCCTCCGACAGGGACAACTGACCCATGTGCCCTGTGTGGCTCACGTCCTTAACCTGGTGGTGCAGCGGTTCTTGGGCAGGTACCCGGGCTTACAGGATGTCCTGAAGCAGGACAGGAAAGTCTGTGTGCATTTCCGCCGATCATTTAATGCCTGTGCTCGGCTGGCTGAGCTCCAAAAGGAGTTGAACCTGCCTAAGAACCGCCTTATATGTGACATGCCCACCAGGTGGAACTCAACGTTGGCCATGCTGCAGCGGCTGCACATGCAGCAGAGGGCCATCAATGAGTACCTGTGCGACTACGGCACCAGGACAGGGTCAGGGGAGCTCGGTTTTTTCTCACCACTCCAGTGGGGCATGATCAGGGATGCATGCACTGTCCTGTCACCGTTTGAGGAGGCCACAAGGATGGTGAGCAGTGACAGTGCATGCATCAGTGACACTGTACCTCTTGTCCACCTCTTGGAGCATACGCTGCGTGGAATAATGGACAGGGCACTTGAGGCAGAACAGAGGCAGGAAGAGGAGGACTTCCTTGCCTCTCAAGGCCCCCTTTATCCAGACAGTGTTGCTCCTTCATTGAAGTGCGCTGATGAGGCGACACTGATAGGCTGCACTGGTGGGCACTGATAGGCTGCATTGGTGAGCACTGATAGGCTGCACTGGTGGGCACTGATAGGCATAGTTAAGGCGGCACTAATAGGCACAGATAAGGTGGCACCGATAGGCACAGATAAGGCAGTACTGATGGGCACAGATAAGGCGGCACTGATGGGCAAAGATGGGCACAGATAAGGTGGCACGGATGGGTGGCACGAATGGGTGGCACTAAGGGGCACTGATAGGTACCACTGATAGCTGGGACTGATGGGCACTGATAGGTGGCACTGATAGGTGGCTCTGATGGGCGGCACTGCTGGGCACTGATGGGCACTGGTAGATGACACTAATGGGCACGGATATGTGGCACTGGGGTGCAGCACCGTTGTTGAGGCAGATTGTGGGCACTGCTGGGTGGCACTGTGGGCACTGCTGGGTGGCACTGTGGGCACTGCTGGGTGGCACTGCTGGGTGGCACTGTGGGCACTGCTGGGTGGCACTGTGGGCACTGCTGGGTGGCACTTCTGGGTGGCACTGACGGGGGGCACTTCTTTTTTAATAAGGTGGCACTGGCAGGGGGCAGGTGAGCACTGGCAGGGCTGGCCTTGATCGGGACTGATGTCCCGATCACGGCCGCCGGTGATCGGCTCTTTTTTTTTCTCCTCGCGCTGTCAGCGCGAGGAGGAATAATAGCCGATTACCGGCTCCGTTGCATCACATGATCAGCTGTCATTGGCTGACAGCTGATCACGTGATAAGGGGTCGGGATCGACCCCTTGCTCGGATCAGTGATCAGGCGAGTCTCATAGACTTGCCGATCACAGAGCGCGCCGCGCGCGCCCCTCAGGGGGCGCGCAGGCCGCTCGTGCACGGGACGACGTCAATAGACCTAGTCCAGGCAAAGGAGGTCCGCGCTGTAGCCATCTCCGGCTATAGTGCGGGTCTCAAGTGGTTAAAGTCTATTGTCAAGCATAAGCAAATGTCAGTGCTTGTCTAATATATTTTTCAAATAGTTCCAGTGAGTACCTTAGGTAGTCACCAGTCCTATTTGCTCTTGATCAGTTTTATTTATTTTTTCCTCATCCTCTTCCAGTCCTAGTATAGTCTCTCTTTTTTTTTTTTTTTTGCCTGTCTAATAACTGAATTTGGTTATTCTCTACTATTGAAAATTTTTGTTAGATCCTTGCTCTCATTTTTGAAATCCCTAAAGTTTGAACAGTTCCTGCGTATACGCAGAAACTGTCCCACCAGGATTCCCCTAATTAATGGCCATGGATGATGACTGGTGGCGTGGAGGAGGTTATTACCTGGCGTGGGCTTCCTAAAGGTACTTGTTACTATTTTACAGTCTTCTTTGTGAATCAATAAATCAAGGAACTCAATTTGATTTGTATCCATCTTATAGGTAACAAAGATCTTTCTAGTATTATTATTGAGTTCATCTATAAATGATTTGAATTGTGACATTGTACCTCTCCACACCACCAGGACATCTTCAATAAAGGGCAACATGTTCCAGGAATTCTGGATTTTTGTAGACCTCTTATTTCTCCCACCATCATAAGTGCAGGCATGCATAGGATGGTGCACAAGACACCCCCATGGCTACTCCCCTGTTTTGACAATAGTATTTACAATCAAAAGTAAAATAGTTGTTCTCGAGAATCATTTCAAGTAATTCTATCAAAAATTCATTATGGGGTCCTGCCAGGGGGTGGCTAGTGTCCAATCATTGGGATACTGCATGTATCCCTATTGCATGTGGAATCAATGAGTAGAGAGATTCTACATCTATTGCTGCTAATACGCAATCTTCTGGTATCTCCAAGTTGTTCAATTTCTGCAGAATACCTGCAGAATCTTGTATGTAGGACGGTAATTCTTTCACAAGATGTCTAATTATTTTATCTAAATATTTACCTATCCTTTCTAATGGTCCAACCACTCCTGAGACAATAGGTCTCCCTGGCATTTTTTTTTACCTGTTTATGTACTTTCGGTGTAACATAAAAAGTTGGTATATTGAAATTTGTTATTGTAAGGAATAAAAATTCTTTTTGACAGAGTAATCCTACCTCCAAAGCTTTGTTTAGTCGATAGATTATTTCCTTAACCAATGGGGGAAAGGGGTTATTTGGCCATCGTTCTTAGCAACTTTCATCGTTCAATTGCCTATGTATTTCTTCCAAATAATGGCTTTCCGACCACAGCACTACGTTTCCACCCTTATCACTTGATACAATTGGATAGATTTTCTAATTCTTGGAGTGCCTTCCTTTCTTGTGTTGAGAGGTTGTTTTTAGCTGGTTCAATTTTGTCCCATTGTATGGCCCATATGTCCTCTGTAATTGCTTACAAAAATATTTGTAGATATTTGTTACTGGAGAAGCTGGGAGCTAGAAGCTACGATTTCTTGGCTAGGCCTGACATAGGTGGAGGGTCCAGTATCTCTGAATCTACACGTATTTACCTCAAGGTAATCAACCAACTGAGATTCAGCATTATTACTGTATTCCGTTTATCCTTTTTTGTCTTTGCTGTTCTTGTTTCTTTACCAAAGAACATGAGCTTAAAATTAACTCATCTTAAAAACAGACATATATCCTTACATATTTCAAAGGAATTTCCTTTATTACAAGGTGAGAATCCCAGTCCTTTACTAAGAACAGATAGATGGTCAGGATTAAGCTCATGTTCAGTGAGATTAATAACATTTAAGTTTGGTTTCTCTGGAGTCTTGTCACCCTGTTCTCCTGGAATAGAGTTCCCTATTTTGGATGTTTTCTGGCTGTGTCTCAAAGATTAAGTTTCTTCTTCTGTTTCTATTTCTTTTTCTTCTACGTTTTCTCCCTCTATGTTGGTCTCCCTGGGGGTATTTTCCTTTGTTTTGGAAGTTTTTTTCTAAAAAAGTAACTGTTTTATCTCCTTCTTGGCTGTTATTTCTCCCATTCTGTTTGCGAGATTTATTATGGGATCTACTTCTCCCTCTCTTTTTTTCTAAATATAGAGTAGTGTTAGGAGCTTGTGCGTGCTGTCTGCGTGCTCTGTACCCAGTACACACCGCTATATCGACCTACATAGCTCTTCTCTAATTGAGCCATCTGCAGGAGTTATTGGAAGTTGTGTGTGCCTCCAGCACAGCACAGTATACATCTGTATATACCCCTTTATCTCTGGTGTTCTATAATAAAGGCATCTGCAGGAGTTAGTGGGTGTTTTGTGCCTCCAGCACAATATACACCTGTATCTACCCTTTATTGCTGTTCTCTAATAGAGCCATCTGCAGGGCTTAGTGCGTGTTGTGTGACTCCATTACAGTATACCCCTTTATCTCTGGTGTTCTATAATAAAGGCATCTGCAGGAGTTAGTGGGTGTTGTGTGCCTCCAGCACAATATACACCTGTATCTACCCTTTATTGCTGTTCTCTAATAGAGCCATCTGCAGGGCTTAGTGGGTGTTGTGTGACTCCAGTACAATATACCCCTTTATCTCTGGTGTTCTATAATACAGGCATCTGCAGGAGTTAGTGGGTGTTGTGTGCCTCCAGCACAATATACACCTGTATCTACCCTTTATTGCTGTTCTCTAATAGAGCCATCTGCAGGGCTTAGTGGGTGTTGTGTGCCTCCAGTACAGTATACCCCTTTATCTCTGGTGTTCTATAATAAAGGCATCTGCAGGAGTTAGTGGGTGTTGTGTGCCTCCAGCACAATATACACAACCCAACTGCTGTTTTACCCAACTCCCTTCAGGCCATTACCATGTCTGGAAGGCCAGCAAGGAGAGGCAGACAGGCGCGAGCTGATAAAAGAGGGCAAGCAGGCTCTGTGTCTAGAGACAACAGTGCTGGTCGTGGACGCGGTGCATTGTCATCAGCACGTGGCCATGGGACACGCTTGTCCTTCTTTTCGGCAGATGGACATGTTGAGCTGCAACATGCCAACGACTTGGTAGAGTGGATGACCAAGCCCTCTTCATCCTCCTCATCCTCTCTCACCCAGTCTCAGGGTACTAGCAAAGCAGCTGCCAACGCATCGTCTTCCCTCCTCTCAATGTCATCATCAGTGACTCCTTCCCTAGACCCACCACGTCCTCCTGAGGAGTCTCCTGAACTATTTGAGCACAGTGTTGGGTACATGCTCCAGGAGGATGCTCAGTGTTTTGTAGGCTCTGATGATGACACTCAGCTAGAGGAAGGCAGTAGCGTGAATGCAGAGAGAGGGGATGCTCAAGAAGGACAGCAATCTGGAAGTCATGTTCCACAAGCTGCAGCATACTGCCAGTTTTGCTACAGCGATGAAGAGGGAGGAGATGATGAGGGCACTGACTCCACGTGGGTGCCTGGTAGGAGAGAGGAGGAGACGGAGGAGGAGGAGGAGGAGGCACATGTCCAACGAGGCAGGATGCCCTCCGGGGGCCAACTTAGGGGCAACACACCGACTGAATCACACCGCAGAGCTCCGCCTGTGCAGGGCGCTGCCTCTGCGCGTTATTCTAAAAGTTCTTTGGTGTGGGCCTTTTTTGAGACGAGTGCATCAGATCGCACCGCTGCTATTTGCAACATATGTCTCAAGCGTATCTCGCGTGGCCAAAACATCAGCCGCTTGGGCACCACATGCTTGACCAGACATATGTTGACCTGCCATGCAGCTCGTTGGCAAGCGTAACTCAAAGACCCACACCAAAGAACAAAGCGGACCTCTCCTTGCTCCTCATCAGCTGGCATCTCCAACCCCACTAGACCTTCAGTCCTCTCTGAAACCTGCTCTGAGAGGAATGAAGGTGTAGAATTAGGTGTGTCACAGCCAAGTGCTTCCGGGAACTCTGCTAGCGGTACACCCACGTCCGATTATAGCAGGCAAATGTCCCTGCCCCAGCTGCTGGAGCGGCGAAAGAAGTTCACTCCCAGCCATCCACATGCCCAGCGGTTGAATGCTAGCTTGGCTAAATTGCTAGCAGTTCAACTGCTGCCTTTTCAGTTGGTAAACTCAGCCCCCTTCCGTGAGTTTGTACAATGTGCGGTTCCTCAGTGGCAGGTCCCCAAACGCCACTTTTTCTCACGGAAGGCGATTCCGGCTCTCTACCGGCATGTGGAAGGCAATGTCCTTGCCTCGCTGGACAGGGCGGTCAGCGGTAAGGTGCATATTACCGCTGACTCATGGTCCAGCAGGCATGGACAGGGACGTTACCTATCTTTCACGGCCCATTGGGTCACTCTTCTGGCAGCTGGGAAGGATGCAGGACAAGGTGCAGTAGTGTTGGAGGTTGTTCCGCCACCACGAACCAAAATGCTACTATTGGTTGTGACACACCTCTCTTCTCCACCCCCTCCTCTTCTTCTTCCTCCATGGCCTCTTACAGTGCTCTGTCCTCAGAACCAGCGGTGCTTCGTAGGCGTTCCAGGGGCTACGCAAGTACGCAGGCAAAACGATGCCATGCCGTGCTTGCGCTGGTTTGTTTGGGGGACAGGAGCCACACTGGGGCGGATGTTTTGTCAGCTCTGCAGGGGCAGGCCGAGAGGTGGTTGACGCCACGCCAGCTTAAGCCAGGAATGGTGGTTTGCGACAATGGCACCAACCTCCTTTCCGCCCTCCGACAGGGACAACTGACCCATGTGCCCTGTGTAGCTCACGTCCTTAACCTGGTGGTGCAGCGGTTCTTGGGCAGGTACCCCGGCTTACAGGATGTCCTGAAGCAGGCCAGGAAAGTCTGTGTGCATTTCCGCCGATCATTTAATGCCTGTGCTCGGCTGGCTGAGCTCCAAAAGGAGTTGAACCTGCCCAAGAACCGCCTTATATGTGACATGCCCACCAGGTGGAACTCAACGTTGGCCATGCTGCAGCGGCTGCACATGCAGCAGAGGGCCATCAATGAGTACCTGTGCGACTACGGCACCAGGACAGGGTCAGTGGAGCTCAGTTTTTTCTCACCACGCCAGTGGGGCATGATCAGGGATGCATGCACTGTCCTATCACTGTTTGAGGAGGCCACAAGGATGGTAAGCAGTGACAGTGCATGCATCAGTGACACTGTACCTCTTGTCCACCTCTTGGAGAATACACTGCGTGGAATAATGGACAGGGCACTTGAGGCAGAACAGAGGCAGGAAGAGGAGGACTTCCTTGCCTCTCAAGGCCCCCTTTATCTAGACAGTGTTCCTGCTGTGCCACCCATCACACAGGAAGAGGATGAGGAGGAGGAAGAAGAGGAGGATGATTGTGTCAGCATGGAGGTGGAGGCTGGCACTCAGCATCAGCAGCAGCAGCAGTCTTGTAGGGATGATTTACAGTCCCAAGAAACCTGTGGACTTGTACGTGGCTGGGAGGAGGTAGCTGCGGATCATGTTGTCCTTAGTGAGCCAGAGGACTCCGGACTGAATGCCTCAGCTAACCTACGCTGCATGGCCTCCCTGATCCTGCAAAGCCTGCGGAAGGATCCTCGTATTCTTCGGATCAAGGAGAGGGACCATTACTGGCTGGCCACTCTCCTTGATCCACGGTACAAGGGTAAGGTTGCCGACCTTATCTTGCCATCGCAGAGGGAGCAGAGGACACCTTTCCCACCGAAAATCCTCTGGCTTACTGGGTCTTGAGGATGGATCACTGGCCAGAGCTTGCACAGTATGCAATTGAGCTACTGGCCTGTCCTGCATCCAGCGTTCTTTCGGAACGCACCTTCAGTGCTGCTGGTGGCTTTGTTACCGATCACAGGGTGCGCCTGTCCACCGAATCACTTGATCGACTGACCTTCATCAAGATGAATCAGTCTTGGATAACCCACAGCTACCAAGCACCTGAAGCTGATGTAACCGAATAATTTTTTTTGAAATATCACATCCCTTCAAGACTGCCTATGCTGATACTGAGTGACTGTCCTGTTATGTTGATTGTCTATCCTCTTCCTCCTCCGCTCATATGTTGGAAGAAGATTTCTGGTTCTGGGTGATGCCATCAGCCCAATTTTTCTGCCCCTGTTTAACAGGGGCGTTTAAGTACAATTTTTGATGCAATGCTTTGCAGCAGGGCTAATTCCTGCAATAAAACAAGAGTATATGGGAGAGGTTGCAGTGTCGTGGCACCAGCACCAGTGCCTAAGGCTCAATTTTTCTGCCCCTGTTTAACAGGGGCGTTTAAGTAAAATTTTTGATGCAATGCTTTGCAGCAGGGCTAATTCCTGCAATAAAACAAGAGTATATGGGAGAGGTTGCAGTGTCGTGGCAGCAGTGCCTAAGGCCCAATTTTTCTGCCCCTGTTTAACAGGGACATGTAATTACAATTCTTGATATAATATTTCACAGGAGGGCCCCTTCCTGTGCCCACCCAGAGTAACGGTGAGGACTTATAGTGTTGTGGCACCAGCACCACAACCACCAAAGGTCAATTTTTCTACCACTGTTCAACAATGGCATGTTATTACAATTCTTGATATAATCGTTCACAGCAGGGCGCTCCAGCGCCCACCAAGAGTCACTTTGAGGGCTTACAATGTTGTGGCAAAACCAACACCTTGTTCCGCCATTTCTGCAGAGCATATAGGGCAGGCCCCTACTTTCAAACATCCAACTTACAAACATCTCCTACTTGCAAACGGAAGGAGACAACAGCAAGTGAGATGAAAAAAGATGGACGACAAAACAAATTATACAGAGGTGATAACCCTTCCCTATGTTTTCCAAAAAGCTTAAAAATTGTTTTTTTGACTGGAGCTACACTTTAAAAATGTACCAGTTGAAAATTACAAAACAGATTCAACTTAACACAACAAACCTACACAGTCCCTGTCTTGTTTGCACCACCTGTATACTGCCGTCCTGAGTATATAGGGCCTGGGGGCCACACGCATTTCCTTTTTTTAATATGGGTACGGGGTTCCCCTTAATATGCGTACAAGACCCAAAGGGGCTGGTAATGGGCAGGGAGGGCTACCCATGCCATTTTTCTCAATGATTTTCAACCATATTGCATGAACCAGATATAACATTAAAACCGCAAGCAGCTTTAAATGACGTTATTTCCGTTAAATGTCATTTTGTGCAGGGACTGTTCTAAACACGGGAAACACATGGCACTTCACAGGCATACTACAGACACCCCCAGGCACCATATTTAAAGGAATATTTCACTTTTTTTTTCCACTTTAATCGTCATTAAAATCAGTGCTCCCGCCAAAACGGCCATTTTTTAAAAACATTTTAGGCATTGACCCATGTCCCCTGGGGCAGGAACCAGGTCCCCAAACCCTTTTTAGGACAGTATCTTGCATATTAGCCATTAAAATGAGCACTTTTAATTTCGAACATTCGAGTCCCATAGACTTCAATGGGGTTCTAAAGTTCGTACGAATTTGGGGTCCGTTCGAAAGTTCTGGTGCAAACCGAACCGGGGGGTGTTCGGCTCATGATGATCAAGCCTATCATATGTAATCCATGTTTGACCGATTCCTCGGTCCATATTTTCAAAAATATCTCATTATATAGGTGCTCTGCAGGTATGATACACTCCCTCAAACCTCTAAGTATCATTTCTGCTTCCAAATATGCTTCCAACGCTATTATATTCCATTTTCTTTTTAAATGTTTAATAGTCAGATTACTATGTTTTCTGACCAGTTGTCTAAATGCATTTTGACATTTTGGGGCATTTTGTTCATCTTTATAATCTCTTGTTTCATCCCACTATCAATGCGAAATGCCATATCTGGGAATGTGTCAAGTATCCACAAACAAATACAACAAGACAAACATAACAAAAACAAAAACTAAACCAGGGACTTCCCTTGTTTTATTTTGTAAAGGATATGGGATTTTAGACTACTATTTTGTATCTTGCTATATATAGCTAATAAAATTATGTAGTTTTACTCTTCAGTGTGTGTTTATTATCATATTTTTTTTTATATTTTTTTTTGTTTTGGATGTAATATTTCATTTTTATTGTTTTACTTTAAGCATTATTAAAATCATTGCTTTTGAAAAAAACGGCCATTTTAAAAAACTTTTTTTGCATTGATAGATGTGCCCTGGGGCAGGACCCAGGTCCTCATACACTTTTTATGTCAATAACTTGCATATAAGCCTTTAAAATTAGCACTTTTGATTTTTCATGTTCGTGTCCCATAGACTTTAACGGTGTTTGCTTGTTCTGATGCAAACCAAACCGGGGGGGGGGGGGGGTTTGACTCATCCCTACTCCTAATTAACAAATGGGGCACAAGTGCCGTTTTTAATATTGACTGTTATCACATTGCAGTTAACCCCTGCTACAATTCTTGGTAATTAGGAGCGTTCTGCTCCATTTTCTTTGCCTGGTCTGCACTAGAGCAGTACAGCTGGAGCTACTTGCTCTGCCTCCCCCTCACTGCCTCCCCCTCCCCACTCAGCTGAGAGTGAGAATGAGGAGAGAGTCTGTTAACCCTGTGTTTTCTGGGGTGCATCCCAGGGCTAACAGTCATGCATCAAGTCAAGATAGAGGCCGAGCTGATGAGAGTTCTCCTGTCCCATAGGTGACAGGGTGTAGCAGGGAAAGTAGTGGCACGAGTGCCTGTGGTAGGTCCTGGCATGGTGGGTGGTCAGACAACACTCTGGATCCTACTGACAAGTTGTGGATGCTCAGACTGGTGCTTGTGCAAAATGGTGTTGCACAGGTGGAGCACAGAAACTTTCAGATATAGCCTCAGTCGAGGCAAGCCAGAGTCAGTTACAAATGAGTAGCAAGGGTATCGACTAAGAAGATAAGAGCAGGGTCAGAAGCCAGTTCAGGGTCAGTTTCAAATGAGCAGCAGAAGTTCCAAAACTTAAAGTAGGAGACAAAGTCAGGGCACCAGCCATAGTCGGCAACAGGAGTTAAGGATAAAGCAGGGCGATGGAGAAAGCTGGCAAATACAAGATAACAGGATACCGGTTGTGTGGTGGTCGAGCAAAGCCTGGAAACATGCCATCCCAAATGAGCTGGCTAGTGATGCTAGGTGAAGACCAGAAAGGCCTTATTATGTAGAAAATTGAAAAGTGATATGGCGTTTCACTCCAAAAAATCTTGGTTCACTCTTCCGCAGTGGGAAGAACAGAAATAAGGAAACAAATAATAGAAACGTGCAGCTGTTGAGGCTGCGACCACCCAGAGGAATAAGGAAAAATGCTACCTTCTGAGTGCATGGGTGGAGAAAATTTGTCTCCATGTAGGGAAAAGGTGTCCATCTCTAAGCCTCAATTGTTTCCCTCCTGGGTCCTCTCTGGGATTCTCAGGCAGGTGCCAGGAGTTGGTTGTGTGCAAAAGGAGTTTGCAATAAAAAGGCACGTTGGTAGTTCGATCTGCAGAACCGTCTGGAATAGGATGTGTAAAAATAGGTAGAATTTGTAAATGTAAAAATTCTCAGCTTTACTGAACAAAAAGCTCCTTTATTCACATGGCCATAATAAAGGTATATACAAGCGTTTATTAATTACAAATCTGAATGTAGCTACATTTTGTTGAATAGGAGTCATTCACATACAGTAATTGCATAAGCATGAGCTGCTTTCAGATCCATAACTCAGAATCCAAACATCTGCATCTAAGAACATGCATATATATGTATTTGCACTTGAAGATGTGCAAATTAGAGCTAGGCAAAGGGGGAAAAAAGTTATCATAAAAACAAATTATATACGCATACATCTCTTTACGCATTTAAATGCATATATACACAAGTATTTTACTACTCAATAAGCAGTAACTTTTCTCCTAGAAAACACGTGTAGCAATATCAGTCATTTTATTATGGCCGTGTGAATGAGGCCTAATTCGCCAAATAAAACACGTTTCATGATTCAACTTCCCACTTCCTCAGTACAGGGTGAAAACAAACATCTGTTATTAAAGGATACATAGAAGAATATGGCATTTATTACATAATCCATATAATATATACCGAAAGAATACTGTATTAATCCCAAAGGGAAATTGGGAAATTGTTCTGACACAGACACACTTAACAAAGGCAAAATACGATCACAACAATGAACTGAACAAGATAGCGAAACACAACAAAACTACCAATAACAGCCATTAGCAACAAATAAAAGAAATTAAAACTACACAACAAATAAAACATCCATACAATTAAAATACAACTTAAAATAAATAACACAGATTAAAATTACAGACAAACTACCAAATGCAAAGAATACACTACTTTCTAACATTACCCCAAAATATAAATTCACATAATACCAACATACTAAAAAAACATAAAATCCTGATCATAAACAGAGAAGAATTATATAACTTGATCACTACAGGCAAACATGAAATCCTGTGTCACTCTGTGGTGCATCGTGGTTTTAACAATATGTCACTGATGGTACTCCGCAGACTAACCAGCGTATTGTGGAGTGGGTGCGAGGAGTTGTCAAAAATTGAACGTAATTTGAACAACATTATCTTCTCTAACACTGTTGTAAAAGACTCAAATTTCAATCCAACAACATCACTGGCCTTTCGAATCAGTTTGTTGAGTCTGTTGGTGTGAGACACTTTAAGCCTGTTTTCCCAGCATGCCATTGCATACAGGAGAACTACAATCCCTGTACCATCTTCAGGGGTGTTTTGCAGTATAATCCAACCATGTCCAAAGCTAAAGGAGGTGCTTCCTCAATGGAGGTTTTGTGCCAGCAGGTCACAGCATTGACTCGAGCAGTACAAAGACTACAAAACGGCTACTTCCAGCTGGAGGGTCATTTGCAACATCTATCTGTGATACCTGCCTCCTCTGAGCCCGGACCATCATCTGCCAGCTCAGCTTTTCCTGCTTCTGCTCAGGATCATCCCATCTCTACTCATACTGTGTTAGTTCCTCCTCCAGAGCCATGGGTGCCAACCCTTGAATTGTTCACCGGAGACCGGAAGAAGTTTAGAGCCTTTAAAAATGCCTGTTTGCTGTACCTGGCCCTCCAACCAAGGACTTTTTCTATAGACACTGTAAAAGTGGGGTTGATCATTTCCTTAATATATCGGATGAACCCCAGGTCTGGGCCTACAGTCTGTTGGAATAAAAGAGTCCCATCATCAACTCGGTGGACTCATTCTTTGAGGCCATGTAGCCTTTCTCAACCTTTTCACCACAGAGGAACCCTTTAAATAGTTCTCCGGTCTCGGGGAACCCCTGTTAAAAATTAGAAATCTACAACTCATGATACAATAGTGTGATGGTCAGTGGAAAGGATGGTCCTTACACTTGTGGTCATTGGGAAAAAATTACCTCCTTACAGATAGCTAAAAAGATCAATGGTGTCAGTGAGAACTTATCTGAGAGACAGAAATTGCCCAATGCTGAAGGAACCCCTAGCAACCTTTGGAGGAACCCTGGTTGAGAATCACTGAGGCCATGGCACAAGTATACAATGACCTGCAGTGGGTGGCCACAGCTGAAGCCACCTTGCACACATTACAGCTGGGGTGGCATCCAGTGGAAGACTACACAGTGGACCTCCACAAATGGTCTGCATACGTGGGCTGGAATGAAGCTAGTACCAGCTAGGACTGTCCAAATCCCTCAAGGACGAGTTGGCCAGAGTGGAAATGCATACTACACTAGAAGGCCTTATCCAATTGGCGATTCAGCTGGATAGACATCTACGGGAACAATGTTCTGAAAGATCCCAGACCTTTTCGACCCACCCGGATGTTACCCAAAGTTCCCTCCTCTCCAGCAACTGTGCCTCCCATCGCCCTAGCATCCAAAGTTGAACCTATGCAGATTGGCTTGGTCTGCTCAGCTCTCTCTCCAGAGGAATGAATTCCTCGCCACCAGGCGAACCTGTGCCTTTACTGTGGGGAAACTGGACATTTTCTATGGAATTGTCCCATAATACCTAGAAAGCCACTTTCATGTACTGCTATATACTGCCAAGTTTCAGATTTTTCTCATCTCACTTTGTTCTCCCTGTATCGTTGCAGGTGGCAGAAGAAGAAGTTCGACTCCTGGCAAGCATTGACTCGGGGGCTACAGCTGTTTTCTGGACTTGACCCTGGCTAATAAACTTGGCATTCCCCTTGTCTCTAAAAAGCAACTGACTGTACACCTAGCTGATGTTTCTCTGCCCACTTCTGGGCTAGTCACACAAGAGACTTCATCCCTTCTCACTGTGACGGATTCTGGAATTCATCGGGAGTTGTTATGCTTTGATGTCTTGTGTTTGCATATGTTTCTCATTCTAGGAATTCCTTGGCTGCAAACGCACAATCCACAGATCAACTGGCCCAAGAATGAAGTCCTCTTTACCTCTTCATTCTGCCAACAGCATTGACTTACTCCCATGTCCAGAGACTTTGCTAGTTGTTTAACCGTTCAATCGGTACTCAGCACCAGCCAGCATGTACCATCTGCCTACTGAGAATTCCTGGATGTTTTTGACAAGAAGGCTGACGCCCTTCCTCCTCACTGGCCATATGACTGTCCAATTGAATTGCTTCCAGGCTCTGAGATTCCCTTTGGCTGTATATATTTCCTCTCTCGGAAAAAGGGAGGATACCCCACAGATTTTGTTTTGTTTAATATCCCATAATTATAGTGAAAAAAATATATGGATATATTAAGCAGGGAAATTTGTTTTCATTTGTTTATGCTTACCAAGCATTGTTGCTCTCTAATTATTGTTTGAGTTTGCTTTATGGTGAGTACATATATGCTTTATTGGAAAGACACGGAAAGAGTGTGGTCTTTGTTAGTCTGTCAAAAGAAGTTCAACAGGTTTTTGGTTTTTAGTTAGATTTTGTGTCCACTTAAGGCATTTTATTTGTGTAGGACATTGAAACTGAGCTACAAGAGAATTGTTTGTTTTGTTGGTGGTTTTTTGGCAGTTGTTTTTGGGGTGAATTTACAAGCAGAAATATTCTCATTGTTGTCAGAGTAAAAATCCACTTTAGCCACTTTAGCCCTGGAAGATTTTCCACCTTAATGACCAGGCCATTTTTTTCTTTCAAAAAGTTTTTATTATCATTTCACAGACAGATTACACAGTACATTGTTAAAAGGGTTTAGGTATAACAAAGTATGCAAAACAATGAAACAAACAACTTGCGACATCATACTCAATAACGCGATACAGACAAGCAAATGTGTATGTCGCTTAAGGCTGTACGGAGAGTACTTGCTGAAACTTATAGTCAACAGAAATGAGACATTCCGGTTGTATCGGAGTCAGCTAGTTCAGTTACACTCTTCCTTTAAATTAGTTGTAAACAAAGAAATGATGGTACTGCATGTACAGAAAATTTCCACATGGAGAGAGGGGAAAAGAAGGAAAGCACAGGTAGAAGAAAACAGAAATAAGGGCAGGAGAATAGAATGAAGGGAAAGGAGAGGTGAAGAATAGGAGGAAAGAAAAGGAGGAGGGTCGGTCAACCGGTCCGCGCAGCCCAAGGCCATCACAAGCTGGAGACCATCCCAATTCTGCGGGTAATTTAGGATTCAAATAAATAGGGGTCAAAATCCGGGGGTAGGAAGTATTGTATCCAGGGTTGCCAAATTTTGTAGAATTGGGGCATACGATCGAGTCGTTTCGCCTCTGATTTGGAGTGAATCATGGCCCTTGTAACCCTATTCTTCATTTCTGCCACCGGGAGTGTGGGGGTTTTCCAGGCCTTGGCAATAGTTTGTTTAGCTGCTGTGGTAAGTTGCAAAAACAAAGCCAATTGACTACGAGTGTAGTTATGGGGAGTCAAGTTGAGAAGAGCCAACGAAGGGTCTGGTGAAATAGAATGCCCTGCAAGGGTCGATGCAATCTGGAAGGTAGTTATCCAAAAACGCTGTGCTACTGGACAAGACCACCATATGTGGAAATGTGTGCCCGCTGTGTTACAGCCCCTGAAGCATGTAGCGGGATATCCCGGAACAAATTTGGCTATCCTGGCTGGGACCAAGTACCAGCGCATGAGGACTTTATAATTAGCCTCAGAGGCTATAACATTCTGCGTTGCTCTATTTGTGTTGGTCCAGATTGTGTTCCATGTATCTACTTCGAGGTCTAAATCAAGGTCTGTAGTCCAGCCACTTGTATAGGATGGGAGAGATGTAGGGGGGGAGGTGAAATGAGTGTACAATTGGGAGATAATGCCCGGAGCGTGTGGGTCTGTTTCGCATATTTGCTCGTAAAATGAATTACTATCATGTGGATTAGTAGGTTTAGGCATTGAGTTGAGGAAATGGGCGATCTGTAGGTAACGAAAACATTCGCCATTGGGTATGTGTGATTGGGCCTGGAGTGCAGGGAAAGACCTAACTTTACCATTGTGCATAAGGGTGCCGATTCGGTCAAGCCCTGCCCTAGACCAAGCCGTAAACAATCCAGGCTCAGAGAAGGCAGGGATAAATGATGGGTGGCCGATAATAGAGAGTAATGGTAAATGACGGGATTTAAGCCAGAAAGATTTATGAGTCTCGTCCCAGATTCTGAGGGAATGGGCTGTGACCAGATTGCTAAGCCTGTTTCTCTGCGTAGGGGAGAGCCACAGGAGATTAGATATGCTTATTGGGGAGACGTCTATAGCCTCGAGGCTGACCCATATCGGGATCTCCGTTTTAGCATGGTATAGAGTGAGTTGTGCAATCTGAGCTGCACAGTAATAGTATCTAAAATTTGGTACTCCAAGTCCACCAAATGACTTGTGGCGGTACATAGTGGCTTTAGTGATTCTAGGCCTAATTGTTCCCCAAATGTATTTGAATACTTTACCTTGTACCAGGCGATGAAAATATAGTGGGACTCGAATCGGAAGGACTCGGTATAGGTATAATAATTTAGGTAACAGTGTCATCTTGACTGCCACTATGCGACCCAACCACGATACGCCCAGCGGCTGCCAAGAGGAAAGGAGACTAGTCAGCTTCCTAAGTAACGGGAGATAGTTATATTGGAACAAATGCAACGGGTCTTTCGTAATGTGGACACCAAGATATGGGATAGAGGATGAGGACCATAGGAAAGGGAAATTGCTGCGAAGAAGATTAAGCTCATCACTCGGCAGAGATACGTCTAAGGCTCTAGATTTAGCCTGGTTGACCTCTAGGCCAGAAATAACAGCGAACTTCTCCAGTAATTTACATAAATTAGGAAAAGTCGTATGAGGAGTTGTGACAAACAGCAGGGCATCATCAGCAAACAGACACAATTTATGTGTCGTGTTTGCTATCTCTAAACCCCGGATGTTCGGGTCTGCCCTAATTAGTGCAGCTAAGGGTTCGATAGCTAACGCGAACAACAAGGGGGAGAGGGGACATCCTTGTCTCGTTCCTCGCTGTATAGGGAAGCCCTCTGACTTAAAGCCGGCGTAGCGTACATAAGCACAAGGTTGGGTGTATAGGGCTCCTATCTATTTGAGAAAGTGAGGACCAAATCCCCAATATTGAAGTATATATTGTAGATAGGGCCAAGACACTGTATCAAATGCCTTGCGTATATCCAGTGAGAGCAAATGCATAGGAATCTTACGAGTTTTAGCAATGTGCTGCAGCAAAATGACCCTCCGGACATTATCGCTGGCTTGTCTCTTAGGAATGAACCCAACCTGGTCCTTATGTATCAGTTTCCCTATTACTGGATTAAGTCGTAAGAGCTAGGACTTTGGCCAGAATTTTGACGTCAACATTAAGTAATGATATCGGTCTAAAGTTGGACCATAAAGTTGAATCAGTGTTCGGTTTAGGAATCATCGAAATGATAGCCGTTAACGCATCTCTGCCGAAGGAGTGTTTCCTGGAGGAGAGAATTAAAAGATTTAGTTAGAAGGGGGGAGAGGGTGTGGGCAAATTTTTTGTAGTAGGATGCCGGTAAACCGTCTGGGCCGGGCCTTTTATTGGGTTTGAGGGACTTAATAGCTGTAAGGATTTCTACATTGGATATAGGAGCTTCTATTGTTGAACGGTCAGAGTTTGAAAGGTTAGGGAGAGATAGCGGGTGGAGAAGGGAATTCGCCTGGGCGCTAGAGAAGGGTACACCAGGTTCATATAGCTTAGACAGTCGAGTACTAAACTCTGTTAAGATTTTCACAGGGTTATTGGTCATGCCACCTTGTGCCAGCCGAAGCTTAATAGGTTTAAAGGACCTATCAGGTTGCCGTAGGCGCAGTGCCAAAAAGGTGCTAGGCTTGTTCGCCTTTGTATAAAGTGTATGCGCCGATTTGTGAATAGACTTATCTGCCTCTTCAGCAAGCACAAGATCCAGGGCCAACTTGGCCTTATCTAGAGCAAGTCTATTAGTCTCAGTGGGGTCAGACTGAAAGAGAAGAAAGGAACGCTGGTGGTCCTCCTCTAGCTGTTGTAGATGGGCCTGTCTGAATCTCTTAAGGTGAGAGGATACCGAAATGCATGTACCTCGGATAACTGGTTTATGGGCTTCCCAGAGAAGGGTAGGAGATATTCCCGGGGTGTCATTAAAAGAAATATAATCGTTTAAGGCCGTCTGAATGTCTAGACAATAAGATGGGTTAGAAAGCTGAATTTCATTCAGAGACCATGTTCTATCTGTGTTCTGTGGGATTATTGACGAAACTGTCGTAATCACCGCGCTATGGTCAAACCAGGATATCGGGTGTATGCGGGAGTGCAACAGAGTGGGCGCGGCAGCTAGCGGGATGAAGATGTGGTCAATCCTCGAGAAAGATTTATGCGGGTTTGAGTAAAAAGTATAGTTCTTAAGGGGGTTGCATTCGCGCCATGGATCGAAGAGTGTCGCGTGAGCAAGTTGCTTGCTTAGCCTTTTAGAGAGAGAGAAATTTTCTGATGTGTATGGGGACTTATCTAGGTGTGGATGCAGGACTAAGTTGGAATCGCCGCATACGTACAGCGCTCCTCTAGCATGTGTCTGAATTATCTGTAGTAGATGTGAGAAAAAAGGGTTAGGGTTAGTATTGGGGGCGTAGTACGACACAAAGGTAACTTCCGTGTCCTGTATATGCCCTGAAACTAATAGGTAGCGGCCTTCTGGATCTCTTACTTCCGATCAGAAAGAGAATAGAAGGAAATGGTGAAATGCTAAAAGGACTCCTCTATGCTTCGTGGAGGAGGAGGCTGTGTAACCTTGGGGAAATTTGGCATTGAAAAATTTAGGTGTGGTATGGGCCGCAAAATGCGTTTCTTGTAGAGCGACTACTTGGGCTTTCAAGGAGATAAAGGTTCTAAAGGCCTTGACTCGTTTGTTGGGGGAATTGAGTCCCTTCACATTAAGTGATAAAATGCTCAGGGGGGCCATGAAGTTTGGTAGAAAGAGGCAGACTTTTGCCTACCCAGGGCCGCACAGACCGATCGACCATAAGAGTGAAAAGGGAACTATAGAAAAGGATATGGAAGAAGAAGGGATGGAGTAGAGAACAGAGAATAGAAAAGGTAAAAGGAGAAAATGAGCGTTGCATGGGGTGGTATGAACCGAACCCAGCAACTAGGGGGAACGACAATCAACCTGCCAACTCGCCAGTCAACAGGGGGTCGCACCATCAGGAGGGGGAGCAGTGACAATTCACCGCTGCGAACCGGTAAAGTAAACACAAACATTTGCAAGTAAAAAACATTGTCAATAACAGAATACGATTCAAACATAAGATGAGCTGAAAAAATCCAGGGGTATGGACTGTGAAACATAGAGATTATCAAGTAATATCATGTCTTTTAACCTTGTTATTGCTCTGCTCAGAGTTGAGGAGCTGTAACAGCTCAAATAACAGGGCGGGAAGGAGGGGACGGGGAACAGGGAGGGAAAGATGGGGGGGGAGAACAGGGGGAGGAGGGGAACAAGGTTAGGTAAAGGGGGGAACCCAGGAGGATATGTGTAAGCACAGATAATAGGAGCATCGTGCGACACTTCCAGTCTAAGAGTAGTTAAAAATAAACAAATAAACAAATAAACAAATAACTCGCGAGGAGATGATCAGGCCTACGAGTCAGTGACTCGTCAATCCTGGCCAGATCATCGGCCCGCGAGAAAATATCTAGGATGGTCAGAAGGTATATCCATTTCCGGTCTAACTCGGTCGCCACCTGTCACATAGAACAAGTTTAAAGCTTTACAGGTTTAGCGAGTATTGAGGAAAAACAGTATAAAAGGAAACAATGTGGGCATCGAAACAGGAGAGCCCAGTATAGTATGTCTAAGTTAACATCATTAACAAATGAGCCCTGGGAGGGAGAGAGAAAAAAAAATAGGGGGGGAGGGGGGAGGGGGGGCAAATGGCTTGAGGGGTAAAAATGTGGTTAAAGCACTTTGGAGAAAGTGGTAGCGTCTTGGTAAATTCAGTCTCGGTTTCCAGCCGGGATCAGTAAAGGCGCGTAGGCCTGCGTTCAAATAGCGTGGGTCTCGTGGCGAGTTCAGGCTACGGCATTAAAAAATTTGGAGAGAAAAAAAGAAACTAGTACCTAAACAAAAGGGGATCAGCGAGGTATGAATACCTTTGGGCTAGGGTAGCTCAATCTAGATGAGGGTTTGGGGGTGCCTCGCCGAGACACAGATAAGCCAGAGAGATCCTGCCGATTCCTCCTCGGGGTAGCCATGTTAGAATAGGGTGCTGCTCGTGCCGGGGTTCGAGGCACCAGATCTCCCTGTGGAGGGGGTGGGGCTGACGGAGCCAGTTGGAGGCTCTCTAAGAGGGCTTGAAGAGTTGCTGGCGTAGAACAGGTGTGTTGCTGTCCCTGGTATGAGAAGTAAGGAGCAAATGGGAACCGCCATGCATATTTAATTTGATGCTGTTGGAGGATTAGCAGCTGCGGCTTCATAGCATGTCTCTTCGCAATTGTCAGTGGGGCTAAATCCGTGAATAGCTGGTAGGAATGGCCCTGGAATTGAAGGTTGTTCTTTTCACGAGCTATAGACATAAGCTGCTCCTTCGTTCGGAAGAAATGTAGTTTAACAATGATATCTCGAGGTGGTCCGTCCGCTTGGCGTCTAGTGAGTGCTCTATGAATACGATCGAATTCTAATCGTTCGATCGGAATAGAAGGGCATAGCTCTTGAAACAAAGCCGTCGTAAAGGACTGGAGATCATCGACTGATTCAGGTATACCTCTCAAACGAAGGTTCGACCGACGCGAACGGTTCTCTGTATCTTCCAGTCGGGTCAGCAGAGCAGCGTTTTCCTCTGGGAGAGCCTCCTGTTCTTGTGCCAGTTCACGTAAATTGAGCTCGGTGTCATCGGCCCTGGTTTCCAAGTCCGCCGTTCGTTGGCCCAGCTCACGAATTTCTCGGGAAAGTCTATCGGTTATCTGATCTGAAGTTGTTTTCAACGCTTTCTTGAGCATTAAGTCCATGTGTGCCAGAAAGTCAGCCTGAGACATGCCAGGGACCGGTAGCGTCGGGGAGGCCGGTGGTTCAGGTCTTTCATCTTCCTCCTCGCTACTGCTATCATGGTCTCGGGGAAGGCTTTGTTGTTGCGCTGCAGCAAGGGCCTTCGCCGCCATTTTAGTGGAGGCACGCGCCAAGGCCTCTTTAATGGGTTTCTGTTTCCCTCGCTGGCCCGTAAGAACCATCCCGGGTGAGGGGCAGTGGGATGCCCGAGGATCGGGGCAGGTTCGGGAATCGTTTGCGGCAAGATATAGCGATATATGCCCCGGTTCAGCAGCGGTGAGTGTGGAGCTCTAACGACTTGCGTCCGCCATTGCTGAGCTCCGCGCATGCGCCCCCAGGCCATTTTTTTCAATACAGCACTACATTGTTTTAATTGACATTGGCAAGGTCGTGCGATGTTGTACTCAAACAAAATTATGCCCTTTTTCCCCACAAATAGAGATTTATTTTGCTTGTATTTGATCACCTCTGTGGTTTTTATTTTTGCGCTATCAACAAATAAATGAGCGACAATTTTGGAAAAAAAAACAAACAAAAAAAAACACAAAATGTTGTGCCTTTTGCTATAATAAATAGCCAAAAAAAATAAAATAAAAAAAGATTCATTAGTTTAGGCCAATATATATTCTTCTACATATTTTTGGTAAAAAACAAAAAAAAAACGTGCATTAAGCTTATATTGATAGACTGGTTTGCACAAAAGTTATAGCGTCTACAAAATAGAGGATAGATTTCTGGCATTATTATTATTATTTTTACTAGTAATGCCAGTGATCTGCGATTTTTATTGGGACTGAGACATTGCAGTGGACAAATCTGACCCTTTTTTGGACCATTGACATTTATACAGCGATCAGTGCTATAAATAGCCACTGATTACTGTATAAATGTCACTGGCAGGGAAGAGGTTAACACTAGGGGGAAGTCAAGGGGTTAAATGTGTTCCCTATGTGTGTTCTGACTGTGAGAGGAATGTGGCTGACTAGAGGAGGAGACCCGTTGTTGTTCCTACTTGATAGGAACACACAATCCGTCTCCTCTCTCCTGACAGTACCAGGATTTGTGTGTTTACACACACAGATCCCGATTCTTGCTCTGTCACGAGCGTTCACGCATGCCCAGTGTTTGCTACAGTGTCTTAAAGAGCCACCATACAGCAACGACTGCTTGCACAGGGGAGCCAACTTATACTGCGGCAGCTGGTAAGGGGGTTAAAGTACCAAACTGTAGAAGTTTGGTTGCTGAATCTGATATCAGATAATGATTATAGAGTGTAAAATAAGGTACATTTAGCATTCTGTATCATAACCTTGAAATTTTTGTTAAGGATAAAATTTACCAATAATTTAATAAGCTGGATTTATGGTAGATTTATTTTTGTGTTAAACAGAAGTGTGTAGTAGTTATTGATCTAAAAACGACTCTGTTTTACCTTTCTATTGTCTACCTAGAAGGTTAACACTATTGTGCCTTGTGTGCTTATTTCAGCACTATTGCTTGTTGTGTGTATACTGTACATACTGTATCTCCATCTCTATTGTTCAGCATGTCTCCGCTATCTTTTGCTTCTTGGGTATAGACTCTATTCTGTGAAGATATTAGTGTTATTTTAATGATTGTGTCTCCAATCTTGTGTATATTCTAGGTGGTAGACTACTGTGTCAGAAGTCTGTTCTGTGGTGTATTGTTGTAGTGTCACTGAACTTGTACATCATGGAGAAATTGATGGCCAGGATTTTTAAATTAAAAAATAGCTCTGAAATAATAAAAGCAATGGAGAAATGTAAAACCCCATGGGCTCAAGGGTCTGTAAAATGTAAAGCTTAGGCCGCGTACACACGGGCGGACTGTCTGGCCAACTAAGTCCGTCAGACAATCCGACAGACAGTCCGTCCTACTTTTGAATGAACGGACTTGACCACACACGATGAACAGACAGTCCGCTGAAAGCTTGCGCGATGACGTGTACAGCACGTACGACGGGACTAGAAATACGACGTCCAATACACTGCAATGCAACCTTCGGCCGTGTAAATCCTTTCTGAGCATGCGCCATACTTAGTCCGTCCAACTTGCCTACTCACGAGCGGACTGTCCGCTGAAACCAAAGTTGGACGGACAATATTACGGAAATTCCGAAAGACTTAGTCCGCCAGACTGTCCGCTGAAAAAGTCCGCTGAAGCCCACACACGAGCGGACTGTCCGCTGAAACACGTTTCAGCGGACCAAGTCCGTCAGACAGTCCGCCCGTGTGTACGCGGCCTTACAGGGAAAGAATACAGCAAACTTGAGGGTAAGACTGCACTGTTTTTTCCAGCTTGGTGGTTGGCTAACAGTTATTGTTGCAAAACATATCTCTCAATGAGATTCTGGAAATAGGCAAAAAGTAATATCAGTACTCTAAATGTCTCTATGGCAAATTTGAATGCTAGCCATCAGCAACCAACAATACACAACCAAAACGAGTAGAAAGAGGTTGATCAGCTGGAACGTGGGCTGAAGGAGGCAGAGAGTAAACAATTGTCTACATCTTCCAGCCCAGGGCAGCTTGTGCAATCTCCACATACCACAGATTGTAATGCAATGGGTTGGATTTTTTTTTAGATGCAACAGGAAATTATCTCCATCTGGCATATGTGCTAGTTTCAAGAACTCATTGAAAGGTGGGAACTCTTTTGAAAGTTGCCCTATATCTCGTATGAAGACAGAAAAAGTTGTTAATCAGGTTTTAGTTTAATGAATATTCTCAGCCTAAAACTACACCGTTGGTAAGAGATGCTTTAATACTTTACAAGAGATAAAATGCTAACCTGTGAATTATGTGGTCACATTGCACAATTTTGTTTGTCTTCTGGTGCAAATATATTGAAACAAAATCAATATACCACAGAGGTGTGACATGGAAGTGTGCTCACCACTAGGGATGGCCGAACGGTTCACCCGGCGGTCGTTTCGCGGTGAATTTCGGCTGTTCGCCATCCGCCAGATCGGCGGACTATTGCCGCTGTTCGCCCGGTCGACTTCCGTGTTTACTGTGTAAAAGAAATTTGACCTATGATGACACATCCATCATGGGGTACAGGACAGCCAATTGAGACATTACAGCACATGGACACTTGGACATTCCCCCTAACTTATAAATAGACCCGATCCGGCGGCCATTTTACATTCTTTCGTATGTCACTATAGGGAGAGGTTGCTGTGTGGAGCAGGGAGAGACTTCAGTGACCCAAATCGCTAGCTATTAGGTCCACAAAAGTTCTTTTAAGGACTGGTATCATGGTATAGGTGTTAGGTGTAGTTCAGGATATAGGTTTGAGGCACTGCTGTGCTAGTGATTGTTGCAGCAGTCTGTCTTTTGTCAGTGTAGAGAGAGGGACAGGATGCTGTGTGCAGCAGGAACAGTCAGTTTAATCATTAGCTGTTACTATTAGGTCCACAAAAGTCCTTTTCAGGACTGGTATGGTAAAGTAGTACAAGATATAGTTTTGAGTGCTATTCAAGTTATTGTTCCGGCAGCCTGTGTTTTGTCAATTTAAATAGGGACAGGCAGGAAGCTGTGTTTGGCAGTGAGGGACAGTCAGTTTAATCAGTAGCTGTTACTATTGGGTCCACAAAGGTTCTTTTCAGGACTGGTATGGTAATAGGCTTGTACACGTATAATATTCTTTCTTCCAAATATAGAAAGAATATTATACTTGACTGCTGCCCTTCTGCTGCAGTAGTCCTTTATGAGTATACCTTAGTCCCTACAGTCTGCTAATCATTCACAACCTACTAGTTCCACAAAGGTCCTTATAAGGACTGGTAAGGTAGAGGGTACTACAGTACATAGGGTTGAGTGAGGTACAGTCTGCTATTCCTTAAGGACTGGTATAGGTCCACAATATATAGGGTTGAGGTGCACTACTGCTGACTGCTGCCCTTCTGCTGCAGTAGTTCTTTATCAGTATAGGGATTGAGGTACAGTCTACTAATCATTCACAACCTACTAATTCCACAAAGGTCCTTATAAGGACTGGTAAGGTAGAGGGTACTACAGTACATAGGGTTGAGTGAGGTACAGTCTGCTATTCCTTAAGGACTGGTATAGGTCCACAATATATAGGGTTGAGGTGCACTACTGCTGACTGCTGCCCTTCTGCTGCAGTAGTTCTTTATCAGTATAGGGATTGAGGTACAGTCTACTAATCATTCACAACCTACTAATTCCACAAAGGTCCTTATAAGGACTGGTAAGGTATAGGGTACTACAGTACATAGGGTTGAGTGAGGTACAGTCTGCTATTCCTTAAGGACTGGTATAGGTCCACAATATATAGGGTTGAGGTGCACTACTGCTAACTGCTGCCCTATACTGCAGCAGTCCTTTATCAGTATAGGAACTGAGGTACAGTCTGATAATCATTCACAACCTACTAGTTCCACAAGGTCTTTATAAGGACTGGTAAGGTATAGGGTACTACAGTACATAGGGTTGAGTGAGGTACAGTCTGCTATTCCTTAAGGACTGGTATAGGTCCACAATATATAGGGTTGAGGTGCACTACTGCTGACTGCTGCCCTTCTGCTGCAGTAGTCCTTTATCAGTATAGGGACTGAGGTACAGTCTACTAATCATTCACAACCTACTAATTCCACAAAGGTCCTTATAAGGACTGGTAAGGTATAGGGTACTACAGTACATAGGGTTGAGTGAGGTACAGTCTGCTATTCCTTAAGGACTGGTATAGGTCCACAATATATAGGGTTGAGGTGCAATACTGCTGACTTCTGCCCTATACTGCAGCAGTCCTTTATCAGTATAGGGACTGAGGTACAGTCTGCTAATCATTCACAACCTACTAGTTCCACAAAGGTCCTTATAAGGACTGGTAAGGTATAGGGTACTACAGTACATAGGGTTGAGTGAGGTACAGTCTGCTATTCCTTAAGGACTGGTATAGGTCCACAATATATAGGGTTGAGGTGCACTACTGCTGACTGCTGCCCTTCTGCTGCAGCAGTCCTTTATCAATATAGGGACTGAGGTACAGTCTGCTAATCATTCACAACCTACTAGTTCCACAAAGGTCCTTATAAGGACTGGTAAGGTATAGGGTACTACAGTACATAGGGTTGAGTGAGGTACAGTCTGCTAATCCTTAAGGACTGGTATAGGTCCACAATATATAGGGTTGAGGTGCACTACTGCTGACTGCTGCCCTATTCTGCAGCAGTCCTTTATCAGTATAGGGACTGAGAGTTTTGTCACAGGGTCATTTAAAAAATGACAGGCAGAGGAAGAGGCAGGCCCTTCCGCAGGGGTGATAGGGGTAGGGCAGGAGCAACAGGCTTGAGCCAAAGTGGGAAGTTGCAGAAGGTGCGTTCAATTACTTTTTTTTTTTTAACTGTAAATTTTTATTATGAAATGAAAAGAAGAGTCAGAAGAAAGGTACATAGCCAAACGGGCATACCCTGGCAGTAAACTTGTCAAACAGGTAGGGTACATACAGATACAGGTATGCAGGTATGGTGTATAACACAGTAACATATCAAAATTCTAGCAGGATACTCGGTTTTGAAGGAAGGGGAGGTTTGCAAAAGGGAGGAGTGAGGACATATAAGAGTACAAATAAAAAGAGAAAAAAAAAAAAAAAGCAGATATAACCATAGTCTGATTTACACACCTGGTATAGGCAATAACTGAATGAGGGTGAAAAATCAGATAAGAAAAAATGTACGGGTAAGTTCAGTATATGTACTTTGGGTATACTCTTGAGTATAGGTAACATCAAGCTTTAGAAGCAGATATAAAATGAGTATGATATGAATTTGATATCCCAGGATATTCAGTGTAATGGGCTGCTCCTGGGGTCCGCTATCCAAAGTTTCCAGGCATACAGGAACTTGTCAGTTGTGAGGTTAGCTTTAGCAAAGGCGTATTCAAATCTAAAGTGGGTATTCAGCAATATGAGGACTTGTTTCAGGGTCGGGGAGTGTACAGATTTCCAATTTTTTGCAATAGCTAGTCGGGCAGCGATAAGGATGTGGGTCAGTAGGGTGTGCAGGTGGTGCGGCCACGAGAGGACAGATATACCTAGTAGTAAGTCAGTGGGAGAGAGCGGAAAAGTTATTTTACAAATCTGGTGTATTAGGTTTTTAATTTTTTTCCAGAATGGTTGTATATGGGGACAGCCCCACCAAATATGCAGTAGTGTGCCTCTGTCACCGCAGTTCCTCCAACAGTTAGGTGAGGAAGAGGGAAAAATTTTAGCCAGTCTGGTTGGTGTGTAGTACCAACCGTGGTAAAGTTTCATCAGAGATTCCCAATGTGAGATGCAGTGAGAGAAGCGTGTAGGAGCATTCAGAGCCTTCTGCCAAGTTTCTGGTGGAACTAGGTGTTGCAGTTTGGATGACCAGTATTCAGTGCATGCGGGATCAACTTCTGGGTCTGGTGAAGTGAGTATTCTGTAGATGAGAGAAAAGCCTCCCTTTTTTTGAGTTTTATTCCCAAAGAACTGTAGTAGGGGATCCTTGAGTGGATTCTTGGAGGAAAGAGGGAGATTTGCTAGGATGGACCTGATCCGGAGATATAAGAAGAATGTTGTGGAGGGGACATGATAGTTGTGTTGTAGTTGGGAGAAGGATAGGAGAGTTGTTGAGGAAAATAATGTGTTCACATTAGTAATCCCAGCTGCGACCCAGACCCCTATGGGGAGATCAGGGGAGAATACTTGGAGGGCTTCTAGGGGGACCAGTGGGAGGAGTGCAAGGGAGACATGAGCAGTGTTTTGAAAATATGTTTGCCATACTCTAAGGGATGCGTTAATTGAGTCAAGTGGGTAACGAGAAGGTTTAAAGCGCAACCAGATAGCTGTCAAAATATTCACTGGATCCGTCATTAAGATAGCAAGTTCTATTTGCTTCCAGGTAGGTTGTAGGTCTGAGGACCACCATGTTTTGAGTTGATCTAGTAAGACAGCTCGGTAATATGCTTTGAGATTAGGGGCCCCCATGCTACCAAAGCGAGTGGGTGTCAGGAGGATATTATTTCTAATTCTCAGGTGTTTGTGCTGCCAAATGAAAGCATTAAGTATCCCTTGGAGCTTTTTAAGATGGGCTTGCAGGGGCGGGAGGGGGATGGATCGGAAAAAGTAAAGGATATGGGGGAGTAGATACATTTTGGTTTGTGCAATTCTGCCTGCCCAGGAAGCCGGTGTAGTCAGTAGGTCTTTGGAGAGGCGGGGAAGTTTGCCCAGTAAAGTTTCAAGATTGGTTCTTACCAAAATGGAGCTGGGGTATGTCAGTTGTATACCTAAATACGGGAGGAAAGAGTTGGTGGCCCACGTGAAAGAGGTCTTCGCTGAAATCTGGGACACGGTGTGTGGGTCTAGGCCAAGATTCAGCATTAGGGATTTGGAATGGTTAACTTTGTACATTGAAACAGCGCTGAAGGAGTCCAACGTGCGTTGAACCTCAGAGAGTGAGGTAAGTGGGTCCGTGAGGGCAATGATAACATCATCGGCGTAGAGGCCAATTTTGTGTTCTGTGTCTGCCACCGTAATGCCTTTAATTTGGGGGTTTTGTCAGATAGTCTGCGCTAAGGGCTCCATTACCAGGGCAAATTTCAGTGGGGACAAAGGGCATCCTTGGCGTGTGCCATTGGTGATTTGAAAAGGGTTCGATATTATGCCCGAGGTCCACACACGTGCACTAGGGTGCGTATAGAGTCCCAGAATGGCTGACAGGAAGGAGCCTGAAATCCCTACCTTGCGGAGGACTGCCTCCATATAGGGCCAGGAGACTCTATCGAACGCCTTCTCTGCGTCCAGGGAGAGGAAGAGAGAAGGCGTTCGCTTACATTCGACCCATTGAATCAGGTCGATAAACCGTCTGGTTCCATCTGCCGTCTGCCGTCCCGGGACGAAGCCCACTTGATCGCGATGTATTAGGTCTGGGAGAATTATGGCCAGTCGCTGGGCGAGAAGTTTGGCATAAAGTTTGGTGTCTGTGTTGAGGAGTGATATGGGACGGTAGTTTGCTAGGCTATCAGGAGGTTTCCCTGGTTTAGGGATAGTGACTACAAGTGCTTCTAGGGATTCCTTGGGGATCTGTCCAGTGCTCGCAAATTGGTTATAGGTTTTGCAGAGATAGGGTACGATGATGTCAGCGTATTTCTTATAGTACTCGTTGGTAATGCCATCTGGGCCCGGGGCTTTATGTAGGGGAAGCTTCTTAATGAGAGAATGGATTTCTTCAGGGAGGAAGGGGGCCGATAAGGAGTCTAGTTGTTCAGGGGTGATCGTAGGGAGCGATATAGACGCCAGGAAATTAGCTATATCGGCTTGGGAAGGTGGGGGGAGGGGTCGGTGGTGTTGAGGTTATAAAGAGCATGAAAGAAGCTGCTAAATTCGTTGGCAATATCGAGGGGATTAGTAATTCGTGTTTTATTGGAGGTTGTCAGAAAGGAGATTTTTTTGTGAGTGAGTTGTCGTTTCAGCTGCTTGGCCATAAATGCGGTCGGTTTGTTCGCTGAGGAGTAGGATTGTAGCTTAAGGCATTTTATATAGTATTCAAAGTTCATGTGAAGGTGTTCACTAAGTTTAGACCTAAGATTTTTTAAGTCAGCGGAGATCATGTCCGAAGGGGAGGATTTGTTTATGGCTTCCAAGGTTCGAATCTGCTGGAGCATGGTAACCGTGGTGGCCGTACGAGCCTTTTCTTTGCTGCGCACCCAACTTGATAAAAAGGCCGCGTAGGCAGGCTTTATGGGCATTCCAGATGACAGCGTGGTCATCAACGGAATTGTCATTAGATTGGAAGTAGGAGAGGATTTCTGCGTGTACTTGGGAGGCAAGTTTAGGGTCATTAAGGAGGCATGAATTCAATCTCCAGAGAGTGTGCCTGGGTGACTTTGATAGCGGGGCTAGTTTGATAGTGACAGGGGCGTGGTCGGACCACGAGATAATTCCTATACTTGAGTCAGATATTGACTGTAATAAGTGTTTATCTGTGATAATCAGGTCTATTCTGGAGTAGGACTGATGGGGGGGGGGGGGGGAAAGGTGTAATCTCTTTCTGAGCCGTGCATACACCTCCATGAGTCATAAAGGTCTTCGCGGGCAAGCATAGCTGCTAGGGCAGAGGGTCTATGCTTGGTGTGGGAAGTTGAGTCCAGTGCGGGGTCAGAGAGACCGTTGAAGTCTCCACACATGATTAATGGTGACGATCTGTAAGGGGCTAGTCTGAACATAAGGGTGGTAAAGAATTTCTTTTGTGCAACATGAGGAGCATATACATTGACAATGGTTAGAGGACGGGTATTGACTGTGGCCGATAGAATTATATATCTCCCCTCTGCATCCTTCTCGAAATGGTGTAGCTCAAAGTCAACCGAGGCGCTGACAGCTACCATCACCCCCCTTTGTTTCCGCGAGGCATTCGCGAAGAAGGTGTGAGGGTAGCGTTTGTTAGAACATTTGGGGGGATCAGTCTGTGTGAAATGAGTCTCTTGAACACAGAGGATGTCAGAGTGGAGATTAGACGCCTCTCTCCAGAGGAGGCTGCGTTTAAATGGGGAGTTTAGGCCCTTGGCATTAATAGTGGAGATCGTGAGAGCCATGCCTACAGGGAGAACAATGGAAAAGGGAGGCTCAGAAAGAGATTACTGTAGCAAACACAAATGAAGAAAAGGCAATGCAGTAAGTATCAAGTGCGTGCTGTGAAAACAAGGTTTGCAAACCTCTAATAGAAAACAGAAAACAAAAACCGGATGAACACAAAACAAGAGATCAGGGATGTTAAGGGGGTAAACCGTACGAGTACGGGTATCTGTTCGTGTGTGTAATCTGGGGGGTGTAAAGAGGAAGGGTGCACCAACAAACAAACAGTAACGTTGTTTAAGTTCAAAGAAACTAAAGCAAACAGTGGTAATTTCATATACTTGCAAGGGTCAGTCCGTCCATAACAGGGAGATCCATGTTCGGACCGGGGTGTACCGCGGAGCTAGGTTTCGCGTTCTCTTCGCGAAGTAGTGTCTTTTCCAGCAGGGAGTGAAGAAAGATGCTCATTAGTGCGGCGGGTGTCTCTCGGGGGCAGCGGGAGGAAACCCCAGTTGGTTAATTTCTTGTAGCCATCTTTGGGGTTGAGGATGGGGATCACTTGCTGTTGATAGTTCACCAGAAGTTTCGTGGGGAAGCCCCACCTGTAGGCGATCTTTTTTGGTTGCAGGATGGATGTGACTGGAGAGAAAGTTCTGCGAAGTTCCATTGTCGCTGGGGAGAGGTCTGTGAATAGTTTGACATCGTTGTAGGGAGGAGGTAGAGACTTTGATAATCTGGTAGTGGCAAGGATTTGCTCCTTAATATGAAAGAAATGGATTTGAGCTAGAATGTCTCTGGGGACGTCATCAGGCAGATGAGTGGGTTTAGAAATTCTGTGGGCCCGGTCAATTAAAATGTCAGTGTTGCTCAGATGAGGCACCAGTGTGGTGAATAGTTGCTGTAGGTATGGAATAATGTCCGGTGGCTTGACGGATTCCGGAACCCCTCTGAATTTAATATTATTGCGCCTGGCGCGATCTTCCAAGTCCGCCATTTTTAACTTTAGACGATGAATTTCTGCGGAGTGATGGTCATGTGCATCCAAAAGCTCATTGTGAGCTTTGGAGTAGTCTTGCAACGTCTCCTCTATGGTGTCTGTTCTCTCCAGACAATCCACTCTGTCGTGTATCTGGGACAACGAGAATTGCAGTTCTCTGTGGAGATCTGTTTGGAGAGTGAGCAGCATGGTTTTTAACGTGGCTTCAGATACTGGATTATCTGATACTGGGACTGCCGCAAGAGAGGGGGTTCGGTCTGCATTCTGTCCACCCGCTACAACTGCAGACCAGAGCTGCTTCTTCGCGTGAGGTTCCTTGCCTGGGGATTGTGCAGGGGAAGAGGCCAATCTCTTACCTCTATCAGCGTGAGGTGTGGCCTGCGGCATAGGTGGTGGTGGTAGGGTGTCCATCTCGGTCCCTTGGAGAGTGATGCTTTCCCCCTCTGCGTGACGAGGACGCGGTTGCCCGTTGGAGCGTTGAGGGCTGGGAGAGGACCTGCGAGAGCTCCCGGAGCCGGCACCATCTTGGGCCTCCTGCATGGTGGTGGATGTGTAGTAATGAGTGAGGCGGCGCGGCGCAGGGGGTTTCTGTCGCTTCTTCGACATGCCCCAGAGTCCGGATGTGTTTCCCAGTCAAGGCGGTATGCCTATTCGGGGTGTGTAGTAGCTGTGAGTAGCTCGTCTCCCCGCTATGGAATGGAGGTGTTGACTCAGGCGGCCATCTCAATTAGGGGCTAGCCATGCCCCTGGATTAGTTTGGATTAAGGCCCACACCCTGCGGAGCTGTGGCAATATGGGCTATGAAGGACAAGGTGTAGCAGGGTGTAGCAAGATGGCCACTAGGCTCCAGTGTAGGCTGAAGCCAGGGCCTTGCTGGGAGAGTGCTGCCAGAGATGAGGTGTGCCTGGTGGAGTGGGATACAGGTGGCAATGACCCAGTCCCTAGAGATCTGTGGAGATGTCCCAGCAGGGAATGCTTCTGAGGATGTGGGGAGAGGAGGAGAGACTTGGGGGGAGCAGGCAGATGAAAGTGCAGGTTCAATTCAATTATCCCCACAGGGGACTCACCAGGCCGGAGGGATGCGGAGCTGAGGGTCCCAGGAGGTTCCTACATGCAGCGGGTGTAGCGGCTCGACGGAGGGGTGTGTTCGATCCGGGACGTCCGACCCGCCGCCGAATAGCTCCGCAGGAAAGTCCGGGGATTCTCGAGGCCTAGTAGGCCGCAAGATGGCGTCCGGCGAGGCGGCCCCCAGCGGCCCCCAGTGGCCGAAACGGACGGAATCCTGCGGTTCCCGAGTGGGTTAGGGCATCCAAAAGCAGCCCAGCTGGTGGGGATCCGTGGTGAGGAGCAGGGTGAGACGGTTTGCGGGCACCTAGGGCACTCTGGAGCTGAGGATGGCGATAGATTAATATAGGCCTGGCAGGGCTGTGCTGAGAAGCGCCCGTCCTCGGTTCCGGCCGGCCACGCCCCCGCGTTCAATTACTTTAAAGGACGCACCAGACTTGGTTGAGTGGCTCACTCATCCTCTCGATCTGCACCCTCTTCTTCACTCTCTGCTATGTGCACCCCCAAAGACACTACCACCAACAACACCACCACCACCACCACCACCACATACCTTCCGCTTGAGTCACAGGAATTTTTTTCCGATCCATATCAAGACATTTCTGATGCGCAGCTGCTCTTGGCATTGGATCAGGAAGAGGAGGTAGCAACAACCGCCACTCAGCAGTCTGACGACAGTACCCAGATCAGCCCAAGTAGGAGGTTGGTCCCCGGTGTTGCTGCCTACTCCGAGATCTCTACTTATAGCGGTGGGGAAGGTGACGTCGATGATGACGTGTCTAGGGATGTCACGTGGGTGCCCACAAGAGAGGAAGAGGAGGGGAGTTCAGAGGAAGATATGGACCAGAAGATAGGGAGGAGAAGCAGGAATAACTTACATTGCACAGGAGGGACAAAGCAGACTGCTAATGTATCAGGAGCGAGTCATCGACCATGTACGGTCACATCTGGCGCTCCCAGGACGCCGGCACATGGCTCAGCAGTGTGAACTTTTTTTAACGTGTCCGCTGCTGACAATAGCGTTGCCATCTGCAATCTTTGCAGTCAACGCATTAGTCGCGGTAAGCCCAACACTCACCTAGGGACGATCGCCTTAAGAAGGCACATGAGCAGCCATCACCGAGCCCAGTGGGAGCAACGGAACACACAAAGCCACACTCCAGGCTCTCACCATCCAGCCTCGTCTTCTACTTCTCCTTCTCCTCTCTCCTCACGATTGTCCTCCACTCCACCTTCCATCACGCCAAGCTCACGTTTTTCTGCAAAAACGCAGGCTTCCATGGGCCTAATGTTCGAGTGTAAAAAAATGATGACGCCGGATAACCCTCTTGCCCAACGGTTGACGGCTGGCTTGTCAGAACTGATAGCCCGTCAACTATTACCATATAAACTGGTGGACTCGGAGGCCTTTCGAAAATTTGTGGCCATTGGAACACCATAATGGAAGGTCCCAGGAAGGAAGTATTTCTCACAGAAGGGCATCCCAGAGCTATATGGCCATGTTCAGTGGCAAGTGAATGTATCTCTGGCACACAGTGTCAGTGCCAAGATACATCTGACCACAGACACGTGGTCTAGCAAACACGGGCAGGGAAGGTATATCACTTTTATTGCCCACTGGGTGAACCTTCTGACGGTCGTCAAGCATGTAACCCGTTGCACCCGTGCAGATTTGGTTTTACCACCACGGATTGCATGCAGGCCTGGCTCTTCTTCTTCTCCTCCTCCTCCTACTCCATCCTCCTCCCTCTTCTCCTCGGCTCACTCCTCCTTTTCCGCTGCTAGCGTCTCTTCCGCTGTGCCGCCCAAGCTCCCTAGAACCTATTCGACATGCCAGGTGAGACGTTGCCATGCCGTGCTGAGTCTGTTGTGCCTGGAAGCCAAGAGCCACACTGGCCCGGCACTCCTTTCAGCTTTGCGTTCACAGGCAGATCAGTGGCTAACACCGCTCAATTTGACAGTTGGTAAAGTGGTGTGTGACAACGGTGCCAATCTGCTTAGCGCATTGAAACAGGGCAAAATGGCGCACGTGCCATGTATGGCACACGTCTTAAACTTGGTCGTGCAGCGATTCATTGTCAAATACCCTGGGGTCCAGGACATCTTGCGGCAGGCAAGGAAAATCTCGGCCCATTTCAGAAGATCTTACACGGCCATGGCTCGCCTTGCTGACATTCAGCGGCGACACAATCTGCCAGTCAGACGTCTTATTTGCGATTGCCCGACGAGATGGAACTCAACCTTCTATATGCTTGATAGGCTGCTCCAGCAGAAACGTGCAGTTAACGTCTACCTGTATGAACTCTGCGGCAGAACAGGTTCTGGGGAGCTGTTTTTTTTTCACCGCACCAGTGGCTGCTCATGCGCAACGCATGCAGACTTCTACGGCCATTTGAGGAGATCACCAAACTGGTCAGTCGCAGCCATGGCGCCATCAGTGATATGGTACCTTATGCCTTCTTTATGGAGCGTGCATTGCATCGTGTCATTGATCAAGCTGTGGAGGAGCAGGAGCGGGAAGATGAGGAAGTCGCAATGCTGTATGAATTCCCAGGGGGGGCTACTCTATCTGAGACAAGTCAACAACAGGAGTCTGAAGAGGAGTCAGAGGAGTATGGTGACGGGGCGGATGAGGAGGAGCAAGAAGAGCATGCTTTAAACCTTTCTGGGATCCCTGTTGTTGTGCGTGGATGGGGAGAGGAGAATGAAGAGGACGACATTATCCTGGATGATGAGCAGGAGCCAGGTCACCACACCGCTTCCAATTTAGTGCAAATGGGGATCTTAATGCTCCAGTGTTTTAATAGGGACCCCTGTATAAAAAGCATAAGGGTAAATAACCAGTACTGGGTGGCAACGTACTTAGACCCCCGGTACAAACACAAAATGACGGAAATGTTACCGCTGTCACAGAGGGCTGTCAGAATGGAGCACTTCCAGGCCTTGCTTCGAGAAATGCTGCATTCTGCTTTTGCTCCCAGAGAAGGAGTTGCGGGTACCAATCCAACAGCGCCTGCAAGAAGAGGCCGGTTTGAAGACGTGTTGGTGACTTCGGATATGAGGTCATTCTTTCAGCCGACCCATCGACAGGTGTCATCCGGATCTAGCATCAGGGAACGCCTAGACCGTCAGGTGCCCGACTACACCGGGTTAACGGCCGATGTGGACGCTCTGAGGAGTGATGAACCCCTGGACTACTGGGTGGGCAGGCTTGACCTCTGGCCAGAGCTTGCCCAATTTGCAATCGAACCGTTGGCTTGCCCCTCGTCCAGTGTCCTGTCCGAAAGGACGTTCAGCACAGCAGGGGGGGTCGTGACCGATAAGCGTACTCGCCTAGCTCACGACAGTGTTAACTACCTCACATTTCTAAAAATGAATGACGCATGGATCTCAGAGGAATTCAACACATGTGACCAGTAAACCATGTATATGTCTATAAACGATTTTTTTAATTGAGCCCACAGACCTTCTTTCTTCATTTGACTCACTTTCTTGTACAAAAAAAGCACACCGTACTATATGCCCGTACCCTCCTGTTTGAAGAGGTTGAGCGGTGTCATATTTCTCCTGGGGCTGCTTATTATGAGGGGCTCCCACCATCCCTGTGCTGTGCTGACTTCCTCCTGGGGCTGTACCTCTGCTGTGCATATTATGAGGGGCTCCCACCATCCCTGTGCTATGCTCATTATGAGGGGCTCCCACCATCCCTGTGCTGTGCTGACTTCCTCCTGGGGCTGTACCTCTGCTGTGCATATTATGAGGGGCTCCCACCATCCCTGTGCTATGCTCATTATGAGGGGCTCCCACCATCCCTGTGCTGTGCTGACTTCCTCCTGGGGCTGCTTATTATGAGGGGCTCCCACCATCCCTGTGCTATGCTGACATCCTCCTGGGGCTGCTTATTATGAGGGGCTCCCACCATCCCTGTGCTGTGCTGACTTCCTCCTGGGGCTGCTTATTATGAGGGGCTCCCACCATCCCTGTGCTGTGCTGACTTCCTCCTGGGGCTGTACCTCTGCTGTGCATATTATGAGGGGCTCCCACCATCCCTGTGCTATGCTCATTATGAGGGGCTCCCACCATCCCTGTGCTGTGCTCACTTCCTCCGGGGCTGCTTATTATTAGGGGCTCCCACCATCCCTGTGCTATGCTGACATCCTCCTGGGGCTGCTTATTATGAGGGTCTCCCACCATCCCTGTGCTGTGCTGACTCCCTCCTGGGGCTGTACCTCTGCTTTGCATATTATGAGGGGCTCCCACCATCCCTGTGCTATGCTCATTATGAGGGGCTCCCACCATCCCTGTGCTGTGCTGACTTCCTCCTGGGGCTGCTTATTATGAGGGGCTCCCACCATCCCTGTGCTATGCTGACATCCTCCTGGGGCTGCTTATTATGAGGAGCTCCCACCATCCCTGTGCTATGCTGACATCCTTCTGGGGCTGCTTATTATGAGGGGCTCCCACCATCTCCTCGCTGTGCTGACTTCCTCCTGGGGCTGCTTATTATGAGGGGCTCCCACCATCCCTGTGCTATGCTGACATCCTCCTGGGGCTGCTTATTATGAGGGGCTCCCACCATCCCTGTGCTGTGCTGACTTCCTCCTGGGGCTGTACCTCTGTTGTGCATATTATAAGGGGCTCCCACCATCCCTGTGCTATGCTCGTTATGAGGGGCTCCCACCATCCCTGTGCTATGCTGACATCCTCCTGGGGCTGCCTTATTATGAGGGGCTCCCACCATCCCTGTGCTATGCTGACATCCTCCTGGGGCTGCCTTATTATGAGGGGCTCCCACCATCCCTGTGCTGTGCTGACTTCCTCCTGGGGCTGCCTTATTATGAGGGGCTCCCACCATCCCTGTGCTGTGCTGACTTCCTCCTGGGGCCGCTTATTATGAGGGACTCCCACCATCCCTGTGCTATGCTGACATCCTCCTGGGGCTGCTTATTATGAGGGGCTCCCACCATCCCTGTGCTATGCTGACATCCTCCTGGGGCTGCTTATTATGAGGGGCTCCCACCATCCCTATGCTGTGCTGACTTCCTCCTGGGGCTGTACCTCTGCTGTGCATATTATGAGGGGCTCCCACCATCCCTGTGCTATGCTCATTATGAGGGGCTCCCACCATCCCTGTGCTGTGCTGACTTCCTCCGGGGCTGCTTATTATGAGGGGCTCCCACCATCCCTGTGCTATGCTGACATCCTCCTGGGGCTGCTTATTATGAGGGGCTCCCACCATCCCTGTGCTGTGCTGACTTCCTCCTGGGGCTGCTTATTATGAGGGGCTCCCACCATCCCTGTGCTATGCTGACATCCTCCTTGGGCTGCTTATTATGAGGGGCTCCCACCATCCCTGTGCTGTGCTGACTTCCTCTTGGGGCTGTACCTCTGCTGTGCATATTATGAGGGGCTCCCACCATCCCTGTGCTATGCTCATTATGAGGGGCTCCCACCATCACTGTGCTATGCTGACTTCCTCCTGGGGCTGCTTACGGTGCAGGTGTCAGTGCTGTATATAACGTTGCTGGTGTCAGTGCTGTATATCACGGTGCTGGTGTGAGTGCTTTATGTCACGCTGCTGATGTCAGTGCTCTCTATCACGGTGCTGGTGTCAGATCACTCTATCACGGTGCAGGTGTCATTGCTGTATGTCACACTGCTGATGTCAGTGCTCTCTATCACGGTGCTGCTGTCAGTGCTATATATCACGGTGCTGGTGTCAGTGCTTTATGTCACGCTGCTGATGTCAGTGCTCTCTATCACGGTGCTGGTGTCAGATCACTCTATCATGGTGCAGGTGTCATTGCTGTATGTCACGCTGCTGATGTCAGTGCTCTCTATCATGGTGCTGGTGTCAGATCATTCTATCACGGTGCAGGTGTCATTGCTGTATGTCACGCTGCTGGTGATCATCTCCTGCACCCTCTTTTTTGCCTACCCTGACCGTCCCTCTCCTCCATTGCCTTCATGCCTTCCACAGTCCTGAATTGTCACAACAATTTCACATATAAAAAAAGAATGCTTGTAGTTGTCGATCCCAGATTCACCTCATACATGTGTTATGTCATTGGCCATGTGGTGGGACTATGTTTGCACAGCTAGTAATTTTTTTGTGGCTGCAAATTTGACCTGTAGGTTTGCAAAGTTCGCCTCCCATTGAAGTCAATTGGGCCCGCCACGAACGTTAAGGTTCGCGAACTATCGGCCGCATTCGCGGTCCGCTTTTGTGAAACGTCCCGTCGGAAGTTCGTCCATCACTACTCACCACACTGGTGAGCAGGGCCTCGTAGTAATACATATGAAAAATAATAGATCATAGACCCTTCCTCAACTATTAAAGCGGAGTTCCACCCAAAAGTAGAACTTCTGCTTTAAGCATTCCTCGCCCCCTTACATGCCAAATTTTGGCATGTAATATTTTATGAGGGGGAGTGGGGGCTTCGTTAGGAGTGGGACTTCCTGTCCCACGTCCTCCTCTTTGTCTTAGGCGGCCCCTCCCTCTAGGTGATTTCCTGGGACATGTGACACGTGACTTGTGCATGCCCAGCCGTGAAGCCAAAATCTGTCATGACCTGATGCCAAGAGTGGCAATGGAGGCACCGGCGGAGAGGAGCAACGTGGAACAGGTGTCTGTTTACTAAAAGTCAGCAGCTACACTTTTTGTAGCTGCTGACTTTTAATAAACATAAAAAGGGTGGAACTCCGCTTTAAGGCTGAGAATGAGGCTTTACAGTCAAGATTAGGCAAATGAAACATGAATGGGATGAGTTTGTGAAAGAGTTCTAATCCTTTAAAAGAAAAATTATTCAATCCTTGAATTGGAAAAATGCAGATTGAGTAACTTGCCCATCGGGAACCAAACGGGTACAGTGAAACCGGGGATGAAATACAAGATATAAGTTAGGTTTTAGAGGTCTATGGCATTTTTGTTTTTACTAAAGCAAAGTGGGAATGTCATTGACCATTTACCAATGTGCACGTAAGAATATTGTATTGTGTGTTTTAAATAGGTTCCAAAAAAAAAGGATAGAGTAATAACTTTTGTTTACAAGTTATCTTTTTAAGGTTAAGTGAGTTCCTGGAAGTGTATTTATTTATAAATCAGGTGTATGCAGACAGCTGCACATACAGTATGCATAAATACACATGTCTAACAGAAGGTAAAGTATAATAGACTAGGTACTCCTGTTCCATTTTTTATCATACCAGGGATGTCTACTAGACTCTTGTTTGCACAAATGTAAGTGAGTTATTGCTAATAATTACAGACCTACAATATAAAGGACCTGTCACAGCCAGTCTGCCAGAAAGCCGAGTCCGGCAGACAATTTTGAGTCAAGACTTCTTTCTAAGTCCACCGGATAGTCCGATCATGTGTACGTGGCATTAGTTGGTGAAGTAAAATTAGAAAAATATATACATAAAACTATTTTGCAGAAATAAAAAACTGATAATTGGCACGTGCATATGTATTCACCCCCTTTGTTATGAAGTCCATAAAAAGCTCTGGTGCAACCAATTACCTTCAGAAGTCACCTAATTAGTGAAATGATGTCCACCTGTGTGCAATCTAAGTGTCACATGATCTGTCATTACATATACACACATTTTTTGAAAGGCTCCAGAGGCTGCAACACCTAAGCAAGAGGCATCACTTACCAAACACTTCCATGAAGACCAAGGAACTCTCCAAACAAGTAAGGGACAAGGTTGTTAAGAAGTACAAGTCAGGGTTAGGTAAAAAAAATAACCAAATCTTTGACGATCCCTAGGAACACCATCAAATCTATTATAACCAAATGGAAAGAACATGACACAACAGCAAGCCTGCCAAGAGATGGTCGCACACCAAAACTAAAGGCCTGGGCAAGGAAGGCATTAATCAGAGAGGCAGCACAGAGACCTAAGGTAACCCTGGAGGAGCTGAAGAGTTCCACAACAGAGATTGGAGTATCTGTACATAGGACAACAATAAGCTGTATGCTCCATAGAGTTTGGCTTTATGGCAGAGTGGCCAGAAAAAAGCCATTACTTTCAGCAAAAAACAAAATTACATGTTTTGAGTTTGCCAAAGGCCATGTGAGAGACTCCTAAAATGTATGGAGGAAGGTGCTTTGGTCTGATGAGACTAAAATTTAACTTTTTGGCCATCAAAGAAAACGTTATGTCTGGCGCAAACCCAACATATCGCATCACCCAAAGAACACCATCCTCACAGTGAAACATGGTGGTGGCAGCATCATGCTGTGGGGATGTTTTCAGCAGTCAGGACTGGGAAACTGGTCAGAGTTTGAGGGGGAAAGATGGATGGTGCTAAATACAGGGATATTCTTGAGCAAAACTTGTACCATTCTGAGAATTATAGGGGTCTGATAATGTTGAGTTAATTATATATATATATAATATATATATATATATATATATATATATATATATATATATATATATAGACTGTCACTTTAAGAATTTGTAATATACTTTCTTGCTTCTTCTTAGACACAGAGTTTTCAGTCTATGATGACCTTCACTGCCTGATAAGAAGAAACAGTTTACTCCCTTTTCGTTTGCTCCGAGAAATGGATAGTCGTATCTAGCTGATCTGAACCAGTACCAAGATGGCTGAGCCCATGTTTTCTTTCACGTTCTATCAGTCACATGATGTAACCACCCATTTAACTGTTCCCTTGCTACTAAGAAGATATGAATGCTGATTGGAATAAACTATACGATCACACCTATAACGTGCCTAGTGCTTATGCATATTCATAAAGTATATATATTGTTAAACTTGATGTTTTTAAGCCAGAGACACTTCCTTCTTCATTCCGCCTGGTAGAGATGGAAGTCGGTCTGTGTTCTGTCTCTCCACTGCAGTGTTTGTATACAATAAAAGCACCTACTTATCTTATCTTAAGATCTGGACTCATTAGCTCATCGTCTTGTCTTGTTTGGAGACCCCTAAATAGGATTCAACATGCGTATGATTTGAGGCTAGGACGGAGGTTCACCTTCCAGCAGGACAATGACCCCAAGCATATTGCTAAAGCAACACTTGAGTGGTTTAAGAGGAAACATGTAAATCAGCCAAAACCCAGACCTCAATCCAATATAAAATCTGTGTGAGACTTAAAGATTGTTATCTACGAGTGCAAACCATTCAACTTGAAGGAGCTGGAACAGTTTTGCAAGGAGGAATAGGAAAAATCCCAGTGGTAAGATGTGGCAAGCTCATAGAGACTTATCCAAAGCGACTTGGAACTGTGATAGCTGCAAAAGGTGGCTCTACAAAGTATTGACTTTAGGGGGGTGAATTGTTATACACATTGACTTTTTCTGTTATTCAGTCCTATTTGTTGTTTGCTTTCCAATAAAAAAAAAAAAAATCTTCAAAGTTGTGAGCATGTTCTGTAAATTAAATTATGCAAATCATCAAACAATCCATGTTAATTCCAGGTTGTGAGGCAACAAAACATGAAAAATGCCAAGGGGGTGAATACTTTTGCAGGGCACTGTAGGACCAAGTGGATCAAAATGTGAAAAACAGAGGGTATGTGTATATCTCTCTCTATTTCTCCACCCCACCTGAATTGAAGAAACAAAAAACAAACCACATCATTCAATCCGTGAGGGCGTGTGGCTCTTAGCATATATCCAATGCAGTTCAAACTCAAGGAGACTTTTTGTTCCAGTCTCTTCCCCTTAGAATGGGATGGATGCGATCTAAAATTAAAAATTTGATCCGGGGAAAAATCCCCTGGTGAATCAAGGTGGTATGCCTACCCAGGGGCAGATCAGGATTACAGACCTGCATGCTTCTGATATGTCAGTAGGCTCTATTCCAAAAGGGGAGCTTTGTCTTCCTGATATAGAAGCAGCCACAGTCACACTTAAACTACCCCAAATGTCTTGCAGTTTGCAAAATGTCGAGGTTTAAAAGTTTGGCCATTGGGTAGTGTAGAACATTTGTTGGTATCCCTGTATTTACATAATGTATAATAGCCACATGAGCCGCACATAAAGGTGCCTTTGTATTTGCAATTATCCATGTCCTTGTCTCCCTTGTATTCACTTTTCACCAATCTAGAGGCAATTGATGTAGCTCTCCTAAAAGTGAAGAGAGGTGCCTCTGGAACCAGCCGGACCAGATTGGGGTCCATAGTGAGAATATGCCAGAATTGGAAATTATTTTTCTCCCTTTCTGTTGATATACACTCATAGTGTGCTTTATGTATTGGCCAAAGTTCAACAATTTTCCCCGTTTTTTGCCTATTGTTTTGTACTGCGTGCTTATTATGCAAAGACTGTGGAGTGGACTCCTCTATTATATATCTTGTGTTGTTTATGCACCTGCAATTGGTGCTGTAATTTGAAGGTTATCCAATTATTATTACAATGCAGATTGATTCTGCATGAGGGATTCACTATCCATTTCTTATAAAACGAATTATTTGTTTATTTATCAGCATTAGTAGTTGGTCATGGTATTGTTTGGCATTTGGTCAATGCCAGTTTCGTGTGTACCTGGCACGGCAGAGGGTCAATCCGAGGCCACTCAGGGATGTGGAGTCCACCACACCATCTGCGGACTATCTCACGCCCATCATATCCATGACGACCTCATCGTCACAAGATGCTTTACCGTGCTGGTGGGACATCGGTGCATCTCTGTGTTAGTTACACGCGCTGTGTTGGATACACAGTGCGCGTGCATGGCGGTAGTCGCACCTGCGCCGTGTGGAGGAGTGCCACATCCACATCCCAGGGGGCCCGCTCATGGGAAGCTGGGAGGAGACTGCAGACGATTGCAGATAAAGCTGCTTGTATGGGACCCGATTTATGGTGCCCTCACACTGGGATGGACAGGGCAACAGACAGGACATCTTTGGAGGAGCTGCTGATGGACCATGCCTATTGGGAACAAGCTGTTTAGATAACCTCACTACTACATACTTATGATTTTCAATTTGTTTATATCCAGTCTGTTTGCAATCCTTGATATACATTACCTTTACTTATTCTTTTTTTCTCTACTATATTTTTATACTTTTTTGGGGTGCCTTCTATCTTGGCAATGTCCATTTGAGACAGCATTTACCTACTGCATGGGTCCAAAAGCTTCCAAATAATCGACGTCCTTATCTGTCCATCTTCCTGTGAGTGACGTCACCATTGTACTTAGGTATGTTCAATTACTAGGTTTGGGTCTAACAATGGAGGGGGAATTGTTTCCTCTTTTTTTGTCCTTTTTCTGGACATTTAAATTTATCACGCTTTCTGTGTTTGTTTTCCCTTCCACACTCCTTACCTGCTGGGCCTCAGTACACACGTTAGTTTGCTGTTTGTTTGGCCTCCAGACTTCAGTGGGTTTGTTGGGTGTTACCAGGGGATATTTATCCCCTTACATTCCCTGGCCCCTCTCCCCCCTCTTTTTTTACAAAAGACAACCAAAAACTCAGTGGATGGGATGTGTGGGAGACTCTATGTCACAATGTCTTTCCTCTATTAATTACTGTGGATGCCCAAATGTACATGTAAAGTGATTATGATGTAAGTAGTGAAATGTGTATTCTGTGTATGATCACTTAGTAATTTCTGCTAGGGTGCTTTGGCTGACTACTCTGCATTTAAATTTCAGAGATACTGTACTCCCCGTGAAAACCCCAATGAAGGAGACAACATTTCATCTCTGAAACATCGTTGGGTTAAGGAAGTTGTATAATTTTTCTTTGCATTTTTGTGTATATTTAATTGTATCCATGGTTATGTGCTATATAATATTTGTTTCATTTACGGTATGTCAATAAATATTTTCTGTTTTTCTACAATCTTTTGTTTATGTGGTAGTGCCTATAAAGTCCCACCCCTAGGGGGTCTCTTTCTTTCCACATTAAAGGACCTGGACTTTCCCCACTTACTGGTCAAGTTTGAACATTCTGGCCAGCATGCACAGAGCTGCAGTCTGTGAGCTATGTGGTTCATCGTGATATGAACCTAAGTGGAAGTCGCCCGCACTCCGCACAAGAAAAAACTGCTCCTGGGACCCCTCCAAGAGGTAGTCGGGTCTGTTCCCGTTAAGGCTCACAAGAAGCTTCAAGGGGCCAAAGTAATGGTGGAACCCTGCAAGGAAGCAGTGGTGCCAGGGGAGTGGCTAGTTGCTTGCATTTTGACTAAATTTCACAAAGTAAAGGTCGTGGTTCAGCTCACCAACCTGGAAAAAAAAAAAATTCCACTTCCCAACTATGCCACTCTAGCAGACTTGCTACGCCCTGTCAGTGCATCTCATTAACTCATACTGGAGTAGAGGCCATTTGTGCTCCACTACAAACAGCCATGTCCTCATTGGAGAAGTCAATACAAGTTGCTGCTGGAACAACTGGACATTCTCTGTCAGGGCTATCCTCTACCGCAGCAGAGACTGCTTCACCAACTACTTGAAAAGCATCTACTGGTTTTTGCTGCCAGCCCAGAAGACTATGGCTATACCAAAGCCATTGATAAACCAATCTATACAGGGAATGTTCCACCTATTCGGGAGTGATACTGTTATATTCCTTCAGCTTTGTGCCATGTGGTCAAGGACTTGTTCTGCAATGTGCTACAGAGCAGGGTGATTTCAGAGAGTCATAGTCCATGGGCTGCTTCAGTAGTTCTGGTGCAAAAGAAAGTTTGAAGTTAACGGTATGCCCTTTGCCCGGAGCAATGACTTAAAATTTGAGAGTGTGCTAATCTGGTTGGATGATATCATTATCTTCTCCAAGACCTTTGAGGATCACCTGGACCAGATGTTGGTGAAAAATACCAAGAACAAATGGCACAGTAATCTGGAGCCCAAGTAGGAATGTACACCCTATCAGGTTGAACAACAACCCTTTCCTCAGACTCCAGTGAATGACGCAATCTCAGGGGTTCCTAATCCTGTCAGGAGATGTCTCCATCTCAACCTCCTGAGGCCTTATGTGTTAAGTGGCGACTGTTCAGACAAAACAGCAGGAGATAGGGAAATGATTTACCCTGTGAATGTCCCAGTTGTGCAGGAAGACCCTGTTGATTGGTACTTGCCTGCTCTCTTCCTTTAGCATCTGGCCTCTCCTAGTCTGGAAGCAGGAAGTCCCAGTTCAGGGACTACGGACAATTTAGCCACTGCTGTAAGTTCTACAGACTGTCCAGAAGTGACTGAGGATTCGGACTTGGACCCAGGTGATGGGTCTATGGAAGGCTCAACTGACCTCATCCACCTGTGGCCTCAAAGTCACAGCCAGAACAGGATTACCTGCAACCTGAATCCCCAGAGGACACCGGTCCTGTTGGGCCTTTGCAGTCTAACCACGGTTAGCTTCCAGCAAGATACTGTGATTATGTTGACCACATTCCGCCCCTCAAGACAGATGCTGTCGGCAAATCTGAGACCTGCTCTGCTACACATTGCTGTTACATACCAGGAGTATTCCCGGTCATGTGCCTTCCCATCGGGTTTGCTGCGAATTACTGGATTCTGCATTAATACAGGTTCTGTTCTCTGTAACTAGACTCTGTGTGTTTACTGCTGTCGCACCACACTTCACCTCTTCACCTCCCACATGTGGAATAGACTCCTTATGGAACTAGTTCTGGCCATCTCAGTGAATTTTTTTTTCAAAGAAGCTAGATGCATTCCTAAATGTTCAAAATATAACTGGGATATTGACAATTACAGGTAATAACACCAGAGATTGTTGATGTAGAGAATATCTGATTGCCTTTTGGGGATCATGTTGGAATTTTTTTCACTGTTGGAAAAAATTGCACCATGCTTTATAGGGCGTTTTTTCCTTCCTCTAAATTAACTATGAGTATAGGATTCTGTATACAGAGGGCTTCAATTTATTTATTTTTCTATTGGTTGAACTAGATGGACTTGTGTTTTTCTCCAGCCTAGCTATTTAAGTATCTTTGAGAAAAGCAAAGCCCATCAATATTGCTGATGCCCTCTGTGAATATAAGTAGTGAATGGAGGGTGCTGGATCACATTATCACAATCTGATTCAGCTGCCCATGAGAATTAGAATAAAAAATATATTTTCAAAAAAATTATCCTCATTAAACTTTCATGTACCAACAAGTACGGTATGTTGGATTTTATTAATGCTATTTGATGTTTATGCACATATTGCATGACCATTGAACACTATAATAGCAATATCAATGTGTCTTTGCAACTTTAAAGATGTGAAAATGTGATTGCTGCATCAAATCCTGTCTATTAAACCCAATTCAATTATATCTAAATGTTAAAGTAACCATTTACCCAAGTTCCTCCAAAGCCCCAACAAGGAGGAATAGCTCTAGAACTAAAGTGCTTAACCTTTAGTTGAGCGCTTATGAAAAGCTATTTCTAGGCCTCTCTATATATTATGTTCTTATGAGTAAGCAAAAGTAGTTTGTGTTCATCCATAAACATGTCAGTAATGTCATGACTAATCCTACAGAATGACGCACAGGTAGTTCTCTCATAAATGATTTTCTTTACATTAACTCCAGAGTACATTGCATACTAGCTGCAGACTATTTGTGTCACTAAAGCTGAATCAGATCTTTAGTGCCCTTAGAATAAGTATAGAGCAAAGGATGTGAGTCTACATAGGAATGATATATGCCAAATGGTTTCTACTGAAAAAAAATAAATGTAGCTTTTAATGTATGTTTACTTTAATACGGTATGTTTAAGAGCCATCTGAAGGATCTTTCTGTAAAAAAAAAAAAAAAAAAAAAAAAAACACAGGACAAAGTAAAAAATAAAATAAAAATAAAGTCAAAGATTTATACTACACTCTTATGCTGCGTACACACGACCGGTTTGCCCATCGGAATAAACTCCCAAGGTTTTTCCGACAGAGTTCCCGCTGAAACTGTTTTGCATACACACGATCACACCAAAGTCTGATCGTTAAGACGTGGTGACGTACAACACGTACGACGGGACTAGAAAAATTTTCTATTTCTAGGCTCTAAGGAATTTTTTGTAAAAATAAGTCAGATGAGGCATACACATGATCGTATTATATGAGGAAAAGCTTCTGTCTGACTTTTTATGTCGGACATTCAGCTCGTGTGTACGCAGCATTAGTGTACTATTAATTTAAACTGATGAAAAAAGGGATGTACAGTATATAGTGCACTCACATGTAGTAGATATGACACAGGCTTCCAGTAGATGGCATCCTTCTGTTGGTCGCCAATGGGAAGTACAGGGTATATGAATAAAGGGCTTCTACTGGTGGATGCCCTGAAAAACAGGAACAGTGCAAGATGAAAAAAGTAAAATACAAGGAGAGAGCACATCAATCTCATTTGTAGTAACCGATAAAATACCGATAAAATAGGAAAAAAAACACGAAATCACTCACATGTAATAAGTAAGGCTCAGTTCACACTGCTGTGACATGGGATCAATCCAACTTGTGATACCCTAATTTACTTGACACGTCAAATGCAATGCAACCCCCATCAAATCATTCTCTGCAGCTATTACCTTTTGTACCACCACCCCCCCCCCCCCCTTTAGAATGTAAGCTCTATGTGCAGGGCCCTCCTGTACCTTTTGTATTGAACTGTACTGTAATTGTGTTGTCCCCCCTATACATTGTAAAGCACTGCGTAAACTGTTGGCGCTCTATAAATCGTGTATTATAATAATAATAATAATGTTTGAGAGCCGTCTTTACTGATGCTTTAACAGTCACTGAGACTTTAGAAAAGGCTCCTGCACTTCTTTGGTTTGACTTGGGTGCAATTTCAGCCATTGTAAGGCTCCCAAATTTCACCCAAGTTGAATCAAGTTGGAAGGAAGTCGCAGGGCAAAGTGGCATGAATTTGCATTTGCAGCAGTGTGAAATGAGCCTAAAGGCAAAGGCATTACTCAAGAAGCAGGCGGTGTCCTTCTATCTGCGTCAATGGACAGGCACAAAGAGGATAGATACAGGTCTTGTTGTGCCGCCATCAGTACAGCCTGAGTTAGCTCTTCCTAGATGATTTTACACTGCTACCTGTTGATGTGTTCCACCAGTAGAAGCTCTTCATCCATCCTATATGTGCCTTTTCATTGGCCAGCCCAGCTATATTAATTCACAGGGCTCCCAGCATAAGCCTTACTAATTAAACAGCAGCACAAATGAAGAGAGGAAACAAGCCGTCACCAACCTCACTGTATTGATTGACAGAGTTCAAAGCAGGAGTCTCATTTTTAAAACAGCAACAGAAATGGAGAAAACAAAGACTTGCCCCCCAACACACACTCATGTGTAAAGGGATGTTGTGCGGTTATGTGATCACAGAAAAAGTAATATTAAAAAATAAAATAAAATTATTATATTACACACACACACACACACACACACACACACACACACACACACACACACACACACACACACACACACACACACACACACACACACACACACACACACACACACACACACAGTGCTTTGATAAAGTATTCATACTCCTTGACATTTTCCAAATTTTTACACGTTACAACCAAAAACTTGGGATTTTATGTGATAGGCCAACACAAAGTGGCACATAATTGTGAAGTGGAAGGAAAATGATAAATGGTTTTACATTTTTTACAAATAAATATCTGAAAAGTGTGGCATGCATTTGTATTTAGCCCCCTTCTCTGATACCCCTAACTGAAATCTAGTAGAACCAACTGAATTCAGAAGTCACCTAATTAGTAAATAGAGTCCACCTGTGTGAAAGGTATAGTTGAAAAAAGCCATAAGAAGTTCCATATGCAGTTTGTGAGAAGCCATGTGGGGGACACCGCAATCATTTGGAAGAAGGCGCTCTGGTCACATGAGACCAAAATTTAACTTTTTGTACAAAGAGCACAACGCTATGTGTGGCGGAAAACTAACAATGTACATCACCCTGAACACACCATCATCACAGTGAAACATGGTGGTGGCAGCATCATTTTGTGGGGATGCTTTTCTTCAGCAGGGACATGGAATCTGGTCAGAGTTTATGGGAAGATGGATGAAGCCAAATACAGGGCAATCTTAGAAGAAAACCTGTTATGCCCTGTACACACTCGGAAATTCCGACTTAAAAGGTCCGATCGGATTATGTTGTCAGAAAATCCGATCGTGTGTGCTTCAGGTCAGAAGAAGGAGGCCACTCCTCCGAAACATGTAGTCACGGAAACAGTCTGATACACAGCCTAGGAGTCAGCACGCACGCTGAGAGACCCTCCCCCTGGCCGCGAGTGATGTCATCCACAGCCGGCTGATCCGAGCGTGTGAGACGCAGAGAGGGATAGTGTATCCATAACAAGCAGGCTAACTGAATGACTGGTTAGCCCCGCTGCAAGCCACTATAGGGAACAGGAAAATCGGGAGATAAGGCAGCCGTGGAGGCTCTTGATTTCAATGTCATAACAACATCGGCAATTTGTGAGTGTGATACTTGGCTTTTTACTTATTTATCAAATTTAATAAATATTAATGCACTAGGGCTGGTGTGCGCTCTCTCTTACTCTGTACTTTATACATTTGTCTGCCACCCAGTGGATTTCAGAAAGAGCAGCAACGCCCGGAGTGGATTGAATACTTTTATTATTAGATGCACCCTAGTGGAACTGTATAGGTGGGGACAGCGCCGTTCTTGATTTGGCTATACAATTTTGCAATGTAAAGTAGTGAGTGTACAGCTTGTATAATGTAAATTTTCTGTCCCCTCAAAATAACTCAACACGCAGCCATTAATATCTAAACCACTGGCAACAATTGAGTACACCCCTAAGTGAAAATGTCCAACTTGCAGCATCTCTTTACCGCAACTAAGCTGACAATAGCGCGGGCATGGAGAACCCCGGCCCTTAGCTTTGAGGCAGTCAAAAACCGTTTGAATGATGTCATGGCCAATGAAAAACTGTCCTCTGTTCTCTCTGACACTCATACCAAATTTCTTAGAGTCTGGCAACCCTGGATAGAGTACCACCATTCTCCTAGATTTGATGTTACCTTGCTGTCGCTGTAGGGGCCCAGTGGTGCGCACCCCGTAAGCCCGTCCTCCTCCTCTTCATTCCCCCCCTCCCCTTTCTTACCTCCCTCTCTTCCCTCTGGACCCCTCTATTCCCCCTGCTCTTGTCTCTTCACCTTTCCCCTCTTTCATTCCCTCCCCCTTTTTTTCCTTTTCTCTCTTTTCCTTTTCTCTTTTTTCCATCTTTCCACTTTATCAGATATGATTACTATAGGCTTCAGGCAAACTCCAGGCCAGGCCTGTGCTACATCTATGTGAAACCTAGGGTTTCTCCTGATTCAGTGAATGTGTACACGGTTAGAAGAAAATCTGTTTGAATTATACTTAACTGAAACTACCTGTACCGAAATCCAATTGTAAGCCTATTGTATTGACTCATAACCTTGTTACTTCTCAATAAAATCTTTGTAAAAGAAAATGTCCAACTTGGGTGCAAAGTGTCAATATTTTGTGTGGCCACCATTATTTTCCAGCACTGCCTTAACCTTCTTGGGCATGGAGTTCACCAGAGCTTCACAGGTTGCCACTGGAGTCCTCTTCCAGTTCTCCATAATGACATCACGGAGCTGGTGGATGTTAAAGACCTTGCGCTCCTCCACCTTCCATTTGAGGATGCCCCACAGCTCAATAAGGTTTAGATCTAGAGACATGCTTGGCCAGTCCATCACCTTTACCCTCAGCTTCATTAGCAAGGCAGTGGTCATCTTGGAGGTGTGTTTGGGGTTGTTATCATGTTGGAATACTGCCCTGTGGCCCAGTCTCCGAAAGGAGAGGATCGTGCTCTGCTTCAGTATGCCACAGTACATGTTTGCATTCATGGTTCCCTCAATGAACTGTAGCTCCCCAGTGCTGGTAGCACTCATGCAGGCCCAGACCATGGCACTCTCACCACCATGTTTGACTGTAGGCAAGGCACACTTGTCTTTCTACTCCTCACCTCATTGCTGCCACACACGCTTGACACCATCTGAACCAAATACGTTTCTCTTGGTCTCATCAGACCACAAAAACATGGTTTCAGTAATCCATGTCCTTAGACTGCTTGTCTTCAGCAAGCTGTTTGCAGGCTTTATTTGCATCATCTTTAGAAAAGGCTTTCTTCTGGGAGGACAGCCATGCAGACCAATTTAATGCAGTGTGCAGGGTATGGTTTGAGCACTGACAGGCTTACCCCCCCCCCCACCCCTTCTTGGGCCCAGGTTGGATATTTTCACTTAGGGGTGTACGCACTTTTGTTGCCAGCGGTTTAGACATTAATGGCTGTGTGTTGAGTTATTTTGAGGGGACAGCAAATTTACACCGTTATATAAGCTGTACACTCACTACTTTACATTGTAGTACAGAGTCATTTCTTCAGTGAGTCACATGAAAAGATATAATAAAATATTTACAAAAATGTGAGGGGTATACTCACTTTTGTGAGATACTGTATCTACAGTATTTATATTAGGTCTGTTACTGATTCAAATTTTCCTGTTCGATTAATCAATTTTTTTTTATCGATTAATCGTCTAATTTCGATTTAATTATAACGCACATACAGATCCAACTACTTTTAGCTGATCTCCTTGCATTGCAACTCTGCATTAGTCAGTGGTAAATGTGGTATACACTATATACAATCACCCGACACTAGTTAGTTTTCACAATCTATGATTTAACTTCATAGTTCACAAAAATACGGTTTAAATTACAACTGTAGCACTGACATAAGTAATTTTTTTTATTAAACTTTAAGAAAATCGTAGAAAGTTAGTTTAACTTTAATTATAAAACTTATCTAGCATATTGATTGTCAGCCACTTTATAGTAGGCAAGTAGGCATCACTTTAGCCAGTCACGCAGACATACCAGAGTGTTTACATTTTGTTTGTTTTTTACAACAATGTTAAAAACGGAGGTTATCAAATTTGCCTACACTTAGCTCACTAAATGATCCCAGTTAACCACATCCATATTTACCATCACTGTCCAGGTTGTCCGGTGACGTCAGGGACATCAACGTCACCGGACTCCTCCCCTTTCTCTTCATTAGCAGACAAAGGCACTTGGGGAAGGGGGGAGTAGTCAGGTGACATTTATGTCCGCGACGTCACCGGATCTCCGATGGAACTCTCTGAAGACCCGGAAGCCGGTGGAGAGGTGAGTACCAATCAAAAGAATTTTAATCGATCAAAAAAATTTATGATTAATCAAGGAATTAATCTTTAATTTTCCCAGCCCTATATATATATATATATATATATATATATATATATATATATATATATATATTTTAATAGGGTAAATAATGCAATATGCTGCACTTCCCATAAATAGAGCTTTCTTGTGGTGGTATTTGATCACCTCTGTGTTTTTTTTTTTTTTTTGCCCTATAAACAAAAAAAGAGCGACAATTTTGAAAAAAAAAAAAACAATATTTTTAACTTTCTGCTATAATACATAAAAAAAAAACAACAAAAAAAACACATACAAATCAATGGCAATAAAGATAACAGAAGAGTTAGTGAGATAAGACAGAGGGAGAGCTATGGAATGGAGGGGAGGTTGCTAGTCACAGAGGGGGTTGTAAAACTTTAGTATAATGAGTAAGGAAACCTATATCTAAATTCAGGCCATTATGTGAGAAAGAGTCTGTTTTTGACCAACACAATTTAGATAAAAGTGATCTTATCCAGAGGTAAAGGAAGAATATTTTAGAAGATAAGCCAAATCGTTGTTGCAGGTAGGAAAAGGAATGTAGTCCTGATGACGAAAGAAGCATTCCTATGTTGTTGATACCAGCCTTTATCCAGTCTGAGAGGGGTAGATCTCGTGCTAAAATTCATATGGAGTCAGTAGGTAGTAATGAGAGTGTGTCAGATGACAGTCCTGTGTTGAGTTGGGAAATTGCCGCCACATCCTTTGAGAAGCAGTGATAGTGCCAAGTGGCGCATTGGTTTGAGATTGAGCCAGGTGGCAGATAGAATGAGTTTAGGGACTGCAAGGAGTGTGGTAGCTTATATTTGTTTACAAGTTGAGTGCTAGTCTGCTGACCACCACGTTTTTAGCTGGTCTAAAATTGTTGCACGGTAGTATGCTTGGATGTCAGGTGCTCCCAAAACTCCTTGTTGGACAGGGTCAGGAGTATAGTCTTTTTCACCTTGGGGCGTTTTCATTGCCAGATATAGTTATTGACAATCCCTTGAAGTTTTCTTATTTGAGTTTGCACAACGGGGAGAGGAATTGTATGAAATAGATACAGGATATGTGGGAGTAAATACATTTTACAATACAATCCTTCCAGCCCAGGAGGCAGGTATATGGCTCAATTCCTTAGACAACTCCATGAGCTTGCCTACGAGGTCCTTAAAGTTAGTACTTAATAAGATATGGCTCAGAAATGTTAATTGAATTCCCAAGTAGGGGAGGAAGGAGTTGGGAGCCCATGCAAAAGTAGATTAGGCTGAGATGGTATTAGTAGTTTTGTGGTCTAAGCCTAGGTTGAGAATGAAGGATTTACTATGGGTTAGTTTATATAGGGATATTGAGCTAAATGAGTCTTAGATGTGTTGGACTGCAGGAAGGGTTACTTTGGGATTTGTCAAAGCTATAATGTCATCATCGGCATAAAGGCCAATTTTATATTATGTGTCCCCAACCTTAATTCCTGAGATCATTGGATCAGATTTTATGGCCTGCGCCAGTAGTCCCATTATCATGGCAAATATCAAAGGGTGCAGCAGGCAGCCTTGTCTGGACCCATTGTTGATTTTAAAGGGGCTTGACACAATGCCAGAGGTCCAGACGCGTGCACTCGTCTGAGTGTATAGGCCTAATACGGTCAATAGAAATGTTCCTGAGATTCCAAATTCATGAAGTACTGCCTCCATGTAAGGTCAATAGACTCTGTTGAATACCTTCTATGCATCCAGAGACAGGAAGAGAGAAGGTGTTCAATTATATTCCGCCCAATGTATGAGGTCTAGTCTAGTATCATCTGAGGCTTGCCTGCCTGACACAAAACCAACTTGGTCTGCGTGGATAATTTGGGGGATGACTGTCGAAAGGCTATGTGCCAGGAATTTAGCATACATTTTCGTGTCTGTGTTGAGGAGTGAGACTGATCAATAGTTGGTGTGGTTGTCCATGTTTTTTCTGGTTTTGGAAGGGTGACTACTAATGCTTCCAGGGATTCTTTGGGGATGTTGCCTGTGGATGCAAATTGGTTATAGGTGTTGCATAGATGAGGGGCAAGAGGCACAGAAAATCGTTTGTATTATTCATTGGGAAGAATTGTCACTTTATTTCATTCTATCACAATATTGCATGGTTATTTATTATTTTCACGTATTGCCCTATTATCACTTTATAAGTATTATTTTATAGTATAATATTTTAGTATTCAGGCTCACACTTCTGACAGTGCAGCATATATATACTTGATTTGATTACCCCTGCATGCTGTGTGAGACGTGTAACGCTTGCAGCTGATTCAAAAGTGAAAAGAGATATTACTGGTTTTATAGTTAGTGAAGGCTCACAGGACGTTTTATATAAGATTGTGTGGAACTTGAGGTCACCCTTATTCGGAAAGGGGTACCATTTGTATGTGGACAATTATTACACGAGCGTGCCACTTTTTAGTCACTTATTTGATCATTACATGTGGCACTGTGTGATCTAATCGCCGGGGCTTACCCCAGTAGCTTGTAGATTCCCATCTTAGACTGGGGAGTAGTGATGGACGAACTTCTGACGGGACGCGAACGTGGCCGATAGCTCACGAACCGTAACTTTCGCGGCGGGCCCCATTGACTTCAACGGGAGGCGAACTTTACAAACCTACAGGTCAAATTTGCAGCCACAAAATAATTACTAGCTGTGCACACATAGTCCCACCACATGGCCAATGACATAACACATGTATGAGGGGAATCTGGGATCGACAACTACAAGCATTCTTTTGTGAAATTCTGACAATTCAGGACTCAGGAGCGCAAGAAGGCAATGGAGGAGAGGGAAGGTCAGGGTAGGCTAAGAAGAGGGTGCAGGAGATGATCACCATCACCATGATATAGAGCACTGACACCTGCACCGTGATAGAGTGATCTGACACCAGCACCGTGATAGAGAGCACTGACATCAGCACCGTGACATAAAACACTGACATCAGCACCGTGATATAGAGCACTGACACCTGCACCGTGATAGAGTGATCTGACACCCGCATCGTGATAGAGAGCACTGACATCAGCAGCGTGACATAAAGCACTGACACCCGAATCGTGATATACAGCACTGACACCTGCACCGTGATAGAGAGCACTGACATCAGCAGCGTGACATAAAGCACTGACACCAGCACCGTGATATACAGCACTGACACCTGCACCGTAAGCAGCCCCAGGAGGAAGTCAGCATAGCACAGGGATGGTGGGAGCCCCTCATAATGAGCATAGCACAGGGATTGTGGGAGCCCCTCATAATATGCACAGCAGAGGTACAGCCCCAGGAGAAAGTCAGCATAGCACAGGGATGGTGGGAGCCCCTCATAATAAGCAGCCCCAGGAGGAAGTCAGCATAGCACAGGGATGGTGGGAGCCCCTCATAATATGCACAGCAGAGGTACAGCCCCAGGAGGAAGTCAGCATAGCACAGGGATGGTGGGAGCCCCTCATATTAAGCAGCCCCAGGAGGAAGTCAGCATAGCACAGGGATTGTGGGAGCCCCTCATAATGAGCATAGCACAGGACGGTGGGAGCCCCTCATAATATGCACAGCAGAGGTACAGCCCCAGGAGGAAGTCAGCACAGCACAGGGATGGTGGGAGCCCCTCATAATAAGCAGCCCCAGGAGGATATCAGCATAGCACAGGGATGGTGGGAGCCCCTCATAATAAGCAGCCCCAGGAGGAAGTCAGCACAGCACAGGGATGGTGGGAGCCCCTCATAATGAGCATAGCACAGGGATGGTGGGAGCCCCTCATAATGAGCATAGCACAGGGATGGTGGGAGCCCCTCATAATATGCACAGCAGAGGTACAGCCCCAGGAGGAAGTCAGCACAGCACAGGGATAGTGGGAGCCCCTCATAATAAGCAGCCCTAGGAGGATGTTAGCATAGCACAGGGATGGTGGGTGCCCCTCATAATAAGCAGCCCCAGGAGGAAGTCAGCACAGCACAGGGATGGTGGGAGCCCCTCATAATGAGTATAGCACAGGGATGGTGGGAGCCCCTCATAATATGCACAGCAGAGGTAAAGCCCCAGGAGGAAGTCAGCACAGCACAGGGATTGTGGGAGCCCCTCATAATAAGCAGCCCCAGGAGGAAGTCAGCACAGCACAGGGATGGTGGGAGCCCCTCATAATAAGCAGCCCCAGGAGAAATATGACACCACTCAATCTCTTCAAACAGGAGGGTATGGGCATATAGTACGGTGTGCTTTTTTTGTACAAGAAAGTGTGACAAATGAAGAAAGAAGGTCTGTGTGCTCAATTAAAAAAATTTTTTATAGACATGTACATGGTCTACTGGTGACATGTGTTGAATTCCTCTGAGATCCATGCCTCATTTATTTTTAGAAATGTGAGGTAGTTAACACTATCGTGAGCTAGGCGAGTACGCTTATCGGTCACGATCCCCCCTGCTGCGCTGAACGTCCTTTCGGACAGGACACTGGACGAGGGGCAAGCCAACAGTTCGATTGCAAATTGGGCAAGCTCTGGCCAGAGGTCAAGCCTGCCCACCCAGTAGTCCAGGGGTTCATCACTCCTCAGAGCGTCCACATCGGCCGTTAACCCGATGTAGTCGGACACCTGTCGGTCTAGGCGTTCCCTGATGCTGGATCCAGATGACACCTGTTGATGGGTCGGCTGAAAGAATGACCTCATATCCGAAGTCACCAACACGTCTTCAAACCGGCCTCTTCTTGCAGGCGCTGTTGGATTGGTACCTGCAACTCCTTCTCTGGGAGTGGGAATTGCTCCTCTGCCAGCGCACGCAAAAGCAGAATGCAGAATTTCTCGAAGCAAGGCCTGGAAATGCTCCATTCTAACAGCCCTCTGTGACGACGGTAACATTTCCGCCATTTTGTGTTTGTACCGGGGGTCTAAGTACGTTGCCACCCAGTACTGGTCCTTGACCCTTATGCTTTTTATATTGGGGTCCATATTAAAACACTGGAGCATGAAGGCCCCCATTTGCACTAAACTGGAAGCGGTGTGGTGGCCTGGCTCCTGCTCATCATCCAGGATAATGTCATCCTCTTCATTCTCCTCTCCCCATCCACGCACAACAACAGGGATCCCAGAAAGGTTTAAAGCATGCTCTTCTTGCTCCTCCTCATCTGCCCCGGCACCATCCTCCTCTGACTCCTCTTCAGACTCCTGTTGTTCACTTGTCTCAGATAGAGTAGCCCCCCCTGGGAATTCATCCAGCATTGCGACTTCCTCATCTTCCCGCTCCTGCTCCTCCACTGCTTGATCAATGACACAACACAATGCACGCTCCATAAAGAAGGCATAAGGTACCATGTCACTGATGGCACCATGGCTGCGACTGACCAGTTTGGTGATCTCCTCAAATGGCCGCAGAAGTCTGCATGCGTCGCGCATGAGCAGCCACTGGCGCGGTGAAAAAAAACAGCTCCCCAGAACCTGTTCTGCCGCAGAGTTCATACAGGTAGACGTTAACTGCACGTTTCTGCTGGAGCAGCCTATCAAGCATATAGAAGGTTGAGTTCCATCTCGTCGGGCAATCGCAAATAAGACGTCTGACCAGCAGATTGTGTCGCCGCTGAATGTCAGCAAGGCGAGCCATGGCCGTGTAAGATCTTCTGAAATGGGCCGAGATTTTCCTTGCCTGCCGCAAGATGTCCTGGACCCCAGGGTATTTGACAATGAATCGCTGCACAACCAAGTTTAAGACGTGTGCCATGCATGGCACGTGCGTAATTTTGCCCTGTTTCAATGCGCTAAGCAGATTGGCACCGTTGTCACACACCACTTTACCAACTGTCAAATTGAGCGGTGTTAGCCACTGATCTGCCTGTGAACGCAAAGCTGAAAGGAGTGCCGGCCCAGTGTGGCTCTTGGCTTCCAGACACAACAGACGCAGCACTGCATGGCAACGTCTCACCTGGCATGTCGAATAGGTTCTGGGGAACTTGGGCGGGGCAGCGGAAGAGATGCTAGCAGCGGAAAAGGAGGAGTCAGCCGAGGAGGAGAGGGAGGAGGATGGAGTAGGAGGAGGAGGAGAAGAAGAGCCAGGCCTGCATGCAATCTGTGGCGGTAAAACCAAATCTACACGGGTGCCATGGGTTACATGCTTGACGGCTGTCAGAAGGTTCACCCAGTGGGCAGTAAAAGTGATATACCTTCCCTGCCCGTGTTTGCTAGACCACGTGTCTGTGGTCAGATGTATCTTGGCACCGACACTGTGTGCCAGAGATACATTCACTTGCCGCTGAAAATGGCCATATAGATCTGGGATGCCCTTCTGTGAGAAATACTTCCTTCCTGGGACCTTCCATTGTGGTGTTCCAATGGCCACAAATTTTCGAAAAAGGCCTCCGAGTCCACCAGTTTATATGGCAGTAGTTGGCGGGCTATCAGTTCTGACAAGCCAGCCGTCAACCGTTGGGCAAGAGGGTTATCCGGCGTCATCATTTTTTTACGCTCGAACATTAGGCCCACGGAAGCCTGCCTTTTTGCAGAAAAACGTGAGCTTGGCGTGATGGAAGGTGGAGTGGAGGACAATTGTGAGGAGAGAGGAGAAGGAGAAGTAGAAGACGAGAATGGACGGTGAGAGCCTGGAGTGTGGCTTTGTGTGTTCCGTTGCTCCCACTGGGCTCGGTGATGGCAGCTCATGTGCCTTTTAAGGCGGCCATCCGTAGGTGAGTGTTGGGCTTACCACGACTAATGCGTTGACTGTAAAGATTGCAGATGGCAACACTATTGTCAGCAGCGGACACGTTAAAAAAAGCCCACACTGCGGAGCCATGTGCCGGCGTCCTGGGAGCGCCAGATGTGACCGTACATGGTCGATGACTCACTCCTGATACATTAGCAGTCTGCTTTGTCCCTCATGTGCAATGTAAGTTATTTATGCTTCTCCTCCCTATCTGCTGGTCCATATCTCCCTCTGAACTCCCCTCCTCTTCCTCTCTTGTGGGCACCCACGTGACATCCCTAGACACGTCATCATCGACGTCACCTTCCCCACCACTATAAGTAGGGATCTCGGAGTAGGCAGCAACACCAGGGACCAACCTCCTCCTTGGGCTGATCTGGGTACTGTCGTCAGACTGCTGAGTGGCGGTTGTTGCTACCTCCTTTTCCTGATCCAATGCCAAGAGTGGCTGCGCATCAGAAATGTCTTGATATGGATCAGAAAATAATTCCTGTGACTCAAGCGGAAGGTATGTGGTGGTGGTGGTGGTGTTGTTGGTGGTAGTGTCTTTGGGGGTGCACATAGCAGAGAGTGAAGAAGAGGGTGCAGATCGAGAGGATGAGGAGGGTGCACAAGAGTAAGGCCGAGTGAGCCACTCAACCAATTCTGGTGCTTCCTTTGACGTAATCGCACGCACCTTCTGCAATTTCCCACTTTGGCTCAAGCCTGTTGCTCCTGCCCTACCCCTACCACCCCTGCGGAAGGGCCTGCCTCTTCCTCTGCCTTTCATTTTCTAAATTACCCTGTGACAAAACTCTCTACAGAAGTGCAGTATGTATGTGGAAGAAGGTATATAACACCCCGCTTCAATCTGTTGTTTTTGGGGGCCACTGGTCTATCACACCAGTTACAATACTTGTTTTTTTGGATTGCGTTTGTCACTCTTTGTAGTATCGCTGCAGAACCGCTCAGCAGTCACAATGCTGCACAGGGGAAACGCACTATACTATGCTTTCTATATGTGCAAGTATTTTATACGTGTATTACACAACTTTATACTGCACACCAAATAGTACACCTATACCAGTCCTTAAGGACCTTTGTGGAACTAGTAGGTTGTGATTAGCAGACTGTACCTCAGTCCCTATACTGATAAAGGACTGCTGCAGAATAGGGCAGCAGTCAGCAGTAGTGCACATCAACCCTATATATTGTGGACCTATACCAGTCCTTAAGGATTAGCAGACTGTACCTCACTCAACCTTATATACTCTAGTACACTATACCTTACCAGTCCTTAGAAGGACCTTTGTGGAACTAGTAGGTTGTAAATAGCAGACTGTACCTCAGTCCCTATACTCATAAAGGACTACTGCAGCAGAAGGGCAGCAGTCAAGTATAATATTCTTTCTATATTTGGAAGAAATAATATTATACGTGTACAACCCTATTACCATACCAGTCCTGAAAAGGACCTTTGTGGACCTAATAGTAACAGCTAATGATTAAACTGACTGTCCCTCACTGCTACACATAGCTTCCTGTCTGTCCCTATTTAAACTTACAAAACACAGGCTGCTGCAACAATAACTTGAATAGCACTGCACTCAAAAACTATATCCTGTACTACTACACCATACCAGTCCTGAAAAGGACCTTTGTGGACCTAATAGTAACAGCTAGTGATTAAACTGACTGTCCCTGCTGCACACAGCGTCCTGTCCATCTCTGCACTGACAAAAGACAGGCTGCTGCAACAATCACTTGCACAGCAGTGCACTCAACCCTATATCCTGTACTACACCTATACCATACCAGTCCTTAAAAGGACTTTTGTGGACCTAATAGCTAGCGATTTGGGTCACTGCAGTCTCTCCCTGCTCCACACAGCAACCTCTCCCTATAGTGACAGTAGGAAGAATGTAAAATGGCCGCCGGATCGGATCTATTTATAAGTTAGGGGGAATGTCCAAGTGTCCATGTGCTGTAATGTCTCAATTGGCTGTCCTGTACCACATGATGGATCTGTCATCATAGGTCAAAGTTATTTTACACAGTAAACACGTAAGTCCGCCGGGCGAACAGCGGCAATAGTTCGCCGATCGGGCGGACCGCGAACTGCCGAAATTCGCTGCAAACCGACCGCCGGGCGAACCGTTCGGCCATCCCTACTGGGGAGAGAGCCTGTTTGAAGTGTAATAACTTGCTCGCTATGAAGTGGAGGGATAATAAGAATGATTTTGTTCTGTCCTCCCTTCATGCAGACACGACGGTGCAAATTCCTATGGCGACTGGTGTTGTGGAGAAACCCCTCTGTGTCCACGACTAGGGATGAGCTTCGTGTTCGAGTCGAACAAACGTTCGACTCGAACATTGGCTGTTCGTCCGTTCGGCGAAGTCCGAACATTTTGGTCCGTTCGCGCCAAATTCGTGTGGCGCTCACGGCCCACAATGCACTGCGATGGCGCAGTGCATTGCTGGCTCATGATTGGCCAAGCATGCACTGTGACCCCGCATGCTTGGCCAATCGCAGCGCCAGCAGCGAGGAGAGCCATGATTGGCCACAGGCAGGATGCCTGTGGCCAATCATAGCTCAGGCTGTGTAGTGCACGCCCCACACTATATAAGGCCGCCAGCGCGGCGGCCTTGTGTAGTGTGTTGGAGTCTGAAGCAGTGGGTGTTCTGTGTACCTTCAACACAGTACACACCGATCGTTTTCGGCCGATTTTTGATCTTGCTGTTGTGTAGTGGTTATTGTCTGCCTGCCCTGACCGCAGTATACACCGCTATATTCACCTCACCTATATAGCTAGTGATCTATCTTTTATAATAGAGCTTGCAGTCAGTAGTGTTAGGAGATAGTGCGTGCTGTCTGCGTGCTCTGTACCCAGTACATACCGCTATATCCACCTACATAGCTCTTCTCTATTTGAGACCACTTGCCATCTGCAGGAGTTATTGGAAGTTGTGTGTGCCTCCAGCACAGCACAGTATACATCTGTATATACCCCTTTATCTCTGGTGTTTTATAATAAAGGCATCTGCAGGAGTTAGTGGGTGTTCTGTGTACCTTCAACACAGTACACACCGATCGTTTTCGGACGATTTTTGATCTTGCTGTTGTGTAGTGGTTGTTGTCTGCGTGCCCTGACGCAGTATACACCGCTATATTCACCTCACCTATATAGCTAGTGATCTATCTTTTATAATAGAGCTTGCAGTCAGTAGTGTTAGGAGATAGTGCGTGCTGTCTGCGTGCTCTGTACCCAGTACATACCGCTATATCCACCTACATAGCTCTTCTCTATTTGAGACCACTTGCCATCTGCAGGAGTTATTGGAAGTTGTATGTGCCTCCAGCACAGCACAGTATACATCTGTATATACCCCTTTATCTCTGGTGCTCTATAATAAAGGCATCTGCAGGAGTTAGTGGGTGTTGTGTGCCTCTAGCACAATATACACTACCCAACTGCTTTTTTACCCAACTCCCTTCAGGCCATTACCATGTCTGGAAGGCCAGCAAGGAGAGGCAGACAGGCGCAAGCCGATAAAAGAGGGCAAGCAGGCTCTGTGTCTAGGGACAACAGTGCTGGTCGTGGACGCGGTGCATTGTCATCAGCACGTGGCCATGGGACACGCTTGTCCTTCTTTTCGGCAGCTGGACATGTTGAACCGCAACATGCCAACGACTTGGTAGAGTGGATGACCAAGCCCTCTTCATCCTCCTCATCCTCTCTCACCCAGTCTCAGGGTACTAGCAAAGCAGCTGCCAACGCATCGTCTTCCCTCCTCTCAATGTCATCATCAGTGACTCCTTCCCTAGACCCACCACGTCCTCCTGAGGAGTCTCCTGAACTCTTTGAGCACAGTGTTGGGTACATGCTCCAGGAGGATGCCCAGTGTTTTGTGGGCTCTGATGATGACACTCAGCTAGAGGAAGGCAGTAGCGTGAGCGCAGAGAGAGCGGATGCTCAAGAAGGACAGCAATCTGGCAGTCATGTTCCACAAGCTGCAGCATACTGCCAGGTTTGCTACAGTGATGAAGAGGGAGGGGATGATGAGGGCACTGACTCCACGTGGGTGCCTGGAAGGAGAGAGGAGGAGGAGGAGGAGGAGGCACATGTCCAACGAGGCAGGATGCCCTCCGGGGGCCAGCTTAGGGGCAGCACACCGACTGAATCACACCGCAGAGCTCCGCCTGTGCAGAGCGCTGCCTCTGCGCGTTATTCTAAAAGTTCTTTGGTGTGGGCCTTTTTTGAGACGAGTGCATCAGATCGCACCACTGCTATTTGCAACATATGTCTCAAGTGTATCTCGCGTGGCCAAAACATCAGCCGCTTGGGCACCACATGCTTGACCAGACATATGTTGACCTGCCGTGCAGCTCGTTGGCAAGCGTACCTCAAAGACCCACACCAAAGAACAAAGCGGACCTCTCCTTGCTCCTCTTCAGCTGGCATCTCCAACCCCACTAGACCTTCAGTCCTCTCTGAAACCTGCTCTGAGAGGAATGAAGGTGTAGAATTAGGTGTGTCACAGCCAAGTGCTTCCAGGAACTCTGCTAGCGGTACACCCACGTCCGATTATAGCAGGCAAATGTCCCTGCCCCAGCTGCTGGACCGGCGAAAGAAGTTCACTCCCAGCCATCCACATGCCCAGCGGTTGAATGCTAGCTTGGCTAAATTGCTAGCACTTCAACTGCTGCCTTTTCAGTTGGTAGACTCGGCCCCCTTCCGTGAGTTTGTACAATGTGTGGTTCCTCAGTGGCAGGTCCCCAAACGCCACTTTTTCTCACGGAAGGCGATTCCAGCTCTCTACCGGCATGTGGAAGGCAATGTCCTTGCCTCGCTGGACAGGGCGGTCAGCGGTAAGGTGCATATTACCGCTGACTCATGGTCCAGCAGGCATGGACAGGGACGTTACCTGTCTTTCACGGCCCATTGGGTCACTCTTCTGGCAGCTGGGAAGGATGCAGGACAAGGTGCAGTAGTGTTGGAGGTTGTTCCACCACCACGCCTCCAAAATGCTACTATTGGTTGTGACACACCTCTCTCCTCCACCCCCTCCTCTTCTTCTTCCTCCATGGCCTCTTCCAGCGCTCTGTCCTCAGAACCAGCGGTGCTCCGTAGGCGTTCCAGGGGCTACGCAAGTACGCAGGCAAAACGATGCCATGCCGTGCTTGCGCTGGTTTGTTTGGGGGACAGGAGCCACACTGGGGCGGATGTTTTGTCAGCTCTGCAGGGGCAGGCCGAGAGGTGGTTGACGCCACGCCAGCTTAAGCCAGGAATGGTGGTTTGCGACAATGGCACCAACCTCCTCTCCGCCCTCCGACAGGGACAACTGACCCATGTGCCCTGTGTAGCTCACGTCCTTAACCTGGTGGTGCAGCGGTTCTTGGGCAGGTACCCCGGCTTACAGGATGTACTGAAGCAGGCCAGGAAAGTCTGTGTGCATTTCCGCCGATCATTTAATGCCTGTGCTCGGCTGGCTGAGCTCCAAAAGGAGTTGAACCTGCCCAAGAACCGCCTTATATGTGACATGCCCACCAGATGGAACTCAACATTGGCCATGCTGCAGCTGCTGCACACGCAGCAGAGGGCCATCAATGAGTACCTGTGCGACTACGGCACCAGGACAGGGTCAGGGGAGCTTGTTTTTTTCTCACCACGCCAGTGGGGCATGATCAGGGATGCATGCACTGTCCTGTCACCGTTTGAGGAGGCCACAAGGATGGTGAGCAGTGACAGTGCATGCATCAGTGACACTGTACCTCTTGTCCACCTCTTGGAGCATACGCTGCGTGGAATAATGGACAGGGCACTTGAGGCAGAACAGAGGCAGGAAGAGGAGGACTTCCTTGCCTCTCAAGGCCCCCTTTATCCAGACAGTGTTCCTGCTGTGCCACCTATCACACAGGAAGAGGATGAGGAGGAGGAAAATTGTACCCAGTACATACCGCTATATCCACCTACATAGCTCTTCTCTATTTGAGACCACTTGCCATCTGCAGGAGTTATTGGAAGTTGTATGTGCCTCCAGCACAGCACAGTATACATCTGTATATACCCCTTTATCTCTGGTGCTCTATAATAAAGGCATCTGCAGGAGTTAGTGGGTGTTGTGTGCCTCTAGCACAATATACACTACCCAACTGCTTTTTTACCCAACTCCCTTCAGGCCATTACCATGTCTGGAAGGCCAGCAAGGAGAGGCAGACAGGCGCAAGCCGATAAAAGAGGGCAAGCAGGCTCTGTGTCTAGGGACAACAGTGCTGGTCGTGGACGCGGTGCATTGTCATCAGCACGTGGCCATGGGACACGCTTGTCCTTCTTTTCGGCAGCTGGACATGTTGAACCGCAACATGCCAACGACTTGGTAGAGTGGATGACCAAGCCCTCTTCATCCTCCTCATCCTCTCTCACCCAGTCTCAGGGTACTAGCAAAGCAGCTGCCAACGCATCGTCTTCCCTCCTCTCAATGTCATCATCAGTGACTCCTTCCCTAGACCCACCACGTCCTCCTGAGGAGTCTCCTGAACTCTTTGAGCACAGTGTTGGGTACATGCTCCAGGAGGATGCCCAGTGTTTTGTGGGCTCTGATGATGACACTCAGCTAGAGGAAGGCAGTAGCGTGAGCGCAGAGAGAGCGGATGCTCAAGAAGGACAGCAATCTGGCAGTCATGTTCCACAAGCTGCAGCATACTGCCAGGTTTGCTACAGTGATGAAGAGGGAGGGGATGATGAGGGCACTGACTCCACGTGGGTGCCTGGAAGGAGAGAGGAGGAGGAGGAGGAGGAGGCACATGTCCAACGAGGCAGGATGCCCTCCGGGGGCCAGCTTAGGGGCAGCACACCGACTGAATCACACCGCAGAGCTCCGCCTGTGCAGAGCGCTGCCTCTGCGCGTTATTCTAAAAGTTCTTTGGTGTGGGCCTTTTTTGAGACGAGTGCATCAGATCGCACCACTGCTATTTGCAACATATGTCTCAAGTGTATCTCACGTGGCCAAAACATCAGCCGCTTGGGCACCACATGCTTGACCAGACATATGTTGACCTGCCATGCAGCTCGTTGGCAAGCGTACCTCAAAGACCCACACCAAAGAACAAAGCGGACCTCTCCTTGCTCCTCTTCAGCTGGCATCTCCAACCCCACTAGACCTTCAGTCCTCTCTGAAACCTGCTCTGAGAGGAATGAAGGTGTAGAATTAGGTGTGTCACAGCCAAGTGCTTCCAGGAACTCTGCTAGCGGTACACCCACGTCCGATTATAGCAGGCAAATGTCCCTGCCCCAGCTGCTGGACCGGCGAAAGAAGTTCACTCCCAGCCATCCACATGCCCAGCGGTTGAATGCTAGCTTGGCTAAATTGCTAGCACTTCAACTGCTGCCTTTTCAGTTGGTAGACTCGGCCCCCTTCCGTGAGTTTGTACAATGTGTGGTTCCTCAGTGGCAGGTCCCCAAACGCCACTTTTTCTCACGGAAGGCGATTCCAGCTCTCTACCGGCATGTGGAAGGCAATGTCCTTGCCTCGCTGGACAGGGCGGTCAGCGGTAAGGTGCATATTACCGCTGACTCATGGTCCAGCAGGCATGGACAGGGACGTTACCTGTCTTTCACGGCCCATTGGGTCACTCTTCTGGCAGCTGGGAAGGATGCAGGACAAGGTGCAGTAGTGTTGGAGGTTGTTCCACCACCACGCCTCCAAAATGCTACTATTGGTTGTGACACACCTCTCTCCTCCACCCCCTCCTCTTCTTCTTCCTCCATGGCCTCTTCCAGCGCTCTGTCCTCAGAACCAGCGGTGCTCCGTAGGCGTTCCAGGGGCTACGCAAGTACGCAGGCAAAACGATGCCATGCCGTGCTTGCGCTGGTTTGTTTGGGGGACAGGAGCCACACTGGGGCGGATGTTTTGTCAGCTCTGCAGGGGCAGGCCGAGAGGTGGTTGACGCCACGCCAGCTTAAGCCAGGAATGGTGGTTTGCGACAATGGCACCAACCTCCTCTCCGCCCTCCGACAGGGACAACTGACCCATGTGCCCTGTGTAGCTCACGTCCTTAACCTGGTGGTGCAGCGGTTCTTGGGCAGGTACCCCGGCTTACAGGATGTACTGAAGCAGGCCAGGAAAGTCTGTGTGCATTTCCGCCGATCATTTAATGCCTGTGCTCGGCTGGCTGAGCTCCAAAAGGAGTTGAACCTGCCCAAGAACCGCCTTATATGTGACATGCCCACCAGATGGAACTCAACATTGGCCATGCTGCAGCTGCTGCACACGCAGCAGAGGGCCATCAATGAGTACCTGTGCGACTACGGCACCAGGACAGGGTCAGGGGAGCTTGTTTTTTTCTCACCACGCCAGTGGGGCATGATCAGGGATGCATGCACTGTCCTGTCACCGTTTGAGGAGGCCACAAGGATGGTGAGCAGTGACAGTGCATGCATCAGTGACACTGTACCTCTTGTCCACCTCTTGGAGCATACGCTGCGTGGAATAATGGACAGGGCACTTGAGGCAGAACAGAGGCAGGAAGAGGAGGACTTCCTTGCCTCTCAAGGCCCCCTTTATCCAGACAGTGTTCCTGCTGTGCCACCTATCACACAGGAAGAGGATGAGGAGGAGGAAGAGGAGGAGGAGGAGGATGATTGTGTCCGCATGGAGGTGGAGGCTGGCACTCAGCATCAGCATCAGCAGCAGCAGCAGCAGCAGCAGTCTTGTAGAGATGATTTACAGTCCCAAGAAACACGTGGACTTGTACGTGGCTGGGAGGAGGTAGCTGCAGATCATGTTGTCCTTAGTGACCCAGAGGACTCCGGACCGAATGCCTCAGCTAACCTACGCTGCATGGCCTCCCTGATCCTGCAAAGCCTGCGGAAGGATCCTCGTATTCTTCGGATCAAGGAGAGGGACCATTACTGGCTGGCCACTCTCCTTGATTCACGGTACAAGGGTAAGGTTGCCGACCTTATCTTGCCATCGCAGAGGGAGCAGAGGATGAGACATCTCCGGGAGGCCTTGCAGAAAGGTCTGTGCAACGCGTTCCCAGAGACTGGGAGGTTACAAACTCCTGGTCCTGGACAATGTGTTGCTGAGGAGCGGTGGAGAAGGTGGCCGTCTGACTGTTCCTTTAGACAATTTTTTAGTCCGCAGCCCCAAGGTATGATCGGTTCCAGCACCTATCGCCAGCGTCTGATTTACATGGTGCAGGAATACCTAGGGGCAAGGTCAGACTTGGACACCTTTCCCACCGAAAATCCTCTGGCTTACTGGGTCTTGAGGATGGATCACTGGCCAGAGCTTGCACAGTATGCAATTGAGCTACTGGCCTGTCCTGCATCCAGCGTTCTTTCGGAACGCACCTTCAGTGCTGCTGGTGGCTTTGTTACCGATCACAGGGTGCGCCTGTCCACCGAATCAGTTGATCGACTGACCTTCATCAAGATGAATCAGTCTTGGATCACCCACAGCTACCAAGCACCTGAAGCTGATGTAACAGAATAATTTTTTTTTTAAATATCACATCCCTTCAAGACTGCCTATGCTGATGCTGAGTGACTGTCCTGTTATGTTGATTGTCTATCCTTTTCCTCCTCCGCTGATATGTTGGAAGAACATTTCTGGTTCTGGTTGATGCCATCAGCCCAATTTTTCTGCCCCTGTTTAACAGGGGCGTTTAATTACAATTTTTGATGCAATGCTTTGCAGCAGGGCTAATTCCTGCAATTAAACTAGAGTATATGGCAGAGGTTGCAGTGTGGTGGCACCAGCACCAGTGCCTAAGGCCCAATTTTTCTGCCCCTGTTTAACAGGGGCGTTTAATTACAATTTTTGATGCAATGCTTTGCAGCAGGGCTAATTCCTGCAATAAAACTAGAGTATATGGCAGAGGTTGCAGTGTGGTGGCACCAGCACCAGTGCCTAAGGCCCAATTTTTCTGCCCCTGTTTAACAGGGGCGTTTAATTACAATTGTTGATGCAATGCTTTGCAGCAGGGCTAATTCCTGCAATAAAACTAGAGTATATGGAAGAGGTTGCAGTGTGGTGGCACCAGCACCAGTGCCTAAGGCCAAATTTTTCTGCCCCTGTTTAACAGGGACATGTAATTACAATTCTTGATATAATATTTCACAGGAGGGCCCCTTCCTGTGCCCACCCAGAGTAACGGTGAGGACTTATAGTGTTGTGGCACCAGCACCACAACCACCAAAGGTCAATTTTTCTACCACTGTTCAACAATGGCATGTAATTACAATTCTTGATATAATCGTTCACAGCAGGGCGCTCCAGCGCCCACCAAGAGTCACTTTGAGGGCTTACAATGTTGTGGCAAAACCAACACCTTGTTCCGCCATTTCTGCAGAGCATATAGGGCAGGCCCCTACTTTCAAACATCCAATTTACAAACATCTCCTACTTGCAAACGGAAGGAGACAACAGCAAGTGAGATGAAAAAAAATGGACGACAAAACAAATTATACAGGGGTGATAACCCTTCCCTATGTTTTCCAAAAAGCTTAAAAATTGTTTTTTTGACTGGAGCTACACTTTAAAAATGTACCAGTTGAAAATTACAAAACAGATTCAACTTAACACAACAAACCTACACAGTCCCTGTCTTGTTTGCACCGCCTGTATACTGCTGTTCTGAGTATATAGGGCCTGGGGGCCACACGCATTTCCTTTTTTTAATATGGGTACAGGGTTCCCCTTAATATGCGTACAAGACCCAAATAGGCTGGTAATGGGCAGGGAGGGCTACCCATGCCATTTTTCTCAATGATTTTCAACCATATTGCAGGAACCAGATATAACATTAAAACCGCAAGCAGTTTTAAATGGTGTTATTTCCGTTTAATGTAATTTTGTGCAGGGACTGTTCTAAACATGGGAAACACGTGGCACTTCACAGGCATACTACAGACACCCCCCAGGCACCATATTTAAAGGAATATTTCACTTTTTTTTTTTCACTTTAATCGTCATTAAAATCAGTGCTCCCGCCAAAACGGCCATTTTTAAAAACATTTTAGGCATTGACCCATGTCCCCTGGGGCAGGAGCCAGGTCCCCAAACCCTTTTTAGGACAGTATCTTGCATATTAGCCGTTAAAATTAGCACTTTTAATTTCGAACGTTCGAGTCCCATAGACTTCAATGGGGTTCTAAAGTTCGTTCGAATTTGGGGTCCGTTCGAAAGTTCTGGTGCGAACCGAACCGGGGGGTGTTCGGCTCATCCCTATCCACGAATATAACCAAAATATGGGAGGGGAAGACCTCAATAACCAGTTGTTGGCGCCGTACCTAGTTGCCCGTAAGGCCAGACGCTGATACAAAAAATTGTCCGTATACTAATTTCAGTTGGCTTTGCTGAACGCTCATGTGCTATACAGAGCTTCAGGATGGACTGAATCCTTCCTTAAATTCCAGGAAGAGATCGTCAGAGCCCTTCTGTTTCCAGATGGTGCTTCACCTCACCTTCCCAATCAAAATGCAGTAAGCCGGATGCATGAGAGACATTTTCCGTATGTCCTCCCTAGTACCCCTACCCAATGAGCCCCCCCAAAGAAGATGTAGTGTCCGTAGAAAGCGCAGTTAGAGGCACGACACCCGCTATTATTGTCCCTCCTGGCCTGACAATCCTGGCCTTTGCATTGGTGAATGTTTTGAACGCTACCATACACTAGAGGAGTTTTAGCATAGGGTACAGCACTGCACAGACTAGGACATACTTTCACAGGGTCTCCCAAGATGCAATTGCATTTCGAGAGACCTGAACCTGGAACTGAACCATTACAGTTACAGTTGCAAATAAAAGTGTATAAAAAAAATAAAAAAAACACAAAAATAAAATAAAAATAGTTGTTGTTTTATTGTTCTGTCTCTCTCTTATTCTGCTCTTTTTTTTCCAATAAAACATTTTATATTGAGCAAATGTGAAGTTACAGAGAAAAAGAATCACAGTATATTGTAACATTAAAAAACAGGCTTTGTATGTCAAATACAGAAGTCCAGTCCTATTGCATTCAAACATCAAATGTCTCAGGATTGAGCAGACAACTTAAACAGTATCTGTCAAAATGTTTGCATTTCAGCCTTTAGAAACATTACAGTATCCGGCGAATATATAAAAATAGCATTATATCTGTAGGTTAGGTGGTTGGTAAGGGGGTGGGGGGGGGGTGAAAGGAGTCTCAAAGAGGGTGTAGATGGAAAAGGATAGGATAGAAATAAGAGAAGAATAAGAATGCGGTACAAGAGGTTCCTCAAGGAGGAAAGTCTTCTGCTCACCCTTCGATGGAGACCAGTCAGGATCAAACAGAACCAGTAGTGATTATTCTGCTAGGGTCAGATGGCCACTCAGCCAGTGGACAAACTGTCATAAGCATCTGGATATTTGAACTGCACCCATGGGACCAGGTTTTATGAAATGTTTCCGTTGTTTCATTGGCTATAGCCAGAGTTTCTTTCATTTGCAAAAACGTGGTTAACTGCTCTCAGCCATTCTCTAATTGTTGGGGTTGATGTTAGTTTCCAGTATCTAGGGATCAGGAATTTTGCAGCAATGAGGAGATGTTTTGTCAGGGATCGTTTATATCTTCCAAGGGAGGAATTGGAGATATGTAGCAGACAGCAAGCTGGTGTAAGTTGTAATTTCGTTTCCGTAATGCGTAAAATTAGGTCACAAATTTTCCCCCAAAAGATGGAAATCTGGGGGCAATTCCACCAGATATGCAGCATGTCTCCCTTAGCCTCACCACATCTCCAGCAGAGGTCTGTGGACGCAGGGTACCATTTCTTTACTTTATCTGGGGTGGCGTACCATTGTGACAGCAGCTTGTATGAGTTTTCCTGTAGCCTAGTGCTGATGGAGCACTTATGTGCCAGGATGCATGCGTTTTGCCACTGCAGATCAGTAAAGCGGGTCTGAAGCGCTGTCTCCCATTGGTCCCTGAACCTGACCGAGTCTGTATGGTGGTACTGCTGGAAACATGCGTACATAAGTGAGGTTGTTCTCTCAACAGGTTTGCTCTTGGAGCATATTGATTCAAAGGGGGTAAGGTCCCTCAATATCTCTTTTTTACTTATGGGGGTAATCAGGTAGTGGCAAACTTGTCTATAGTTCCAAAAAGGAATTTCCCAAGGTGCGAGGCCATCCAGCAGACTATCATGCAAGAGGATCTGTCCGGCCTGTACCAAGTGTGAAGCCAGGAGGGGTGAGTTACCTCTCAAGGCAAAGGTTTTAGTACCCATTCCCAGGGGAAAATCCGGGTTATTCAATAGGGGTGTTAAGGGTCAGGGCGAGGTGGCAATCTGAGGCTGTCTTGTGGAAGACCTTCAGGGTGGCTTTAATGAGTGGATGTTGTGAAAATTCTGGGGGGCATTTTGCCCAGGGTATCCATGGTGCGAATTTTAATGGGGTTTTAATGAGCGCTTCTCGGGTGTATTCAGTCCACGGACGTTATGCGAGATCAGGGTTGGACTGCGACTCAGCGATGAGTAAGCCGTGGCTCGGGCTATCCGTTTCCTCCCGACGATCTCCCAGCCTATAAGAAAGAGAGAGAAAAAAGAGGGAAAAGGAAAAAAGAAAGCTTGAAAGGAAAGAGGAAGGGGTAGGGGGTAAATATGAGGGAGAGGAGGGGTATTGTCCTTAGTATCAGGCCGTATATAGGGGAAGATAAATCAAAGAACTGCCTGCAGTAAGCAGAGCTGCAAGCTTTGTAGTAATGTGCAGGCAGTATCTGTGCCGTAGCCAGCGGCACAGCTCTGCCCGGTTGCGGGATTAGGTGGGAGGAACTCCGTTTAGAGTAAGATTATGCAATTCTAATCTTTGAGCAAACCTCTATGAACACTGAAGTAGTTAAACTAAGTTCCAGATATCAGTATCAGAAGGCTCCGCGGCTCAGTGATTTCAGCATATGTAAGCACATATAATTTCTTTGGTAGTGCTATAAGGACACAACTTTAGACACGATCGGTGCATTTAACAATTAACAAGAAAAAACACAAAACAATAACTATAACAATATGTTCTGCTCTTTTTTACTGTATTCTATTCTGCAACGTTTTATTGTTATTATGTTTTATCACATTTACTTTTCAGGTATGTAATTTTTTTATAATTTACTGTTTATTGTGTTTTATTGTTAACCATGTTTTTGTTTTTAGGTATGCCATTCAACTGCAGCACGGATTTATTTATCTTTACAGCAACAGCATTTGCTCCCACGATACACAAAGCCATGACTCCAGTGCTGTAGGAGGTGATTTCACCACCACAGTTAAAAAAAAGCATATATGCAGAAGCATGGAGACAGCAGGGGTGGAGGAGCGATTTGCTCCTAACTTTTGGGGCGGATGACCCCATGCTTTGACATATATTTTTTAGGCCATTCAGCTGCAGCCCTGATTTATTTATCTTGACAGCAACAGTGTTTGCTCTCACGATACATAAAGCCATGGCTCTAGCGCTGTAGGAGGTGATTTCACCACCACAGCTAAAAACAAAATGGTGCATGTATGCCCATCATTAGAAGTGGGTGGCTGAAGGGAGGTATTCAATTGCACATATTACAGCTATTAAAGATCAAGGGGGAACACTGGTCACTGACCCATCACTCATAATGCAGGAGTTTATTGATTTCTTTTCAGCCTTATACTCACATATCCCTAGCTATGACTCACAGGCATTAGACTCGCTGTTAGCAAAGTTACCTTTCCCAAGGTTGTCTGAGGATGACTGTAATATGCTGGAGACCAAGATCACGATTAAGGAAGTGCAGGCAGCAATCTTTGCCTTTCTGCCAAACAAGACGGTTTTCCCAGAGATTTCTAAAAAGCTAATATAGAACAGCTAGCCATGAGATTTAACTGGTTATTAGAATACTGCTTAGACAATTCATCCCTACCAAACTCCATGCTGGAGGCATATATGATCCTCCTACTAAAACCGGGAAAAGACCCGACTGAATGTGTATCATATCGCCCCAAAGCACTTCTGAACACAGATCTGAAGATCCTAACCAAACTGTTAGCGACTAGACTAGCTGAAGTTATCCCAACAATAGTCAACATAGACCACACAGGATTTATGCCAGGGAAATCAACTGACACAAATTTAAGGAGGCTTTTCACTCACCTGCAACTTTTGCCAACTGACTCAGATACCAGAATTGTAGTGTCTATTGATATAGAAAAAGCCTTTGATTCTGTTGATTGGACATTCATTTTTAAGGTTTTATGCCACGTACACACAACTGGACTTTTCGAGGGACTAGGTCCGACGGTCTTTCCGACTAACTTTCGGTGGAGTTCTGACAGACTTTCCAAATGAACGGACTTGGCCACACACAATCACACCAAAGTCCGATGCATTTGAATGTGATGACGTACGACCAGACTAGAATAAGGAAGTTCATAGTCAGTAGCCAATAGCTGCCCTAGCGTCGTTTTTTGTCCATCGGACTAGCATAAACACGAACGGATTTCCCGTTCCGGCGGAGTTCCGGTGGGAAAATGTAAAACATGTTCTATTTCTAAAGTCGCCGGATTTTTGGCAAGCAAAGGTCCGATGGAGCCCACACACAATCGAATTGTCCGACGGACTCGTTCTGTCGGACCTTTGCTGTCAAAAAGTCCAGTCATGTGTATGTGGCATTTGAATGAGATTCGGGACACAATTTAGAAAATGGATGCTATATAGAAACCCAAAAGTGGCTATTAGACTGGGGTCGGCGGTGTCTGATTTCTTTGGTGTGGGCAGGGGCACCAGACAGGGATGCCCGCTGTCCCCTTTCCTTTTCGCCCTGGTGATGGAGCCCCTGGCCACCGCACTGAGATCTTCCGGGAATGTACAGGCAATAAAAGTAGGTACAATTCATGAAACTTTGCAGGATGCCTGTGGCCAATTATAGCTCAGGGGGTTTAGTACATGCCCCACACTATATAAGGCCGCCACCGTGGCAGCCTTCTGCAGTGTGTATCGGCATGCAGGGAGAGAAGGATAGGCAGGGACAGTGTGTTCTTTTCTTGTGCATCTGCAGGAGTTACAGGTGTATACTGTGCTGGAGGCACACAACACCCACTTTAACTCCTGCAGATGCCTGTATTAGAGAACGCCAGCAATAAAGGGTAGGTACAGGTGTATACTGTGCTGGAGGCACACAACACCCACTTTATCTACCCTTTATTGCTGGCGTTCTCTAATACAGGCATCTGCAGGAGTTAAAGTGGGTGTTGTGTTGTGTTCCTCCAGCACAGTATACACCTGTATCTACCCTTTATTGCTGGTGTTCTCTAATTCAGGCATCTGCAGGAGTTAAAGTGGGTGTTGTGTGCCTCCAGCACAGTATACACCTGTATCTACCCTTTATTGCTGGTGCTCTCTAATTCAGGCATCTGCAGGAGTTAAAGTGGGTGTTGTGTGACTCCAGCACAGTATACACCTGTATCTACCCTTTATTGCTGGTGTTCTCTAATTCAGGCATCTGCAGGAGTTAAAGTGGGTGTTGTGTGCCTCCAGCACAGTATACACCCGTATCTACTTTATTGCTGGTGTTCTCTAATACTGCAGGAGTTAAAGTGCTACCCAATTGCTGATTTTCCCATCTCCCTGCAGGCCATTACTATGTCTGGAAGGCCAACAAGAAGAGGCAGACAGTCACAAGCCAATAAAAGAAGGCAAGCAGGCTCTGTGTCTAGAGGCAACAGTGCTGGTCGTGGACGCGGTGCATCATCATCAGCACGTGTCCATGGGACACGCTTGTCCTTATTTTCGGCAGCTCAATGTGTTGAGGCGCATCATGCCGATGACTTGGTAGAGTGGATGACCAAGCCCTCCTCATCCTCCTCTTCCTCTCTCACCCAGGCTCAGGGTACTAGAAAAGCAGCTGCCAACGCGTCCTCTTCCCTCGTCTCAATATCATCAGTCAATCCTTCCTTAGACCTACCAGGAGGAGTCCACCAAACTGTTTGAGTACAGTGCTGGGTACATGCTCCAGGAGGATGTCCTGCGTTTTGAAGGCTCTGATGATGATACCCAGCTAGAGGAAGGCAGTAGCGTGAGCGCAGAGGGAGGGGATGCTCAAGAAGGACAGCTGTCTGGCAGTCATGTTCCACCAGCTGCAGCATACTGCCAGGTTTGCTCCAGTGATGAAGAGGGAGGGGATGATGAGCTCACTGACTCCACGTGGGTGCCTGATAGGAGAGAGGAGGAGGAAGAGGAGGCCCATCTCTAAAGAGGCAGGATGCCCCCCGGGGGCCAGCTTAGGGGCAGCACACTGACTGAATCACACCTCAGAGCTCCGAATGTGCAGGGCGCTGCCTCTGTGTGTTATTCCAAAAGTTCTTTGGTGTGGGCTTTTTTGAGATGAGTGCATCAGATCGAGCTGCTGCTTTTTGCAACATATGTCTCAAGCGTAACTCGTGTGGCCAAAACATCAGCCGCTTGGGCACCGCATGATTGACCAGACATATGTTGACCTGCCATGCAGCTCATTGGCAAGCATACCTCAAAGACCCACACCAAAGAACAAAGTGGACCTCTCCTTGCTCCTCATCAGCTGGGATCTCCAAGCCCACTAGACCTTCAGTCCTCTCTGAAACCTGCACTGAGAGGAATGAACTTGTAGAATTAGGTGTGTCACAGCCAAGTACTTGCGGGCACTCTGCTAGCTGTACACCGACGTCCAATTGTAGCAGGCAAATTTCCCTGCCCCAGCTGCTGGACCGTAGAAAGAAGTTCACTCCCACCTATCCACATGCCCAGCGGTTGAATGCTAGTTTGGCTAAATTGCTAGCACTTCAACTGCTGCCTTTTCAGTTCGTAGACTCGGCCACCTTCCGTGAGTTTGTGCAATGTGCGGTTCCTCAGTGGCAGGTCCCCAAACACCACTTTTTCTCACGGAAAGTGATTCCGGCTCTCTACCGGAATGTGGAATTCAATGACCATGTCTAACTGGACAGGGTGGTCAGCGGTAAGGTGCATATTACCGCTGACTCATGGTCCAGCAGGCATGGACAGGGATGTTACTTATCTTTCACGACCCATTGGGTCACTCTTCTGGCAGCTGGGAAGGATGCAGGACAAGGTGCAGTAGTGGTGGAGGTTGTTCCTCCACCATGCCTCCAAAATGCTACTACTGGTTGTGACACACCTCTCTCCTCTACCCCCTCCTCTTCTTATTCCTCCATGGCCTCTTCCTGTGCTTTGTCCTCAGAACCAGCGGTGCGTTCAAGGGGCTACACAAGTACGCAGGCAAACAGATGCCATGCTATGCTTGCGCTGGTGTGCTTGGGGGACAGGAGCCACACTGGGGCAGATATTTTGTCAGCTCTGGAGGGGCAGGCCGAGAGGTGGTTGACACCACACCAGCTTAAGCCAGGATGGTGGTTGGCGACAATGGCACCAACCTCCTCTCTGCCCTCCGACGGGGACAACTGACCCATGTGCCCTGTGTGGCTCCTTAACTTGGTGGTGCAGCAGTTTTTGGGCAGGTACCCAGGTTTACAGGATGTCCTGAGGCAGGCCAGGAAAGTCTGTGTTCATTTCCGCCGGTCATATAATGTCAGTGCTCGGCTGGCTGAGCTCCAAAAGGAATTGAACCTTTCTAAGAATCACCTTATCTGTGACATGCCCACCAGGTGGAACTCTATGTTGCCAATGCTGCAGTGGCTGCACATGCAGCAGAGGGCCATCAATGAGTACCTGTGTGACTACGGCACCAGGACAGGGTCAGGGGAGCTTGTTTTTTTTTCACCACGCCAGTGGGGCATGATCAGGGATGCATGTACTGTCCTGTCACCATTTGAGAAGGCCACGAGGATGGTAAGCAGTGACAGTGCATGCATCAGTGACACTGTACCTCTTGTCCACCTGTTGGAGCATGCACTGCGTAGAATAATGGACAGGGCCCTTGAGGCAGAACAGAGGCAGGAAGAGGAGGACTTCCTTGCCTCTCAATGCCCCCTTTATCCAGACAGATTTCCTGCTGTTCTGCCTTTCACACAGGAAGAAGAAGAGGAGGAGGAGGAGGATTGTGTCAGCATGGAGGTGGAGCCTGGCACTCAGCATCAGCAGCAGCAGTCTTTTAGGGATGATTTACAGTCCCAAGAAACCAGTGGACTTGTACATGGCTGGGAGGAGGTGGCTGCGGATCATGTCATCCTTAGTGACTCCCTGATCCTGCAAAGCCTGCAGAAGGATCCTCGTATTCTTCGGATCAAGGAGAGGGATCATTATTGGCTGGCAACTCTCCTTGATCCACGGTACAAGGGTAAGGTTGCAGACCTTATCTTTCCATCGCAGAGGAAGCAGAGGATGAGACATCTCCGGGAGGCCTTGCAGAAAGGTCTGTGCAATGCGTTCCCGGAGACTGGGAGGTTACAAACTCCTGGTCCTGGACAACGTGTTGCTGAGGCTTCGGTCAGTCACAGAAGGAGCGGTGGAGAAGGTGGCCTTCTGACCAATGCGTTCAGACAATTTTTTAGTCCACAGCCCCAAGGTAGGATCGATTCCAGCAACCATCGGCAGCATCTGATTTACATGGTGCAGGAATACCTAGGGGCAAGGTCAGACTTGGACACCTTTCCCACCGAAAATCTTCTGGGTTACTGGATTTTGAGGATGGATCACTGGCCAGAGCTTGCACAGTATGCAATTGAGCTACTGGCCTGTCCTGCACCCAGCGTTCTTTTGGAATGCACATTCAGTGCTGCTGGAGGCTTTGTAACCGATCACAGGGTGCGCCTGTCCACCGACTCGGTTGATCGACTGACCTTCATAAAGACTAAATAAAGGCCCAATTTTTCAGCCCCTGTTTAACAGGGGCATGTAATTACAATTTTTGATGCAATGCTTTGCAGCAGGGCTCATTCCTGCACTCCAACTAGAGTATCTGGGAGAGGTTGCAGTGTGGTGGCACCAGCACCAGTGCCTAAGGTCCAATTTTTCAGCACCTGTTTAACAGGGGAATGTAATTACAATTTTTGATGCAATACTTTACAGCAGGGCTCATTCCTGCTCTCCAATTAGAGTTCCTGTGAGGTGTTGTGGCACCAGTGCCTAAGGCTTAATTTTTCAGCCCCTGTTTAACCACTTAATAACCGCCCTATAGCCGAATGACGGCTACAGGGCGGTTTCTTAACTCTGGGAGGCCGTCATATGACGTCCTCCCAGAATTCCGCTCTCGCGCGCCCCCTGGGGCGCGCACTCGAGAACATCCGTGACCGCCGGGTCCGCAGGACCCAGCACATCACGGATCACGGTAAACGGCCGCTCATAGCGGCCGTTTACCACGTGATCGCTCCGTCAAATGACGGAGTGATCACTTGTAAACAAACCGGCGTCATGTTATGACGCCGGTTCCTCCCTCCCCCTCTCTGTACCGATCGGAACAGCGGAGGGGGAAGAGATCAGTGTCAGCAGCGATGTGGGCTGCATCTGCAGTGCCCACATCGCTGCTCACCGAAAATTAACCCCTCAATTCCCTGCAAATACTCTGCAATACCCTGCCATTACTCTGCATTACTCTGCATTACTCTGCAATACCCTGCAATACCCTGCAATACTCTGTAATACCCTGCCATTACTCTGCGATACTCTGCATTACTCTGCAATACCCTGCCATTACTCTGCGATACTCTGCGATACCCTGCCATTACTCTGCATTACTCTGCATTACACTGCAATACCCTGCATTACTCTGCAATACCCTGCCATTACTCTGCGATACTCTGCGATACCCTGCCATTACTCTGCATTACTCTGCATTACTCTGCAATACCCTACAATACTCTGCATTACTCTGCATTACTCTGCAATACCCTGCAATATTTTGCGATACTCTGCATTACACTGCATTACTCTGCATTACACTGCATTACTCTGCATTACTCTGCATTACTCTGCAATACTCTGCAATACCCTGCAATGCTCTGCATTACTCTGCAATACCCTACAACGCTCTGAAACACTCTGCAACACCCGCTAATACCCTGCAACACTCTGCAATGCTCTGCAACACTCTGCAATGCTCTGCAACACCCACCAATACCCTGCAACACTCTGCAATGCTCTGCAACACCCGCCAATACCGTGCAACAGTCTGCAATGCTCTGCAACACCCTCCAATATCTTGCAATGCTGTGCAACGCAATACTCTGCAACGCCATACTCTGAGATACCCAGCCATACTCTGAGATACCCAGCCATACCCAGCCATAGTCGGTGATACCCTGCAATACCCAGCCATAGACACCCCCCCTCCCGCCGCCCTCCGGTGCTTCTACCGACTCGCCAATACGATCAAATCCAGAATCTTTTTTTTTTTTTTTTTCAGGCTTCCCAGCTTAGAGGTGAGATGCGGGGTCTTATTGACCCCATATCTCACTGTAAAGAGGACCTGTCATGCCATATTCCTATTACAAGGGATGTTTACATTCCTTGTAATAGGAATAAAAGTGATCAAAAAATTTATTTTTGGGGAAAAAAATGTCAAACTAAAATAAATAAAGTAAAATGAACAATACATATTTTTTTTTTAAAGCGCCCCTGTCCCCATGTGCTCGCATGCAGAAGCGAACGCATACGTAAGTCCCGCCCACATATGAAAACGGTGTTCAAACCACACATGTGAGGTATTGCTGCGAACGTTAGAGCGAGAGCAATAATTCTAGCCCTAGACCTCCTCTGTAACTCAAAACATATAACCAGTAAAAAAAAATTAAATCGTCGCCTATGGGGATTTTTAAGTAGCGACGTTTGGCGCCATTCCACGAGCCTGTGCAATTTTGAAGAGTGACATGTTAGGTATCGATTTACTCGGTGTACCTTCATCTTTCACATTATGCAAAAATTGGGCTAACTTTACAGTTTTTTTTTTTTTTAAGCACAAAACAGTTTTTTTTCCAAAAATTCGAAAAATTGCTGCGCAAACACCGTGCGAGATAAAAAGTTGCAACGACCACCATTGTATTCTCCAGGGTGTTTGCTAAATAAAAATATATAATGTTTTGGGATTCAATGTAATTTTCTAGCAAATAAATGATGATTTTTACATGTAGGAGAGAAATGTCAGAATTGTCCTGGGTGCTCCAGAACGCCTGATGGCGCTCCATGCATGTTGGGCCTCTGTATGTGGCCACACTGTGTAAAAGTCTCACACATGTGGTATTGCCGTACTTGGGAGTAATAGCAGAATGTGTTTTGGGGTGTAATTTGTGGTATGCATATGCTGTGTGAGAAATAAACTGATAATATGACAATTTTGTGAAAAAAAAAAAAAGTAAAAAAAATCTTGATTTTGCAAAGAATTGTGGGAAAAAATTACAACTTCAAAAAACTCATCATGCCTCTTACTAAATACCTTGGAATGTCTTCTTTCCAAAAAGGGGTCATTTGGGGGGTATTTGTACTTTTCTGGCATGTTAGGGTCTCAAGAATTGAAATAGACCGTCAGTACTTCAGGTGTGATCAATTTTCAGATATTGGCACCATAGCTTGTGGACTCTATAACTTTCACAAAGACCAAATAATATCCACCAATTTGTACTTATTTTTACCAAAGATATGTAGTGGTATACATTTTGGCCAAAATTTATGAAGAAAAAATTACTAATCTGCTAAATTTTATAACAGAAACGAAGAAAAATTCATTTTTTTACAGAATTTTCTGTATTTTTTCTTTTATAGCACAAAAAATAAAAAACCCAGCGGTGATTAAATACCACCAAAAGAAAGCTCCATTTGTGTGAAAAAAAGGACAAAAATTTCATATAGGTCCAGTGTTGCATGACTGAGTAATTGTCATTCAAAATGTGAGAGCACCAAAAGCTGAAAATTGGTCTGGTTATTAAGGGTGTTTAAGTGCCCAGTGGTCAAGTGGTTAACAGGTGCATGTAATTACAATTCTTGATATAATATTGTTGTGGCAACACCAACACCTTAGGCCCAAATTTCTGCAGAGCATATAGGGCAGGCCCCTACTTTCAAACATCCAACTTACAAACGTCTCCGACTTGCAAACGCAAGGAGACAATAGAAAGTGAGATGAAAAAAGACGGACGGCCAAAAAAATTATACAGGGGTGATAACCCTTCCCTATGTTTTCCAAAAAGCTTAAAAATACTTTTTTTGACTGGAGCTACACTTTAAAAATGTACCAGTTCAAAATTACAAACAGATTATACTTAGAACAGCAGTATACAGGTGGTGCAAACAAGACCGGTACCATGTAGGTTTGTTGTGTTGAGTCTATAGGGCCTGGGGGCCCCACGCCTTTCCTTTTTTTATTTGGGTACAGTATTCCCCTTAATATCCATACAAGACCCAATGGGGCTGGTAATGGGCAGGGGGGGGGGCTACCCATGCCATTTTTCTCAATGATTTCTATCCATATTGCCAGAACCAGACATTACATTAAAATACAAGCAGTTTTAAATTACTTTTTTCCGTTAAATGTCATTTTGTGCAGGGACGATTCTAAACACGGGAAACACGTGCCTCTTCACAGGCATCATATTTAAAGGAATATTTCACTTTTTTTTTCACTTTAAGCGTCATTAAAATCAGTGCTCCCAAAAAAAATGGGCGTTTTAAAAAAAAAATTGCATTGATCCATGTCCCCTGGGGCAGAAGCCGGGTCCCCAAACCCTTTTTAGGACAATAACTTGCATATTAGCCTTTAAAATTAGAACTTTTGATTTTGAACATTCGAGTCCCATAGACTTCAATGGGGTTCTAAAGTTCGTACGAATTTTAGGTCCATTCGAAGGTTCTGGTGCGAACCGAACCGGGGGTTCGGCTCATCCCTACACATAACCATGGCATATGTGAACAATATATCATTTAGTGACAACTTTTTTTTTTGTCATTATTCAATCACTTGGGACAAAAAAAAAATATTCAATGGGCTCAACATGCCTCTCAGAAGTTTCCTTGGATTGTCTACTTTCCAAAATGGGGTCATTGGGGGGGAGGGGTTGTACTGCCCTGCCATTTTAGCACCTCAAGAAATGAGATAGGCAGTCATCAACTAAAAGCTGTGTAAATTCCAGACAATGTACCCTAGTTTGTAGACGCTATAACTTTTGCGTAAACCAGTAAATATATGCTTGTTGACATTATTTTTTACCAAAGACATGTGGCTGAATATATTTTGGCCTAAATGTATGAGTAAAATTGAGTTTATTGGAATTTTCTTATAACAAAAAGTCGAAAATATCATTTTTTTCAAGATTTTTGGTCCTTTTCTGCTTATATCACAAAAATGTTAAATTGCAGAGGCAATCAAATACCATCAAAAGAAAGCTCTATTTGTGGTTAAAAAAAAAGGACGCAAATTGTGTTTGGGTACAACATTGCATGACCGTGCAATTACCAGTTAAAGTACCAAATTGTAAAAAGTCCTCTGGTCTTTAGGCGTCCAAATTGTCCTGGGCTTAAGTGATTAATGTAATAATCAAAGTTCTTTCGAAGATGGTCACTGAGCCTGTACCTAAGGTCCGAGGAGATATTGTTGGAAGTGCATTATTCATTCGTGAGTTCCAGAGTGCAAATCTGTTTTAGCAGGGACTCTGATGGAGGACTGAATTTTTTTGGCATGTGTGCCGAGTTTTAGAAAAATACCTCATAGGCAAGCTTTGTGGGCATTCCACGTTATAGCGTATATGTTGTCTATAGTGAGGGGGCTGTTGTCAATTGTAGTTGAGAGGATTAGATATCTACCATCCTCGTCAGCTTCACTATGGTGTAGTGAAAAATTTACTGCTGCACTTAGGGCAATCATCACGCCTTTTTTTTTTTGAGGGGGCATTTGCAAAGAAGCAGTGAGGGGGTAACATTTATGGTTACACGAGAGTTGTTTACATTTTGAGAAGTGGGTCTCTTGTACACAGAACATCTGCATGGTGAGCTAAGGCTTCTTTCGAAAGGTGGTTTGGTTTGAAAGGGGAGTTTAGGCTTTTGGCATTTATGGATGTGAGTGTAATGCCCTGTACATACAACCGGTTTTCCCATCGGAATAAACTCTGAAGGTTTTTCCAACGGAGTTCTGACGGAATTCTGCTGAAACTGTCTTGCGTACACATGATCACACCACACAAGTCCAACCGTCAAGAACGCGGTGACGTACAACATGTATGATGGGACTAGCCAGTAGCCCATAGCTACCGCCCCGTACTTGCTTCAGAGCATGCGTCATTTTTGGTCCATTGTAACAGCATATAGACGAGCGGTTTTCCCGATAGGAATTGGTTCCGTCTGAAATATTTAGAAAATGTTCTATTTCTAGGTCCATCAGAATTTTTAACTTAAAAAGTCAGATGGGGCATACGCACGATCGGAACATACGATGAAAAGCTCCCGTCTGACTTTTTCTTTCAATAGTTTTTTTATTATTAAGTGTTGAAAAGTAACATCAAGCAGAAGATGTAAACAGAGTTCAAAATGCAGGAAATCACTTTTACAATACATAGCGAGCATAGTAATAAGGACATAAAGAATTGTAGCGAGTCTGGATAATTGTGTCAGACGGAACTGTCTGTGAAGCCTATATATGAAACAACCAGAGGGAAAATGGAACGAGCCCTAAAGTGTCTACTCAAGTGTAATACCGTAGATCTGTGGTAGCCGTCGGGGCAGTAGCCCCGTCTAGGTGAGGCCCAATTAGTCATCCAATAAGAAAAACAGTAGGCTAGAGCAAAGTGTGACCTGAGTAGGTCAGGCCGAAAAATAACAGGCCATGAGCCCTCAGTTGGAGAACGGGTGAGGACGCAAGGGCAAGGCCCCCCCTGCCGCCCCTACAGGGCTCTTGCTGCGGAAGGGAAAGCCCTGACCCCCACTCTCCCCATGCGTCGCCAGCTGCCTTAAAAAGAAGTTAGGTAACCAGTGCTAGAATAAATGGAGCATGTAGACAAAAGAAAAAATAAAGGGAGGGATCTGGTTGCAGGCTTATTAAGGTCACATAGTACTTATGCATCAAGGAGAAAACCTCCACCCCCAGACAACTGGGTGGAGGTGGTATAAAAACCTGATGAGCAAGTAGGGAAATAAAAACTTCACCGCGGCAGGGGGCAGCGGTGATGCAAAGGTAAAAAGGTGGGACTTTAAATGAAGCTCAGGATGACAAAGAATGAGTAAAATTGTGGCAAATAAAGGTTTTAATAATGCGTAAAAAACAAGTTTACATACAATTCATTCCATGTATACAAAAATGCGCCCATAACATGGCGTCAATCTGCAACCTGGCAATAATTGGTAATAACATATTTACAACCATTAATATTCAGAGTAAAATAAAAGGGACCACCATACTCATAGTTGGATACAAATGTTAAGATGATAGCATCTGCACTGTCAATAGGCTCAGAAACCCAAATATGTTAGAAGAAATATAACACATATCATGATGGTTATGTAGTTCATACATCAGTAGCTCGACGCGTTTCGCGGCTTTAAACCGCTCTTCAGGAGCAGACATGTAAGATATCTGCAATAGGAAAATATTTGTAAATAAGTATATTAAGTCAGGGTAGGGGGGGTGGGTAAAGCCCCCCAAAAATCCGTATAAGACAAAAAATGGCTTACAAATATGTGTGCACTGGAAGGCAGGGCGCCAAAGACCCCAGGCCACCCCAGAGCATCGGTGTCGGGAGCCGAGAGGACATGTATAGGGCGGCGATCGTCACAGGCAGGCGTCCGGGCGAGCTCCAAGCACCCCTAGTGTGAATGTGAGAACTGGTGAAGTGTGGTAAAAACAATAATTAAAAACCAAAAAACAAAAAACAAACCACAAAAAAGGACCAAAAGCAATGTTGAAAAGTGAATGTGTGGAGTGTAAGACCAGTGAATAAAGGTTAGTAGGAAAAGTGATGAATGTGAAAGTGAGGAAATGGAATCCAAACAGAAGTGACGGTGGAAGACCATGGTAGAAGGTCATCACCGAAACATTCAATGGATAAAAAGTTAAATAAAGATAGAGTGTGAAATATACCTGTATTAGAGAGGAAAGGAAGCAGTCCATAATTAATGTGATGCCAATTGTAGTGTAGGGCTCAGAGGAACTCAGAGCACACCCGGACTGACGCCCATAAATACACGCCGCCACAGCCACGCCCCCTACGCCACAACCACAGACATGGAGGGGGCCCTGGGGACGCCGACGCCCGGTCGTACATGCGCCAGGCAGTCGGCGCCACCCCAGCCCCACCTACAGTCGGGAGAATGGATAGTGCTGAGCCGGAAGGACCACGCAACTAATGCCCCGTACAGTCGGCGCGCACATGTGACGTCGACACACAGTGGCGGTAGACCCGCCCCCCGAGCGTCAAATGCGGGCGGGGGGAAAAACCCCAGTGTGCGTCACGGCTCCCGCACCAGTTGAATACGGGCAGTAAAGGAGCAGAGACTACCCAGACAACCAGTGCACACAATATTGGAAGTAACAATATACAATGTTATACCATAAGGTAACCACAGTAATTATCGGTAAAGAAATTATACACTTAAAACAATTATGCAGATAGTCAGGGGAGAGCCAATATTGAGTCAGTAAGACTAGGTGCAGAAATGACAGTTACAACTATAGAACCATAGATGTCATCGAGAGCTTCCATCCCTGAATGTATACTAAAAAAGGGGGGAATTGGGAAAATTGGGACTTTGAGTGAAGCCATGGCTGGGTAAAGTCATGTGCCTCCATCCCTATCGTCTGGAAATAAAAACTTCACCGCGGCAGGGGGCAGCGGTGATGCAAAGGTAAAAAGGTGGGACTTTAAATGAAGCTCAGGATGACAAAGAATGAGTAAAATTGTGGCAAATAAAGGTTTTAATAATGCGTAAAAAACAAGTTTACATACAATTCATTCCATGTATACAAAAATGCGCCCATAACATGGCGTCAATCTGCAACCTGGCAATAATTGGTAATAACATATTTACAACCATTAATATTCAGAGTAAAATAAAAGGGACCACCATACTCATAGTTGGATACAAATGTTAAGATGATAGCATCTGCACTGTCAATAGGCTCAGAAACCCAAATATGTTAGAAGAAATATAACACATATCATGATGGTTATGTAGTTCATACATCAGTAGCTCGACGCGTTTCGCGGCTTTAAACCGCTCTTCAGGAGCAGACATGTAAGATATCTGCAATAGGAAAATATTTGTAAATAAGTATATTAAGTCAGGGTAGGGGGGGTGGGTAAAGCCCCCCAAAAATCCGTATAAGACAAAAAATGGCTTACAAATATGTGTGCACTGGAAGGCAGGGCGCCAAAGACCCCAGGCCACCCCAGAGCATCGGTGTCGGGAGCCGAGAGGACATGTATAGGGCGGCGATCGTCACAGGCAGGCGTCCGGGCGAGCTCCAAGCACCCCTAGTGTGAATGTGAGAACTGGTGAAGTGTGGTAAAAACAATAATTAAAAAACAAAAAACAAACCACAAAAAAGGACCAAAAGCAATGTTGAAAAGTGAATGTGTGGAGTGTAAGACCAGTGAATAAAGGTTAGTAGGAAAAGTGATGAATGTGAAAGTGAGGAAATGGAATCCAAACAGAAGTGACGGTGGAAGACCATGGTAGAAGGTCATCACCGAAACATTCAATGGATAAAAAGTTAAATAAAGATAGAGTGTGAAATATACCTGTATTAGAGAGGAAAGGAAGCAGTCCATAATTAATGTGATGCCAATTGTAGTGTAGGGCTCAGAGGAACTCAGAGCACACCCGGACTGACGCCCATAAATACACGCCGCCACAGCCACGCCCCCTACGCCACAACCACAGACATGGAGGGGGCCCTGGGGACGCCGACGCCCGGACGTACATGCGCCAGGCAGTCGGCGCCACCCCAGCCCCACCTACAGTCGGGAGAATGGATAGTGCTGAGCCGGAAGGACCACGCAACTAATGCCCCGTACAGTCGGCGCGCACATGTGACGTCGACACACAGTGGCGGTAGACCCGCCCCCCGAGCGTCAAATGCGGGCGGGGGGAAAAACCCCAGTGTGCGTCACGGCTCCCGCACCAGTTGAATACGGGCAGTAAAGGAGCAGAGACTACCCAGACAACCAGTGCACACAATATTGGAAGTAACAATATACAATGTTATACCATAAGGTAACCACAGTAATTATCGGTAAAGAAATTATACACTTAAAACAATTATGCAGATAGTCAGGGGAGAGCCAATATTGAGTCAGTAAGACTAGGTGCAGAAATGACAGTTACAACTATAGAACCATAGATGTCATCGAGAGCTTCCATCCCTGAATGTATACTAAAAAAGGGGGGAATTGGGAAAATTGGGACTTTGAGTGAAGCCATGGCTGGGTAAAGTCATGTGCCTCCATCCCTATCGTCTGGAAATAAAAACTTCACCGCGGCAGGGGGCAGCGGTGATGCAAAGGTAAAAAGGTGGGACTTTAAATGAAGCTCAGGATGACAAAGAATGAGTAAAATTGTGGCAAATAAAGGTTTTAATAATGCGTAAAAAACAAGTTTACATACAATTCATTCCATGTATACAAAAATGCGCCCATAACATGGCGTCAATCTGCAACCTGGCAATAATTGGTAATAACATATTTACAACCATTAATATTCAGAGTAAAATAAAAGGGACCACCATACTCATAGTTGGATACAAATGTTAAGATGATAGCATCTGCACTGTCAATAGGCTCAGAAACCCAAATATGTTAGAAGAAATATAACACATATCATGATGGTTATGTAGTTCATACATCAGTAGCTCGACGCGTTTCGCGGCTTTAAACCGCTCTTCAGGAGCAGACATGTAAGATATCTGCAATAGGAAAATATTTGTAAATAAGTATATTAAGTCAGGGTAGGGGGGGTGGGTAAAGCCCCCCAAAAATCCGTATAAGACAAAAAATGGCTTACAAATATGTGTGCACTGGAAGGCAGGGCGCCAAAGACCCCAGGCCACCCCAGAGCATCGGTGTCGGGAGCCGAGAGGACATGTATAGGGCGGCGATCGTCACAGGCAGGCGTCCGGGCGAGCTCCAAGCACCCCTAGTGTGAATGTGAGAACTGGTGAAGTGTGGTAAAAACAATAATTAAAAAACAAAAAACAAACCACAAAAAAGGACCAAAAGCAATGTTGAAAAGTGAATGTGTGGAGTGTAAGACCAGTGAATAAAGGTTAGTAGGAAAAGTGATGAATGTGAAAGTGAGGAAATGGAATCCAAACAGAAGTGACGGTGGAAGACCATGGTAGAAGGTCATCACCGAAACATTCAATGGATAAAAAGTTAAATAAAGATAGAGTGTGAAATATACCTGTATTAGAGAGGAAAGGAAGCAGTCCATAATTAATGTGATGCCAATTGTAGTGTAGGGCTCAGAGGAACTCAGAGCACACCCGGACTGACGCCCATAAATACACGCCGCCACAGCCACGCCCCCTACGCCACAACCACAGACATGGAGGGGGCCCTGGGGACGCCGACGCCCGGACGTACATGCGCCAGGCAGTCGGCGCCACCCCAGCCCCACCTACAGTCGGGAGAATGGATAGTGCTGAGCCGGAAGGACCACGCAACTAATGCCCCGTACAGTCGGCGCGCACATGTGACGTCGACACACAGTGGCGGTAGACCCGCCCCCCGAGCGTCAAATGCGGGCGGGGGGAAAAACCCCAGTGTGCGTCACGGCTCCCGCACCAGTTGAATACGGGCAGTAAAGGAGCAGAGACTACCCAGACAACCAGTGCACACAATATTGGAAGTAACAATATACAATGTTATACCATAAGGTAACCACAGTAATTATCGGTAAAGAAATTATACACTTAAAACAATTATGCAGATAGTCAGGGGAGAGCCAATATTGAGTCAGTAAGACTAGGTGCAGAAATGACAGTTACAACTATAGAACCATAGATGTCATCGAGAGCTTCCATCCCTGAATGTATACTAAAAAAGGGGGGAATTGGGAAAATTGGGACTTTGAGTGAAGCCATGGCTGGGTAAAGTCATGTGCCTCCATCCCTATCGTCTGGAAATAAAAACTTCACCGCGGCAGGGGGCAGCGGTGATGCAAAGGTAAAAAGGTGGGACTTTAAATGAAGCTCAGGATGACAAAGAATGAGTAAAATTGTGGCAAATAAAGGTTTTAATAATGCGTAAAAAACAAGTTTACATACAATTCATTCCATGTATACAAAAATGCGCCCATAACATGGCGTCAATCTGCAACCTGGCAATAATTGGTAATAACATATTTACAACCATTAATATTCAGAGTAAAATAAAAGGGACCACCATACTCATAGTTGGATACAAATGTTAAGATGATAGCATCTGCACTGTCAATAGGCTCAGAAACCCAAATATGTTAGAAGAAATATAACACATATCATGATGGTTATGTAGTTCATACATCAGTAGCTCGACGCGTTTCGCGGCTTTAAACCGCTCTTCAGGAGCAGACATGTAAGATATCGGCAATAGGAAAATATTTGTAAATAAGTATATTAAGTCAGGGTAGGGGGGGTGGGTAAAGCCCCCCAAAAATCCGTATAAGACAAAAAATGGCTTACAAATATGTGTGCACTGGAAGGCAGGGCGCCAAAGACCCCAGGCCACCCCAGAGCATCGGTGTCGGGAGCCGAGAGGACATGTATAGGGCGGCGATCGTCACAGGCAGGCGTCCGGGCGAGCTCCAAGCACCCCTAGTGTGAATGTGAGAACTGGTGAAGTGTGGTAAAAACAATAATTAAAAACCAAAAAACAAAAAACAAACCACAAAAAAGGACCAAAAGCAATGTTGAAAAGTGAATGTGTGGAGTGTAAGACCAGTGAATAAAGGTTAGTAGGAAAAGTGATGAATGTGAAAGTGAGGAAATGGAATCCAAACAGAAGTGACGGTGGAAGACCATGGTAGAAGGTCATCACCGAAACATTCAATGGATAAAAAGTTAAATAAAGATAGAGTGTGAAATATACCTGTATTAGAGAGGAAAGGAAGCAGTCCATAATTAATGTGATGCCAATTGTAGTGTAGGGCTCAGAGGAACTCAGAGCACACCCGGACTGACGCCCATAAATACACGCCGCCACAGCCACGCCCCCTACGCCACAACCACAGACATGGAGGGGGCCCTGGGGACGCCGACGCCCGGACGTACATGCGCCAGGCAGTCGGCGCCACCCCAGCCCCACCTACAGTCGGGAGAATGGATAGTGCTGAGCCGGAAGGACCACGCAACTAATGCCCCGTACAGTCGGCGCGCACATGTGACGTCGACACACAGTGGCGGTAGACCCGCCCCCCGAGCGTCAAATGCGGGCGGGGGGAAAAACCCCAGTGTGCGTCACGGCTCCCGCACCAGTTGAATACGGGCAGTAAAGGAGCAGAGACTACCCAGACAACCAGTGCACACAATATTGGAAGTAACAATATACAATGTTATACCATAAGGTAACCACAGTAATTATCGGTAAAGAAATTATACACTTAAAACAATTATGCAGATAGTCAGGGGAGAGCCAATATTGAGTCAGTAAGACTAGGTGCAGAAATGACAGTTACAACTATAGAACCATAGATGTCATCGAGAGCTTCCATCCCTGAATGTATACTAAAAAAGGGGGGAATTGGGAAAATTGGGACTTTGAGTGAAGCCATGGCTGGGTAAAGTCATGTGCCTCCATCCCTATCGTCTGGAAATAAAAACTTCACCGCGGCAGGGGGCAGCGGTGATGCAAAGGTAAAAAGGTGGGACTTTAAATGAAGCTCAGGATGACAAAGAATGAGTAAAATTGTGGCAAATAAAGGTTTTAATAATGCGTAAAAAACAAGTTTACATACAATTCATTCCATGTATACAAAAATGCGCCCATAACATGGCGTCAATCTGCAACCTGGCAATAATTGGTAATAACATATTTACAACCATTAATATTCAGAGTAAAATAAAAGGGACCACCATACTCATAGTTGGATACAAATGTTAAGATGATAGCATCTGCACTGTCAATAGGCTCAGAAACCCAAATATGTTAGAAGAAATATAACACATATCATGATGGTTATGTAGTTCATACATCAGTAGCTCGACGCGTTTCGCGGCTTTAAACCGCTCTTCAGGAGCAGACATGTAAGATATCGGCAATAGGAAAATATTTGTAAATAAGTATATTAAGTCAGGGTAGGGGGGGTGGGTAAAGCCCCCCAAAAATCCGTATAAGACAAAAAATGGCTTACAAATATGTGTGCACTGGAAGGCAGGGCGCCAAAGACCCCAGGCCACCCCAGAGCATCGGTGTCGGGAGCCGAGAGGACATGTATAGGGCGGCGATCGTCACAGGCAGGCGTCCGGGCGAGCTCCAAGCACCCCTAGTGTGAATGTGAGAACTGGTGAAGTGTGGTAAAAACAATAATTAAAAACCAAAAAACAAAAAACAAACCACAAAAAAGGACCAAAAGCAATGTTGAAAAGTGAATGTGTGGAGTGTAAGACCAGTGAATAAAGGTTAGTAGGAAAAGTGATGAATGTGAAAGTGAGGAAATGGAATCCAAACAGAAGTGACGGTGGAAGACCATGGTAGAAGGTCATCACCGAAACATTCAATGGATAAAAAGTTAAATAAAGATAGAGTGTGAAATATACCTGTATTAGAGAGGAAAGGAAGCAGTCCATAATTAATGTGATGCCAATTGTAGTGTAGGGCTCAGAGGAACTCAGAGCACACCCGGACTGACGCCCATAAATACACGCCGCCACAGCCACGCCCCCTACGCCACAACCACAGACATGGAGGGGGCCCTGGGGACGCCGACGCCCGGACGTACATGCGCCAGGCAGTCGGCGCCACCCCAGCCCCACCTACAGTCGGGAGAATGGATAGTGCTGAGCCGGAAGGACCACGCAACTAATGCCCCGTACAGTCGGCGCGCACATGTGACGTCGACACACAGTGGCGGTAGACCCGCCCCCCGAGCGTCAAATGCGGGCGGGGGGAAAAACCCCAGTGTGCGTCACGGCTCCCGCACCAGTTGAATACGGGCAGTAAAGGAGCAGAGACTACCCAGACAACCAGTGCACACAATATTGGAAGTAACAATATACAATGTTATACCATAAGGTAACCACAGTAATTATCGGTAAAGAAATTATACACTTAAAACAATTATGCAGATAGTCAGGGGAGAGCCAATATTGAGTCAGTAAGACTAGGTGCAGAAATGACAGTTACAACTATAGAACCATAGATGTCATCGAGAGCTTCCATCCCTGAATGTATACTAAAAAAGGGGAGGAATTGGGAAAATTGGGACTTTGAGTGAAGCCATGGCTGGGTAAAGTCATGTGCCTCCATCCCTATCGTCTGGAAATAAAAACTTCACCGCGGCAGGGGGCAGCGGTGATGCAAAGGTAAAAAGGTGGGACTTTAAATGAAGCTCAGGATGACAAAGAATGAGTAAAATTGTGGCAAATAAAGGTTTTAATAATGCGTAAAAAACAAGTTTACATACAATTCATTCCATGTATACAAAAATGCGCCCATAACATGGCGTCAATCTGCAACCTGGCAATAATTGGTAATAACATATTTACAACCATTAATATTCAGAGTAAAATAAAAGGGACCACCATACTCATAGTTGGATACAAATGTTAAGATGATAGCATCTGCACTGTCAATAGGCTCAGAAACCCAAATATGTTAGAAGAAATATAACACATATCATGATGGTTATGTAGTTCATACATCAGTAGCTCGACGCGTTTCGCGGCTTTAAACCGCTCTTCAGGAGCAGACATGTAAGATATCTGCAATAGGAAAATATTTGTAAATAAGTATATTAAGTCAGGGTAGGGGGGGTGGGTAAAGCCCCCCAAAAATCCGTATAAGACAAAAAATGGCTTACAAATATGTGTGCACTGGAAGGCAGGGCGCCAAAGACCCCAGGCCACCCCAGAGCATCGGTGTCGGGAGCCGAGAGGACATGTATAGGGCGGCGATCGTCACAGGCAGGCGTCCGGGCGAGCTCCAAGCACCCCTAGTGTGAATGTGAGAACTGGTGAAGTGTGGTAAAAACAATAATTAAAAAACAAAAAACAAACCACAAAAAAGGACCAAAAGCAATGTTGAAAAGTGAATGTGTGGAGTGTAAGACCAGTGAATAAAGGTTAGTAGGAAAAGTGATGAATGTGAAAGTGAGGAAATGGAATCCAAACAGAAGTGACGGTGGAAGACCATGGTAGAAGGTCATCACCGAAACATTCAATGGATAAAAAGTTAAATAAAGATAGAGTGTGAAATATACCTGTATTAGAGAGGAAAGGAAGCAGTCCATAATTAATGTGATGCCAATTGTAGTGTAGGGCTCAGAGGAACTCAGAGCACACCCGGACTGACGCCCATAAATACACGCCGCCACAGCCACGCCCCCTACGCCACAACCACAGACATGGAGGGGGCCCTGGGGACGCCGACGCCCGGACGTACATGCGCCAGGCAGTCGGCGCCACCCCAGCCCCACCTACAGTCGGGAGAATGGATAGTGCTGAGCCGGAAGGACCACGCAACTAATGCCCCGTACAGTCGGCGCGCACATGTGACGTCGACACACAGTGGCGGTAGACCCGCCCCCCGAGCGTCAAATGCGGGCGGGGGGAAAAACCCCAGTGTGCGTCACGGCTCCCGCACCAGTTGAATACGGGCAGTAAAGGAGCAGAGACTACCCAGACAACCAGTGCACACAATATTGGAAGTAACAATATACAATGTTATACCATAAGGTAACCACAGTAATTATCGGTAAAGAAATTATACACTTAAAACAATTATGCAGATAGTCAGGGGAGAGCCAATATTGAGTCAGTAAGACTAGGTGCAGAAATGACAGTTACAACTATAGAACCATAGATGTCATCGAGAGCTTCCATCCCTGAATGTATACTAAAAAAGGGGGGAATTGGGAAAATTGGGACTTTGAGTGAAGCCATGGCTGGGTAAAGTCATGTGCCTCCATCCCTATCGTCTGGAAATAAAAACTTCACCGCGGCAGGGGGCAGCGGTGATGCAAAGGTAAAAAGGTGGGACTTTAAATGAAGCTCAGGATGACAAAGAATGAGTAAAATTGTGGCAAATAAAGGTTTTAATAATGCGTAAAAAACAAGTTTACATACAATTCATTCCATGTATACAAAAATGCGCCCATAACATGGCGTCAATCTGCAACCTGGCAATAATTGGTAATAACATATTTACAACCATTAATATTCAGAGAAAAATAAAAGGGACCACCATACTCATAGTTGGATACAAATGTTAAGATGATAGCATCTGCACTGTCAATAGGCTCAGAAACCCAAATATGTTAGAAGAAATATAACACATATCATGATGGTTATGTAGTTCATACATCAGTAGCTCGACGCGTTTCGCGGCTTTAAACCGCTCTTCAGGAGCAGACATGTAAGATATCTGCAATAGGAAAATATTTGTAAATAAGTATATTAAGTCAGGGTAGGGGGGGTGGGTAAAGCCCCCCAAAAATCCGTATAAGACAAAAAATGGCTTACAAATATGTGTGCACTGGAAGGCAGGGCGCCAAAGACCCCAGGCCACCCCAGAGCATCGGTGTCGGGAGCCGAGAGGACATGTATAGGGCGGCGATCGTCACAGGCAGGCGTCCGGGCGAGCTCCAAGCACCCCTAGTGTGAATGTGAGAACTGGTGAAGTGTGGTAAAAACAATAATTAAAAACCAAAAAACAAAAAACAAACCACAAAAAAGGACCAAAAGCAATGTTGAAAAGTGAATGTGTGGAGTGTAAGACCAGTGAATAAAGGTTAGTAGGAAAAGTGATGAATGTGAAAGTGAGGAAATGGAATCCAAACAGAAGTGACGGTGGAAGACCATGGTAGAAGGTCATCACCGAAACATTCAATGGATAAAAAGTTAAATAAAGATAGAGTGTGAAATATACCTGTATTAGAGAGGAAAGGAAGCAGTCCATAATTAATGTGATGCCAATTGTAGTGTAGGGCTCAGAGGAACTCAGAGCACACCCGGACTGACGCCCATAAATACACGCCGCCACAGCCACGCCCCCTACGCCACAACCACAGACATGGAGGGGGCCCTGGGGACGCCGACGCCCGGACGTACATGCGCCAGGCAGTCGGCGCCACCCCAGCCCCACCTACAGTCGGGAGAATGGATAGTGCTGAGCCGGAAGGACCACGCAACTAATGCCCCGTACAGTCGGCGCGCACATGTGACGTCGACACACAGTGGCGGTAGACCCGCCCCCCGAGCGTCAAATGCGGGCGGGGGGAAAAACCCCAGTGTGCGTCACGGCTCCCGCACCAGTTGAATACGGGCAGTAAAGGAGCAGAGACTACCCAGACAACCAGTGCACACAATATTGGAAGTAACAATATACAATGTTATACCATAAGGTAACCACAGTAATTATCGGTAAAGAAATTATACACTTAAAACAATTATGCAGATAGTCAGGGGAGAGCCAATATTGAGTCAGTAAGACTAGGTGCAGAAATGACAGTTACAACTATAGAACCATAGATGTCATCGAGAGCTTCCATCCCTGAATGTATACTAAAAAAGGGGGGAATTGGGAAAATTGGGACTTTGAGTGAAGCCATGGCTGGGTAAAGTCATGTGCCTCCATCCCTATCGTCTGGAAATAAAAACTTCACCGCGGCAGGGGGCAGCGGTGATGCAAAGGTAAAAAGGTGGGACTTTAAATGAAGCTCAGGATGACAAAGAATGAGTAAAATTGTGGCAAATAAAGGTTTTAATAATGCGTAAAAAACAAGTTTACATACAATTCATTCCATGTATACAAAAATGCGCCCATAACATGGCGTCAATCTGCAACCTGGCAATAATTGGTAATAACATATTTACAACCATTAATATTCAGAGAAAAATAAAAGGGACCACCATACTCATAGTTGGATACAAATGTTAAGATGATAGCATCTGCACTGTCAATAGGCTCAGAAACCCAAATATGTTAGAAGAAATATAACACATATCATGATGGTTATGTAGTTCATACATCAGTAGCTCGACGCGTTTCGCGGCTTTAAACCGCTCTTCAGGAGCAGACATGTAAGATATCTGCAATAGGAAAATATTTGTAAATAAGTATATTAAGTCAGGGTAGGGGGGGTGGGTAAAGCCCCCCAAAAATCCGTATAAGACAAAAAATGGCTTACAAATATGTGTGCACTGGAAGGCAGGGCGCCAAAGACCCCAGGCCACCCCAGAGCATCGGTGTCGGGAGCCGAGAGGACATGTATAGGGCGGCGATCGTCACAGGCAGGCGTCCGGGCGAGCTCCAAGCACCCCTAGTGTGAATGTGAGAACTGGTGAAGTGTGGTAAAAACAATAATTAAAAACCAAAAAACAAAAAACAAACCACAAAAAAGGACCAAAAGCAATGTTGAAAAGTGAATGTGTGGAGTGTAAGACCAGTGAATAAAGGTTAGTAGGAAAAGTGATGAATGTGAAAGTGAGGAAATGGAATCCAAACAGAAGTGACGGTGGAAGACCATGGTAGAAGGTCATCACCGAAACATTCAATGGATAAAAAGTTAAATAAAGATAGAGTGTGAAATATACCTGTATTAGAGAGGAAAGGAAGCAGTCCATAATTAATGTGATGCCAATTGTAGTGTAGGGCTCAGAGGAACTCAGAGCACACCCGGACTGACGCCCATAAATACACGCCGCCACAGCCACGCCCCCTACGCCACAACCACAGACATGGAGGGGGCCCTGGGGACGCCGACGCCCGGACGTACATGCGCCAGGCAGTCGGCGCCACCCCAGCCCCACCTACAGTCGGGAGAATGGATAGTGCTGAGCCGGAAGGACCACGCAACTAATGCCCCGTACAGTCGGCGCGCACATGTGACGTCGACACACAGTGGCGGTAGACCCGCCCCCCGAGCGTCAAATGCGGGCGGGGGGAAAAACCCCAGTGTGCGTCACGGCTCCCGCACCAGTTGAATACGGGCAGTAAAGGAGCAGAGACTACCCAGACAACCAGTGCACACAATATTGGAAGTAACAATATACAATGTTATACCATAAGGTAACCACAGTAATTATCGGTAAAGAAATTATACACTTAAAACAATTATGCAGATAGTCAGGGGAGAGCCAATATTGAGTCAGTAAGACTAGGTGCAGAAATGACAGTTACAACTATAGAACCATAGATGTCATCGAGAGCTTCCATCCCTGAATGTATACTAAAAAAGGGGGGAATTGGGAAAATTGGGACTTTGAGTGAAGCCATGGCTGGGTAAAGTCATGTGCCTCCATCCCTATCGTCTGGAAATAAAAACTTCACCGCGGCAGGGGGCAGCGGTGATGCAAAGGTAAAAAGGTGGGACTTTAAATGAAGCTCAGGATGACAAAGAATGAGTAAAATTGTGGCAAATAAAGGTTTTAATAATGCGTAAAAAACAAGTTTACATACAATTCATTCCATGTATACAAAAATGCGCCCATAACATGGCGTCAATCTGCAACCTGGCAATAATTGGTAATAACATATTTACAACCATTAATATTCAGAGAAAAATAAAAGGGACCACCATACTCATAGTTGGATACAAATGTTAAGATGATAGCATCTGCACTGTCAATAGGCTCAGAAACCCAAATATGTTAGAAGAAATATAACACATATCATGATGGTTATGTAGTTCATACATCAGTAGCTCGACGCGTTTCGCGGCTTTAAACCGCTCTTCAGGAGCAGACATGTAAGATATCTGCAATAGGAAAATATTTGTAAATAAGTATATTAAGTCAGGGTAGGGGGGGTGGGTAAAGCCCCCCAAAAATCCGTATAAGACAAAAAATGGCTTACAAATATGTGTGCACTGGAAGGCAGGGCGCCAAAGACCCCAGGCCACCCCAGAGCATCGGTGTCGGGAGCCGAGAGGACATGTATAGGGCGGCGATCGTCACAGGCAGGCGTCCGGGCGAGCTCCAAGCACCCCTAGTGTGAATGTGAGAACTGGTGAAGTGTGGTAAAAACAATAATTAAAAACCAAAAAACAAAAAACAAACCACAAAAAAGGACCAAAAGCAATGTTGAAAAGTGAATGTGTGGAGTGTAAGACCAGTGAATAAAGGTTAGTAGGAAAAGTGATGAATGTGAAAGTGAGGAAATGGAATCCAAACAGAAGTGACGGTGGAAGACCATGGTAGAAGGTCATCACCGAAACATTCAATGGATAAAAAGTTAAATAAAGATAGAGTGTGAAATATACCTGTATTAGAGAGGAAAGGAAGCAGTCCATAATTAATGTGATGCCAATTGTAGTGTAGGGCTCAGAGGAACTCAGAGCACACCCGGACTGACGCCCATAAATACACGCCGCCACAGCCACGCCCCCTACGCCACAACCACAGACATGGAGGGGGCCCTGGGGACGCCGACGCCCGGACGTACATGCGCCAGGCAGTCGGCGCCACCCCAGCCCCACCTACAGTCGGGAGAATGGATAGTGCTGAGCCGGAAGGACCACGCAACTAATGCCCCGTACAGTCGGCGCGCACATGTGACGTCGACACACAGTGGCGGTAGACCCGCCCCCCGAGCGTCAAATGCGGGCGGGGGGAAAAACCCCAGTGTGCGTCACGGCTCCCGCACCAGTTGAATACGGGCAGTAAAGGAGCAGAGACTACCCAGACAACCAGTGCACACAATATTGGAAGTAACAATATACAATGTTATACCATAAGGTAACCACAGTAATTATCGGTAAAGAAATTATACACTTAAAACAATTATGCAGATAGTCAGGGGAGAGCCAATATTGAGTCAGTAAGACTAGGTGCAGAAATGACAGTTACAACTATAGAACCATAGATGTCATCGAGAGCTTCCATCCCTGAATGTATACTAAAAAAGGGGGGAATTGGGAAAATTGGGACTTTGAGTGAAGCCATGGCTGGGTAAAGTCATGTGCCTCCATCCCTATCGTCTGGAAATAAAAACTTCACCGCGGCAGGGGGCAGCGGTGATGCAAAGGTAAAAAGGTGGGACTTTAAATGAAGCTCAGGATGACAAAGAATGAGTAAAATTGTGGCAAATAAAGGTTTTAATAATGCGTAAAAAACAAGTTTACATACAATTCATTCCATGTATACAAAAATGCGCCCATAACATGGCGTCAATCTGCAACCTGGCAATAATTGGTAATAACATATTTACAACCATTAATATTCAGAGTAAAATAAAAGGGACCACCATACTCATAGTTGGATACAAATGTTAAGATGATAGCATCTGCACTGTCAATAGGCTCAGAAACCCAAATATGTTAGAAGAAATATAACACATATCATGATGGTTATGTAGTTCATACATCAGTAGCTCGACGCGTTTCGCGGCTTTAAACCGCTCTTCAGGAGCAGACATGTAAGATATCTGCAATAGGAAAATATTTGTAAATAAGTATATTAAGTCAGGGTAGGGGGGGTGGGTAAAGCCCCCCAAAAATCCGTATAAGACAAAAAATGGCTTACAAATATGTGTGCACTGGAAGGCAGGGCGCCAAAGACCCCAGGCCACCCCAGAGCATCGGTGTCGGGATGTTTATTCACCAGTTCACCAGTTCTCACATTCACACTAGGGGTGCTTGGAGCTCGCCCGGACGCCTGCCTGTGACGATCGCCGCCCTATACATGTCCTCTCGGCTCCTGACACCGATGCTCTGGGGTGGCCTGGGGTCTTTGGCGCCCTGCCTTCCAGTGCACACATATTTGTAAGCCATTTTTTGTCTTATACGGATTTTTGGGGGGCTTTACCCACCCCCCCTACCCTGACTTAATATACTTATTTACAAATATTTTCCTATTGCAGATATCTTACATGTCTGCTCCTGAAGAGCGGTTTAAAGCCGCGAAACGCGTCGAGCTACTGATGTATGAACTACATAACCATCATGATATGTGTTATATTTCTTCTAACATATTTGGGTTTCTGAGCCTATTGACAGTGCAGATGCTATCATCTTAACATTTGTATCCAACTATGAGTATGGTGGTCCCTTTTATTTTACTCTGAATATTAATGGTTGTAAATATGTTATTACCAATTATTGCCAGGTTGCAGATTGACGCCATGTTATGGGCGCATTTTTGTATACATGGAATGAATTGTATGTAAACTTGTTTTTTACGCATTATTAAAACCTTTATTTGCCACAATTTTACTCATTCTTTGTCATCCTGAGCTTCATTTAAAGTCCCACCTTTTTACCTTTGCATCACCGCTGCCCCCTGCCGCGGTGAAGTTTTTATTTCCAGACGATAGGGATGGAGGCACATGACTTTACCCAGCCATGGCTTCACTCAAAGTCCCAATTTTCCCAATTCCCCCCTTTTTTAGTATACATTCAGGGATGGAAGCTCTCGATGACATCTATGGTTCTATAGTTGTAACTGTCATTTCTGCACCTAGTCTTACTGACTCAATATTGGCTCTCCCCTGACTATCTGCATAATTGTTTTAAGTGTATAATTTCTTTACCGATAATTACTGTGGTTACCTTATGGTATAACATTGTATATTGTTACTTCCAATATTGTGTGCACTGGTTGTCTGGGTAGTCTCTGCTCCTTTACTGCCCGTATTCAACTGGTGCGGGAGCCGTGACGCACACTGGGGTTTTTCCCCCCGCCCGCATTTGACGCTCGGGGGGCGGGTCTACCGCCACTGTGTGTCGACGTCACATGTGCGCGCCGACTGTACGGGGCATTAGTTGCGTGGTCCTTCCGGCTCAGCACTATCCATTCTCCCGACTGTAGGTGGGGCTGGGGTGGCGCCGACTGCCTGGCGCATGTACGTCCGGGCGTCGGCGTCCCCAGGGCCCCCTCCATGTCTGTGGTTGTGGCGTAGGGGGCGTGGCTGTGGCGGCGTGTATTTATGGGCGTCAGTCCGGGTGTGCTCTGAGTTCCTCTGAGCCCTACACTACAATTGGCATCACATTAATTATGGACTGCTTCCTTTCCTCTCTAATACAGGTATATTTCACACTCTATCTTTATTTAACTTTTTATCCATTGAATGTTTCGGTGATGACCTTCTACCATGGTCTTCCACCGTCACTTCTGTTTGGATTCCATTTCCTCACTTTCACATTCATCACTTTTCCTACTAACCTTTATTCACTGGTCTTACACTCCACACATTCACTTTTCAACATTGCTTTTGGTCCTTTTTTGTGGTTTGTTTTTTGTTTTTTGGTTTTTAATTATTGTTTTTACCACACTTCACCAGTTCTCACATTCACACTAGGGGTGCTTGGAGCTCGCCCGGACGCCTGCCTGTGACGATCGCCGCCCTATACATGTCCTCTCGGCTCCCGACACCGATGCTCTGGGGTGGCCTGGGGTCTTTGGCGCCCTGCCTTCCAGTGCACACATATTTGTAAGCCATTTTTTGTCTTATACGGATTTTTGGGGGGCTTTACCCACCCCCCCTACCCTGACTTAATATACTTATTTACAAATATTTTCCTATTGCAGATATCTTACATGTCTGCTCCTGAAGAGCGGTTTAAAGCCGCGAAACGCGTCGAGCTACTGATGTATGAACTACATAACCATCATGATATGTGTTATATTTCTTCTAACATATTTGGGTTTCTGAGCCTATTGACAGTGCAGATGCTATCATCTTAACATTTGTATCCAACTATGAGTATGGTGGTCCCTTTTATTTTACTCTGAATATTAATGGTTGTAAATATGTTATTACCAATTATTGCCAGGTTGCAGATTGACGCCATGTTATGGGCGCATTTTTGTATACATGGAATGAATTGTATGTAAACTTGTTTTTTACGCATTATTAAAACCTTTATTTGCCACAATTTTACTCATTCTTTGTCATCCTGAGCTTCATTTAAAGTCCCACCTTTTTACCTTTGCATCACCGCTGCCCCCTGCCGCGGTGACGTTTTTATTTCCAGACGATAGGGATGGAGGCACATGACTTTACCCAGCCATGGCTTCACTCAAAGTCCCAATTTTCCCAATTCCCCCCTTTTTTAGTATGATGAGCAAGTAGAACGAAATTCAAACTGAAGTGGTCAAAATCAGACATAACCAGGTGCCTCAGTACGAAGGGAGAGAATAGCCCAGAAAACAAAGAGTAATAAAGGAAGAGACAAAGAAGAGATGGAAAGAAGAAGGAAGAGGGGTGAGCGGTAGAGTTCAGGGTGAGTGTAGAAAGGGGAAGTAGAGGGTAGGTCCATCCAGGTCTTCCAGAGTGGATGATCAAGCCGGGGGTACTCCCGGGACCAGGGAGATGTGGCAATATTTCGCCCAAGGTTCCCAGATACATTCGAAGGTTTGGGTTTTGTCTAGGGTAATGCTAACCAGCTTTTCTTGAGCCATGATCCAGGAAATGTTATGCCTCACCGCTGCGATTGGAACAAAGGGCTTCTTCCAGTGGGCCGCAATAGTAATTTTGGTCCCTAATAGAATGAAGAAGATTAAAGCCTGGGAGTGTTTGTCTATCTTTTCTATTTTGAGGTTGAGAAGTGCTATCTCCGGAGTTTGCGGGACTTGGACTGATGTTACCTTACGTATCAAGTGGAAGACCTTATTCCACAAACACCGGATTTTCGGGCAAGACCACCATATATGAAGCATGGAGCCCCAATGATTACAATTCCTAAAGCACAGCGGTGAGGCATTCGGGTAGAACTTGGCTAGGGTGGAGGGGACTCTATACCACCTGGTCAAAACCTTAAGGTTCGCTTCTATCAGTGAAACATTTAAAATCCGTTTAAAGGAGCGTTGGAAGTTCGAAAACCACACATTCTGATCCCAGGAAATGTCCAAGTCTTTCTCCCAGGCTATAGCGTAAGAGGGCTTGGAGGTCGTGGCTGCCAGGGAGGCATATATGACTGATATCCCTCCCCTCTGGTCCGTGGCCTCCGCACACCAAGATTCGTAGGGAGTAGCTTGGGGGGGAATAGTCTTATGGGGCCAGAGTGAGTGGAGGAAATGTAAAATTTGGGAGAATCTATATCGTTCAGACGAGGGCATTTGGAGTTTACTGGTGCAGTATGCCTCTGAAACGGGGCCAGCCGGGGTGAAGAAGTTGCCAATTCTGAGGAGGCCCTTGTTGAGCCACCAGCTGAATGCTAGGATATTCATTCCCGGGGGAAAAGAGGGGTTGTGAAACATGTGTGTAAGAGGGCGGAGGGCAGAGACAAGGGCCGTCTGTTTATGTAATTGGTCACACAGGGCGATCGAGTGGGAAAGAGTGGGAGCTAGGATTGAGGGCCTAAGTTTGGATGGGGACCATATGATGTAATCGATCATGTGGCGTGGAATAGCTTGTCGTTCAATTGCAACCCAATCTGGTTTCGGACCTTTAGAGTAAACAGCAGATATTTGTGCAAGTTGCGCTGATTGGTAATACCACCAGAGGTTAGGTAGGGCTAGGCCACCTTGGGATTTCAATCTGTATAGAATGTGTTTCGAGCAGCGCCTGCCCTTAGGGTTCCACACGAATTGGAGAATTTTGGTTTGCAGAGTTTGTAATTGGGATTTTCTGATCGGGATTGGGAGAGATCTGAATAGATAGAGAAGACGTGGAAGGAGGGTCATCTTAATTGCATTGATACGGCCCAACCAGGAAATATGCTGCCTATCCCAACTCGTGAGGTCAGATGTGAGCTTCCGAAAGACTGCAGGGTAATTGGAGGCGTATAAGGAGTCTATTTTGGAGGAGATGTTAACCCCGAGATATGGGAGAGACGACTGGCACCAAGAAAAGGGAAAATGGTTCTGTAGGCTTTCGAGGCGTTCTGGGGGACTGTAATGTTAAGGGCTAGGGACTTCGAGGGATTAACGCAGAGACCCGAGGCCTTGCCAAAGGTGTCGAGTACAGAGAAGATGTTAGGAGTGGAGATCAGAGGGGAGGTAACATATAATAATAGATCGTCCGCGAATAGCGCACATTTGTGTTCCTGACCTCCACACCTAACTCCCTTAATATCAGGGTGATTTCTAATGGATATGGCTAGGGTTTCGATCGCTATGGCAAATAGGAGGGGTGATAGGGGGCAACCTTGTCTGGTACCTTTTTCGATTACGAGGGGATCCGAGAAGCATCCCTGGAGCCTGACTTGTGCGGACGGGGTCGAGTATAAGGAGTGCAGTGATTGTAAAAAGTGTGGGCCAAAACCCCATCTCTTTAGTACATTAAACAGATAGGGCCATGAGATGGTATCAAAAGCTTTTTGTAAATCTATGGACAGTAGGAAACCCTCTTGACTGGGCCCCTCGTCCCAGTGGGAGTTGAGGAGCGATACTAAATCAACTGTTCTCCTAATTTGGTCAGGTCCCTGTCTCCCCGGGACAAAGCCCACCTGGTCTTTGTGGATATATTGGGCAATAAAGGAAGAAAGTCTGTTGGAGAGAATTTTCGTAAAGATTTTAAGGTCATTGTTGATGAGAGAGATGGGGCGGAAGTTTGAGACTAATGTGGAATCTTTGCCCGGTTTTGGAATAACGGAAATGTAAGCCAGGTTCAGGGCCTTGTCCAGGGGAGAGCCAGACCTGAGGGAGTTGTAGAATTTGGCCATAAGAGGGGCGAGAGACGCTGCAAATTTTTTATAGTACCCCACTGAAAAGCCGTCCGGGCCGGGGGCTGAGTTCTGTTTTAGGTGTGATATGACTCCCAAAACTTCTGCTTCAGAAATTGGATCTTCCAGAAGATCCGAGTGTTCCGAAGAGAGCCTCGGTAGAGAAACTGAGTCCAGGAAATCATCTAGTTGGGGTGAGGTGGCAGGGCGGTCCTCCTTATACAGGGAGCTGTAAAACTTGTGAAATGTTTTCATGATACTGAGTGGGTTATGAGACAAATCACCCGAAAGGGTACGGATTTTGGGGAAGGTGTGGGCGCGTGGTCTCGGGGACAACTTCAATGATAGTTTGGTTCCTATTTTGTCCGATTGAGAGTAGAAGCGGGCTCCCGACCATCGCAGTTGTTTTTCTGCCACAGTGGTAAGAGCTAAGTTTAATGCGGTTCTGGCCGATTCAAAGGAAAGCAGCGATGCCCTGGTTGGGTTGCGTTTATGCTCTTTACTGAGGGAGAGAAATTCCCTGGTGAGTTTGTCTATTTCGTTCTTCCTTCCCTTCTTAAGTTGGGAAGAAAGTTGGATAATCTTACCCCTGATTACCGCCTTGTGGGCTGCCCATAAGGATTCTGGGGATATTGAGTCAGTGTTATTCAGTGTGAAATATTCTTGGATGTCCCGCTGAATGGATGCGCAATGTGCCGGGTCACTTAAAAGAGCCTCATTTAGACGCCAGGTGAACCTGCGACTCGAATCGTATGTTTGTTTTAAATGAACTATGACCATAGAGTGGTCCGAGACTGGGGAGTCCCTAATCAGAGCTTTAGACGTGGCAGGGATGTTATGGGATTGGATGAAGATGTGGTCAATTCTTGTGTAGAGTTGGTGTGGGGCAGAAAAGTGGGTGTAGTCTTTTGATCTAGGGTTTAGTTCCCACCAGATGTCCACTAGTCCCAGGGAATACAATGAGGAGGCAATTTTAGTGCTCTGTCCTGGGGGTCTCCGAGAGTGGGGAGCTCCCTTAGATGATTTATCTAGGGAATGATCGAAGGGGAGGTTAGTATCTCCTCCCATTACAATCCTCCCTTCCAGCATTGGGCTAAGAGTGGACAGCATGGAGGAAAAGAAGCCCGCCTGGTTCTTGTTTGGGGCATAGTAGGAAATAAATGAATATACAGAGCCCTCAATAGAGCCTTTGACCAAGATATATCTACCCTCCTTATCACTGAATGTGGATGAGTGAGAGAAGCCCACAGTTTTGGCAAAACATATTGCAACGCCCTTTGTCTTGTTAATAGCATTGGATAGGAAAAATTGGGGGAAGTGTCCAGAAAGAAAAGAAGGGGTGAAGGATTTTGGAAAATGAGTTTCCTGCAATAGCAGCACGTCTAGGCGTTGGGAGTGGTAAAGATTAAAAGTTTTTCGGCGTTTGACCGGCGAGTTTAGGCCCTGTACATTGTGTGTAACAATCTTCAGATTGTTGGACAGTTTGGAATCAGGGGCCATGGACCAAAGTCAAAAAAAAGTGCTGTGTGTGGGAGGATCTTACCCTGATCTCCTGGGATGAGAATCTCAGGATGAACATCATTACCGTATGGTTCCAGGAGCAAAATCATGTAGGAAGGGCAGGGTTTCTGGAAGACCTGGATGGGGAGGGAGAAGAAAAGGCAGAGAAAGCAAAGAGGGCAGATATCGAGGCACCTGAGAAGAGAAGACAAAACATTATAAAGACCAATTGTAACCAATAAAAGAACATATTGCAGAAACAGAACATATTGCAAAAATTTAGCCTAACCAAGACCTAAGTCTTCCGACTGGGTGGGGAGGCTGCGCCCCAACCCATGTCACATACACATAACATCACTAAATAAAAAAAAAAGGAAAAAAGAAGAGAAGCCCAAAAAAGGGGTTCTTGTCAAAGTCTCCGAGTGGGAAAAAATACCACTCTGAGAGAGGGGAGGCGCGGAGCAGCCGCTCCGACCCATCCGCCAGTAAAAAAAATCCCTGAGCTAGGAGGGAAATTGGCTGGTTTGAGGGGAAGAAAGAACAACAAAAAGAAAAAAAAAAGAATTATAACTTGAGGCGAGACCCTATATATGAGTAGTTTAGGAAGAGAGTGCCTTTGGGGTCGCCAGTCCATTGCAAACCAAGTAGGAGCCCAGGAGTCCCTCTCCGCCCCCCCAGAACAGGGGGGGCGGAGAGGGGCCCCAAGGGACAGGCTTTACAATAACTGAGAACTTATAATACAGATAACAAGCTATACTGTTTGTAAGGTAATAGGAGAGTCAGTCATGAGGTTTCAGACCGGACCTAGGTTGCAGCCCAGTTTGCGGTGCCGGCCTCCAAACAGGATAAAAGAAAAAAAAAAGGAAAAAAATTTTTTTTGCACTCAAGGCGAAAAAAGGAGGCAGGCCATAGAAAAAGGAAAAGGGCATAATGATGGGATGTTCTCAGGTAGGGTGTCCATCTTTCGAACGTTTTGCTTGTTGCTTCTGCCAGAGGGGTTTAGGTGGGCTCGTCGGGGGAGGTCTCTTCGTGGAAAGGGAAAGTTTCGGATCCAACGGGGGGATAGGAGAAGTAGAGATGAGGCCCAGGCGAAGTAATATGCGTTCACCATCAATAAAGGTGGCAAAACTGTAAGATTTATTCAGATATGAGAAAGTAAGTCTAAACGGAAAGGCCCATTTGTATGGGATGGATTTCTGGGACAGGACCTGCAGGAGAGGCTTCAGGGATCTCCTTCTCTGAATCGTGTAAGGGGAGAGGTCCGCAAACACCTGGACTGGGTGTCCTTGGAAAGACAGATTATCAGACTCCCTGGCCTTGCGCATTATATCCTCCTTAACTTTAAAAAAATGCGGTTTGACAACAATGTCTCTAGGGAGGCCATCTTGTCGGGGGGGTTGCAGTGCCCTGTGAGCCCGGTCCAGTTCCAATCTGTGTTCCTGAACATCAGGGAGGAGGCTCTTGATAAATGACTTAACCACTGAGTCTGTGTCTTTAAATGTTTCAGGAATTCCTCTGAGCCTGAAATTATATCTGCGATTCCTGTTTTCAAGGTCATCAATTTTAGAGTACGCGGTTTCAAGTTGATCATGGAGATCCTGTATTCTGTCAGTATTTTGTTGGGCCACGGCGATCGTTTGGTCAGTTTTTAATTCGATCGCTTCTATTCTGGAGCCCAGGTGCTGCAGGTCTGCCTGTATTATAGATGTAATCTGCGATGCGTTTTGGGCCAGGCCTCTGGAGAGCATGGAGGAGAAGGTTTCCATCAGAGTTGATAAGTCTGAGGGGGCCACTGGCTTGAGATGAGCCCTAGGGGGATCGGGGGTGGCAGAGAAATCCTCCATTGGAGTGAGTGGGGAGCCATTAATGGTTCTGCCCAGTAAAGATTCCGTTGAGGAGGGAGATAATATGGGCGGATGAAAGTTACTCACAGTCGGCAGATGACAGTCCTCGCGCTGTGGAGTCATGGAGGGCGGATCGGCGATGGATTCGTCCGGATCTGGCTGAAGGCCTCGCGCTGCTCGGGCGGTCGCCATCTTGGAGAAGGCCCACAGGCTGCAGATCGGTGGCCAGTTGTTTGTTCAGGCAGCGTCTGGCCGTGTTCCCGTTCATGCGGGGGGGTCGATCGGAGCCTCGGGGAGCCGCAGGGTGATCGGCGTGGTCAATCTCCGGCAAATGTTGGCTGCGGCGGGGTTAGCGGGTTGGAGCGGTGTGGAGCACTCAGGACATGCGACCGTCCATGGAGCCGCCGCGCATGCGCCTCTCCCGTCTGACTTTTTCTGTCGAACATTCCGCTCATGTGTATGCGGCATAAGGGTCATGATGGCCAGGTACATCTAGAGATGTGAGCAGAGGAAGAGAGACTATACCTCCTGATTTTATCCAATAGGATACAATCCAATTTACATGGTATACAGTACAATTTCCAGATTACAGTAAATGTAGTAGGAAGGAGTTTTAAACAGTGATTGAATGAACCGTACAAGCAACAAGTAGTACAATCTAGTGTGCTTAGCAAACTATTACCTGAGGGGTGGGGAAAAGAAGGTAAGTGGACATCGTCCAGGCTGGATGAAAGTAGATAGGAGGACTGGGCGCAGCCATGATCTAGTGTTTTCCGACCACTTTGGAGGTTGGATTTCTAGAGTCAGATGATGTGCGAGGGGGACCTCTTTGTCCTGTGTCACCAGAAGCAAGGGAAAGGAAACCCCAATTTGTCCTTCTTTTTTTTTTTTCAAAGAAAGGTATTACAGGGAAACATAATAGAGGGTATACAAATTTTCTCAAAATAATAGGTATAAGCCAGTAGTCTAGGCACTTACAAACATGGATGAAGACATGTAACTAGGGTAGAAATAACAGGTGTCTCAAACACAATTACCATGTCGAAGTAACTGGATGGATCAAAATTGAGGGTCCCTAGAGAGCTACTGGTGGTGCAAACAAAAAGGGGAGAATAGGAGAGGGGGGGTTGGGGGGAGGGGCAACAAACACCATTGCGAAGTCCACGGGAAAGAGATAGATGAAGTCTGAGACGGAAAGGCTCTGGGACTAGGATTCAGACACAGGTAGTGTTCTCTCGAGCATAACAGAATTGGTTGAAGTAGACGGAGGTGAGATAGGGTGGGTATGATGAATAATGTCTGAAACTTCTGGATCCACATGTGAAGGGTTTAAGACAGAACTGTGAGCTTCTTTATTTATTGCAAAATTCTGCAATTCCTCATTTGATAGGGTCGAATGCATGAAAGCCCACCATTTGGAGTAGAAACGTGGGTTAGATTTAACTTGTTTGAAGTCGGTTAAGTTTGTCCTTGTGAAGTAGATTCAGAAGCTCCCTTTTAAGTTGCGAGATCTGTGGGCAGTGGGAAGAAGTCCAGTTTTCAGAATTAATCTTCTGGCTATTAAGAATCCGATCAAGGCCCAGTCTTTGTAGCAAGGGTGAGTGGTAGGGGACCACGGTAACAGTCGGTCTTCCCAGTATCCGAAGATGAGGAGAAGGGGGTCTTTAGGTAGTTTTAGCAGCGTTATGTCAAAGATATAGGAGATGACCTGGTTCCAGAAGGTGGATATAGTGGGGCATGCCCAAAGCCGGTGGTAGAGGGATGGTTTTGGTTGGCGACACATGGGGCAACTGGCTGCGTCTAAGTCCTTCTTATCTGAGAGAAAGGGTATGTAAGCCCGGTGTAATTTCTTCAGTTGGGTTTCTCTCCAGACCTCATTGGGGATCAACTGATGTGTTTTTTTGTAACCTTGCAGAATCTTTCCCACTAAGTCTGAGTCCAGAAAATCTTTACCCCAGTTTGCTACTGACGATGAGGCAAATGAGGGAGTAGACTTTAACAAGAACGGCTTGTATATGTCTGAAATTTTATAGGAGTCCCTCATGAAACTGATGCATTACGCGTAATGTAAAGCATGGGATTGAGGGAGAGAAAAGATTTCTGCAATGGCAGAGAAGTTAAGGGGACGACCTGTTTCCATGTTACACAGAGTGGAAAAGTTTGTCAGGCCTTTTTGTTGCCATATAGAGAATTGCTTGTATTCCAGTCCCGGTGGGAAGCTAGGGTTTCCTTGAATCGAGAGATGTCTGGACAGAAAGGGTGATAGTTTTAGTGCTTTTCTTACTTCCCTCCAAGCTATGGCTGTGTCTCTGAGAAGAAGATTGTGATGCAGGGGTGGGGGGATATATTTCCACCTGCAGTGAAGGAGGGCCACCAAAGAGTAGGGATGGGTCATTGAAGATTCCAGGGAGTAGTTGGAGTTGTGAGAGAGTTGCAATATCCAGTTCAGACTTATCCTTAAAAGGCAAGAAAGGTTAAAGGCTCTAATATGCGGAAGAAATCGTTTTCCAAAGGCTATACGTGGTCGTTTGTTGTGCGATAGAAATTTGGAGATGGCTTTCTTTAGGATTGAGGTATCTTTGTGTTTCAGAAGCAAAGGGATTGTTTGGAGAGGATATAATTGTTAGGAACTTCCCTTGTGATCAGTCAAAACTCCAGATGTATTTGAGAAGCAAACAATTTATTTCTGATGTGGCCCACAACAGGGAGACATGCTTACAGGACAAGCTGCAGAAAAAAGTCCCAACAAAAGAATATCTCTCTCTCTCCTCATACCCTACAAGAATAACACCTCGATGCTTCTATTGGCTGAGGGAACATAAATAACGTTGTCATGGCACAGGATGGCACTTTATTTGCTATTCATGTTCCCGTACATTCTTAGGCTATCATATTAAGTTAAATCTAATCATCCTACCTACTATGGAGTTAATTAAGACAAAACAATACAATGAGTTAATACAATAATGTGCTCAGAAGTAAGCTTTTTAACAAATCAGTCTCAGGACTATTGTTTTTCTAATAGTCACACAATAAACATTTAAAACTTTTCTAACATTACCTCCTCTTTGTGTGACTATTTTATCTCAACACATTTCGATGAAAGTCCCTGTGTTATACACTTTCGGACTGTATGTCATTAAGTTGAGCTTCAATGTCCACATAGGTCTCCTCAGAGGTAGAGAGGGTTTGATACATTGTTCTTGAGACTGCAATGAGTTTTTGTGAAAGTCCTCGAATACAGGGAATGCAGCAGCATCCGCAAGTGACCAAAACGGCCAAAGCCACAGCGATTGAGATCAAACATGATGTGATAAATCCAGTTCATTTACCGAACCATCCTTCAAGCCAAGTTGTGAATGGATCATTAATACCTGAGTTTTCCGCCAATTCATTCGATAGCGCAGTCAGTCCTTCCAAGGCTCTGGTCACGGTCCCTCCAGGAGCTGTATTGTTAGGGATAAAGATACAACACATGCTACCAAACATTTTGCATACCCTCCTCTTTTAGCTAAGACCATATCTAAAACCATTCGGTTCTGCCAGGCCATTAGAGATGTGGGGGCTAACTGTTCTGCTAGGCCCTTCACAGCATCCCTAGTATAGTTTACAAATCGTTGTTGGTTATAATATATAGATTTAATCCAGTCAACATTTTTATTTATAGTCACCCACCAGAGAAGAGACTCAAACCCAGCTGTCACCTGATTCCTGGCTTTAAACTCGTCCGGCACCCCGCAAAGAACCCCAATCTCATCTATGTAGATCTGAGAGTCAAATGACCCCAAGGGAGAGGTGTCCCTACGATACTGTCGGTGACTCTTAGTCCACGGGTATTCTGACAGGATTCTCAGGGGCATAGCCAGCTGGACCATAGGGCAATCCCCTTGGGCATTGGCTGGTAGTCTAGCTCGCAGTTTCTTATCCCCAAACATCCACCAGGCATCAAGCTAAGTATAAAAGAGAATATTCCTGCGCCTAATCAAAGAGTAATCTAATTGTTGCACCGCTGCACACACTGAAATGGGGTACTTGAACCCCAATTGGACAAAAGGTAAAAAGGTAGTGGTGCACGGTACTATGGTGAAGAATCTAGTTAAAACAGGTTTAATATATTCAATAGGTACTCAAAAGATTAGAAGATAAATGTAATATCGTCTCCACTACAGGTAATAAATGGAACGTAGAAAAAGAAAAGACAATATATGTATATAAAAAATATAAAATATATATATATATGTATATATAGTGAGGGGCCCTCACTCCTATGCGTAGTAGTATTTTGAGTGGTAGACAAATGGATAAGAAAAACAATTAATGATAAATAAGACTGGTGGTCCCAATGCGATTTTTTAGGTAGCAGAGTTGCATAAAGTGGCAGTGCTGAATATAAAGAAGGTCCGTGAAAATAACTACTACTGTATTTGTTTCAGTGACTAAAGTACTATACATAAAATAGTGGACGAAATAAAAAATATATAGAGTGAATCACCATGCGATTTGTTAAAAATGACGAAAAACGCATACAAAGTGCTAGTGCTGAACAATAAATAGATCTGAAAAGAAAATCTGCTAAGTCAAAGTATATGTGTAACAGTGTACAAAAGTAATCATTAGCTAGATAAGGCAAAAGATGTAAGTAATGCTTGCCTTGTGACTAAAGAAATCGCATATGGTGTTAAAGCCAAGGGAGGGTTAAGCAAAGTGACTCTGTGCGGGTGTCTTTATACCATAGACTTAACCACTTCCCACCCGGCCAATGCACATATACGGCCGGGTGGGAGCCGTCTACTCCTGATAGGACGTTCAGGAACGTCCATCAGGAGGAGCGGGATCGCGCGCGCGCGTGCCCGCGCAGCGGCGCGATCCCGATGCGCCCGTGTCACCCGGACACGGCGCATCTCAGATCGGCAGGAGGGCTCTGTGATTGGCCCTCCTGATCACATGACGGCCGTGTCCAATCACGGCCGTCATGTGATGTAAACAAACAGCCGGTTGCTAGGCAATCGGCTTCTCCTCTCCTCACACAGAAGTCATCGCTGAGGAGAGGAGAGCAGATCGCTGCAGCCGGCTGATGATCAGTGAGTATGAGCTGTTTTTTACAGCTTTTTACTCACTGATCATTAGTCTAGTGTACACACAAATCACCACACAGTAAACACACCACACAGTATAAAAACAATGTCCCCACACATGTCCCCAAAACATACATGTCCCCAAATAATAAAAACACATGTCACTAATAATAAAAACATGTCCCCCACATATGTCCCACTAAAATCACATGTCCCAATGATTATCTGCACACATATGTACGTGATCACCTGCACACATATGTACATGATCATTTGCGTACATATGTCCGTGATCACACAAACCAATTATTATACACTTAACGGAATTTTTTTTACCAAAAACATGTAGCAGAATACATTTTGGCTTAAATTTATGACAAAATTTGATTTTATTGGATTTCTTTTAAAATAGAAAAAAGAAAATATTGTTTTTTTTCCCAAATTTCCGCTTTTTTGCGCTTATATCGCAAAAAATAAAAAGTCGTGAATAAATACCACCAAAATAAAGCTCTATTTGTGCGAACAAAATGATAAAAATTTCATTTGGGTACAGTGTAGCATGACTGCGCAATTGTCACTGAAAGCGCTAGAGCGCTGAAAGCTGAAAATTGGGCTGGGAAGGAAGGGGGCGAAAGTGCCCTGTATTGAAGTGGTTAAATATCGGTGCAGTGCACTAAATTGAATCATACAATCAAAGAAAATAAATCAAATTGTTGAATCAAAACAAAAACGCATAAACGATCCAAGTGTTGGTGAGAGGGAAACAACCCTCTGGGAATAATCCAAAACAGAAGGAAAAAGGTGCACAGTGTTTGAAGCTATAAAAAATATAAAAAAACAACAATGGAACAGTAATCCTAGTTAAAATTGTCCATTCAGCTGGTGCAACAACAAGTGGCGATTAGCCCAAAATCGCATGTAACAAGACAGTCGCCTGCAATGCTGGTGCTTAAAATATATGTGCACTATAAGGTAGAGATTTAAACAGTGATAATGGTGATGGTGGATATCTCCCACGTGGTCCTGTGTAATCAGAATATGGGTGTCCCCTTACCTTACAGCTGTAAGGTAACAGCATATGGTATATGTATCCTCAGGGTTCCTGGTGGTCCTTATCCCTCGAGGTCCTATTCACGTGTCCCCGGGTCCTGGCGTCTCCTGCCTACTGTGCCGTATTGGGCTCTGTAAGTGGTCCCTCAGCGGTACTTCAGCGTGGGGGGGGGGAATTGGTGGTATACCTCGGCGGTTTTATGCAAGGGGTTAAACAGATAAGGAGGAAGGGAGCCCCATAGTATAGTATTTTTTAACAGTATTGAAATTTATTTATAAAAACAGCTTTGGTACTCACAAACAGACAGAGTTTTTGTATGGTGTATAAACGAGCCTCGAGCTCGATTGCGTCACTTCCGGTAGCGTCCCGACTAGTGTTCGTCACGGTCACGTGACTTCATCAGGGGACACGTGAATAGGACCTCGAGGGATAAGGACCACCAGGAACCCTGAGGATACATATGCCATATGCTGTTACCTTACAGCTGTAAGGTAAGGGGACACCCATATTCTGATTACACAGGACCACATGGGAGATATCCACCATCACCATTATCACTGTTTAAATCTCTACCTTATAGTGCACATATATTTTAAGCACCAGCATTGCAGGCGACTGTCTTGTTACATGCGATTTTGGGCTAATCGCCACTTGTTGTTGCACCAGCTGAATGGACAATTTTAACTAGGATTACTGTTCCATTGTTGTTTTTTTATATTTTTTATAGCTTCAAACACTGTGCACCTTTTTCCTTCTGTTTTGGATTATTCCCAGAGGGTTGTTTCCCTCTCACCAACACTTGGATCGTTTATGCGTTTTTGTTTTGATTCAACAATTTGATTTATTTTCTTTGATTGTATGATTCAATTTAGTGCACTGCACCGATATTTAAGTCTATGGTATAAAGACACCCGCACAGAGTCACTTTGCTTAACCCTCCCTTGGCTTTAACACCATATGCGATTTCTTTAGTCACAAGGCAATCATTACTTACATCTTTTGCCTTATCTAGCTAATGATTACTTTTGTACACTGTTACACATATACTTTGACTTAGCAGATTTTCTTTTCAGATCTATTTATTGTTCAGCACTAGCACTTTGTATGCGTTTTTCGTCATTTTTAACAAATCGCATGGTGATTCACTCTATATATTTTTTATTTCGTCCACTATTTTATGTATAGTACTTTAGTCACTGAAACAAATACAGTAGTAGTTATTTTCACGGACCTTCTTTATATTCAGCACTGCCACTTTATGCAACTCTGCTACCTAAAAAATCGCATTGGGACCACCAGTCTTATTTATCATTAATTGTTTTTCTTATCCATTTGTCTACCACTCAAAATACTACTACGCATAGGAGTGAGGGCCCCTCACTATATATACATATATATATATTTTTTATATTTTTTATATACATATATTGTCTTTTCTTTTTCATTTTCCATTTATTACCTGTAGTGGAGACGACATTACATTTATCTTCTAATCTTTTGAGTACCTATTGAATATATTAAACCTGTTTTAACTAGATTCTTCACCATAGTACTGCGCACCACTACCTTTTTACCTTTTGTATCCACCAGACATCAGCTCTCTGAATGTCATGTCCAACCCAGTCACCGTTGTCCGTGTTAATCCTCTCCACACAGTAGTCATCAGGCAGTGACCCAAGATCCACCGCGCTACGGGTCCCTGGGAGTGCAAAACAAGTAAAGTTGCCCGGATAAGCGGTAACCGCTGGAGGTATCTGAGGTCTCTGTACTGGGGGAAACAACAAACTCAATGTGTGACAAGTAGAATTTGTTTCAGGTTTATAGCTCTTATTATACAATTGCAACATACATTTTAAACCTTCTGGATCTGTATTGTGATCTAGAGGAAAAGGAACTGTTGCTAAATGTGGTCTGGCTTCGGCACAAACTAAACAGTTTTCCTTTTTCAGAGTTTTAACCTCAACCATTGTAACCACTCATTTTTTATTCTTGGTCGCCCGTCTCCAAAGCTATGGCATCTTCTATTGTTAGTGAATCTTATAGTTATACTCAGAACTTCTATTTTAGTATGGCCTTCTTCTTTCCCTTCTGAGTCTACCTTTTCCTGTTGTCTAGTTTTATTAGGTGGTAATACCTCAAGGAAAAATGTTCCTGAGGGGTCAGTTCCTGACACCCATGCTCCCATGGAATACAACCGCTGATCTTCCTTCCTCGGCTCCTTTAATGTTATTAATAGTTGGTTACAGTTCTTACTATTGTGAAGGGGGAGTTGGCCGCTTTTGTGATTATGAGTCTCTCCTTTATTCCACTCTTTTTAGCCCCTGGTTGATTATACCCCCAATCTTGATGTGCTGTAGTCCACAGGGCCCGATCCCATGCTTGACATCCTGTCTTATTCCAGAGCCAGCAGATATATTTATCTGCCCATAGAAGTCCTCTAGCCCCAGTTGTATCCCCACAATCTGCAATCTGACAGAAGTCTACCAGTATAGTGCTAGTTATTCCCTCTATAAAGTTTTAGATTTAATGCTTTTCCTGTTCTTTCCTAATTCAAAGGTTCCTCTACTCTTCCATAATGTATAACCCCTCTTATGGATGCCTCTCCTAGAGTCACCAGTAACCCAAGGATAATTACTGTCCTTTTCATCCTAACCAGCTACAGAGTTCCAGCGGATAGGATAGGGGAGTTGGAAGGGGAGGGAGACTTGTGTGAGACCTCCCTTTGTAGCCGGATTTTCTGAACCTCTGGTAGCCATCTGGCCCTACTCTGCCTGTAAAACCTTTTTACAATGGGACTGGTGAATCCAGGTAGACCTTTCTGCAATCCTTATCACAGTAGGGGTAGTTAAAAGGACTTTGAAAGGACCATCCCACCTTGGGGAGTACCACTGCTTTTTTCTTATTACTTTTTATTGAGACCCAATCTCCCACATGCACCTTTTTCATCTTCTTTTGGGGGTGTGATATGCATACTGGTCACAGCTACTAGTAGGCAATACATCCAATTATTTTTACCTATTTCTTCCATAGCTTTTCTCAGTTTGCTTTTTAGAATGCCATTATGTCTTTCTACCAATCCAGCTGATTGGGAATGATAGGCACAATGGTATTTCCCTTTAATTCTCATCACTTCTGTCAAATGTTGTATATTTTTTAATTACAAAATGGGGTCCATTATCACTGTAAATCCTTTCAGGGATTCCAAATCTAGGAATAATATCTCTTAGTAATGCTTTGGCTACAGTCTGTGCATCTGCACTTCCTGTCGGGAATATCTCCACCCATTTGGTCAGGGTGCCTAGGTACCAAACAATATTTCTTCCTTTCACATTTGTCTAATTCAATAAAATCCATGCAAATGTGTTGGAATGGATATTGTGGTGTAGGGAACTTCCCTTTCTGTGGTCTTATACCTCCCTGAGCATTGTGTCTTGCACATATAAGACATTGAGAGCAAAAAGTTTTTTGAGTAATTTGTGAATCCATAGGCTGTACATACTTTAACATCTCAGTCACCCCCCTGTTTGACACATGCGTTACTCCATGTGTCAATACTGCTGCATCCCTAAATAAAGATTTTGGTAATATCGGTTTCCCTTCAGGTGATATGTAAATGTCATCAATTATTGTGCAACCCTTTGTTTTCCAATATTGTTTTTCCCCAGGGGGGGGCATTTTGCTGCATATCAGTAAGGACTGTATGATCTATCACTATGATTTCTCGTCATTATTTTATGTGTTTCTTGTGCCGCTATTTTGGCAGCTTCATCTGCCCTTTTATTTCCCTTTGAGATGGGGTCCGTATATTTTGTGTGTGCTTGACATTTACAGATTGCAAGCTTTTTTGGTAACTGTATTGCATCTAGGAGTTCTAAAATGAAGTCCGTATGTGAAAATGGTTTACCACTGGAGGTGGCCATCCCCCTGTTTTTCCATTGTTGTTCAAAAACATGTACTGTTGAAAAGGCATATTGACTGTCAGTGTATATGGTTACAGATTTTCCTTCTGACAGTATACATGCTCTTGTCAGTTCTACAAGTTCTGCAACTTGTGCTGAATAATGTTTTGGTAGTGGCCCCGCTTCCAAAATCTCATCCTGTGTCACTACTGCATATCCTGTTGCATTTGTGCCATCTGGATTTTTCTTACTAGAACCATCAACAAAAAGTATCATGTCAGGGTTAGATAATGGTACATCTTTCAGATCACTTCGTGGCAGTACCTTTTCAGTGATGGCAGCAGCGCAGTCATGTTTTATGACCATCAGTAGGAAGTAGTAGTAGTGTGGATGGTTTTAATGTAGTACACCTCTGTATTGTTAAGTGAGGTTGTGTCAAGAGTATTGTCATGCAGGAAAAGTGTCGTGCTGGGCTCAAATGTGATACCTTTTTGTTGTAACAGGATAACAGACACTGCATGTGGTACCTTTTCAGTTAGTAAAGTTGAATAAAGACACCAGTCCATCCGGTTAAGCCTAAGTGAGTGTCCAGCCCCTACCCCTGTACACCCACATCGTTCTCCACCCCCAAGGATCCAACGTCCCCATTCATATACCAGGGCCAACCCGGGACAGAAGCCAATCAACCCACCTGCATGTCCCCGGAGTGCGGGAGGAAACCACGCAGGCACATGGAGTACATGCAAACTCCAGGCAGGCAGCGCCATGATTGGGATTCGAACCAGCGACCCCCTTCACTGCTAGGTAACCACTACACTGCTGATGCTACCAGTGCTTGTACACAGGGTGGAAGTACTCTCGTTGCACTGTCTAATTCTGTAGAGTAATCCTTCCTCTAAAACCACCTGTGCCTCTTCCTCTATGAGACCCCTCTGGTTCTGCCTCAGCAGTGTACTCTTCTGCATCCTCCTCTCCTTCATCACCTTGCACAAAAACCTTTACTTTCACATTCTTTTTTGCCTTTGTTTTCAAATACTTCTCAGAATGCTTAGCATATTGTAAAACATCTAAAACTGATGCAGTTCGGTAAGTAACCATGTTTTTAACAATGTAATCCTTATGATCCTGTTTCAATCCATTTAAAAAAAACAATCTATAGCTGTTATTAATATGCACTATACACATCCTCAGCTTCGGGGAGCCCGGAGAACACTCTAAAAATCTCTTGTAATTTATTTAGGTAGTCACTGACACTTTCCTTGTCTTCTTGTACTGTCATATTTATTTTTTGCCAATCAGTCCGTTGTACCCATCTAAGATGGCATCTGTTCAGTAAGGCAGTCAACCTGTTCCCTAAGTCTGGGCTTTCTGGAGGCAATGGATCCCCCCCGTCCCTGTGCATTTGCTGGGGCACCCAGTGCATGAGTTATGGCATCAGTTAATGTTTCAAGGATCGATCTGTTCATCTCCAGGACTGAACTACTGTCTGGAGAGATTGAGGAAGTGGAGTTGGGGTTTTGTTCAGAGGCGGTTCCTTTGACAGGGGTGGATGTCACAGGGAAGGTGTTACTCTGGGCAGTTACTTGCACCTGAGGGGGAGGACCATTATAGGGAGGTGGTCTCTGGGTATAGCAGATGAGATCATCCTCTTTGTCCACTAGGGACAATTGGGCTTGGCATTTTTCCTTTGTTCTTCCTTCTACCCTAATTCTAGCATGTTGAAGCCAATACTCCGCCATTTCCAACCCATACCTTTTTTGAACTTTGGGTCCTGACAATTTAAGCAGGGCCCCAAAATAGAACTTTCTTTCTTTTTAATTTTTTTTTTTTAGTATTCTGATTCAGAACTTAGCCTTTTGACTTTATAAATGTACCCAAATATAAACAGCATTGCATCATTAACACTTCACAGTTGAAAGTCTGTGAATTCTAAAAATAACTCCAATCCAATATAAATATTTACTTTAAGATTATTATTCAGACTTTCTTTCCCACCAAAAGTCCTAATATTTTCACAGATGCACAAATTGACTTCTGTCAGGCAATGTGCATTTTCTTGTTTCCGAGAAACAGCTTCTTGACCATCATAGTAATGAAAACATTCTCAGCCTTTTTTTTCTTTTCTTTTCACATTCATCAAGCCACCTAATAATAATTCTACAACATTCTATTCACTCCAAAGTGCAATCTACCTTTTCCCAGCTACTCAAACTATAAACAATTTCTGCCACTTGCTTCCTGTAACACCGTGGCATGCTAAAATAATAAAGCAACCTGGTGTTGTCAGTGTACCTTCTTTTTCTTTTATGCTAAGTTTCAATATTTACAATATAACCCTTCTGTATTGTCATAGCTAATCAAGGGTTAACTTTTACAACTTCTGGCAGGAGCAATCCTTACATGAGGGGAGGGGGAGGGGGAGAGAGTTCAGTGCCTTGGCTTCTTATCTTCTTCTTAGAAATACGCAGCACAAAAACATGTAAACGAACAAAGCAATACAAGAGAAAAAACATCAGCACTCCCCACACTATCGAGAGAATCAAAAAGGGTTAAACATGAACAAAGATAAAGTAAACACACACAGAAGAAAGTTAGCCTTGCGATCTTTTTAGATCACTTAACTAAACAGCGCTTAAATAGCCAGGCATTCAACCTCTGACATTCGGTATACCTCAAATCTTTTTGTTATCTGTCCGGACAGCGGGCGACGTAATTTTTTATCTTAGACAACGTCCCCAAGTGTCTCTGTCTACGAGCATTGGACCACCTAGAATATTATAGGATCAATACCAATGTCGGCAATTACAACACATTAAACCAGAAGCAAAGAGAAAGAGAAGAAAAGACTCTTAGAAAGAATTAAGAATAATTTAAATTATCTTACCTCTCAAACACCTGGACTGGATCACACAAGGTTCGGAAACAGACAGTGGAATCCAGATCTTTTGCCCCCGTCCCTTTTTCACCAATAACATTGAATGGGGGGACTTTAATCGCTCGGTGAGCTTCAAAGTCCAATACTCACCGAAGTTTTGTCGGGGCAGTCTGATCTGAAAATCAGCGTGTTGCTTCCGGCTCAGAGGACCAAAAATGTTAGGAACTTCCCTTGTGATCAGTCAAAACTCCAGATGTATTTGAGAAGCAAACAATTTATTTCTGATGTGACCCACAACAGGGAGACATGCTTACAGGACAAGCTGCAGAAAAAAGTCCCAACAAAAGAATATCTCTCTCTCTCCTCATACCCTACAAGAATAACACCTCTATGCTTCTATTGGCTGAGGGAACATAAATAACGTTGTCATGGCACAGGATGGCACTTTATTTGCTATTCATGTTCCCGTACATTCTTAGGCTATCATATTAAGTTAAATCTAATCATCCTACCTACTATGGAGTTAATTAAGACAAAACAATACAATGAGTTAATACAATAATGTGCTCAGAAGTAAGCTTTTTAACAAATCAGTCTCAGGACTATTGTTTTTCTAATAGTCACACAATAAACATTTAAAACTTTTCTAACAATAATAATCAAGAAAAACTGACCATCTTTACTAGGTGACCTCTTCCCAGGAGCGAAAGAGGTAGATCCATCCAATTACCCAATTCCTGAGTATTTTTTTTATCAATGGGGGGTAATTGAGGTGGTAGATAGAGGAGGGCAATTTCCCTATCTTAATACCTAGATATGTTATGTGGGAGTTAGACACCGAGAAGGGGGAGAGGCAAGCCCAGGGAGGGACAGGCAAAGTGCCCATAGGGAGGATTTCCCTCTTGCTGTAGTTTATGGGAAGGCCCAAGCAGAGCCCAGAGGCGTCACTAGGGTTGGTGTCACCTGGTGCGGTAAAATATGGTGTCACCCCCCTCTTGCCTAGGCTGCCTGCACCCTGCAGGCAGCGCATGGTCATGGGGCACACCCAAAACCAGTTCCTGTAAATTATAGCATAGGGTGGTATAGTGACAGGTTAGGGTAGTATAGTGTGGTATAGTGGCAGGTTGGGGTGGTATGGGGTAGGTTGGATTGGTATATTGGCAGGTTGGGCTGGTACAGGGCAGGTTGGGTGGTATTGGGCAGGTTGGGAGTGGTATAGGGCAGGTTGGGGGTGGCAAAGGGCAGGTTGGGGTGACGCAGGTTAGGGTATTATAGAGTGGTATAGTGGCTGGTTGGGTGGTATGGGGTAGGTTGGATTGGTATATTGGCAGGTTGGGGTGGTACAGGGTAGTTTGGGGTGGTACAGAGCAGGTTGGGGTGGTACAGAGCAGGTTGGGGTGGCACAGGGCAGGTTGGAGTGGTATAGGGCAGGTTGGGGATGGCACAGGGCAGTTTGAGGGTGGTACAGGGCAGTTTGGGGGTGGTACGTGGCAGGTTGGAGTGGCACGGGGCAGTTTGAGGTGGTACAGGGCAGTTTGAGGTGGTACAGGGCAGTTTGGGGGTGGTACAGGACAGGTTGGAGTGACACAGGGCAGTTTGGGGGTGATACAGGGCAGTTTGGGGGTGGCATAGGGTAATTTGGGGGTGGTACAAGGCAGGTAGGGATGTGTGACAGTGTGCTATGCCGTAACTTATAGCATACCTCTGATTACCTCATTCTTGCAGATGAAGACCCAGGCGGGTGGGCGGGGCTGCTGTGTCCTCAGGTCTGTAGGATCAGTGTGAAGGGGTCTGTGGGTGGAGTGGAGGAGGCAGCCACACCCCCAGCTCCGCCCACCTAATCCAGCTGCCACGGGAGCTATTGGAGATCCTGGCCTGAGTGACAGCCGGGAGTGTTATAGGCAGCCTCCCCCCAGTCCCCCGCACAGCTGAATGCCCTGCTCCACAAGCTATAGCGTTTAGTGATGTCCCTGCTGTCACCCCTCTGGTGGGTGTCACCCGGTAACCCCCCGCACTGCCATAGCAATGCCACTGGCAGAGCCTATTTTTTCTGGTCCTTTTTTTTACCTGTTGCTGAAACGTTACATAGATTATCTGCACAGTTGTTATAATACTACTACCTTTATAAGTTTCCTTTTGTTGTACTACACCTCACTTATGTTTTATATACCATGGAAATTCCTGCCCAATTTATTTTATGTCTTTTATCAATTGCCTTTTCAGTGGATTGAGCTACTAAGGCGCTGAAATTTCTTACCTACAATGTTAAAGGTTTAAACTCTATTCAAAAACGGTGGTTAGCTCTGAAAGAGTTGAAATCTTCAAAGGGGTCAAGATCCAGGAGACCCATTTCTGCCATGTGGAATCCTTTAAATTTGCTAACAAATGCTTTTTGACAGCCTTTATGGCTTCCGAACTTTCTGGAAAAGCAGAATTAAGCGCACTTGCCCCCTGCGAGACAAATCCACGTATTTAGATCCCCATGGCAGATTTATTATCCTAGATTGTACACACTTCAACCATTCCCTTACATTAGTCAATGTTTATGCTCTTAGCTCTGGTCAAATTCAATTCCTTTCTACCATGTTTGAAAAGCTGGCAAAGTTCTCCCAACCTTTTATGGTTTTAACATGACTATTTTACCTGGCAAAGACAGGCAACTACTCTTCCCGCCAACACAGCCACTAAAAGTAAACCACCTCTCGACTTCCTTTCGTAAACTTATTAGAGCCCATAACCTCCTAGATATCTGGAGAATTAAACATCTCACACACAAGCAATACACGTTCTATTCCCCACCCCATACGCTTAACTCTAGACTAGACCAATTCTTTGTGACCCCCTCCCCTTGTTGACTTTGGCGGTTTCTTCAGAAATCAACCCCATAACTTGGTCGGATCACTCCTCTGTCCATCTAGACATTACCCTGTCTTCCACTTCCCCCTGAACCTGCCATTGGCATCTTAAGGAATCTCTACTTCATGTCCCAGAGACTGTAGAACGCCTATCTGGGGATCTGACCAAATTTTTTAAAATCAATGAATATACGATCTCAGAGGGCTCCACCCTGTGGTAGGCACATAAAGACTTCTTCCGGGATCAGTGTATTTCTGCTTGCTACTGCAAGAAGAGAGACACGGTATTTCAATGCTCTTCAATTTTATCGAAACCATGTAAAGCTGAGAAACTATTGCTGTCTTCCCCCACGGTGGCTCACGCTGGACCGTCACTTTTCTTCGGAACCAGCTCAGGTCCCTGGATATAAAGAAAATTGCCAAATCTCTCCTATGGTCTAAACAAAAATTTCTACGAGTACTCTAAAAAAACCTCATAGAATGCTTGTAAACAAATTTAAACCTCACCCTTTCCATTTATCCCCAGAATTCCTCCTGCAAACTAATGGGTCTCCCACTTACTGCCCTTAAGCCATGTCCAAAGTTTTTGGGGAATCTTACCATGATCTGTATAATTGTCTAAATACCGAACCCCCCTCCCCCAATTCACACAGGCCAAGTTTGACTCTTTTTTTGAATCTCTACACCTACCTAAACTCTCCTCAGCCCACCTTTCATCCTTAAATGCTACAATTACTTCTGAAGAATTAGCTGAGGTTGTCAAAAATCTCCAAGGCTCTTATATCTGTTCGAAACATTACCGATCCCCATTTCAATGTCACTGCTAAAAGCTACAACAAATATTTCTTAATTTTATATGGCATAATAAGGCTCACCACATAGCTAATCAGTAGTTTTGGCTCCCTGCTCTCAAGGTGGCCTGGGAGCCCCGGATCTCCTCAAATATTACGTTGCTACTTACCTAGGGGCAGTTAATATATGGTCCTCCAGAATTCCATCTAGTAGGTGGTTGGAGATAGAAATGAGTATTACGTGCCCGGTTCATCCCTGCTCTATGATCTGGTCATCTCTAGATACATCTACTGTCCAATTACGAGGCCTATGCTTACATCCAATGCCAATTACTCTCACTATATGGAAAAAATGCTCCCAACAGTTCTCTCTCTCTTCTCCATGTCCACCCCTATTGAATTTACTTTTCAACCCTGATATTCCTGATAGTTTATCATATACTCAAATGTACCCATGGTCCCGGGCTGGAATTTTCCAGCCCCGAAACATGGTACACCCCCTCACTCGCAAACTTCTTTTGCAACACAAACACATGATTCCAAAACAGCTTTTTAATTCCTACCTCCAATTCAAACATTATTTTTATTCCAAATCACAGTCTGAATTTATGACCTTAGACAAGCCCAACCCAGTTTAAACTTCTATGTGCCCAGGGCCCATATCAGACCCACCTCATCTTGGGTATTTGTAAATTCCTTCAGGATGACCTTTCACTAACTGACAGACACCATCTTTACATGCAGAAATGGTCCTGGATCATCCAATGACCACTCTCCCACAATGGCAGAAGATCTGGGTTTCCGTATCCAAATCATCCAGATATGTGGAGCAGAGACCATTACCTATTGGGCCTGCCTCTCCCTGGCATCTTCAAGCACAGCCAGAAATTAGCTGCTTTCATCCTCCTTGCAGCCAAGATGCTATTCCCTTAGGATGGTTATCTACCTCCCCACCCACACTGCCCCAGGTATTGCAGGTGCTCGCACAAATTCATAGTATGGAACATCTTATGGCGATAGTACATGATTCTCTGCCTCAGTTTTCCAAAATTTGGGACCTATGGGAGTGTTCTGAGCATAATCCTAATGCCATACCTTTAACCTCTATATGACCAACTTCTCCCCTATATATTTTATACTGTTATTTATGCCTTATTGATTTCTAACCTTATCATCCTATTTTCCATGGTGCTATCCACCCCCCCCCCCCCCCCCTCCTCTAGTTCAGCCTCCCTAGGGTGCTTCAGTCAGTTTTAAGTACTCCTGAAATCTTATCGATAGTGGATCCAGGGAGCTATAATTTATGTTTTGTGATGCTTGCTCTCCTGCCCCCCCCCCCCTATTTGAAGTTATAGGATGCTTCCTCAAGTGTTCTATTATACGTCTGATTTCTTACACTGTGTATGTGACTTATTTCAAATTTGTTGACTCCAAATCTGTTGATTATGGTTTTCAAAGTTTGCTCTTTGTTTTTTCGTTTTCAGTAATTCTTTGATTACCTTCAAAAAAATATAGAATTATATAAAAAAAAAGAAAAGTTTCTGTGAATGCGCTTACATGATGATATTTGTCTAAACTTTAATAAGTATAATTAAATAATATAGTAGTAACTTCAAATGAGTCTTCATCTGTAATACATATAGGTTAAGTCTCTAATACATGTTATGTGTGTTATAAATATAACATATACATTGTGTATAAATGATTTAGGTATCATACATTGTGGGCAGCTTGCAGCTTTATAGTAATGTTGGATGGCGCACTCCATAGAAGGGGTGGGGGAGGGGGGTATCTGAAACCTGGAACACTGTGTCAGATTTCAGCACTAGTACAGTGTGGTCCATTACAGATTCTTTTAGACAGGGGAAAAGGAGAGTGGACATCTGAGAGGTTATATCGGAAGCCCAGGCTACATTGATATCCCCAAACCAAAATAGAACAGTCCTGTGATACATGTCCTGTTCATCTGACACAATTCATGGAACTATACAGGCCAAAACCTATGAATAACTGACCGTTACAGATGAGAGGTCATAGGCTCACCCAGCTCTATCTAACATATGGTGACAGTTCATTCTAGGATTAAGGGGAAGGATTAAGCAATAATGTTATATAAAACATAATCCTCTCATTCGTCCCAATTATAATTGAAAACTTTGACATAGAAAAAGGGAATCATTTTGCTTTGTTATGAGCTAAAATCTTTGTAGAATGTATCTGCCTAGCAACATGTTTGTCTTTTTGGTATGACAAACAATAAGTATACCTTTTTTTCGTGACATACTAAAACATTTAATGTAAAAATGGCTTAATGTAGCTTAACATGTAATAAAGTGCCTAAACTTCAATCAATTGCCCTAAAACTTTGCACATCTTAAGTTTTTAACTTTCCAAACCTATCCTAGATGTTTCATGCATTTCGGTGTTCCACAAGGCAAACTAGAGACGTTAACTGGCGCACACAGACATACGTCGGCAGAATGGCACAGGCAGGCAAATGGGCGTATCAGTAGGTCCCTTTAAATTCAGAGTCATTTACATAGTAATCAGTTCATTTTTATAGCGCTGATCGCTGTATAAATGACAATGGTCCCAAAATAGTGTGAAAAGTGTCCGATGTGTCTGCCAAAATGTCGCAGGCATGATAAAAATCGCAGATCACCACCATTACTAATAAAAAAAAAGAAATAATAAAAATGCCATAAATCCTAATCTAAATCTAACTCCTATTTTGTAGATGCTATAACTTTTGTGTATATTACGCTTATTGTGTTTTTTTTTTACCAAAAATATGTAGAATACCTAAACTCGGCCTAAACTGAGAAAGACATTTTTGTATATATATTTTTGGGGGATATTTATTATAGCAAAAAGTAAAAAATATTGCTTTTTTAAAAAAATTGTCACTCTTTTTTTGTTTATAGCGCAAAAAATCATAACCGCAGAGGTGAACAAATACCACCAAAAGAAAGCTCTATTTGAGGGGAAAAAAGGATGTTAATTTTGTTTTGGTACAATGTTGCACGACCGCACAATTGTCAGCTAAAACGATGCAGTGCAGAATCACAAAAAATGCTCTGGTTAGAAAGGGGGTAAAATCTTCCAGGGCTGAAGTGGTTAAATTGTTATTTGGGGAGCTTAATGCAGCTTAATGTACAAAAAAGAGCTTAGATATTAACCAATTTCCCCAAACTTCACACTATCGCGGGAGCCCAGCGGTGATCGCGAACGCCGGGCACTCGCATCGGCTCTGTGGACGAAAGGGGGCACGCGCCCCTAGTGGCCACAGGGAAAAGCAACATTACAATGTCGTTTCGCCCAGCTAGCCATTCTGTCGCAGTACAACTGCGGCGGCTGGTTGGCAAGTGGTTAATCTGCCCAACAGCAAATTGGCCCAAAAAAAAGCAGAAAAATCATTGTAAAATTGTGTCTACAAAAACACACAGCAAAATGCAATGTAGAACGCACCAATCATGAACTGCATAGATGTGAACCGAGCCTCAACGTGGCCATGCTATACAGTCTCTATACATGCCTAAGGTAGTTGTGTGGCTGACAAAGTCTTTACCATATTCTTTCTCCCATGCATAGAGCAGCCAGTTCTCTGAAAGTACTGCTAATGCACCCTCTTCCTCTCGAAATCCTGCCATAGCCCTGCAAACTGGCTATGAGGTATTGGTATACTTATTTCTTCATAAGATTGCTGACTTGCTACAGAGGAAAGTCCAGTTCTACCCCCGTAGGAACCTTTGGATAAGATGGGTCCTCTGTTCTTTGTCTCAACTTTCTAAAGAGCCTCAGCCCCTCTGACACACCAGGTTGAGTGTACAAGCACGCAATATCACAAGAAATCACTGAAAGTCATACTTAGTACCCAATAGTAGTCTCAAATCAAAGAATCAGACATCAAGCCAAGTAGTAAACGCAAACTTATTTTTTGTCACCCAATATGGTTGGTAGTTAGGCAAGCATAAAATATGGATTAACAATGGTAATAATACAAATTAGCATACAAAATGATTAGGGACTAGGCATAAGATGACATTGAGTGCCCAGAACAGCATAAACAGTAGAAAGGCTACCTCAAAATGCACCAGTGAGCAGTAGTAAAGTTTAATCTATCAAGAGCTGGAAACTATACTACCAGAGAGCATTTATGATGGCAATGCCAGTCCTAGACTAAATGGGTATGCACTGTCCAAAAAAAAGGTGGATGGTTGCAGAGGGGGCAGGGGAAGAGAAGGCTTGCAGAATAATTAATACAGGAGGGTGAATCTTCTGCTGGTTATCTTTGGGGCTATCATTAGGTGCACTTACCAACAGTCCCAGTTAAACTGCATGCAGTATATGTACAGTAAAGGTACTCTATAGCCTCAGCACAGGTGGTTCAGATGGAGTAAAGGTTTGGTATAGTGTGGTATAGGGTTTGTATAGGTGCAGTCTAAGTTTGGAATAAATGCATTATTGCGTGCGATATGGATTGGGTACATTTGGTGTCCTGCTCTCAGTGGCTCAGTCCCTGCTAGCAGTATCAGCAATGGGCAAATACCCTCTCACTAGTCCCCAGGATGATGCGGTTACCCCTCGCAGTAGAAGGGGGGAAGCGGAGGGTGAGTAGGTGTTCCAGTCACTCTATAGCAGCGGTGCAGGTGCTGGGATGTGGGCGGTGCTGTGTTGTCCTTGGGTGTCCCAGTCTTAGGCTCAGATCTCTGATGGTATGCTCTCTCGCTGGCAGGTGAAAATCCAGACAGAGGTGCTCTCTTTCTAACTCCATCAATGCCAAAAGGATGAACTTTCCTGGGCATTTTAATATAAATTATTGCCCCACTCCTACTGCACAGTTCCTATTGGGATCTGTAGTGTATGGATTCTAATCATCCCGTTATATGACTGCTATCTGAAACTACAACTCCCAGGAGTCTCAGCATTCTGAACTGCAGTCTATGGACTTGCTTGACTTTAGCTCTCCCCCTGCTAGACAGAGGAGAATGGTGCAGAAAAACATCAATAGTGGAGGAAGAGAGGAAAAAAAAGTAGATAACACTGATTATAGTATTTGTTTCCCCTTCAACCCTCCTCTCTGAACCATACAAGGTGCTTTTAAATTATAGTATGTGAGAGGACAGCCAGTGAGGATGAGTGCCAGAACTTGCAGCTCTACCATAGCAGCTTCTTTGCACCACTCTACATAAGGAAAGAACTTCTATGCCTTCCTGACCCTTTAGTACTTTGCCCTCCTGACACCCCATTCCTCCATACCCCTCTGTACTGAGCTCTGATGACCCCCCCCAATACCATACCCTCCTAACCCCAGTACAATACCCTCCTGTACGCCCAGTCCCATACTCTCTGATTCCTCCAATTACAGTGCCCTCCTGAACCCCCCAGTATTATGTCCTTCTGACCTCCTAATACTATACCCTCCTGACCCTCAGTACCATGCCCTCCTAAACCCCCTGCACCGCCACCATACCCTCCTGATTCCTTCAGCACCGTGCCCTCCTGACCTCTCTGCACCATGTGCTCCTGACCCCCCCCCAGTATCATGCCCTCCTGACCTCCATGCACCACTTCCTTAGCACCGTTCCCTCTTGACCCTACAGTACCATGCCCTCCTGAACCCCCTGCACAATACCCTTCTGACCCCCAATGCCCCATGCCCACTTGACATCTTAGTATTCTATAGGTTTGTGCAATTCGTTTCGTAACTAATCGAAATTCGGTTGCATCCGAATGTCCGAATAAAAAAATAACGAATTACAACGAATACGAAAGAAATATAACAAATTAATTTGAAGAATGAATTTGACATGATTCTCTAATTCTTTACAGATCTAATGAAACAAAAAGTCAGCTCAAAGTAAATCTTATAGTCCAATCAGCTAATTCATTTTGTGCCGGAGGTTGGATTACTGGCAAAGTGCGTTCCTGAGAACTGAGCCAAGGAGAAGAGGCGTTGTCATTGTGTGTGTTAAAATATTCAATAAACAAACGACTTTCCAAACTACAAATCATTATCACGAATGTCTATACATACATAAATAGTGAATTTCAACGAATACGAACAAATTAATTTGACACTCTATGAATAATAACGAATTATCCGTAAATGTATTAACGTAACATAACCAATATAACAGAACGAAATGATGTATTTTACGAATGACAACGAACCGAAACTAAACAAAATTTTCCGTTGTGCACAAGTCTAGTATTCTACCCTCCTAACCTCCCTAAACCATACCCTCCTGACCCCACCACTACTGTACCCTCCTAGCCCCCCTGCACCATATCCTCCTGACCTCCCTGTACTGGGCCCTCCTGAACTCCCTGTTCTCTGCCTTGCCAACCACTGGCCTGCTCTCCCTTGTCCTCTGCCCTACTGATCCCTATGCACTTATTTTAATACATCTGACCTCTGTACACTTCTCTTCATCCTGTTGACCTCTGTGCACTGCCTTACCTACTGCTGACCTCTGTACACTGCCTTACATACCTATTGACCCCTGTAAACTGCCCTACATACCTAATGACACCTGTACATTGCCCCAAATACTACTTATACTGGCCAGAAATCAGGGCAGATAGCCAGGCCTGAAACTAGTCGAACAAATCAGCTAGCAGTACCAGAGGTTTTGCTCTCATGAACTCTGGCATCAGCTTTGTGAGGTTAACCAATTACTCCCCAGACATGAGTATCTCCTGTCAGATATCGGTTTGTTTTATATGTTCGCCATTTGTGAGACCATCTCCCACCTCCACTTCCTTTCCCCTCTATTAATTTTCTGGGGACAACTCAAAATGTAGGATTTTCTTTTTACTTTTGGTGATAAATGATAAACAGGGAAAATTTAGATTTTGGGGTTGATTTACTAAGTTAAATTGGCCCCCGAACTTTGCAACAGCAGTTGCTCCAGAACTTTGTAAATGAGCAGAGGCTCTGCTGACTTCTATTATCCACTCATGTGCAAGCAAAACTGATGTTTTTTCTTCCTATGTTCAGTTTTTTTTTTTTTTTCAATGTTTTTATTGATTTTATGCAGAACAACACAGAGGAATAATATGACATGACAGCCTTACATCATCAAGCAGTAATACAGTAGATGATTGATAATAAACTGAGATCATCCAACAATAGGCATATGGTGTCGAAAAGTACAGACAATATATAATTTCAATCAAAGAGAAAAAGAAAAACCAAGGGGGAAACGGAACCCTACATGCAGTAAAAATTGGACAGGACCTGGGTAGGTACATCAGTAAACAAATTTGCCTTAAGAACTTTGAGGATATCAACCAGGCATGGATCCCAGCCATCTAGATAAGTTGGGCCGTTAGAGATCACTTGAATAACCAATTGTCACTGCTCAGTAGTGTTATTGGGGGTGCATCTCACACCTGCACCCTATTGCTGGCGGTCTTGGGAAGAGTGACAGAGGGTCCCCCACCACCCCGAAAAGGGCTCTTGCTGTGGCGGGGGACCCCCCCACCCAGCCCAGACCTGGATAGTCCGTCCGAGTCTGGACAAATTAAAGAAAATTCGAGATCAAACCTTTAAAATAAAAATAGCACGGAAGACTGAGTTCCTTAGAAAAACCCAGGCAGCCCAGGCTGCGTCGTGCTCATTATGAGCACTGTACCTATGACCAACCTATATTCTAGTAACCGTTACACCCTGTTCCGGCCACGGAAATTGTAAGGCCGTGTAAATCATAAGGTGGGAATAGAAAACAGTTAGATGTGCAAGACACATGGAGTATACGGGAAAAGTCAACTCTAATCAGAATTTAAAACGGTCCGGTAAAGAGATGTAAAAGAGGGGGGAGGGGAGGAAGGCGAAGGGGAATCAGGGAGGGGTGGGGGGATCTACCAGGGTATTGGCATGAAGGAACAAATCAAGTTTATAATCCCGGGAGGAGGGGGATTTTGTGGAATGTGGCCCAGGGTTCCCAGACTTTCTCAAAGAAAGAGGCTTTGTCCATCATGCGACTGACCAGTTTCTCTTGCGCCATAATCCAGGAGATCTTTCGTTTGACAGCCCTGAATGGAACTGAACGTTGTTTCCAGTGAGCCGCTATGGTAATTTTGGTGCCTAGAAGGATAAAAAATATGAGTGCCTGGGAAGGTTTATTGACTTTCTCCACTTTGAGGTTAAGCAGTGCCACTTCCGGACTTTGGGGAACCGGAACTGAAACCAGCTTGCGAATGAGGGCAAATACCCTGTTCCAAAGGCCCCTAATATGTGGGCAATTCCACCATGTGTGGAGTAATGAACCTATATGACCGCAGCCATGGAAACAAAGAGGGGAAGCCTCCGGAAAGATCTGGGCCAGTCGAGCGGGAACCCTGTACCACCTAGTGAAAAGTTTGAGGCTAGCTTCAATCAGGGAAACATTGAGGATCCCAGTAAAGGATCTCTGGAAGCAGGAGAACCAGAGGTCACTATCCCAAGAAATATTGAGGTCATTTTCCCAGGCTATCGCATAGGTAGGTTTGGACACTGCAGAAGCTAGAGACGTATAAATCGTGGATATCCCTCCCCTCTGACTCGCGATGTCTGAACACCATGATTCATATGCCGTGACAGTAGGAGGTTCTGGTCTATTGGGTCATCTGGAGTGCAGGAAATGGGCTAGTTGGGAGTATCTAAAATGTTCGGTGTGGGGCATCTCGAGTTTCTTCAAACAGAACGAAAGTGAAACAGGGCCTGAAGCGTTGAAAAAGTTGCCAATCCTCAGTAGTCCTTTGTTGAGCCACCAACTAAAGGCCAGAATATTCATGCCTGGAGGGAAGTCTGGGTTATGGAAAACATGCGTTAACGGGCGTAGTTCCGAGATCAATGCAGGATGTTTGTGCAGCCGATCACATAGGGCAAGCGAATGGAAGAGGGTGGGAGACATGATAGGGGGTCTGTTTTTAGGAGGAGCCCAGATGAGGTAGTCGGTGGTGTAACGGGCCTATGTTCAGTTTTATGTAATTCATTATTGTGCTGCATAATGAAGGAGGACTACAGTATAAGAGGAACAATGATGATGAAAAAAATAATTAGCAAAGCTGTTCTATATTGATAGTCTTATATTTTTTGAAAAAATATCATAAGCAGTATTAATAGATCATATGTGATTAGCAGACATTAGAAGATTGTTCAAAATGTGGGTGCGTTAAAGTTCTTTGTATAGCCTCATTTGTCCTCATTCTCCTCCCATTGAAATTACTCATGTAAACTAAAATCTAATTGGTCGTTACAAATGCTGGCCATCCTGCATATTAGTATTACTGTTTGCACTGCCTTATTAAAGAGGCATTTATCAATTTGTGTCCTGTTATATAATAATATAACAACAGTATATATAGTAATAGTAATATAAAACATATATAAATTGTGTGCAACGAGCAGCTGGATGAGAAGCTGAAATAATCCTTTTTACTGTACAATGTGAATAATCCATGGGGGAAAAATTTGGTCTAAAATCTATCTGGAAAAGGTAACAGACACAATATGTATATGTGAGTTGGTGGGAAAAGGCAGACATATCTATTGTTGATGTGTAATAGTTTGATAGAAAGACATGTACTGGATTACATACCAGATCTTTTGTGCTTTTGGATGTAGGATCATTTTATGTAAACCTGAACTTAAGAGTTAGGCTAAGTGCCCACGGACATTTAAAAAATTGGTCTGAAAGGCCAGTAGAGACGCGAGGAAAACAAGCAGCGTTTTGCATTTAATTCAATGCACGTTACTCCGGCTGGCTTTCAGCCCCCTGTTTCTCTGTCTCTATTCAAAATCAATGGTTCCCTATGGAAGCCCATTGATTTTTTTTTTTTAATAATTCTTTTTTATTGAAAATTTGTATAAAACACTTATAGAAACATTGTAAAATAAAGAAAATAAAAAGTCAAAACATACAAAGGAGAAAATAAGGGGTGTGTACATTTCACTAAGTTGAAAAGAGTACATAGGTTATTTTCAGAGCATGAGTATTAGATACATTTCTCATTAGGTTCTATCCATAAAGCGTAAATCATGAACCGAAGCTTAACATTACTCTTACCTAAGCCTACCATTGTTAGGCAACATTCTCAATTTGACAGAACATTTTCATTACTCTGATTATGAACAGTTAATGGTTATTGGGGACGAGAGGGGGGGGGGAGAGGGGGGGGGGAGGGAGGGGGTTAGTGGGTGATTGGTCCGGTGGTCCGGTGGTCTCTCTCATCTGCTCCTTTTACAACAGTAAGAAATAGGAAATAAGAAAATCAACCAGTTTTATACCAGTTTGTCCACACCTGCCATTTTCCTACCAACTTCCTTCTATTACCTTGCCTACTTGCGATTAGGGTTTCATATACAAAGTGAGTTTGAGTGGTCATTTGGACTTCAGATATTCTTGGGTCAATGTCGGATTTCCAATGTTTTGCTATGAGTGTACGGGCTACCAAGAGTATGTGTGTAATTACTACCCTGAAATCAGGAGGAAAACTATCTATTCCAATATTCAATATGGCTAGGGAGGGATTAGGCCTTGTAATAATGCCAGAAATGCTGGAGACGATGCGGAATATGGAGTTCCAGAAGCTAGTCAAGCTCCTACAACTCCAAAACATATGGTATAGGTTCCCAATATCTCCACACTTCCTCCAGCACAACAGGGATCCCTTACGATCAAACTTAGACATTTTATAAGGTGTGAGATACCATCTTAGGGTAATTCCCAATGATTGATGGATTTAGAGGAAATGTAAATCGCCCAGAAAGCCTCCTTCCATTGCTGGGGCGTGAATGTGGTGTTCAAATCTCTTTCCCAGTTTACATAGGGGCAAGACCTTATAAATTCCAATTTATTTTGCAATAAGTTGTAAAAAAGGGAAATCCCACCTCGGGTGGGGGAGCTAGAGCTATAGAACTTCCATGCTTCTCCCGGGATGAATACCTGATGGGAACGTATAGACCCTAAACAATGCATTACTTGATAGTGTGTATATTTGTCTGAGGGTAGGAGGCCATATCGGCTCTGGAGTGTGCTAAATTCAATGGGTCTAGTCTCGTCATAAAGATCAGAAAGAAATCGAATCCCTTTGTCATGCCATTTAGCTATAAAAAGATTTGGGACAATGTGCGAGATGGTCCTTACAGGTACAGGTATCTCCATTTTACCCTGTCCTTCTGAAGCAAATCTTTGGAGAGTTCTCCAAGCTACCAGGGAAGCCTGGATGGTAGGAGGAAGGTTGTATAAGGAGTATGGCTTTAGGGCGTCCAGGAGAAGCATTAGCTTTAAGTCATTTTTCGGACATAGAACTTTTTCTAATTCAACTCAAGGTGTCGCGGAAGAGGGATTAAGCCAGTTTTTGAGTTGTGTGAGGAGTGAGGCCCTGTAAAAATCCTGGATGTCTACTAATCCCATACCTCCGGCTAATCTATGTTTCACCAGCAGTGCTTTTGCGCACCTCGGCCTTTTACCTCTCCAAATAAACTGCTTAAGTAATGCATTGAAGGGTCCTATATGGGTATCCTTCAGGGGGATTGGGAGAGTGTGGAACATATACAAGATTTGTGGTAAAATAATCATTTTAAAGGTGGCCAGTCATCCTGACCCCCTTTATTCTGTCCTACTCAGCTGAACAGTTTCCTTTTTAAGTTTTTCTAGAAGGGATGAAAAGTTAGTAGGAGCTAGTAGCTTTAAGTCTGCCGTTAACTTAATACCCAAGTAAGTGAAATAGTCCCTGCTCCAACTATAGGGAAATTCTTTTTTTAGTATATCCTTTAGGGGAGGGGGAATGTCCATCCCCAGGATCAATGATTTCATAGGGTTGACCTTGTAGAAGGAAATCTCACCAAACTCCACCAGGGTTTTATGAACCTGTCGAAGAGAGGTGTCTGGGGCTGTCAAAAACAAAATTATGTCATCAGCAAATAAATTTAAGACGTGAGCTCCACCTCGTACAGTGAAGCCAGTGATGGAAGGGTCTGTCCTCACCCTCTCCGCCAATGGCTCAATGAGGAGGTTAAAAATGGAAGGAGACAGGGGGCACCCCTGCCTCGTACCATTTGATATATTGAAAACAGATGACAGCATATTAGATGTATAAACTTGTGCACAGGGTGAGGAGTATAGTGCCAAAATGGCTGAGAGTATGGGGCCTGAAAATCCGAACCTCAGCAGTACCTGTCACATGTACCCCCAATGTATCCTGTTGAACGCCTTCTCCGCATCCAAAGAAAGGACCAGAAAAGGCGTCCGACAGGTTTTTGCATATTGAATGATGTTAATGACCCTTCTTGTGGCATCAGATGCCTGCCTGCCTGCAGTGAAACCAGACTGATCAGGGTTGATAAGGGAAGGAAGTATCGGAAGCAGTCTGAGCGCTAGTATTTTAGCATAGACCTTAATATCTGTATTGAGAAGAGAGATCGGCCTGAAATTGGCCGGGGCTGTGGGTTCCTTTCCCGGTTTCGGAATCGTGACCACATATGCCTTAAGCATCTCCTTAGGGAAAGAGGCCGAGGACACAGCTGTTTCATAGAACTTTTGCAGACTTGGAGTCAATTGCTCCTGGAAAATTGTATAGTAGTCATTTGGAAGGCCGTCAGGGCCAGGGAATTTCCCTGATGGAAGCGTCCTGATAACTCTCTTGATCTCAGACTCCGTAACCAGGGCGTTAAGAGTGGCAAGCTGTTCAGCTGAGAGCGATGGTAATTGAATTTTATCTAGGAATGCTTGTATAGCTTCGTCTGTCGGATTAGGAGTATTTGGATCTTTGTCCAAGTTGTATAATGATGCATAATAATCAGCGAACGAATCTGCAATCTCTTGTGGGTTAACTATCTTTTTGTTATCCTGGGTCTGCAATAAAAACGGTATTCTAGATTTAGTCCTGATTCCTCTAAGCCTTTGGGCCAAGAACCTACCTGCCTTATTCCCTGAGGAGTAGTGAGACAACCTCAGTGAACGAACGTACTTATCGTACTGCTCAATTAGTAGGAGTCTGAGATCGAAGCGAGCTTGGGAGAGTTGCTGGGCCGTTTGGGAATAAGTGTTGGTTTTATTTAGAGATTCAAGGGTCTTTATGGTAGTGAGCAATTGATCAACCTTTTGTGTCCTCCGCCTCTTCTCCCCTGCACAGATCTTAATCATTACCCCTAATGCTTTCGGCATGAGCAGTCATTTGGAAGATACGAGAATTGGCTCTCCAAATATAAGCAGGACCGGGAGTGTGCCCCTTCATCACCACAATAGAGACCGGGCGTGGTCAGACCACGAGATGTTGTGTATGGTGGAGGCGGACACTGCCTGCAACAGTTGCTTATTGACCAATATTAAGTCTATTCAAGAGTACGAGTTGTGCCTGGAGGAATGAAAGGTATAGTCACGTTCGTTGTCGTGTTGGCACCTCCATACATCATAAACATCAGCTGCATGTAAAAGGGGTTGCAATTTAGGAGGGGGCCTTTTAGCCACGGTAGTATTATCAAGTGCAAAGTCCAGGGTAATGTTATGATCTCCACAAATTATTAATGAGCCCCACTGGATAGAGGCAAATCTCCTGTAGAGTCTCTGTAAAAAACGAATTAGGTGAGCGTTGGGCGCATAGAGATTGACCAAGGTATATGGTCTATTGTTGAGTTCCCCTAGGACAATTAAAAAGCGACCAGCCGGGTCTGCATGCATCTCTTTCAGAGTAAAAGCCACTGAGTCTCTGATAGCAATAAGAACCCCTTTCTGTTTCTTAGGTGCACAGGCCAAAAATATGTGTGGAAAACTTTTGTGCCGGAATCGTGAGGCATTTGCAGCGTCAAAATGAGTTTCCTGTATACAGAGGACATCTGCCCTAAGTTTCACAGCATCTGGGATATTGTCTACCAATGTTCTGTAGCAGGTCATTGTGACCAGGGGATTGCGGTTTTCCATCATTCTGGGCACTGGTATCCAAGAGATTGAGGAGACGACCAGACCACAGGAAACAAGGACGAGAGGGGGGGGAGGAAGAAGGTTATGATCATGTCCAGAGAAAAGAAACAAAACAATAATAAAACGGTATGATTCAACAAGAACCAGAGGGCGGAAAAACCATCCATTATTACCGGGGGGGGGGGGAAACGCACTAGTGCTGCTTAGTGCAACGGGTGAAACAGGGTTTATCTGTGTTTCCACCTACAACTGCTGTTTGCGAAACGCCATCATTAGCTTCTCTTTAGTTTGATAGAAATGTACTCTCATTAGTACATCTCGGGGTATGTTATCTGGTAGATGAGATGGCTTGGGTAACCTGTGGATGCGATCTACTTGCATCTCCGCTTCAGCCATGGAAGGCAGGAATGTTCCCATGACTTCTTTAGCATACTGTTGTAGCTGTGCAGGGAGTATGGTCTCAGGGACTCTTCTTAGCTTAATGTTATTCCTTCTTGACCTATCCTCTAGGTCTGCGATTTTACTTTTTAGCCATGTGATTTCATCCGCTTGCTCATGATATGCGTCGATCAGTGTGTTATGCGAGGTCGCAAATTCCCCCATTTTGGTCTCAACTCTGCCTCCTATCTCCCCCACTTCAGTTTTAAAGCTGCTGACACATTTCAGAATGTCTGCATGCATGGAAGTGCGGAGGGAGAGCAGCATCTCTTTAAGCATGGTGTCTGATACAGGTTTATCAGCAGTAGGGAAAGCATTAAAAGGGTCTGCCAGCTCCCGTGTGTCCTCCAATGACTCCTGCTCTGTGCTCACCGGTCTGTAGTCTTCATCCAGCCGTGGTTTAGACTTCACAGGGCTGCAGGAGTTCGGGGTGGACGCCACTGGAGATCGTCCAGATGGTGCACTGGTGGCTTCAGGGCTAGACGCTGCTGATCGGGAGCTGCATGAGGGGGATGGCGGAGAGGCTCCTCCACCGGCGCCATCTTGCTGCAGGCCGCGGTCCGCCGGTCTGAAGAAATCCACCAATTTCTTCGGTTTGGCAGCGTCTTTCCGCTTGCGAGACATACCGTTAGGCTCAGCGGGATTTCCGGTCACTGAGGGTGCAGGGCGAAACTGCGAATCGTCGCTTCTGTGTCGCTCGGGGCCCGTTGCTGGAGCGGAGCTTACGTCTCAAGCGTCCATACACCAGCGCACGGTGGCCACGCCCGGAAGCCCATTGATTTGAATAGAGGTTGCACCAGAAGTTGGATCAAGAGAATCTGACTTGTGTGCTGAGAATCTTGAGGGGGGAACCCAGCGAAATTAAAAAAAAAATTGTGAGATCCCCCCCAGGAAGTTACCAGACCCTTTGGTCTAGTATGGATCTTAAGGGGAAAAAAAAAAGAATGGCGTGGGGTCCCCCCAAGATCCATACCAGACCCTTATCCGAGAATGCAGCCCAGCAGGTCAGAAAAGGGGGGGCAAGGGCCACATGCCCTCAGCATGGGGGTTGGTGCTTTGGGGCAAGGGGGTCCCCCACCCCAAAGCACCTTGTCCCCATGTTGATGAGGATAAGGGCCTCTTCCCGACAACCCTGGCCGCTGGTTGTCATGGTCTGCGAGTGGGGGGCTTATTGGAATCTGGATGCCCCTTTAATAAGGGGGCTCCTATATCCCGGCCACCCCAACCCATGTGAATGAATATGGGGTACATCACACTCCTACCCATTCATCTGGAGAAAAAACACACTACACAGATTTTTAAAGTAATTTATTAGGCATCTCCAGGGGTCTCTTCTGACTTCAGGGGTCTCTTCTGACTTCTCCGCTTTCTCTGGCGTCTTCTCCTGTTGTCTGGTGTCTTCTGCCAGGCTCCTCCACTATCTTCTGCTCTTTTGCCTGTTCTTTTGATAGCTCTTGCTCCGTCTTTTCCGTTGTCTTCTTCCCTCTTCTCTTCTTTCGATTGTTGACTCGATGCTCTCTCCTGCCATAATGCTGTGTGTGCGGTGCGCAACGACTCATATAGGCATGGGGGGGTCATCCGGTGATCCTGCCCCTTATGACATCACAATCCTGGGGTATGATGGGACTGTGATGTTATAAGGAGTGGGATCATCGGATTAAATCACCCGGTGACCCCACCCCACGCCTATATTAAAGGGGGCGCCCAGATTCCGATAAGCCCCCCGCCTGCAGACCCCGAAAACCAACAGCCAGGGTTGTCAGGAAGAGGCCGTTGTCCTCATCAACATTGGGACAAGGTGCTTTGGGGGGGGCGCAGGGCATGTGGCTTGCTATGGTCCAGGAGGGGGGGCACTCGCTCAACCACCCCCATCTGACCTGCCGGCTGCATGTTCGGATAAGGGTCTGGTATGAATCTTAAGGGGAACCCCCACACCAAAAAAGAATGGCATGGGGGTTCCCCTTAAGATCCATACTAGACAGAAGGGTCTGGTATCTTCCTGGGGGGGGATCTCACGCACATTTTTTATTTAATTTTCGCTGGGTTCCCCCTCAAGATTCTCAGCACACAAGTCGCACCGCAAGTCGGATCCTCTTGATCCAACTTCTGGTGCAACCTCTATTCAAATCAATGGGCTCCAATAGGGAACCATTGATTTTGAATAAAGATTGAAACGCTGAACGAGGCTTAAGGGTACATGTACACTGCTGCTACTAGACTGACGTTCAGAGGCAGTTGGACACTTTTTTCAACTGCCCATGAACTCATTCAATGTCATCTTATGTATCCATGTACACAGGTTTGTTTACTGTCGTTTTTAGGCAGTTAAATTGATATCCCTTTTTTTGAAAGCAAATAAAATTAGTTCAGACGCCGACGTTACTGACATTTCAGATGCCAAACGTGTCTAAACATGTTTCGTTTATAGGCGATTTTTGTTTTTGAATTTTTTTTTTATATAGAGAGCGTATAGGGCCCCCGGAGCTACCACAAAGTTATACACCCTCAATCATTGATAAACAGTGGTTCCCAAAGTCCTCTCTTACCTCTAAAAAACGGGGGAGATTAGATTACTCTATATTTTCTCAAATAATAATAACATGCTACTAATAATATATAAGGCTATAACCTCCAGTAGGCCCACCAAATCATACCCACAGAGTACTCCCTTATAATAGGTGTACACATCATTCACTCAGGGCGAACCAATCGGGCAGACCGGCCTCTACATCTACACTCCCTAGGCTATTTGTATGAGAAAGTGCACAATATCAAAATGGATTAGGTAAGTAAAATAATTCTAAAACATAATAGTTAATATATATGTAAAATAATAAATCACAATGCTACTCTATCACTCCACTTTCTCACATTGTATGTCTCTGTGTGGGAGAAAAAAGGAGCAATTATCATTTAGTGGTCCGTATACATTAAAGTCCAAATTTTGTTAAAAAAACAGACAGTTTTTCAAAGTGCATAAAGTGCTGAATATGCAAAAATAGTGCAAAAACTTCTATAAAAAATGTCTACAACTCCCTAATATTTGCATATATATCCCAAAGGGGGCTTTCCAAGAGTTGTATATACTTAAAGTGCACAGTCAATGTGTAAAGTGAAAAACATCTCAGGTTAAAGGTGACTTTGGTGCTTGGTCAAGAAAATCCAGTGACTTCCGTGCTCGCCCACTCGGGTCCCCACTCACCAGATCCTTGTCCCCTTAGGGGGTATTGTGCATGTAGTCCGTCAATATCCACCTGTTTCCATTCGATTCGTCCCCCTCCTTTCACTTCTCCGTATTCTTTATACCTGGGATGATCCCCTTTTATTTAATAAAAGGCTTGTGGCGATATGTTAGATCTTCAGAGAGAACAGAAGGCAGCTCCCATAGTGCAGTAATTTAATGACCAAAATCATTGATATGTACGCCGTGCGGGACGCGACCACGTGACCTCTGAGCCTGCGACGTTACTTGGATTTTCCAAGATGGCCGCTAAGGCATCCCCGCGTGGTGCGCGTCAGGCATGGCGCCGTGATGCGATTTCCGCGCATGCGCATTACCTCCTTTACTATTGCTAAGATACCTGGACAGGCCCCTTCCCCTGTCTCTCCGCCCGCAGCTCGGCGGTGACGTCAGACGCCGCCGAGCTGGAGAGGTTTAAAACTCCCCATCCCAATCAGTTGCCTCTTGGCAATTGATGGGACTGGATGTGTATCTGTTAATCTCATGCAGTTACAATGGTAAGCCTATTTGATATTTAGCTGCCACTGGTTTAATGTTTTAAGCCATGACCTCGCTGGTGATCTACAAATAATGGATTTTACAGGAGGTCTACATGTTTTTTGGCTTATTTGTCTGCTCATTATATAGATTTCTTTTTTAATTCTAACTTTTTCTCTTGCCTTAGCAATAACCCTTATATCTGTTACCTATAAATACACTGATCCCTCGCTGATTTTGACACATCACTGAAGTCCCTCAGAACTCCTCTACTAATCTTCATTGATTCAATGTAATTACTCAGGTAATTATTTTGGATATTTACTTAAATTTAAAATTGGCCCTCCTTTTGTAGGGGCCAATATACCCCCCCCCTTTCCTTATCTATTTCTCTTCTTTATGATCGTTTTTATTCCTCTGTAGACCCCTAACAGGCGACAAATATCTCCTAATTTCGCGATTTTATCGCTAAGTGACTACAGATTTTCTGTGTTGTCCTAAAACAATTTCTTGACTGATACCTAGGATATGGTTTGTTGACATATGGAGCCTCTGGCAATATCGGTGAGACACTAAGCTATTGTATGAATTCTATAGTTTAATTACTATACCCACTATATGTATCTGTTTAACATTTGAAAAATTATTAGATTTCATTATTTTATTTATCCTCTTTGGATTATTGTAAAATTATTGTTACTCTATGCATTAATTTACAGTAACATTCATGTCTTATTATTTTACTATTCAAGTGCTAATTCCTTGGCTGCTCAATCAGTTTTTCCTGTAGAAGCCCAATCCGGGCGAAACATGTTGAATGATTGCAGCTTTTTTTCTCTTCATTCTCCCTGTATGGCGAATGGAAAATGTGATTAAATGTGAATATGTTTGTTTATGCACAGATAAATGCCAAATCACTGCTTTTATGAATGTTTAATTTATATTTTTGCATATTATGAATAAAATTATAATGTTTTATCTCTAATCTTTTGTAAACATTTTGATTCGATACCGTAAAATTCCCAGGGGTTGGTGATCCCCCAGCCCCTTTTTGGCCCCTTTTTTTTTTTTCACAAATATTGGGACGTGGTATCTGGTCCGCTCAGATTCCTTTTCTCTCAAAAAAAAAAAAAAAAAAAATTGTCTTCTAATGTCTAATGACCAAAATTCATTTGATAAAAAAATTAATTTAATAAAAAAATCCATTTAATAAAAGATCTCTTGCAATTCAGAAAAAAAGATACAAGAATTAAAAAGTTTATAATAATAAAAAATATAATAAGGATATATTTAATGGCCAGCAATCACAAAGACGAAAAACCAAAAACAAAAGCAGAACCAAAAACAAAACTATTACTGAGGACAAGGTTAGGGAAAACACTAGTGATGGATGAACTTCCGACGGGACATTTCACGAACGCGGACCGTGAACGCGGCTGATAGTTCGCGAACCGTAACGTTCGCGGCAGGCCCCATTGACTTCAATGGGAGGCGAACTTTGCAAACCTACAGGTCAAATTTGCAGCCACAAAATAATTACTAGCTGTGCAAACATAGTCCCACCACATGGCCAATGACATAACACATGTATGAGGTGAATCTGGGATCGACAACTACAAGCATTCTTTTTTTATATGTGAAATTGTTGTGACAATTCAGGACTGTGGAGCGCATGAAGGCAATGGAGGAGAGGGAAGGTCAGGGTAGGCAAAGAAGAGGGTGCAGGAGATGATCACCAGCAGCGTGACATACAGCAATGACACCTGCACCGTGATAGAGTCATCTGACACCAGCACCGTGATAGAGAGCACTGACATCAGCAGCGTGACATACAGCAATGACACCTGCATCGTGATAGAGTGATCTGACACCAGCACCGTGATAGAGAGCACTGACATCAGCAGCGTGACATAAAGCACTGACACCAGCACCGTGATATACAGCACTGACAGCAGCACCGTGATAGAGAGCACTGACATCCGCAGCGTGACATACAGCAAAGACACCTGCGCCGTGATAGAGTGATCTGACACCAGCACCGTGATAGAGAGCACTGACATCAGCAGCGTGACTTAAAGCACTGACACCAGCACCGTGATATACAGCACTGACACCAGCACCATGCTAGAGAGCACTGACATCAGCAGCGTGACATAAAGCACTCACACCAGCACCGTGATATACAGTACTGACACCAGCACTGTGATATACAGCACTGACACCTGCATCGTAAGCAGCCCCAGGAGGAAGTTAGCATAGCACAGGGATGGTGGGAGTCCCTCATAATGAGCATAGCACAGGGATGGTGGGAGTCCCTCATAATATGCACAGCAGAGGTAGAGCCCCAGGAGGAAGTCAGCACAGCACAGGGATGGTGGGAGCCCCTCATAATAAGCAGCCCCAGGAGGATGTCAGCATAGCACAGGGATGGTGGGAGCCCCTCATAATAAGCAGCCCCAGGAGGAAGTCAGCACAGCACAGGGATGGTGGGAGCCCCTCATAATAAGCAGCCCCAGGAGGATGTCAGCATAGCACAGGGATGGTGGGAGCCCCTCATAATAATCAGCCCCAGGAGGAAGTCAGCACAGCACAGGAATGGTGGGAGCCCCTCATAATGAGCATAGCACAGGGATGGTGGGAGCCCCTCATAATATGCACAGCAGAGGTACAGCCCCAGGAGGAAGTCAGCACAGCACAGGGATGGTGGGAGCCCCTCATAATGAGCATAGCACAGGGATGGTGGGAGCCCCTCATAATATGCACAGCAGAGGTACAGCCCCAGGAGGAAGTCAGCACAGCACAGGGATGGTGGGAGCCCCTCATAATAAGCAGCCCCAGGAGGATGTCAGCATAGCACAGGGATGGTGGGAGCCCCTCATAATAAGCAGCCCCGGGAGGAAGTCAGCACAGCACAGGGATGGTGGGAGCCCCTCATAATAAGCAGCCCCAGGAGGATGTCAACATAGCACAGGGATGGTGGGAGCCCCTCATAATAATCAGCCCCAGGAGGAAGTCAGCACAGCACAGGGATGGTGGGAGCCTCTCATAATGAGCATAGCACAGGGATGGTGGGAGCCCCTTATAATATGCACAGCAGAGGTACAGCCCCAGGAGGAAGTCAGCACAGCACAGGGATGGTGGGAGCCCCTCAAAATAAGCAGCCCCAGGAGGATGTCAGCATAGCACAGGGATGGTGGGAGCCCCTCATAATAAGCAGCCCCAGGAGGAAGTCAGCACAGCACAGGGATGGTGGGAGCCCCTCATAATGAGCATAGCACAGGGATGGTGGGAGCCCCTCATAATATGCACAGCAGAGGTACAGCCCCAGGAGGATGTCAACACAGGACAGGGATGGTGGGAGCCCCTCATAATAAGCAGCCCCAGTAGAAATATGACACCACTCAACCTCTTCAAACAGGAGGGTACGGGCATATAGTATGGTGTGCTTTTTTTGGACAAGGAAGTGAGCCAAATGAAGAAAGAAGGTCTGTGTGCTCGATTAAAAAAAAATGTTTATAGACATATACATGGTCTACTGGTCACATGTGTTGAATTCCTCCGAGATCCATGCCTCATTAATTTTTAGAAATGTGAGGTAGTTAACATTGTCGTGAGACCTCCTTTTGGACTGGACACTGGACGAGGGGCAAGCCAACAGTTTGATTGCAAATTGGGCAAGCTCTGGCCAGAGGTCAAGCCTGCCCACCCAGTAGTCCAGGGGTTTATCACTCCTCAGAGCGTCCACATCGGCCGTTAACCCGATGTAGTCGGATACCTGACGGTCTAGGCGTTCCCTGATGCTGGATCCAGATGACACCTGTTGATGGGTCAGCTGAAAGAATGACCTCATATCTGAAGTCACCAACAAATCTTAAAACCGGCCTCTTCTTGCAGGCGCTGTTGGATTGGTACCCGCAACTGCTTCTCTGGGAGTGGGAATTGCTCCTCTGCCAGCGCACGCAAAAGCAGAATGCAGCATTTCTCGAAGCAAGGCCTGGAAGTACTCCATTCTGACAGCCCTCTGTGACGGCGGTAACATTTCCGCCAAGATGACGTAGATCCTCCACCAAGTTTCAATGTGCATATGAAAGGCACACCACACCCACGTGCTCTCAATCTGCTTACCAGAATAATATGAAAACAGGCAATCATACGATGCAAGAGGTGAATAATGGGCTTGGATGGCACACTCCAAACTTGATAGATGGATCATAAAAGTATCCAGGTTCATCAATATCAGAAAGAGTATCAGGACTCACACCAGAAGATGGATGTATTAAGCAATCATCACCAGAATGTAAACCCCAATGAAGAAAAAAAAGCAGCAATAGTGAAGCCGGTAAAAGTAGAACACATATCTTAGAAGAAAACCTGTTATAGTCTGCAAGACTTGAGACTGGGGTGGAGGTTTACCTTCCAGCAGGACAGCAACCTTAAACATACAGCCAGATCACAACTTTCAGCTTTTTCTGCACAGCATCTGAAACAAATTGTCCAGCTGCCGTCACTTCTATTTCATGAGATCCAATTTCCAGAGGGACAATAGTAAATGGCATAACCATAGATGAGTCAGCTTTCACAGTCACTATTCCTTGGAAATTTTTCTTAGTAGCGGATAGACTGCAGAATTTTGCATTGTCATGTACACGTACAGTTCGTGGACAGGTCCTCACTCTAAAGCCCCATACACACTATCAGATTGTCTGCTGATTTTTTCCATCAGATTTACCAAAACCATATAATATGAGGTCAAACCTTAAGGGTTTCAATGTGTATGCAATCAGGCAGGCCCTTGTACTACATGGTTTTGGTAAACCTGAAGGAAAAAATCAGCAGACAATCTGATAGTGTGTATGGGGCTTAAGGTTTTAAGAGTCCTTGTTGAATCTTTTAGCAGCCTCCATCAGATTCACAGCTCTCCAAGACAGGTGTATTCACCTACTCCTCCTCACATCCACCAAACCAGACTTAGGGGACCCCCCAGGCACTATATTAAAATTTTTCAATTTTATTGTTTCATTTAAAAACAAGACAAAATAAGAAAACTAATGTGCAAAACCAAAGTGAACTAAATATTTAAATAAAAGCAGACAACAGAAGCTGCCAAACATAAAAAAGTGTTCCCACACAAAAAAAGCCTATATCAGGCGAATTTTCCCCCACTCTTCCGAGACATTGACCTACTCTTGCGAAAATGGGACTTATATCCCATTTCTCTCTTGGGCCGCATCAATGTCTTGAAGATGTCTGTCATGCCAAGACTCCTCTACCTGTTCGAAACTCTACCGATCCCTGTTCCAATGTCCCAACTCAAGGCTACCCAAAGGTCTTTTCTCAATTTTATTTGGCATTACAAAGCCCATAGGATAACTGGTTCGGTCGTGCTTGCCCCTAGATCCAGGGGTGGACTGGGTGCCCCTGACCTCCTTAAGTACTACTTTGCTACCCATCTAAAACCGATTATTGTTTGGTCACACAGAATGGCATCCAGTATTTGGTCGGAAATTGAGATGAGTATTACTACCCCGATCCACCCTTGCTCTATGGTTTGGAAAATCTAGAAACATCTATAACTCAACTCGGGAATTTATGCCTACATCCGATGACCTTTACTCTTTTCATATGGAAGAAATGCTCTCAGCGTTTCTCCCTTTCATCCTCATGTCCACCCCTATTAAATATACTGTTAACCCTGACATTCCAGATAGCTTATCATACACCCGGATGCTCACCTGGACACAAGCCGGAATTTTCCAGCTCCGAAACATCATACACCCACTCACTCACACACTTTTCGAGGATATTCAACGGAAATTTCAGGTCTCCAAGAGCTTATTTTATTCCTACCTCCAAATTAAACACAATTTCAGCTCCAAAACATCCACCCTTACCTTGGACAAACCTACTCCTTTCGAACTCTTATGTGCCCAGAGTCCATACCACACTCCTCTTATCTCCGAAATCTATAAATACCTACATGAAACCCCTCCTCTCACTGCCACAAGCCACTCCTATATGCAAAAATGGTCTCAGATCATCAAGCAAACCATTCCTATTCCCCAGTGGCAGAAAATATGGGAAGTTGCTTCCAAATCCTCACGGTGTGTAGAACAGAGGGAGACAATATACAAGATTTTAATATTCAACATTTTTTGGAAATACCAAATAGAGAGAAAGGGGATTTTTACGGTGCAACTTATACATTTTCAAAAGAAAGATACAAAATAGTAAAAACGATTTATTTTATTTTCAATCAATAAAAGAAAGCACATTGCTAAGTGTACAGAGGTGTTACATATAATAACCGGTCCGAGCAACAGTTGGGTTAAGGTGCTTGCAATCGATTATCCCGACATGTTTCGCAATAGCCTCCTCAGGGGATATACAAGCTAACAATGAAATAACATCAGAACAAAATAATTAATAGTCAATAATACAGAACATGTACATTTAAATAGAAACAATACTAATTAACAGTACATATCAATATAGCCAACACGCCTAGAGTTTTAAAGGGGTGCTTACCCTTCCTCCACAACCATTATCCCAAGCAGAAGCAACTGTCTTGGTGTCAAAGAAAATGTGCAAAACCCCGTATCCGACAGCTGGACACGCAGCAAAGAAGGGCATAGACGGGGGCCAGTCTGGACGGTAATAAAAATGCATAAGATAGACCAGGAAAATACAAAATTTAAGATCTAATAAAACGACTCATTCTAAGAATTAACAGAATGATTATGAAGTATAAGAAAGGGGCAAAAAGCCTCCATAATTAAAGGCTAAATGAAAGATTTAGACCCTAATGGTTACCAATCAGATCTTAAATGCCAGACTGAAGCCAACTTATAAAAAGAAAGTGGGACAGTTATTCAAAAATAAATTAATAATTTCATGAGTACTTACTAATACAAAAGGTAGCAATACGTTGGATCATGCAAAAGGGCCAGAGAACGGATACAGAGTAGGATGCAACCAATGCAAAATATAACACTGCAGCAGTACACATAAGCACCCACAAGCATTCAGCTCGTTCAGTAGGTGCCTGGGGATATATAAGAAGAATACACCCAGTTACTATCTCAAAGGTAAAAATTAAGGAGTAAGATTGGGTAGAAGAAAAACAACTCTTTAAAACTTACTCTCAGTATCAAATGGCATGTGCAACAGGCACGGCAACTGCGTGACTGAGCCGAGCCAGGTCGCGCCAGACTATTAAGCCTCCATCCATCGAGCCGGCGTCTGACGTCACCGGCTCGATGCGGAGACATTTGACAGAGCTGCGCACGCGCCAGAGGAGGGGGAAAGGAGTAGGACTACATTTCCCATTAGGCAATAACGATGACACTCAGCCTTACGCAATCCACCGATAGCAAATTAATGGGTGCGAGGAAAGTATACGGCGAGAATATCACAAGCCGCAACCATCTCAATTGCACCGCCAGATGTAAACACTCAATAGGTGAGCAAATCGCCAGCGCTGTCAGAAAGGCGGGCGTCCCGGTGGAAAAAAAACCCAACCAGGAACACCCTGGGGTGTCCGTATGACCTCTTATAAGTGCCGCAATTGTCCCACTACAGAATAGGTGGCAATTGCACATAGACAGAAGCTGCAAGGGAAAACTGGGGGGAAGGGACAAGCACACTACCTAATGGCAATAGACCGAAGCCGCAGCCACAGACCTGAATGGCTGCGGACTAAGGGCATCAAGCCAAAAAATCTAGGCGTGAAGGAAATAAAAAAACTAATTTTTTTTCTTATTAAATATTCAAGTAAAAATAAATTAGATAGTATCTTAATTTGCAAAAACTATGTAAAAAATGTGAAATAAATGTAAGGAAAGAAAAAAAATAAAGTAAAAAAAAAAAACCAGGGGAGAGGTTGGGGTTCAATGGTTTATGTGAGGGGTTAATTGAATTGGTTGTGCATTTTTTTTTTTTTCTTTCCTTACATTCAGCTTCAGCTTCATACACCTCAAAGCACCCTCCCCATGTTGAGGGCATGTGGCCTGGTACAGTTCAGGAGGGGGGGTGCTCTCTCGCCCCCTCTTTTCTTGAGGCCTGCCAGGTTGCCTCCTCGGATAAGGGTCTAGTATGGATTTGGGGGGATGCCTACACCATTTTTTTTAAATTTTGGTACAGGGTTACCTTTAAAATCCATACCAGACCTGAAGAGTCTGGTATGGATTTTGGGGGGCAACCCTATGCCGTTTTTTTATATTTGGCGCAGGGTTCCCCTTAATTTCCATATCAGAGCTGAAGGGCCTGGTATGGATTTTAGGGGGACCCGACGCAATTAAAAAAAAAATTTTGGTTCAGGGTTTCTCTTAATATTCATACCAGACCTAAAGGGAATGGTAATGGACTGGGGGGTTACCCATGCTCTTTTTTCAATGAGTTTTATCTATATTGCCAAGACCTGACAATTCATTACAGCCCCGATCAGTTTTAACTGAAAATTTTTCCTTTAGAAATGTAATTTTGCCGTGGTACTGTGTTAAACACTTTTTATGACAATAACTTACATATATGCCTTTAAAATGAGCACTTTTGATTTTTCATGTTAGTGTCCCATAGACTTTAACGGTGTTCCGGTGACTTTCGAATTTGCCACAAACACAGCATATTGCTCGCTGTTTGGTGAACAGGCGAACACCCGATGTTCGAGTCGAACTTACATTTGATTCAAACATCGAGCTCATCCCTACTCCCCGTCCTTGATTGGACGCATCATGGTGTCCAATGGGTCGAAGACATTGTGCCTGATAGCAACGTCATTGATCCTAACACACTTTTACGGAAATGTAACCTTCCACATAAATGGTCATTTATGTTAGCGTGCATCAAGCAATTCTTATCCTTTAAACTTCCCCCTCCACTGTCCCTTCACTCCAAAATATGGATTTTTCTTACCCATACAGACAAGCTTCAAAAGGCCATCTCATTGACATATAGTCTACTCTATGACAGATCTACCTTTAGCGAAAAATAACCTATTAACCAAATGGGAAGTAGACCTGGGCACCACATTTTCTGAGGCTCAGTGGCTGCAATACCTGCCACATACAATGTTACTCACTGTGTCACCCATTGGGAACCAACCCTGAAGATAAATGTAAGATGGATCTCACACCCTTTAAATTATCAGAATTATACCTTAGCGGTTTAGCAATATGTTGGAGAGGTTGTGGCGGGTAACCTATACCACATACAGTATTGTGGACATGAAAAAGTATCCACAGCTTCTGGAGGAAGATTTTTCAATTTACTTCAGACATTTCTAGAATTCTAACAGCCCCGAATCCTGGCCTTGCCATAATGAATATTAGTCTTTCCCTATCCTGTATCTTAATATTATAGCTAATTTGTTGATATCTGCAAAACTAACGATTACACGTGATTGGAAGGAAGATCTCGTCCCCAATCCCTCAGAAGCTGTGAATATGATCCAACTTCATTACTCTTATGAAAGAGCGATTGCTATATATGCTAGCAGCCTTCTAGCTAGGGATGAGCTTCGTGTTCGAGTCGAACGTACGTTCGACTCGAACATTGGCTGTTCGGCTGTTCGGCGAATTCCGAACGTTTGGGCCATTCGCGTCAAAATTCGAGTGGCGCAGTGCATTGCTGGCTCATGATTGGCCAAGCATGCACTGTGACCCCACATGCTTGGCCAATCGTAGCGCCAGCAGCGAGGAGAGCCATGATTGGCCACAGGCATCCTGCCTGTGGCCAATCATAGCTCAGGCTGTGTAGTGCACGCCCCACACTATATAAGGCCGCCTTTGAGGCGGCCTCGTGTAGTGTGTTAGCATCTGAAGCAGTGGGTGTTCTGTGTACCTTCAACACAGTACACACCAATCGTTTTTGGCTGATTTCCTATCTTGCTGCTGTGTAGTGGTTGTTGTCTGTGCCCTGACCGCAGTATACACCACTATATTCACCTCACCTATATAGCTAGTGATCTAGCTTTAACCACTTAACAACTGCCCATTGCCGATTAACGGCTTCAGGGCGGTTGTTTAACTCTGAGAGGCCGTTAATTAACGGCCTCCCAGAATTCCGAACGTTTGGGCCGTTCGCGTCAAAATTCGAGTGGCGCAGTGCATTGCTGGCTCATGATTGGCCAAGCATGCACTGTGACCCCGCATGCTTGGCCAATCGTAGCGCCAGCAGCGAGGAGAGCCATGATTGGCCACAGGCATCCTGCCTGTGGCCAATCATAGCTCAGGCTGTGTAGTGCACGCCCCACACTATATAAGGCCGCCTTTGAGGCGGCCTCGTGTAGTGTGTTAGCATCTGAAGCAGTGGGTGTTCTGTGTACCTTCAACACAGTACACATCGTTTTTGGCTGATTTCCTATCTTGCTGCTGTGTAGTGGTTGTTGTCTGTGCCCTGACCGCAGTATACACCACTATATTCACCTCACCTATATAGCTAGTGATCTAGCTTTAACCACTTAACAACTGCCCATTGCCGATTAACGGCTTCAGGGCGGTTGTTTAACTCTGAGAGGCCGTTAATTAACGGCCTCCCAGAATTCTGCTCTCGCCCGCCCCCTGGGGCGCGCACTCGAGAGCATCCGTGACCGACATCACGGATCACGGTAAACGGCCTCTCGTCGCGGCCGTTTACCACGTGATCGCTCCGTCAAATGACGGAGTGATCACTTGTAAACAAACCAGCGTCATGTTATGACGCCGGTTCCTCCCTCCCCTCTCTGTACCGATCGGTACAGCGGAGGGGAAAGAGATCGGTGTCAGCAGCGATGTGGGCTGCATCTGCAGTGCCCACATCGCTGCTCACCGAATTTAACCCCTCAATTCCGTGCCAATACTCTGCAATACCAGTGCATACTCTGCAGTACCCTGCCATTACTCTGCAGTACCCCGCCATTACTCTGCAGTACCCCGCCATTATTCTGCAGTACCCCGCCATTATTCTGCAGTACCCCGCCATTACTCTGCAGTACCCAGCCATTACTCTGCAGTACCCCCCATTACTCTGCAGTACCCTGCCATTACTCTGCAGTACCCCCCATTACTCTGCAGTACCCCCCAATACTCTGCAGTACCCCCAATACTCTGCAGTGCCAATACTCTGCAATACCAGTGCATACTCTGCAGTACCCGCCATTACTCTGCAGTACCCCGCCATTACTCTGCAGTGCAGTACCCTGCCATTACTCTGCAGTACCCTGCCATTACTCTGCAGTACCCCCCATTACTCTGCAGTAACCCCCATTACTCTGCAGTACCCTGCCATTACTCTGCAGTACCCTGCCATTACTCTGCAGTAACCCCCATTACTCTGCAGTACCCTGCCATTACTCTGCAGTACCCCCCATTATTCTGCAGTAACCCCCATTACTCTGCAGTACCCTGCCATTACTCTGGAGTACCCCCCCAATACTCTGCAGTACCCTGCTATTACTCTGTAGTACCCCGCCAATACCCCGCCAATACTCTGCAATACCCTGCCATAAATTGCCATACCCAGCCATACTCGGAGATACCCAGCCATACTCGGTGATACCCTGAAATACCCAGCCATAGACGCTCACCGCCCTCCGGTGCTTCTACCAACTCGCCAGTACGATCAAAACCAGAATCTTTTTTTTATTTTTTATTTCAGGCTTCCCAGCCTAGAGGTGAGATGTGGGGTCATATTGACCCCCAGATTTCACTGTAAAGAGGACCTGTCACCCCATATTCCTATTACAAGGGATGTTTACATTCCTTGTAATAGGAATAAAAGTGATCAAAAATATATTTTTGGGGAAAAAAATGTCAAACTAAAATAAATAAAGTAAAATGAACAATAAAAAAAAAAAAAATTCTTAAAGCGCCCATGTCCCCATGTGCTCGCATGCAGAAGCGAACGCATGCGTAAGCCCCGCCCACATATGAAAACGGTGTTCAAACCACACATGTGAGGTATCGCCGAGAACGTTAGAGCGAGAGCAATAATTCTAGTCCTAGACCTCCTCTGCAACTCAAAACATGTAACCAGTAAAAAAAAATTTAAGCGTCGCCTATGGGAATTTTTTAAGTAGCGACGTTTGGCGCCATTCCACGGGCATGTGCAATTTTGAAGAGTGACATGTTTGATATCTATTTACTCAGCATAACTTCATCTTTCACTTTATGCAAACATTGGGCTAACTTTACTGTTTTTTTTGTTTGTTTTTTAAGCACAAAACTGTTTTTTCCCCCCAAAAAACGCGTTTGAAAAATTGCTGTGCAAATATCGTGTGAGATAAAAATTTGCAACGACCACCATTGTATTCTCCAGGGTCTTTTGGTATGCATATGCTGTGTGTGTGAAATAACCTGATAATATGACAATTTTGTGGAAAAAATAAATAAAAAAGGAAATAGGCCGTCAGTACTTCAGGTGTGATCAATTTTCAGATATTGGCACCATAGCTTGTGGACTCTATAACTTTCACAAAGACCAAATAATATCCACCAATTTGTACTTATTTTTACCAAAGATATGTAGTAGTATGAATTTTGGCCAAAATTTATGAAGAAAAAATTACTAATCTGCTAAATTTTATAACAGAAACAAAGAAAAATTCATTTTTTCGCAGAATTTTCGGTCTTTTTTTCTTTTATAGCACAAAAAATAAAAAACTGGGAGGTGATTAAATACCAACAAAAGAAAGCTCTATTTGTGTGAAAAAAAGGACAAACATTTCCTATAGGTCCAGTGTTGCATGACTGAGTAATTGTCATTCAAAATGTGAGGGCACCCAAAGCTGAAAATTGGTCTGGTTATTAAGGGTGTTTAAGTGCCCAGTGGTCAAGTGGTTAATAATAGAGCTTGCAGTCAGTAGTGTTAGGAGATAGTGCGTGCTGTCTGCGTGCTCTGTACCCAGTACATACCGCTATAATATAGGGCAGGACCCTACTTTCAAACATCCAACTTACAAACATCTCCTACTTGCAAACGCAAGGAGACAGCAGCAAGTGAGATGAAAAAAGATGGACGACAAAACAAATTATACAGGGGTGATAACCCTTCCCTATGTTTTCCAAAAAGCTTAAAAATAGTTTTTTTGACTGGAGCTACACTTTAAAAATGTACCGGTTGAAAATTACAAACAGATTCAACTTAACACAACAAACCTACACAGTCCCTGTCTTGTTTGCACCGCCTGTATACTGCTGTTCTGAGTATATAGGGCCTGGGGGCCACACGCATTTCCTTTTTAAATATGGGTACGGGGTTCCCCTTAATATGCGTACAAGACCCAAATAGGCTGGTAATGGGCAGGGAGGGCTACCCATGCCATTTTTCTCAATGATTTTCAACCATATTGCAGGAACCAGATATAACATTAAAACCGCAAGCAGTTTTAAATGGTGTTATTTCCGTTTAATGTCATTTTGTGCAGGGACTGTTCTAAACACGGGAAACACGTGGCACTTCACAGGCATACTACAGACACCCCCAGGCACCATATTTAAATTAATATTTCACCTTTTTTTTTCACTTTAATCGTCATTAAATTCAGTGCTCCCGCCAAAACGGCAGTTTTTAAAACTTTTTTTTGCAGTGACCCATGTCCCCTGAGGCAGGAGGCAGGTCCCCAAACCCTTTTTAGGACACTATCTTGCATATTAGCCGTTAAAATTAGCACTTTCCATTTCGAACGTTCGAGTCCCATAGCCTTCAATGGGGTTCGAACGTTCGTAACGAACGCGGGGGTCGTTCGCAAGTTCTGGTGCGAACCGAACCGGGGGGTGTTCGGCTCATCCCTACTTCTAGCCTTTGACAAGAAATGGAAGCCATGATTTGACTGGTTAAACAATTGAAATAATTATTATCTTGTAGTATCTTGAGCTCTCTGCCTCTGGAACAGCAACTATATTGTCATTTTGTGTCTCTACTATAGATAAGATAACAAAAATACGTTTAGGTCATTGTTGCAATGTGTTGCACAAATTACAATGAAATTCTATAAAAGCTCCACACATATGTAAACATATAACAACCTTACAACAATTTTGTCCCCCAATATAAAAAGCCAAAAAAGAACCCCCGCTACTGCAGTGAAGCCAAGTCCCCTGCAGTTACCATATTATTTTCTCCATAAGACAAACTTTTTTCCCCCAAGAAATGGGGAGAAATACCTGTGGAGCGAATACTGACCAGCCCCCCCCCCCCATCATCGTTGCTGCCATGTCACAATACAGGGCATCCTGTGACTCATAGAAGACAGAAGACAGAGCAGCTCCAGTGGCTGAATGGAGTGCAGGCGGATGTGATGACGTCCTTGCCAGTCACCAAGTACAGGTCAAGCTTTATGTAATGTACATAGGTCAGGCTGAATTTAATGGACACAGGTCAGGCTGCATTTTATGGGACTGCTAAGGTTGCATTTATTTGGCATTGGTCAGGCTGCATTTCATGGACATTGGTAAATATTTTAGTACATTATTTAGGTCAGAATATTTTTTTCTTGTTTTCCTCTACAACCTAGGTGCATCTTATGGTCAGGTATGTCTTATGGAGTGAAAAATATGGTATATAATATTATTTAAAATTGCCATTCAGGGCCTTGATCAGGGGCGTACAAAGCAGGGGGGGCGGGGGGGGGGGGGGGGGCGTTCCGCCCCAGGTGCCACACATTGAGGGGGGTGTAAGTGGCTGGGTGGCATTGCTATGGGGTTCACTCTGCACTCAGATACTGTCTGACAGTATCCTGAAGGGAATCCCTGGCTCTGGCTGCTCTGTTTTTTTGTGAGTTTTTTGTGAGCTTGAACACCCCCAGCACTGTGGCCGAAATAGTATGGTCTAGTTTCTGTTTTCACCTGCTAGCTCCACCCACCACTGCTGAGCAGCCGAGCTGAGTGTGTCATCATTCAGCGCAGGGGTGGTTGCTGTTACACTCTGTGTCCACACCATCTTCCAGAGTCTAAACCTCCCTAGCTGAAGCTGAGAGCCGAGGTGAGCTGGTGATAGGGGGTGTGTGAGCTGTGAGAAGAGAAGACGTTTGGAGGAGTGTGTCTGTCCTGCCATCCTTACTGTGCTGCTCTGTCATAGAAGGGGAAGGGGGGGTTGTTGCTGTGTAGTAGGTAGTGTAGCTGACCTGATGGGGGGGTTGCAGAATACAGACGTGTGCTATGTACAGGTTGTAGACTCCAGATTTGTGCTATATACAGGTAGCAGAATACAGGCGTGTGCTATGTACAGGTTGCAGAATGCAGGCGTGTGCCATGTACAGGTTGCAGAATCCAGGTGTGTGCTATGTACAGGTTGCAGAATCCAGGTGTGTGCTATGTACAGGTTGCAGAATGCAGGCGTGTGCTATGTACAGGTTGCAGAATCCAGGCTTGTGCTATGTACAGGTTGCAGAATCCAGGCGTGTGCTATGTACAGGTTGCAGAATGCAGGCGTGTGCTATGTACAGGTTGCAGAATCCAGGCGTGTGCTGTGTACAGGTTGCAGAATCCAGGTGTGTGCTATGTACAAGTTGCAGAATGCAGGCGTGTGCTGTGTACAGGTTGAAGAATGCAGGCGTGTGCTGTGTACAGGTAGCAGAATGCAGGCGTGTGCTGTGTACAGGTTGCAGAATGCAGGCGTGTGCTGTGTACAGGTTGCAGAATGCAGGCGTGTGCTGTGTACAGGTTGCAGAATGCAGGCGTGTGCTGTGTACAGGTTGCAGAATGCAGACGTGTGCTGTGTACAGGTTGCAGAATGCAGGCGTGTGCTGTGTACAGGTTGCAGAATGCAGGCGTGTGCTGTGTACAGGTTGCAGAATCCAGGTGTGTGCTATGTACAAGTTGCAGAATGCAGGCGTGTGCTGTGTACAGGTTGAAGAATACAGGCGTGTGCTGTGTACAGGTTGCAGAATGCAGGCGTGTGCTATGTACAGGTTGCAGAATGCAGGGGTGTGCTATGTACAGGTTGCAGAATGCAGGCGTGTGCTATGTACAGGTTGCAGAATGCAGGCGTGGGCTATGTACAGGTTGCAGAATGCAGGCTTGTGCTGTATACAGGTTGCAGAATGCAGGCTTTTGCTGTGTACAGGTTGCAGAATGCAGGCGTGTGCTATGTACAGGTTGCAGAATGCAGGCGTGTGCTATGTACAGGTTGCAGAATGCAGGCGTGTGCTATGTACAGGTTGCAGAATGCAGGCGTGTGCTATGTACAGGTTGCAGAATCCAGGTGTGTGCTATGTACAGGTTGCAGAATGCAGGCGTGTGCTATGTACAGGTTGCAGAATCCAGGCGTGTGCTGTATACAGGTTGTAGAATGCATGTGTGTGCTGTATATTGCTGTGTGACTACCACCCACCTATAGTAGCTGAGCTGTGAGCTTACCTGGTAAGGGGGGGTGGTGTTGCTGTGTTCACAAACCAGGTATAGAGTATCTGATAAAGGGGGGGACTTACACCCACATCTTGCAGCCATCAGATCCATCCAGCAAGCAGCAGGTCACAGCAGCATCTTGCCATCTTCCCTGCAGCCATCAGATCCCATCCACAGTCCAGCAAGCAACACGCCTTGTCAGTAGGTCAGTTCCCAAATCTGAATCAAATCATCAATGCCAATGCTGTACACCCACAAAAAAAACGTCCCCATCCCCCCACAGCTCCGCCCAGGTCTCCCATCCCACCCGCAGACCTGAGCCACCAGCCAGCTGGCCAGAAACCTGAACAAAGCCGATTTTGCCTTTGATCAGGTCTCCGATGTAGAAAACTGGAAGCGACAATACAGTGTCACTTCCGGTTTACTCGGTAGCCAACAGCGCCATTTTAAAAAGAAAGCAGAATTAAAAAACGCTGATCTTGGCAGAGGAGGGTGTTTTTTTGTGGGTGTTTTTACAGTTGGGGGGGGGTGCCAGATATAGGATGGGCCCTGGGTGCCAAATGCTCTAGGTACGCCCCTGGCCTTGATAGCTCTTGGAAAGAAACTTTCCTTACCTTTATATTCCTGAACATCCTGCCAGGTGGCAGGAGTTCCAAAAGATAGTTTCCAGGGTGGGATGACATATACACTTATACATTTTGTTTATAGAAGTTAAACTTCAGTCCACAACCTCCTGCTCAGCATTTATTATTTTCTGAAGGGAAGCTTTTTCTGATAGTGTGCAGTTGGGATACCAAGCTAAAATGCAATGTCAGCAAGCTCTCAATAGAGGAGCGATAGAAGGACTCCAAGATGTTTTTTCCTAGAAGTCTCATGAAATATTACCATTGCTGACACTTCTTCGTAACAGCTGTCAAGTTTGATAACCAGGATAAATTTTCTGAAAAAATAATGCCTAAATACTTAAAAACAGATACCCACTCTACCAATTCTTCTCTGATGGTAAGTGGAACCATGTCAGTCTTATGCCCCATACACACAAAGTCTGATCGGATTATGTTGTCGGAAAATCTGATCGTGTGTTGGCTCTATCTGACTTTTTCTGTCAGAATCTCCGACCAAAAAAGTTTGAGAGCTGGATCTAAAATATTCCCAACAACAAAATCTGATCAAACTTTTCCCGATCAAATGTAGTGAATTCCGACATACAAAGTGCCAGTCAAGTTTCAAATTTGGAGACGAAAGCTATTGGCTACTGGCCTCTACATAGTCCTGTTGTACGTGTATAATGTCACCTCGTTCCAAGCGATCGGATTTTCCAACAACTTTGTGCAACCGTGTGTATGCAAGACAAATTTTGGCCAAAATACGTCGGAAGGAAATCAGACGGATTTTGTGGTCGGAATGTCCGACCGTGTGTGTACGGGGCATTACTCTTACAAAAATAAATAATTCATTCCTTGATCTTCCCAGGGTTTAAGGACAACTTGTTTGCCTTACACCACTCTACTAGGTTATCCACCTCTTCCCTATAATGCTTCTCATCTCCTCTTGTGATACAATCTACTATGGTGGTATCATCTGCGAATTTGAGGATGCTATTTGTAGAAAAGCAAGATGTACACTCACAAGTGTATAGAGAGTAAAGAAGAGGGCTCAATACACAACCTAGTTGTACTCCTATGCTGACCATATGATGGGAAGAAACATGCTTACCTAGTTTGACCACCCGTGAGTGGTCTCTCAGGAAGTCCCTTATCCAAGAGCAAAGAGAAGGGGGCAAATTCAGCTTCAACATCTTCTCCATCCAAAAATCTGGGACAACCGTGTTGAAGGTCGATCTATAGTCAATGAAAAACATTCCGACATAGTTGCCCGAGTGTTACAGATGACCTAAAGCCATATGTAGTACAAGAGCTATAGTGTCCTCAGTGCTTCTATTGGCTCTGTATGCAAGTTGATGAAGGTCAAAACTACCTGGTAAAGCAGACCCTCAGAGCACTTTATTATTACCTGGGTAAGTGCAATCGACCTATAGTCCTTCAAACTATCTATATTAGCTTTTTTGGATATCGGGGTAATAATAGAAGATTTTAAGCAGGTTAAAACTATAGCCAATGATAATATATTAGTAAAGACCCCCGCAAGTTGGTGGGCACAGACCTTAACAACCCTCCCTGGGACCCCATCTGGACCTGCCAATTTTCTAACATTAACATACTTAAATGCCTGATGCACCTTGTGTTCCTGTACTTGAAAGTTGTGTTTGCTGGGGTACTGCTACTTTAAAACATGAGAAAAAGCTGTTTAATTCTTCAGCCACTTAAATTTTTAAATTTGTACCCTGGTGAGTGTTCTTTCTATCATTTAGGATAAAGTTGTATCCCTTTCCAACTTTCACATATATCATTCCCTCTAAAATATTCTTCAATTTTATTTTTAGAAACAAATTTGTCCTCTTGTATGCTCCTCTTTAGATTAGCTCTAGCAACACTATACCAGGGGCGTACCAAGCAGGGGGCGGGGGGCGTTCCGCCCCAGGTGCCACACATTGAGGGGGGTGTAAGTGGCTGGGTGGCATTGCTATGGGGTTCACTCTGCACTCAGATACTGTCTGACAGTATCCTGAAGGGAATCCCTGGCTCTGGCTGCTCTGTTTTTTTGTGAGTTTTTTTTGAGCTTGAACACCCCCAGCACTGTGGCCGAAATAGTATGGTCTAGTTTCTGTTTTCACCTGCTAGCTCCACCCACCACTGCTGAGCAGCCGAGCTGAGTGTGTCATCATTCAGCGCAGGGGTGGTTGCTGTTACACTCTGTGTCCACACCATCTTCCAGAGTCTAAACCTCCCTAGCTGAAGCTGAGAGCCGAGGTGAGCTGGTGATAGGGGGTGTGTGAGCTGTGAGAAGAGAAGACGTTGGAGGAGTGTGTCTGTCCTGCCATCCTTACTGTGCTGCTCTGTCATAGAAGGGGAAGGGGGGGGGGGGGGTTGTTGCTGTGTAGTAGGTAGTGCAGCTGACCTGATGGGGGGGGGGGGGGGTTGCAGAATACAGGCGTGTGCTATGTACAGGTTGTAGACTCCAGATTTGTGCTATATACAGGTAGCAGAATACAGGCGTGTGCTATGTACAGGTTGCAGAATGCAGGTGTGTGCTATGTACAGGTTGCAGAATCCAGGTGTGTGCTATGTACAGGTTGCAGAATGCAGGCGTGTGCTATGTACAGGTTGCAGAATGCAGGCGTGTGCTATGTACAGGTTGCAGAATCCAGGCGTGTGCTATGTACAGGTTGCAGAATGCAGGCGTGTGCTATGTACAAGTTGCAGAATGCAGGCGTGTGCTGTGTACAGGTTGAAGAATGCAGGCGTGTGCTGTGTACAGGTTGCAGAATGCAGGCGTGTGCTATGTACAGGTTGCAGAATGCAGGCGTGTGCTATGTACAGGTTGCAGAATGCAGGCGTGTGCTATGTACAGGTTGCAGAATGCAGGCGTGTGCTATGTACAGGTTGCAGAATACAGGCGTGTGCTATGTACAGGTTGTAGACTCCAGATTTGTGCTATATACAGGTAGCAGAATACAGGCGTGTGCTATGTACAGGTTGCAGAATGCAGGTGTGTGCTATGTACAGGTTGCAGAATCCAGGTGTGTGCTATGTACAGGTTGCAGAATGCAGGCGTGTGCTATGTACAGGTTGCAGAATCCAGGCGTGTGCTATGTACAGGTTGCAGAATGCATGTGTGTGCTGTATATTGCTGTGTGACTACCACCCACCTATAGTAGCTGAGCTGTGAGCTTACCTGGTAAGTGGTGTTGCTGTGTTCACAAACCAGGTATAGAGTATCTGATAAAGGGGGGGGGACTTACACCCACATCTTGCAGCCATCAGATCCGTCCAGCAAGCAGCAGGTCACAGCAGCATCTTGCTATCTTCCCTGCGGCCATCAGATCCCATCCACGGTCCAGCAAGCAACACGCCTTGTCAGTAGGTCAGTTCCCAAATCTGAATCAAATCATCAATGCCAATGCTGTCCTTAGGGACAGATCCGATCCAGAGATCGCCATACAGTGGGATCTCTGGATCAGATCTGTCCCTGAGGACAGTAGATAATGCAAAGTATGGGCCATACTTTGTATTGTCAGCTGTCTCCCCTTCTCACTCTGATGTCTCCCTCATAGCAGCTCCAGTCCAGCTCTCCACTTTCCTGACCGTGGCACAATCTGTCCAAAAATGTGGCATCTGCTCACACCTGAGTGACTGATACCTCTGTCCTTTCCCGTCTATTGTCACTGGCTACCATGGATGAACAGCATCCGCTGTTATTACAAGGAGCGGGAGGGGACGTCCCCATCCCCCCACAGCTCCGCCCAGGTCTCCCATCCCACCCGCAGACCTGAGCCACCAGCCAGCTGGCCAGAAACCCGAACAAAGCCGATTTTGCCTTTGATCAGGTCTCCGATGTAGAAAACTGGAAGCGACAGCACAGTGTCACTTACGGTTTACTCTGTAGCCAACAGCGCCATTTAAAAAAGAAAGCAGAATTAAAAAACGCTGATCTTGGCAGAGGAGGGTGTTTTTTTGTGGGTGTTTTTACAGTTGGGGGGGGGGTGCCAGATATAGGATTTGCCCTGGGTGCCAAATGCTCTAGGTACGCCCCTGCACTATACTTAACCTTATCCCCATTCCTAAAGGCACTATCCCATTCTCTCAAAAGACAATGTACTCTCTTGATCATCCAGATCATTATACACTCTATAGTACATAATCACATTGTAATATTGGCTGTATTAAACATACAGTATCTCCTAAGCTAGATCGTTTTATTTCTTTTATTTCTCCTTTTTTTTCTCTGACTTGGATTGTGTTTAACAACTGTACTGTGCATTCTGGTATGTTAAAATCGTTCTCCTTTGAAACTTTAATAAAAATTATTGAACTACAAAAAAAAAAAAAAAAAAAAAAACTCTGTATGCCATATTTCCGTGTCTGCTTCCTATCTTGCAGATATTGAAAACGATTTGCAAGTAACTCCTGAGCAGATGAACAAAAGTAATGCCACCCATGGTGAGTCATGGAGGAATCTGAATGAATACTCTTGACCTGAAAGAAGAGTGGAAGAAGATGGCAGAGGTTGCGATAGAGTGATGTGAGGGAGCGTGAATGTAGCATCATTGATATAGGGCCGCCATCAAGGGGGGACAGCCTATACACTTGTAGGGGCCCAGCCACCTAGCAGGGACAGGTGCAGGGGCACCAAGTGGCTCTACTGGCTTTCGATATGGTGCACTACAGAAGAGTTGATAGCTGCTACTGCTCTGGGTCATTTAGCTCACATCAGGCTCATTACTGCTTCCTCTGGCTGCTTCCTGCATGTGCACTCCTCACGTGTGCCCTAGGGGTGGGCCGAACAGACACGTTTGGTTTGCACGAGAACTTTCAAACACCCAAAGTTCCCAAATCTGAATCAAATCATCAATGCCAATGCTGTACACCCACAAAAAAAACGTCCCCATCCCCCCACAGCTCCGCCCAGGTCTCCCATCCCACCCGCAGACCTGAGCCACCAGCCAGCTGGCCAGAAACCTGAACAAAGCCGATTTTGCCTTTGATCAGGTCTCCGATGTAGAAAACTGGAAGCGACAATACAGTGTCACTTCCGGTTTACTCGGTAGCCAACAGCGCCATTTTAAAAAGAAAGCAGAATTAAAAAACGCTGATCTTGGCAGAGGAGGGTGTTTTTTTGTGGGTGTTTTTACAGTTGGGGGGGGGTGCCAGATATAGGATGGGCCCTGGGTGCCAAATGCTCTAGGTACGCCCCTGGCCTTGATAGCTCTTGGAAAGAAACTTTCCTTACCTTTATATTCCTGAACATCCTGCCAGGTGGCAGGAGTTCCAAAAGATAGTTTCCAGGGTGGGATGACATATACACTTATACATTTTGTTTATAGAAGTTAAACTTCAGTCCACAACCTCCTGCTCAGCATTTATTATTTTCTGAAGGGAAGCTTTTTCTGATAGTGTGCAGTTGGGATACCAAGCTAAAATGCAATGTCAGCAAGCTCTCAATAGAGGAGCGATAGAAGGACTCCAAGATGTTTTTTCCTAGAAGTCTCATGAAATATTACCATTGCTGACACTTCTTCGTAACAGCTGTCAAGTTTGATAACCAGGATAAATTTTCTGAAAAAATAATGCCTAAATACTTAAAAACAGATACCCACTCTACCAATTCTTCTCTGATGGTAAGTGGAACCATGTCAGTCTTATGCCCCATACACACAAAGTCTGATCGGATTATGTTGTCGGAAAATCTGATCGTGTGTTGGCTCTATCTGACTTTTTCTGTCAGAATCTCCGACCAAAAAAGTTTGAGAGCTGGATCTAAAATATTCCCAACAACAAAATCTGATCAAACTTTTCCCGATCAAATGTAGTGAATTCCGACATACAAAGTGCCAGTCAAGTTTCAAATTTGGAGACGAAAGCTATTGGCTACTGGCCTCTACATAGTCCTGTTGTACGTGTATAATGTCACCTCGTTCCAAGCGATCAGATTTTCCAACAACTTTGTGCAACCGTGTGTATGCAAGACAAATTTTGGCCAAAATACGTCGGAAGGAAATCAGACGGATTTTGTGGTCGGAATGTCCGACCGTGTGTGTACGGGGCATTACTCTTACAAAAATAAATAATTCATTCCTTGATCTTCCCAGGGTTTAAGGACAACTTGTTTGCCTTACACCACTCTACTAGGTTATCCACCTCTTCCCTATAATGCTTCTCATCTCCTCTTGTGATACAATCTACTATGGTGGTATCATCTGCGAATTTGAGGATGCTATTTGTAGAAAAGCAAGATGTACACTCACAAGTGTATAGAGAGTAAAGAAGAGGGCTCAATACACAACCTAGTTGTACTCCTATGCTGACCATATGATGGGAAGAAACATGCTTACCTAGTTTGACCACCCGTGAGTGGTCTCTCAGGAAGTCCCTTATCCAAGAGCAAAGAGAAGGGGGCAAATTCAGCTTCAACATCTTCTCCATCCAAAAATCTGGGACAACCGTGTTGAAGGTCGATCTATAGTCAATGAAAAACATTCCGACATAGTTGCCCGAGTGTTACAGATGACCTAAAGCCATATGTAGTACAAGAGCTATAGTGTCCTCAGTGCTTCTATTGGCTCTGTATGCAAGTTGATGAAGGTCAAAACTACCTGGTAAAGCAGACCCTCAGAGCACTTTATTATTACCTGGGTAAGTGCAATCGACCTATAGTCCTTCAAACTATCTATATTAGCTTTTTTGGATATCGGGGTAATAATAGAAGATTTTAAGCAGGTTAAAACTATAGCCAATGATAATATATTAGTAAAGACCCCCGCAAGTTGGTGGGCACAGACCTTAACAACCCTCCCTGGGACCCCATCTGGACCTGCCAATTTTCTAACATTAACATACTTAAATGCCTGATGCACCTTGTGTTCCTGTACTTGAAAGTTGTGTTTGCTGGGGTACTGCTACTTTAAAACATGAGAAAAAGCTGTTTAATTCTTCAGCCACTTAAATTTTTAAATTTGTACCCTGGTGAGTGTTCTTTCTATCATTTAGGATAAAGTTGTATCCCTTTCCAACTTTCACATATATCATTCCCTCTAAAATATTCTTCAATTTTATTTTTAGAAACAAATTTGTCCTCTTGTATGCTCCTCTTTAGATTAGCTCTAGCAACACTATACCAGGGGCGTACCAAGCAGGGGGCGGGGGGCGTTCCGCCCCAGGTGCCACACATTGAGGGGGGTGTAAGTGGCTGGGTGGCATTGCTATGGGGTTCACTCTGCACTCAGATACTGTCTGACAGTATCCTGAAGGGAATCCCTGGCTCTGGCTGCTCTGTTTTTTTGTGAGTTTTTTTTGAGCTTGAACACCCCCAGCACTGTGGCCGAAATAGTATGGTCTAGTTTCTGTTTTCACCTGCTAGCTCCACCCACCACTGCTGAGCAGCCGAGCTGAGTGTGTCATCATTCAGCGCAGGGGTGGTTGCTGTTACACTCTGTGTCCACACCATCTTCCAGAGTCTAAACCTCCCTAGCTGAAGCTGAGAGCCGAGGTGAGCTGGTGATAGGGGGTGTGTGAGCTGTGAGAAGAGAAGACGTTGGAGGAGTGTGTCTGTCCTGCCATCCTTACTGTGCTGCTCTGTCATAGAAGGGGAAGGGGGGGGGGGTTGTTGCTGTGTAGTAGGTAGTGCAGCTGACCTGATGGGGGGGGGGGGGGTTGCAGAATACAGGCGTGTGCTATGTACAGGTTGTAGACTCCAGATTTGTGCTATATACAGGTAGCAGAATACAGGCGTGTGCTATGTACAGGTTGCAGAATGCAGGTGTGTGCTATGTACAGGTTGCAGAATCCAGGTGTGTGCTATGTACAGGTTGCAGAATGCAGGCGTGTGCTATGTACAGGTTGCAGAATGCAGGCGTGTGCTATGTACAGGTTGCAGAATCCAGGCGTGTGCTATGTACAGGTTGCAGAATGCAGGCGTGTGCTATGTACAAGTTGCAGAATGCAGGCGTGTGCTGTGTACAGGTTGAAGAATGCAGGCGTGTGCTGTGTACAGGTTGCAGAATGCAGGCGTGTGCTATGTACAGGTTGCAGAATGCAGGCGTGTGCTATGTACAGGTTGCAGAATGCAGGCGTGTGCTATGTACAGGTTGCAGAATGCAGGCGTGTGCTATGTACAGGTTGCAGAATACAGGCGTGTGCTATGTACAGGTTGTAGACTCCAGATTTGTGCTATATACAGGTAGCAGAATACAGGCGTGTGCTATGTACAGGTTGCAGAATGCAGGTGTGTGCTATGTACAGGTTGCAGAATCCAGGTGTGTGCTATGTACAGGTTGCAGAATGCAGGCGTGTGCTATGTACAGGTTGCAGAATCCAGGCGTGTGCTATGTACAGGTTGCAGAATGCATGTGTGTGCTGTATATTGCTGTGTGACTACCACCCACCTATAGTAGCTGAGCTGTGAGCTTACCTGGTAAGTGGTGTTGCTGTGTTCACAAACCAGGTATAGAGTATCTGATAAAGGGGGGGGGGACTTACACCCACATCTTGCAGCCATCAGATCCGTCCAGCAAGCAGCAGGTCACAGCAGCATCTTGCTATCTTCCCTGCGGCCATCAGATCCCATCCACGGTCCAGCAAGCAACACGCCTTGTCAGTAGGTCAGTTCCCAAATCTGAATCAAATCATCAATGCCAATGCTGTCCTTAGGGACAGATCCGATCCAGAGATCGCCATACAGTGGGATCTCTGGATCAGATCTGTCCCTGAGGACAGTAGATAATGCAAAGTATGGGCCATACTTTGTATTGTCAGCTGTCTCCCCTTCTCACTCTGATGTCTCCCTCATAGCAGCTCCAGTCCAGCTCTCCACTTTCCTGACCGTGGCACAATCTGTCCAAAAATGTGGCATCTGCTCACACCTGAGTGACTGATACCTCTGTCCTTTCCCGTCTATTGTCACTGGCTACCATGGATGAACAGCATCCGCTGTTATTACAAGGAGCGGGAGGGGACGTCCCCATCCCCCCACAGCTCCGCCCAGGTCTCCCATCCCACCCGCAGACCTGAGCCACCAGCCAGCTGGCCAGAAACCCGAACAAAGCCGATTTTGCCTTTGATCAGGTCTCCGATGTAGAAAACTGGAAGCGACAGCACAGTGTCACTTACGGTTTACTCTGTAGCCAACAGCGCCATTTAAAAAAGAAAGCAGAATTAAAAAACGCTGATCTTGGCAGAGGAGGGTGTTTTTTTGTGGGTGTTTTTACAGTTGGGGGGGGGGTGCCAGATATAGGATTTGCCCTGGGTGCCAAATGCTCTAGGTACGCCCCTGCACTATACTTAACCTTATCCCCATTCCTAAAGGCACTATCCCATTCTCTCAAAAGACAATGTACTCTCTTGATCATCCAGATCATTATACACTCTATAGTACATAATCACATTGTAATATTGGCTGTATTAAACATACAGTATCTCCTAAGCTAGATCGTTTTATTTCTTTTATTTCTCCTTTTTTTTCTCTGACTTGGATTGTGTTTAACAACTGTACTGTGCATTCTGGTATGTTAAAATCGTTCTCCTTTGAAACTTTAATAAAAATTATTGAACTACAAAAAAAAAAAAAAAAAAAAAAACTCTGTATGCCATATTTCCGTGTCTGCTTCCTATCTTGCAGATATTGAAAACGATTTGCAAGTAACTCCTGAGCAGATGAACAAAAGTAATGCCACCCATGGTGAGTCATGGAGGAATCTGAATGAATACTCTTGACCTGAAAGAAGAGTGGAAGAAGATGGCAGAGGTTGCGATAGAGTGATGTGAGGGAGCGTGAATGTAGCATCATTGATATAGGGCCGCCATCAAGGGGGGACAGCCTATACACTTGTAGGGGCCCAGCCACCTAGCAGGGACAGGTGCAGGGGCACCAAGTGGCTCTACTGGCTTTCGATATGGTGCACTACAGAAGAGTTGATAGCTGCTACTGCTCTGGGTCATTTAGCTCACATCAGGCTCATTACTGCTTCCTCTGGCTGCTTCCTGCATGTGCACTCCTCACGTGTGCCCTAGGGGTGGGCCGAACAGACACGTTTGGTTTGCACGAGAACTTTCAAACACCACGAATATCAAACCCCATTAAAGTCAATAGGACCTGAACGTCAAAAATCAAAAGTGCCCATTTTGAAGGCTTATATGCAAGTAATTGGGCATACAATGTTTATAGGGGTCCTGGTCCTTCCCTGGGGGACATGTGTCAATTAAAATAAAAGTTTGTGAAAAACATAATTTTTAAATGAGCAGTGATGTTTAGATTTTTAAAGTCAAAGCATAAAAATTACAAATTCCTTCCAATATAGTAACTGGGGGGGGGGGGGGGTCATCTACCTGTAAAGTGTCAGATCTGTACCATGTCTAGATTCTGCTGCAGCAAAAATTGCATTTATAAAGCCCAAAAATAAGTCATTTTGCCTGCAAGCTGCCTTTATTTCGCTCAGCAACAGCTGGGGAGCCAGTGTGTATGATGAGGCTAAAATGCAGTGCACTGGGAACAAGATTAAAGATTTTTTGGATACATTCTGGTGTCCCTTTGACTTTGGATGGAAGTAACGGGTGTGGAAAAATTGGTCTTTGGGTTTTGGTGGCGCCTTCCCACTGTAACCCTATAGCGGTAATTTGGGTGTTAATTGTGCACATAAAACCTATACCAAAAACATTCTTCCAGATTAAATGATTGAACACCCTCAAAGCTAGGCAGCCTCAAAGTCCTGCAGAGATTCCACATCCCAAAAAGACTTAATCAGTGACATCGACATCAGGGGCTTCATAGCTGGTAATCCAGGACTGATTAATTTTTATAAAAGTCAAACGGTCCACAGAGTCTGTGGAAAGACGCATTCTATGATCAGTAATGAAACCTCCTGCAGCACTGAATGCCCGTTCTGAAAGCATGCTGGATGCAGGGCAGCCCAACAATTCAATTGTATTCTGGGCAAGTTCTGGCCAGTGGTCTATTCTCATGACCCAGTAAGTCAGTGGATCATCAGTTGGAATGCTCTCCATATCTGTTTTGGCCCCAAGGCAATAGTCCACCATGTAATGCAGATGCTGCTGATGGGATTTGGAAGGTGACAGCCCTGGGTGGCTAGGGCTAAAAAAAAATCTGAAATGCCTCACTTAGCTGAACACCTTCTCCAATGCTCCTCTCTTGACCAACAGTAGACTCAAAACTACGTTTTCCATGACACTGTAACCTACTGGAGTCAGGAAAAACATTCAATAAAATCCTCTTGAATGTGTCCTTTAAGATTTTATCTTCTGCAATCTCTGTGGTCACAGGATGAGTTCTGAGACCTTCCCATTATAAGGGTGGTCAAGGAGGGTTGCCAATCAGTAAGCATCCTTCTTCTTTATGTCACGTATTCTTGGGTCCTTTCGCAGGCTTTGAAGAGGTTGCCCATGCGCCTCAAATTTGCTGAGGCTTGAGAAGCAGACTCCCCGGGTCACAGGATGACAGCATCTGGAACTTCCTCCTCCCAAGGGTCCTGGGGTTGGAAAGCCATTGCTTATAGAAAGACCCATGTCTTCCTCTTCTTCGAAGCCTATGAAAGTGCCAGAATCCTCCTCTTCGTCCTCCTCCCCTCTCTCCTCCTGTCTGTTCTGTGGAATGATTGTCTCTTCCTCCTGCTGCTCTGCCTCCAGTACCCTGTCCACAATGCCATGCAGGGATTGTGTCACTGATGCATGCACTGTCACTGCTCCCCATACTTGTGGTCTCCTCAAATGGTGACAATACAATGCATGCACCCTTAATGATCAGCCAATGGCGTGGGGAAAAAAAGCTGATGTGGCCTGAGTCCGTCGTCGTGCCATAGTGGCACAGGTACTCGTTGATGGCACTCTGCTGCATCATCAAAGTCGAGTTCCACCTGGTGGGCATGTCACAAATCAGGATGTTTATGGGCAGGTGGAATTCCCGCTGAATTTCAGCCAACCAAGCACTGGCTGTGTATGACCTCCTGAAATGGCTACAGACTCTTCTGGTCTGTTTTAGTACATCTTGCAACCCTGGGTAAGTACTTAGGAAAAGTTGCACCACCAAATTAAGGACATGTGACAGGCATAGCACAACTCAACTTTCCCTGTCTAAGTACTGACAGGAGGTTTGAGCCATTATCGGACACCACCATTCCTGGCTCTAGCTGGCGTATTGTGAACCACCTCTGGGCATGTCCCTGCAGAGCTGCAAGAATCTTTGCTCCAGTTTGGTTCCTGTCCCCTAAACACACCAGCTGAAGCACTGTATGGCACCTTTTAACCTGACTCATGGAATAGCCCTGGTGTACCTGATGTTCATAAGACAATTCTGCAGAGGAGTGCATGGAGTGGCAGAGGAGGAGGAAGAGGGGGTAGAGCTCACAGGTCTGGCATCATCACCACCAGATGTATGGAGACGTGGAGACACAACAAGCTGCAGCACCAAGCCCTGTCCTGCATCCTTTTGAGTTGCAAGCAACGTTACCCAGTGTGCTGTGAATGAAATATATCGTCCCTGCCCATGCTTGCTCGAAACATGTCAGCAGTAAGGTGGATTTTATGGCTGAGTGTCTTGCCCAACAATGTCAGAACATTCCCTTCCATGTGATGATAGAGAGATGGAACGGCCTTACGTGAAAAGTAGTAGCCACTAGGAACGTGCCATTGTGGTACAGCACATTGTGCAAATTCACAGAATGGGGCAAAATCCACCATGCTGAAAGACAGAAGTTGGAAAGCCAACAGCTTTGACAAGCTTGCGTTTAGACACTGGACATGTGGGTGGCAGGAACTGTATTTTTTTCCGCTGCAGCAGATGGGGCAGAGAAATTTGCCAGCTACAGTCTACAGCTGGTGGTGTGCTGCTAGGACCTGGGACACCCTGTGCTATCCCATCATCCCTGTCAGTGGAGGCTGCTGAGAGGTAATGACTCAGTATAGCAGGGGCAGACTGAAGTGGGTAAGGAGGAGGAGGAGGGATAGATTTGTGCCCTATTTTGTGTCACTATTAGGTGCTCTTGCCAATGGGCTGAGTGGTTGGACGTTAAATGCCTTGTTAGGCATGTGGTACCCAAATGGTTGGTGTTTTTGCCACATTTGATTTGCCTGAGACACAGTTTGCAGATAGCAACAGTGAGATCTGCTGGAAATGTGCTGCAAAAGATGCACCTCACAGGAGCTCTGGCATCGGCATACACTACACCCATCTACAAGGCTCCGTTCCGCAGACCAACCGCAATGGCAAATGCGGGAAGGCGAGCGGGCAAGTCCCATTCAAAAAAGAACAACCCGACCAGCTCCATTTAGTGATTTTTGGCCCCGGAGGCAGAGGAAATCTCGGAGCTGGACGGATTAGGCCGCTCATCACATGGGTCGGGCGCGGGCTCCGCCCCCGACACAGTCCGGAATCTAAACACCGCTCTCCCGTATCCTCGGGCAGCTCAGGCGGACGGGGGAGCCCAGGCAGAGGAACCAGCATCGTGGACCTTGTAAGCGGACATCCCACGAAAACAGACCTAGCCTCTATGCTAGCTGGCCTAGAGAAGGTATTTAGAAAATAATTATCAGTGGTCAGAGTGGACCTCTCACAGGTCTTACAGCGGGTGGAGGAGTCAGAGCAGCACCTGGATAGGAATGCGGCCGCCATCAGAGACTTGCAGGCTACTGTCCGAGCACAGACAATTGCACACAGGTTGGCCATGTACAAAATTGAGGACCAGTAAAACCGCAACAGGATAAATAATATCCCTATAAGAGGTCTGCCGGAGGCCACAAGGGATGAGGACTTGACAGCCACCATTTGCAGCGTATTTATCAAACTGTTGGGCAACCCAGCTACCCATCCCCTGACACTGGATAGGGTGCACGGGGCTCTTCGTCCACGAAACCTATCATCTTAAACACTCAGGGATGTAATTTGCCGTGTGCACTACTATGAAGAGAAAGAACTCATCATGAAGAGAGCAAGAGAAGCAACTACTTTAGAATTTGATGGAGTTACCCTGGCTCTTTTCCCAGACTTGTCCAGAGAGACACTGGAGAGATGCAGAGCCCTAAAGTCACTTACAGAGAAGCTACGTCTAAACTCTATTAACTACAGGTGGGGCTTTCCATCCGCCCTGCTAGCAAATAGGGATGGGAAGACAGCCATTTTACGATTTCCAGAGGACCTGGAAACATTCTGCATGGACCTCAACATTGAACCCCCGGAACTCACACAATAAGCACAATTCTTAATGGTTAAACTGTTATGATGTTTTATTTTAGAAGTTAGATTGTTAATATTTGCTATAATGGTTAATCGCAATCAAATGGTAGCGTATCTAATGCAGTTAGTGGTGAAGTAAACCACGTGGTTTGGATTGCTATGTTTGCACTTTTATTATGCCGGCGCCGGACCGCATGAGAGAAGTGTGCTGAGTTAAGCCACGAGCGGTCAGGAGTTGGTGCAGGGAACCCCCCTCAAAGGGAGGGACAGTGTGTGGCGGGCCTGGGAACTACATCCGGTCCCCATAGAGGGAGATGGGAGGCCGTGGCAGGCCAAACACTGCCCTGAGATGTGTACAGCAAGGCTTTGCGTACATGATGGAGACATGCAGCCGTATGTTTTCTTGATAATGTACCTTTTCTTTTTCTTCTGGTCTTTTTTTCCATCCTTCTTATTCTATCCCCCCACTTCTCCCCCCTCCATTTACCCATATCAGCCCAACTGCCAGTCGAGCGGAGACGATGCATGGTTTGGGACCCCTGGATGAACTCAATGGCCATGGTAAAATTGACCTACAGCCTATCAGATATATCGAAGGCTAAAGGTGTGGCCATCGGGTTCAAAAGGGGATCCCCATTCCTTGTAGAGGAGTCCCTGATGGATAAACTAGGTAGGTATCTGTTCATAAATGGCACCCTGGGAAATTCGCCATGCACTCTCGCCAACATATATGCCCCCAATCAAGGGCAAGCGGAATTCGTATCAACCACTCTGACTAAAGGAATTTGCTGATGGCTGTATAATCATGGGAGGTGATATGAATGTTGCCCTTGAGCCCCTCACGACATGACCCAGGATAAAACACATGTCCCTCACAGACGATTGGCACATATAAGAAAACAACTACATGAGGTCCAACTTATGGACATCTGGAGAGTCCTACAAGATTTCACGTTTTACTCACACTTACATAACATCCACTCGAGGTTAGACTATTTTTTCCTTCAATATCATTACCTAGACCTTGTAACGAATGCCCGTATTGAAGTTTCGACAGTCTCTGACCACACTTCGATTAGTATTTCCTTGCAAATACCGTCAATACCAGTTAAGTCCACAAATTGGCGTCTTAACGATCCACTTATAGCAGACGAAATTGATGTTAATAAATTGGCCTCGGATCTTTCCCTCTACTTCCAAGACAACAAATCACCTGAGATTACACCAGGCGTGCTGTGGGAGGCCCATAAGGCCCACATTAGAGGTAAGCTTGTGGAGTTAGGCTCCAGGAGGAAGAGGGAGAGGACGGTGGCGCAATTAAAATTCAGAAGGGACATAGGTCTGCTGGAGAGAACTCATAAGCTTGAGAGTTCTCCTACAATATTACACTCTCTTACTAAGAAGAGAGAGGAGCTGAAAGCCCTGTTCTATGAAGAATTCACGTCACATCAACGTTTAACTCTCCAGTAGTTCTATGAATGGGGAAATAAACCCAGCCGTATACTCGCACGGTCTATTGCCCAAAAAAAAATCAGCCTAAAATTAAGTCATCATCAGATATGCTGCTCTATAAAACCCATGAAATAGATAATGAATTCCGGGCTTTCTATCAAAAGTTGTACCCCGTGGGCCCCACAATCACTGATGGCGAGGCGAGACGTATGGCCATAAACAAGTACTTAGCTAAAGCTAACCTATCCAAACTGTCAACAGATACCCTAGAGTCTCTGGAGGGGGACCATACCCTTGCAGAACTTAAAAATGCACTTAAAAACATGGCGAATGGCAAAGCGCCGGGTCCCGATGGGCTGACGGTTTCATACTACTGCACTTTCGCTGACATATTACTCCCACACTTAACCTCCTACGACAACTGGGCATCTGCAGAGGGGGGTTCCGACCAGAGACTCTTCACGCTCACATCACAGTACTGCCAAAATCAGGGAAGGATCCAAGCCTTTGCGGCAGTTACCGCCCCATTTCTTTTCTTAATATGGACGCAAAAATCTATAAATCTATCTAAAGCAATTGCCAATAGACTCCTACCCCTGATTCCCTTGTGGATCTCTAGAGATCATATGGGCTTCATACCGGGCATGGAAGCCCGAGATAATTCCCTCAGAACACTGTCCCTGCTGTCGTACGTGCGGGGGTGCTCCCAGTCCACCCTGCTCGTATCATCTGATGCAGAAAAGCGTTTGACAGGGCGGACTGGGAGTACCTAATGGCTACGCTGTCACATTTTGGGATAGGACCACACTTAAAAGCAAAAATAGCAGCCCTGTATCAGAACCCCTCAGCACAAATAAAAATAAACGGCACATTAAGCGACCCATTTGTTTTGCACAATGGAACAAGGTAAGGATGTCCTTTGTCCCCTATCCTTTTTGTTTGATCATTGGAACCCTTTCTAGCAGTAGTACGAGGTAACCCCAACATCCATGGAATTAGAATAGGAAAGACTGAACACAAATACGCCGCATACGCGGATGATATCCTATTTTATGTTCAGCAGCCACTCATCACCCTCCCTAATCTCATGTCAGCCTTTCATGAATTCGGTGCATTCTCTAATTTTAAAATTAACCTAAATCAGGATCCTAAACATATCTGTCCCACATAAGACGATGACCAGCCTACAATCTTCCTTCTCCTTCTAGTGGCAGCCATTAGCTTTAAAATACCTTGGTATTTATCTTACCCCCAGCCCAGCTTCCCTGTTCCTAAGAAATGATATCCCCTTACTAAACACAATTAGGGTGGACCTAGACAAATGGGCTCACCTGCCACATTCCTGGCTAGGCAAAATCGCAATTGTAAAGATGAATATATTGCCCAGGATGCTTTTTATGTACCAGATGATCCCATATAAAGTCCCTATAGGATTTTTTAAACTTTTGCAATCAGTAATTGGTAAATTTGTCTGGAACCACAAGAAACCCCGTATTGCTCATAAATGGTTAATAAAGCCCAAAGTCTCTGGAGGGTTGGCACTCCCGGACTTTCAAAAATATTACACCACCATTATCCTAACATGAATATCAGACTGTAAGTACCATAAAGAGACTAAAGTGGAAAGGACTTATATCCACTAATTTGGATACCAAATAGATACTGCAAGCTGGACTCGACCACCTCATCCCTTACCAGATCTTCATTCGCGTCTTGGGACTATTTGTGCAGAAAGCAGGGCTGGCTCTATAACTCTCTGCTCATGTAGTTGACAGGTCATGACTACTTCCCACCAGGGAATATTGATTCCAGCTTCAGCAAATGTTTTTCAGAAACACCTTTTTTGTTACATCAAGTCATAAATGAAGCTGGCATATTACCTATTTCAGAGATTGTTCCAATGGGACAGATCTCTTTCATGAATCAGTGGAAGCATCACCAACTTTCACAATTTGTAAGCACTCTCCCTGTTCCCCTGCGAACAGAGGAGTAACTGAACCCTGTGGAAGAAGTATTTTCTGGAGCTCAACCTCCTGCCAAGCCCATATCTAGTTTCTACCAGGCCTTGCATTCTGTCTCACCAAGTCCACAGCACTCGTTCCTCTCCAGATGGGAACGGGATCTGCAAGGCCATTTATCAACTACCCAACGTGACACGATATTATGTCTCGCACACATCTCTTCAATATCTTCCAAAACAGCAGAAGTAAATTATAAATTGTTAATGAGATGGCACTACACCCCAGTCATACTTAACAAGACTTTTCCAACTATCTCAGAGTTATGCTGGAGGGGTTGCGGATATGTTGGATCACACGCCCATATCTGGTGGTCGTGCCCTTTCATTAGACCATACTGCCTCAATATCATTTATTGGATTGAGAAAATACAAGGTAGCAAAATAAAGAATGATCCTTGGCAAATATCATTCCACTGTACAGAGGAATCAGTAGGATCATATAAGAAATCACCCCTCACCTACTGAACGATGCCAAGGAGCTGATCCAGAAATTCTGAAAACAGAAAAAAAATCCCCTCCCTTGGCCTATGGTTAACAGAGGTAGATCGAATTTACCAGATGGAAAATAGTACGCTTAAGCTTAAGATTAGGAAAGAAGCAGAGCTGGCATCTAAAATATGGTCCTGCTGGTTCGCTTTTAAGTTCTCTTTACCGTATGCAGAAATGGTGTCACAAAAGGGTAACTAGGTCTTTGAGTGATAATACTATCAAAAAAGGGGAAATAATTATAAATAAATAAAGGTCAGATGCATCATAAGTCTCTGTCTCGGCTGGGCACTCGCCCTTCCCATCCCTCTCCCCCCCTCTCATCCTTTCTTTTCACTTTCTATAACTGTGCTACTTGCTGTATGATTTTTTGACTCTACATGGGCATATGGATACTAGTCCAATGGACTAGAAACATGAACCTATGTGATATGCAACCTGCAGGATTGTGCTAAAGCTCTATTCGAGATAGCCAATCCTGGGGGGTGGGTGAGGGGGAGCGCGCATCAATAAATGCGAAGAAATCACCTACACATTGGAGTACGTGCGCTCCTGGTCACTCATATACCCTAGGGAGTCGTCAATGATTGTATGCACGATTGAAGCTTCTTTACATAGAAGTTGTTATAATTCCATAAACCTGTATGCGTTGAATAAGTCTATTGGCAAAATGTTACTGTATTGAACAATATGCTTTAATAAAAAGTTATGGAACAAAAGGCCCAGACAACTGAGCTTTGGGGAGTAGGCCGGGATATAACAGCTGCAGAATGTGATGGAATAGGGTGGCTGCTTTCTACTCTTACTTGATGTCAGTTTCCTTGGGTTTATGCCACCTCACATTCAGTTTCTTCCTCTGCTCTGGCACCCAAGTCGCATCAGTGACCTCATCATCATCATCACCATCTCCATCTCCTCCATCTTCATCATTACTACTGGAGACAACTTGGCAATACACAGTGTTTTGGGGAACATGAATGCCAATTTGTCTACCAGTGTTCCTCCCTCTCTCTAGGCTCATGTTCCTGTCATCCTCAACCTCAGAACCATCACTTGAATCCAGTAATGGCTGGGCATCATCAAGGAACAAGTGGCTGACGCTGTGGTCAAATAACTCAGCTGACTCCTCAATGGCTGATGTTGGGGCTATGACAGGAATAGATGTGGATGAGGAGGCAGGTTTATCCACTCTAGCAACTGCAGGGGACTGCACACTTGTCTCTGCTTGCTGACAGAGGATGAGGAGGATGAGGAAGGTGTAGTAAGCCAGTCCACCACCTCCTCTGCATGCTGTGGCTGGATAGCACGGGCAAACTCACTAAACAGAGGAAATTATGCCCTGCCTGAGGAGTGACCACCACGTCCACCTTCGCCTGTGGATACATTTGTTTCTGGCCCCCTTACAGTCCCAAGGGGATGTCTGCCTCTTCTTGTTGTCCTCCCAGATATTATTGGGATGGAGGGGGCGGTGCTTATAAGCAAATGTAAAGAATATGTTGAAATCTGTACGTAGATGCACTTTAATAAATGTAAAGAGGTGTTTGGTGCACTTTAATTTGAGTACTCTAGCTACACATACACACTCCACAGATATGCTAGAATATACTGCAGTATAATTCACCAAACGTACAGTGACACACAGAACTATATGGCGTTAAACTGTCAGTAACGCACGCAAAACGGTATGGCATTCAACTAGCAGTAATGCACACAGAACTATGTGGCTTTAAAGTGGCAGTAACGCACACAAAACTATATGACGTTAAACTGGCAGTAACGCACACAACTATATGGCATTGGGGGGCGTGGCTTGCGTGCGCGCGGAGTGGCAGCCTAAGCCAGGAGCTCTTGTCAGCCGGCCGGACATCCAGAGCCTTACGGACACCATCCGTCCCTAGCGAGACCGCATTCGCTCCCAGAACACACCGCCACGATGTCCCACAAGAGAAAGGAGGAGAAAAACCTCCAGAAGCTCACAGCGCTTTCCTTCCAGCGTGAGAGACACAGCCAATATGGCGCCGGTGGGACCGCCGCGTGCCTGTCGTCAGCCTATACAGACCTCCCAAGCAGCGATCCTGGGGATACAGAGGGAGAATCAATGCCATCCTCCATCACCAACTCACCGCCGATCTCCCCGTCCTCCAGGAGCCCCGTTAAAGCGCGGATGCGCTTGGATACAGCGGACAAGGCCCAGACCACAGTGAGTACTGAGCTGCACAACTCACATGCCATATCTTCCCTGCAATCCTCCATAGCGGCCTTCCCTACCTCGGGCCAGCTGGTCCTTGATACTACCATGAAGGACATGCTCTTATCACTACAATCCTTCCTCATGACTAACCTGTCCTCCCTGATCCACAAGTTTACCACAGACATGCAGCAAATGGGGGATAGAGTGCAATATATGGAAGATAAAATGGGGGAGTGTACAGATACGGTTAAGGATTTAGTTGACACGTGTATGGCCCAGAAAGAAGATACTGATTGGATCAAGTCAAAAATCGCGGACCTCGAGGACCGCTCCCGCCGCAATAACATTAAGATATGCGGTATACCGGAGACGGTTTCTTCCGCAGACCTGCACAAATATGCTACCACCATGTTCTCTAGTATGCTACCTCTAGAGCTAGGGCCATTACAACATTACCTGCCCCTATTGCAGATATTCAACTTTTTACTGACCTATCGCAGTATACGCTACAACTACGCAGATAGTTGAAAACCATCACTAAAGCTCTCACAAATCATAAAATTATCTACAAATGGCGTCACGCAGCCACTATTCTGGTCATGTATAATGGAATCCCTCAGACCATCTCCACGGTTGAAGGAGGCATGAAACTATTGCAATCATGGGGCATCATTCCAGAGATACCGAATGGCAACTCTGCAGCACCCAGAAGATTTAGTTCTCCACCCCAAAGATCTCTCCGTAGGAGCTACCATCCACAGATGAAATGAGCTCTACTACCTATTTTATCTCCGTTTTTCTCATACGGAGCTACCTAAAGAATCTGGTCCGGCTGACCGTCTCTTCCATTGACCTTAGAGCCCGAACTTTCCCCCTGGTTAAGTCAGCGCCCTTTAGGGATGAGCACTGCTGACTTGTTGTACACAGTCTATGTTCCGGCATTGTTTGCTGTTCTGTTTTTTCTCTTTTTTTTTTTGTGTATGTTTTACCCCAATTTATCCGGTTGCCTTGTTTTTTCACCTTGAGTTACATCTGCAGCACGTTATCTGTCGTAACCGCACCAATCTCGCCTCGCACATCAAGCTTCTGGGCGACGCCATGGAACCTTCGCCTGCCGGCCTACCTGGACTCTTTCCTCAACTACTGAAGGCACACACACCTTGAAACCCGCTGCTCCACTTCTCCCAACTGTAAGTGCACCGTTAAACTTGACAAACTCACAGCTACTACTATGACAATCACTATAGTCTCCCTTAATGCGAAAGGCTTAAACCACCCGGCCAAACGCACATCATTGTGGAAAACAGCCTTATTGCTCAAAAGTGATCTACTATGCGTGCAGGAAATGCATTTTACACAAGAATCCTCACCCCGGTGCCAGCATAAAGCGTTTCCTCATGTTTTAAAATCCTCCTATACTAAGAAGCAACGAGGGGTGATGATTGCTATCCGGGATACAGTCCTCTTTCAATTGCAGAACTGCATCACGGACACAGAAGGCCGCTACATCATCTTAGTTTGCACACTTAACAACGTCCAATACACCTTGGTTTCCTTGTATGCACCGAACCATCGCCAGATGTCCTTCTTAAATGACTTATTGGAAACGGTTAAAACTCATAGGAAAAGTAACTTATTGTGGTGCGGAGATTTTAACCAAGTACCGGATTACGGTATAGACTCTACTGCTGGGATTAAGAGGATTGCCTCACCACTAAGCAAATTTCTGTCTTCGAACGAGATGTTTGACGTGTGGAGGTGTTGTCACGCAAGTGAACGCGATTATACTTACCTGTCGCCACGTTACAACACCTACTCACACATAGACCTGTTTCTTTCTGATAAATGCCTGCTTCAAAAAGTGTCAGCTTCGGAGATCCACACCACCACCTGGTCAGACCATGCTCCTATTAGTATTACTATTGATACTAAAACACCTCAACCCAACTCATTTCTCTGGAGGACAAACAGTTATCTTCTCCATAATCCACATACTGCTAATTCTCTCAAACAACAACTAGGAGAATTTTTCTCCATCAACTCCCAATCAGTGTCTGATCCGGTGGTGGTGTGGAGAGCCCATAAAGCTGTTTTCAGGGGTGTCTTTATTCAATTGGGGGCCAGGGAAAAGAAACAGAGATCATTAAAACTAGACCAACTCACAGCCGCCATTGAAGCCACTGAATCCCAAAACAAACAGAATCCTTCCCCTACACTCCAAACACAAATTTTTAAACTACGCCACAAGTTACGCTCGCTCCTATTAGAATCATTTGGGAAAACCCTAACCAAACTTAGAGCGTCTACATACTCAACGGGTAACAAAGCAGGAAAATTGCTGGCACTGAGACTAAAAGGGTATAAAGCCAAATCCAAAATTCCGTTCCTGTTTCATCCTCATACCAACAAGAAACTAATGAAACCCCATGAGATCGCTATTACAAAGATCTCTATAACCTGAGAGAAGATAAGCACACTGTGCAACCATCCCAAGAGGAAATAAACAAATTCTTATAGCAAATTAAACTCCCTTCCATCTCACCGGTACAGCTAGCTAACCTTAATGATCCTTTTACAGTCCCTGAAATATTAAGTGTTATCAATAAGCTCCCAAACTCTAAATCCCCACGACCAGATGGACTTAATGGGGAATATTATAAATCTTTTCAACATATTCTAGCTCCCACACTTTGCAAAGTCTACAAATCCGCTGTGACTTCCTTCTCCTTCCCATCAGAGATGCTGAGTGCAATAGTTGTTACGCTTCCAAAACCTGGAAAAGAACCAAATGCCCCCCAAAATTTCCGCCCTATTTCCCTTTTAAACGTAGATGTCAAGATCTATGCGAAAATTATAGTCAACCGACTGATCAACATTATCCCCAATCTTATACACAAGGACCAATCAGGTATCACAAAAGGCCGCCAATCCTCTGATGCCACTAGAAGGATGATCGACATTATTCACCACGCAGGGAGCTCGGGTACCCCCTCTGTACTCTTGTCCCTAGACGCTGAAAAAGCGTTTGACAGAGTGCACTGGGGGTACCTGTCTTCTACACTACAAAAATTTGGTTTTACTGGTCCAATACTCAATGCTATTATGGCCTTATACTCCTCCCCCTCAGCCCAAGTGTACTCTGCTGAGGCACTATCTTCCCCGTTTGCTATATCCGATGGCACTATACAGGGGTGCCCCCTGTCCCCCCTAATATTTAATCTAATAATGGAACCACTGGCACAGTCTATCCGCACGAACGCTCTAATTAAAGGTATACCCGAGCACATAAAATTAGCTTATTTGCGGACGACGTAATTCTCATGATTTCTGATCCTATCACCTCCCTCCCGGCGGCCCAAGAGACGTTAGCCTTGTTCAGTAAAGTTTCCTACTATAAAGTCAATGACACTAAATCCTGCATTTTGAATTTAGGAGTCGACTCCACTACCAGTCTGATTTTACAACACCAAACGCCATGTACTTGGGCGGATAAAAGCATATCTTACCTTGGAGTCCAATTAACCAAAACGACAGCAGAATTATTTTCGCATAACTTTATTCCTTTTAAAACCAAACTACAAGAAGACTTGCGCAGGCTGGCGTCTTTCGAGCTGTCCTGGATGGGTCGTCTAGCGGCCTTCAAAATGATGCATCTCCCCCAAATTCTATACTTGTTCCGGACACTCCCTATCGTTATCCCTGCCAAATACTTCAGGTCCCTATAGTCCGTACTCTCCTGCTACATGTGGCAGGGTAAAAAGAGCAGAAGTGCACACACTAACTTGATTAAACACCGTAGGGTTGGGGGTGCCGGATATGTAGACTTTTAGGACTATTATATGGCATCAGTATTGACCCAAACTAAGGATTGGTTCTCATCCTCTCCGCTCACATGTGGGGACACATTGAAGCCTCTCTTATCCCGGGGAAAAACCTCTCCGCATGGCTCCTTTCTGACCCTAGACCTTCCCCGCTGTACTCACATATTCCCCCAACAATGGTTGCTACAGCCCAAGTTTGGAAAAAATTTGTACGTCTCAGTCAATCCTACTCTACTAAAACCATCATACAAACCCCCTTGCAAGTCATGCATTACAAGATAGACCTAATCTCTTTTAACCAATGGCAGCAAAATGGAATCCTATTTATTAATGATCTCTTCACCAACAACAAACTTAAAACCTTCCACAATCTACAAGAGGAATTTCACATTCCTGACACTGACCTCCACCTCTATCTCCGAGAGAGACACTACCTACTCGCAACCCCAAAGTGGACTTGCGAAATACCCCACCCTGCTTGGAAATTTTTCAAAACCCAATCAAATGCTAGTAAAGGTATTTCCCTTTTTTATAATATACTCCAGCAGAAAAGCGTATTTACCAAAAATAAATCTATGCTTACATAGGAATCAGACCTAGGCCATGTGTACACCTTGGACCAATGGGCTACAGCATACAATTCCACTTTTAAAGTTACCAAATGCTCCAATCTTTGGGAACTATCCATTAAGATAACACAGCGCTGGTACTTGACTCCTACAAGGGTATCAAAATTTTGTAAATCTCAAAACTATTAGGTCCACAAAGGTTCTTTTCAGGACTGGCATGGTAATAGGCTTGTACACATATAATATTCTTTCTTCCAAATGTAGAAAGAATATTATAAAGGACTACTGCAGCAGAAGGGCAGCAGTCAAGTATGAGTATAGGGACTGAGGTACAGTCTGCTAATCATTCACAACCTACTAGTTCCACAAAGGTCCTTATAAGGACTGGTAAGGTATAGGGTACTAAAGTACATAGGGTTGAGTGAGGTACAGTCTGCTATTCCTTAAGGACTGGTATAGGTCCACAATATATAGGGTTGAGGTGCACTACTGCTGACTGCTGCCCTTCTACTGCAGTAGTCCTTTATGAGTATAGGGACTGAGGTACAGTCTGCTAATCATTCACAACCTACTAGTTCCACAAAGGTCCTTATAAGGACTGGTAAGGTATAGGGTACTACATTACATAGGGTTGAGTGAGGTACAGTCTGCTATTCCTTAAGGACTGGTATAGGTCCACAATATATAGGGTTGAGGTGCACTACTGCTGACTGCTGCCCTTCTGCTGCAGTAGTCCTTTATGAGTATAGGGACTAAGGTACAGTCTGCTAATCATTCACAACCTACTAGTTCCACAAAGGTCCTTATAAGGACTGGTAAGGTATAGGGTACTACAGTACATAGGGTTGAGTGAGGTACAGTCTGCTAATCCTTAAGGACTGGTATAGGTCCACAATATATAGGGCTTAGGTGCACTACTGCTGACTGCTGCCCTTCTGCTGCAGTAGTCCTTTATGAGTATAGGGACTGAGGTACAGCCTGCTAATCATTCACAACCTACTAGTTCCACAAAGGTCATTATAAGGACTGGTAAGGTATAGGGTACTACAGTACATAGGGTTGAGTGAGGTACAGTCTGCTATTCCTTAAGGACTGGTATAGGTCCACAATATATAGGGTTGAGGTGCACTACTGCTGACTGCTGCCCTTCTGCTGCAGTAGTCCTTTATCAGTATAGGGACTGAGTACAGTCTGCTAATCATTCACAACCTACTAGTTCCACAAAGGTCCTTCTAAGGACTGGTAAGGTATAGCGTACTACAGTATATAGGGTTGAGTGAGGTACAGTCTGCTAATCCTTAAGGACTGGTATAGGTCCACAATATATAGGGTTGAGGTGCACTACTGCTGACTGCTGCCCTATTCTACAGCAGTCCTTTATCAGTATAAGGACTGAGGTACAGTCTGCTAATCACAACCTACTAGTTCCACAAAGGTCCTTATAAGGACTGGTTAGGTATAGTGTACTAAAGTATATAGGGTTGCGTGAGGTACAGTCTGCTAGTCACAACCTACTAGTTCCACAAAGGTCCTTATAAGGACTGGTAAGGTATAGCGTACTACAGTATATAGGGTTGAGTGAGGTACAGTCTGCTAATCCTTAAGGAATGGTATAGGTCCACAATATATAGGGTTGGGGTGCACTACTGCTGACTGCTGCCCTTCTGCTGCAGTAGTCCTTTATGAGTATAGGGACTGAGGTACAGTCTGCTAATCACAACCTACTAGTTCCACAAAAGTCCTTCTAAGGACTGGTAAGGTATAGTGTACTACAGTATATAGGGTTGAGTGAGGTACAGTCTGCTAATCACAACCTACTAGTTCCACAAAGGTCCTTCTAAGGACTGGTAAGGTATAGCGTACTACAGTATATAGGGTTGAGTGAGGTACAGTCTGCTAATCCTTAAGGACTGGTATAGGTCCACAATATATAGGGTTGAGGTGCACTACTGCTTAATGCTGCCCTTCTGCTGCAGTAGTCCTTTATGAGTATAGGGACTGAGGTACGGTCTGCTAATCACAACCTACTAGTTCCACAAAGGTCCTTATAAGGACTGGTAAGATATAGCGTACTACAGTATATAGGGTTGAGTGAGGTACAGTCTGCTAATCCTTAAGGACTTTTATAGGTCCACAATATATAGGGTTGAGGTGCACTACTGCTGACTGCTGCCCTATTCTGCAGTAGTCCTTTATGAGTATAGGGACTGAGGTAGAGTCTGCTAATCACAACCTACTAGTTCCACAAAGGTCCTTCTAAGGACTGGTAAGATATAGTGTACTACAGTATATAGGGTTGAGTGAGGTACAGTTTGCTAATCACAACCTACTAGTTCCACAAAGGTCCTTATAAGGACTGGTAAGGTATAGCGTACTACAGTATATAGGGTTGAGTGAGGTACAGTCTGCTAATCCTTAAGGACTGGTATAGGTCCACAATATATAGGGTTGAGGTGCACTACTGCTGACTGCTGCCCTTCTGCTGCAGTAGTCCTTTATGAGTATAGGGACGGAGGTACAGTCTGCTAATCACAACCTACTAGTTCCACAAAGGTCCTTCTAAGGACTGGTGAGGTATAGTGTACTACAGTATATAGGATTGAGTGAGGTACAGTCTGCTAATCACAACCTACTAGTTCCACAAAGGTCCTTCTAAGGACTGGTAAGGAATAGTGTACTACAGTATATAGGGTTGAGTGAGGTACAGTCTGCTAATCACAACCCACTAGTTCCACAAAGGTCCTTCTAAGGACTGGTATAGGTGTACTATTTGGTGTGCAGTATATAGTTGTGTAATACACGTATAAAATACTTGCACATATAGAAAGCATAGTATAGTGCGTTTCCACTGTGCAGCATTGTGACTGCTGAGCGGTTCTGCAGCAATACTACAAAGAGTGACAAACGCAATCCAAAAAAAAAGTATTGTAACTGGTGTGATAGACCAGTGGCCCCCAAAAACAACAGATTGAAGCGGGATGTTATATACCTTCTTTCACATACATACTACACTTCTGTAGAGAGTTTTGTCACAGGGCCATTTAAAAAATGACAGGCAGAGGAAGAGGCAGGCCCTTCCGCAGGGGTGGTAGGGGTAGGGCAGGAGCAACAGGCTTGAGCCAAAGTGGGAAATTGCAGAAGGTGCGTGCGATTACGTCAAAGGAAGCACCAGAATTGGTTGAGTGGCTCACTCAGCCTTACTCTTCTGCACCCTCCTCATCCTCTCGATCTGCACCCTCTTCTTCACTCTCTGCTATGTGCACCCCCAAAGACACTACCACCAACAACCCCACCACCACCACCACATATATGGGCTTTTTTTAATGTGTCCACTGCTGACAATCTTTGCAATCTTTGCAGTCAATGCATTAGTTGCGGTAAGCCCAACACTCACCTAGGGACGACCGCCTTAAGAAGGCACATGAGCTGCCATCACCAAGCCCAGTGGGAGCAACGGAACACACAAAGCCACACTCCAGGCTCTCACCGTCCAGCCTCGTCTTCTACTTCTCCTTCTCCTCTCTCCTCACAATTGCCCTCGACCTTCCATCACGCCAAGCTCACGTTTTTCTGCAAAAAGGCAGTCTTCCGTGGGCCTAATGTTCGAGCGTAAAAAAAAAAGGTGACGCCGGATAACTCTCTTGCCCAACGGTTGACGGAAGAGAAGGGCATCCCAGAGCTATATGGCCATGTTCAGCGGCAAGTGAATGTATCTCTGGCACACAGTGTCGGTGTCAATATACATCTGACCACAGACACGTGGTCTAGCAAACACGGGCAGGGAAGGTATATCACTTTTACTGCCCACTGGGTGAACCTTCTGACGGCCGTCAAGCATGTAAACCGTGGCACCCGTGTAGATTTGGTTTTACCGCCACGGATTGCATGCAGGCCTGCCTCTTCTTCTCCTCCTCCTCCTACTCCATCCTCCTCCCTCTCCTCCTCGGCTGACTCCTCATTTTCCGCTGCTGGCGTCTCTTCTGCTGCGCCGCCCAAGCTCCCCGGAACCTATTCAACATGTCAGGTGAGACGTTGCCATGCCGTGCTGCGTCTGTTGTGCCTGGAAGTCAAGAGCCACACTGGCCCGGCACTCCTTTCAGCTTTGCGTTCACAGGCAGATCAGTGGCTAACACCGCTCAATTTGACAGTTGGTAAAGTGGTGTGTGACAACGGTGCCAATCTGCTTAGCGCATTGAAACAGGGCAAAATTACGCACGTGCCATGCATGGCACACGTCTTAAACTTGGTCGTGCAGCGATTCGTTGTCAAATACCCTGGGGTCCAGGACATCTTGCGACAGGCAAGGAAAATCTCGGGCCATTTCAGAAGATCTTACACGGCCATGGCTCGCCTTGCTGACATTCAGCGGCGACACAATCTGCCGGTCAGACGTCTTATTTGCGATTGCCCGAAGCGACGGAACTCAACCTTCTATATGCTTGATAGGCTGCTCCAGCAGAAACGTGCAGTTAACGTCTACCTGTATGAACTCTGCGGCAGAACAGGTTCTGGGGAGCTGTTTTTTTTCCACAGCACCAGTGGCTGCTCATACGTCGTGTCATTGATCAAGCTGTGGAGGAGCAGGAGCGGGAAGATGAGAAAGTCGCAATGCTGAATGAATTCCCAGGGGGGGCTACTCTATCTGAGACAAGTCAACAACAGGAGTCTGAAGAGGAGTCAGAGGAGGATGGTGCAGGGGCGGATGAGGAGGAGCAAGAAGAGCATGCTTTAAACCTTTGTGGGATCCCTGTTGTGCGTGGATGGGAAGAGGAGAATGAAGAGGACGACATTATCCTGGATGATGAGCAGAAGCCAGGCCCCCCCCCGCCGCTTCCAGTTTAGTGCAAATGAGGGCCTTCATGCTCCAGTGTTTTAATAGGGATCCCCGTATAAAAAGCATAAGGGTCAAGGACCAGTACTGGGTGGCAACGTACTTAGACCCCACGGTACAAACACAAAATGGCGGAAATGTTACTGCCGTCACAGAGGGCTGTCAGAATGGAGCACTTCCAGGCCTTGCTTCGAAAAACGCTGCATTCTGCTTTTGCGTGCACTGGCAGAGGAGCAATTCCCACTCCCAGAGAGGGAGTTGCGGGTACCAATCCAACAGCGCCTGCAAGAAGAGGCCGGTTTGAAGATGTGTTGGTGACTTCTGATATGAGGTCATTCTTTCAGCCGACCCATCGACAGGTGTCATCCGGATCCAGCATCAGGGAACGCCTAGACCGACAGGTGTCCGACTACATCGGGTTAACGGCCGATGTGGACGCTCTGAGGAGTGATGAACCCCTGGACTACTGGGTGGGCAGGCTTGACCTCTGGCCAGAGCTTGCCCAATTTGCAATCGAACTGTTGGCTTGCCCCTCGTCCAGTGTCCTGTCCGAAAGGACGTTCAGCGCAGCAGGGGGGATCGTGACCGTTAAGCGTACTCGCCTAGCTCACGACAGTGTTAACTACCTCACATTTCTAAAAATGAATAAGGCATGGATCTCGGAGGAATTCAACACATGTGACCAGTAGAACATGTATATGTCTATAAACGATTTTTTTAATCGAGCACACAGACCTTCTTTCTTCATTTGGCTCACTTCCTTGTACAAAAAAGCACACCGTACTATATGCCCGTACCCTCCTGTTTGAAGAGGTTGAGCGGTGTCATATTTCTCCTGGGGCTGCTTACTATGAGGGGCTCCCACCATCCCTGTGCGGTGCTGACTTCTTCCTGGGGCTGCTTATTATGAGGGGCTCCCACCATCCCTGTGCTGTGCGGACTTCCTCCTGGGGCTGTACCTCTGCTGTGCATATTATGAGGGGCTCCCACCATCCCTGTGCTATGCTCATTATGAGGGGCTCCCGCCATCCCTGTGCTATGCTGACTTCCTCCTGGGGCTGCTTATTATGAGGGCCTCCCACCATCCCTGTGCTATGCTGACTTACTCCTGGGGCTGTACCTCTGCTGTGCATATTATGAGGGGCTCCCACCATCCCTGTGCTATGCTTATTATGAGGGGCTCCCACCATCCCTGTGCTATGCTCATTATGAGGGGCTCCCACCATCCCTGTGCTATGCTGACTTCCTCCTGGGGCTGCTTACGGTGCAGGTGTCAGTGCTGTATATCACGGTGATGGTGTCAGTGCTTTATCTCATGCTGCTGATGTCAGTGCTCTCTATCACAGTGCTGGTGTCAGATCACTCTATCACGGTGCAGGTGTGAGTGCTCTATATCACGGTGCTGATGTCAGTGTTTTATGTCACGGTGCTGATGTCAGTGCTCTCTATCACGGTGCTGGTGTCAGATCACTCTATCACGGTGCAGGTGTCAGTGCTCTATATCACGGTGCTGGTGATCATCTCCTGCACCCTCTTCTTAGCCTACCCTGACCTTCCCTCTCCTCCATTGCCTTCATGCGCTCCTGAGTCCTAAATTGTCAGAATTTCACATATTAAAAAAGAATGTTTGTAGTTGTCGATCCCAGATTCACCTCATACATGTGTTATGTCATTGGCCATGTGGTGGGACTATGTGTGCACAGCTAGTAATTATTTTGTGGCTGCAAATTTGACCTTTAGGTTTGTAAAGTTCGCCTCCCATTGAAGTCAATGGGGCCCGCCGAGAAAGTTACGGTTCGCGAACTATCGGCCGCGTTCGCGAAACGTCCCGTCGGAAGTTCGTCCATCTCTATTGCTGATGTTTGAACTTTGTTGATATTCTTTTGTTTACCAACGTTTTTATTGTATTATATAAAGACAAGACAAACATACGCCACAGTGCTATTTTATAAATGATATGTTATCTGTTTATTGATTTATATTTAGTATTTTAGCGCGGTGTATTGATTTATATACTGGTTCATTTGCACAGCAAATTTTCACTGCAGCTATATATTCAATTTATTAATTCTAATTTTATTTTTTCATATCTTTGCCACTTCAATTATATATTTCATTTTAAGACAAACATACTGTACATCCAGATGTTGCATAGATCATGTAACAGTCTCACATACATATTTCTGAAGTGTTGAAAACACATACAACATTTTTGGCCCTCGTCCCTTTTGGGATTTAGTGAACTAAGCAATCCATATTCTTTTTAACAGATTGGCCATGGTAGCCGACCGTAAACAAGACTATATTGAAAAAAGAAAAAACAAAACAAAAATTAAAATACCCAAAACTTAGACATAACAGAAATTATTCAGGGATATCTTCTAGTAAAACTACATAGTAGTGCAGGTATGTTGCTGACCAGATGTTTAAATACCTACAAATTCAAAAGCGGACCAAGACTCCCAATTTTTGTTGGGGAGCGGGGCCTCTGGAAGATCCACAAAAAATAAACACATCTGGTGTGTTAGGGTCAGTTGTATTCCTGTGATTAGTGCAATTTTAGCAGACACCCTCTGCCATACAGATTTAATTGCCCTACAGCTCCATAAAATGTGTAGGTGTGTACCCCTATCTGGGCAATCTCTGAAGTAAGTCTCTGGGACAAAGGGGAAAAACCTATCCAGTTTAGATGGTGTATAGTACCATCTGGTATGAAGCTTAACCATTGTCTCTTAAATTGCCATAGACTTTGTGCATCTATGCATATTAGCAAGCATATCCCAGATTTATTGGCCTGTCTCCTTCTCCCAACCCAGCATTGCTGATGATTTAGCGGGAAGATCCTTTTCACTGAGGTATTTGTAGATTTTAGAGATTGTGCCCTTATCCCTGGAGGAGGACATGTACATACTCTCAAAAGTGGAGCCCATACCAACCGTCTCCATGGGGAAGTGGGTAAAGAAAAAGTGTCTAATCTGTAGGTATTTATAGAACTCTGTTCTGGGGAAAGCATACATTTGTTGGAGGGAAGAGAAGGAGCAAAATGGAAGCTCTCTAGTCAGAGAGTCCATGGTGACAATTTTTTTTTTAGCCCATTTGAAGCAGTCCTGGGGAGAAATAAAGGCTGAGGGGGAAATTGGTCCCCTAAAAAGGAATCAAATTATAAAAACCCATCAGGAGATTTGTGGCATTTGAATATAAAGCGTTATCTCCTCTGCAATATCTCAGATAGTGTCCTATACCAGTAGGTAATCAGTCAAGACAAAAAGGCTAACCTATGGTCAAAGAAATGCCCACTCAATAAAGAAGGTATGTAAGAACAAACAGTGTTATAATGAAAAATACAAAAAAGCTTTATTAATATGAACCAATGCACACCAAACAAAGTGGTGGTTCGCTGATGCTAGACTCACAACTTTCAAGATCACTAATAAAATGTGGGACAATATTGTCACAAGTTAAAATGTACACAGCTGAGCTCAGGACATACACACACAGTCGCCAAGCTACATGCACACAGCAGGGACAGGGGAACCAGTAGCTCTAGTTTTGTAATAGTTTTATTCAAGTGCTGGGAAAAAAGAATATACAGTTCCCTAAAAAGGAAGCTAGTCTAGGTAGCATGGAGAATTTTGTTTTATACAGTGACCATATATGGAGCGATTGACCTACCACCATGTTTAGAAGGGATAAGTCTTTAGGGCAAGCAGAGTCTGACCATAGCAGGCCCAGAAGGTAGCAATGATCAATGGAGATTCTTTCAAAGCGAAGCCACAGGATAGTAGATGATGAGGTATGCCACTGCGCCAAACAGTCTGGCAGAAAGGTAATATAGCCATAAATTTGGTAACCCTAGCCTGCACAGGGCCTGTGGTCTGTACACCAACTGCCTACCCAGGCAAGGTTTCTTAGAAGACCATATTAATTTATTAACCTTTCTTTGAGTTACCTCTACCTAAAATAAAAACCTAAAATAAAAAAGTAGCTTTGGGAGTAGACATCTTCACTGCCTGGCCCCTGCCTAAGAAGGAAATGCGGGACAGAGTCCATATATGTAATAGTTGCCTGATGTGGGAGAACACCTTTAAGTAATTAGAGTAGTGCATCTTGCGGAAGAATGGAGCTAGTTTAATACCTAGATTTGAGAGTGTTTCCCCACTCCAGGCAAAACCAAATATAGCTTGAATGCCCAAAATCAAGGTCTGGGAGAAATGAATTGTAAGTGCAGAACATTTGGAAAGAGTACACACCTTTCACGACTTGTTGGGTCTGGGAATCAGTTAGACCAAGTTAGGTAGAGAGACCACTGAATCCGATAAAAATAATAGGATTTTATCTACGTAGATACTCAGCTTGAACTCTTTTACCCTTCACTTATCCTCTAATGTTAGGGTTCAGGCAGATAGAATGGGCCAGGGGTTTAGTAGCCAATGCAAATAGGAGAGGGGAGAAGGGACATCCCTGCCTCTATCCATGGGCAAGAGTGAAATAATCTGAATTATCTATCAAACTGGGAGTTTTATGTGCGTGCGTGGACTGTGATAAAGAGCCCTAAAGCCGTGCACAAAACCTTCCTGAAATCCACATTTCTTACTTTCAAAGATTTTTATTGATTTTACAAAGAACGTAAAACATAAAACAAATACATTGTTACAGGTGTTGGAGAGATGGTACATACCGAAAGTCAGATAAAAGGTTACTTAAATGACAACAGAATACCAAGATTATAATACTCTGGTATAACTTCGCTAGATCCGTCCACACACCTCATTCATGGAATTCGCTATGTCAATCACCTACTGGGCCTCACCTGCACCCCAACTGGGAACATACTGTGCAGGGTGAGTGCCTCTCAGTGACCTGGCTCCCCCCATCTGGATGGAGGTCATCAAATTTGGTGTAGGAGATGGAATCTACAGGGAGTACAATCTACTCTCCAACTCCTCAGCCCTCCTAGGAAGGCTGGTGATGTAGAGGGGCTCAGGGAGAGATCCCTGAGGACAAGGGAACAAGGGTAAACCTCAGGTGAAAGAAAGGGGAAGGGGGACAGGGGAAGGTGGGGGTGGGTGAAGAGGGGGAAGCATGTCAACGGACGAGCAGCATCCATACCAGTATCGTGCCAGGGGGACTAAGGCCGCCCTCCCGGGATAAGGGATATGCCCATGTACTGAGCCCAGGGCTCCCAGGTAGCTTCGAATTGGGCCGTGGAGTCTAGTAGGATACCGGTAAGCTTCTCTTGTAACATTATCCACAATATTTTCTTTATGGCCACTTTAAGGGAGACCTTGGGGAGATTCCAAGCCTTGGCAATTGTCACCCTAGCTCCCAGTAAAATAAAATGAATCAGTTTACGTATGTGTTTCGGAGCCTTGGGGAGATTAGCATTAATAAGTGTGATGGCAGGGCTTCTTGAGAGAGGGAGGTGTGTGATTTTCCGTATTAGGGCAAAATTATTTTTCCAAAAAGGCCTTATTCTGGGGCATTCCCACCAGATGTGAGCCATGGAGCCTACCAATTGGCAACCGCGTAAGCATCTGGGATCAGCAGCGGGGTGCATTATGGAGAGTCTCGCAGGGGTCAAGTACCACCTGGTAAGGACCTTGAGATTGGCTTCTATCAGTGAAATATTTCTGATGCCTTTGTAGGCTCTAGAAAAGGAGGCCTGCCATCACTCTACCGACATGCTTATTGCTAAGTCGTTCTCCCAAGCCGTCATACTTGAAGTCTTGGTCGGGTGGTGGGCAAGTGACTGATATACAACCGAGACCGCCCCCCCCCCTCTGCTCTGTTGCTTGCCCGCACCACAGCTCGTACGGTGTGAAGCCGGGAGGAGCCGGCTTTTCCGTCCAAATTTTAAGTAGGAAATGGCGGATCTGATAGAATCTGAAACGTCCTGAGGGTGGCATCTCAAGTTGGCTCACACAATATCCCAAGGTGATTGGGCCCTTCGCATTGAAGAAGTGCCCAATTCGATATAGACCCTTGTCAAGCCACCATCTAAAGGCTTTGATATCCTGGCCCGGGGGGAAGTCTGGATTGTTAAACATGTGTGCCAACGGCTTTAGGGGTGATGTCAGGTTAGGACAGGCTTTCAGCTTATCCCATAACTGCAGTGATTGCGAAAGGATTGGGGAGAGAATTGGGGGAGGACCAGAGCAGGAAGTCAAGTGTGAAGGTCGGAACAGCCTGCCTTTCCAGTTGAACCCAGTCGGGCTTTTCACATCTGATGTACACAGTGGAAAGCTGTGCAATTCTCGCTGCCTGATAGTACCAGAGAAGTCGAGGTAGTCGAGGTAGTCCCAGGCTCCCCTGAGATCTGGTGTTGTACATGGTCCTTTGGGGGACCCTGTGACCCTTACCTCCCCATATAAATGTGTTTACTTTCGTTTGAAATTACCTTAAGTGGTCTAGTTTAATGTTAATGGGTAGGGCTCTGAACAGGTAGAGAAGTCTCGGTGTCACGTACCTTACAGCGGAGTCAGACTGCTGAGGGTGGCCTCTCGCACGGTTCCGGTCACCACGCCCCTGAAGATGGGAACAGGGAGCGTGAGGACACGAAAGGGTGCAGGTGCCTGCAGATGGAAGTAGAAGGCCTTGGAGATGCTGGGTCCTCACGGTAGAAGAGGTGTAGACTGGTTACGTAGGTAGGCACCGGAAGATCAGCAGGTGTGCAGGGAGCACTACGTGTCTGGAACAGGCAGGATCGGCAACTGGCAGGCAATGCGGTACAATAATAAGAGACAGGTGCGTAATCAGGAACAAGCAAGGGGTCTGGTAACGTGCAAGCAAACGAGGTACAGAATCAGGAGACAATCCAAAGTCGAAAAATCAAGCCGGGGTCAGAGGTAGTCCAGGAGATAGCAACACGGGGAATCCAAGAGTGGGTATCAGGAACGGGTCACAGGAACAAGGATCACAGGAGCAAGATCACAGGAGCAAGGTCACAGGAGCAAGGTCTCAGGAGCAAGGTCACAGGAGCAACGATCAGGTCTTGCAGGAACAGCTGAAGACGATCCAGCACTGGTGTCAGGCCAGGACCCTGTTTATATAGAGGGAAGTGAGCCAGGATTGGTGGAAGTGGCCGTCCGTGCGTGAAGACGTACATCCGTTCAGTTTGCGCGGGTGTTTTCGCGTGTTCGGATTGGCGTACATCCACGTGTTCGGTTTAGCATACGTCCGTTCGTCCTGGAATTCATACGCCTCTGATGGAGACACCGCGCATGGCGCCTGGAACGAACGGGAACTGCTGCTATACGGGGACGGGCATACGTACGGTGAGTTCCCTGACAGTGCCCCCCCCTTAAGGGCAGCCTCCGGGTGCCCCTTTGAACCGACCTTTGAGAGCGATGAAAAGCCCGTATAAGCCTCTGGGCATGAAGATTCGCTTCGGGTTCCCAGGAATTTTCTTCGGGGCCAAAGCCTTTCCACTTAATCAAGTATTGGTTTTGTCCTTGGCGCTTCCTGTAATCCAGAATGGCTTCGATCTCAAACTCCTCCTCCCCATCTATCAATATAGCTTCTGGAGAGCATAACTCCCGGTCTGGAAAGGAATTGGGTACATCAGGTTTAAGTAGAGAAGTGTGAAATACAGGATGGATTTTAAATGAGCCGGGAAGTTCAAGTTCATAGGCTACGGAATTAATTTTCTTCTTAACTGGAAAAGGCCCCAAATATCTGGGTCCCAATTTTTTAGAGGGACACGCCAGTTTCAGGTTTGCGGTTGACAGCCATACACGATCACCGATTTTTAAATCCAATTCTCCCCTTCTCTTCTTGTCAAAAATTTTTTTATCGTCCTCCTGAGCCTTAGAAAGGGTTTCTTTAAGTACCTGATTGTTGATAACAAAGAAATTCAGCCTATCCTGGACAGCTGGTACAGGAGAATCCGGTAAGGATGTTGGCAAGAAGGAGGGATGGAAACCATAGTTAGAATAAAATGGTGACTGGTTTGTGGCAGAATGAGTAGAGTTATTAAATGCAAATTCTGCTAAGGGTAGTAACGAAGCCCAATCCTCCTGAGAGAAAGAAGTGAAACAACGTAAATATTGTTCCAAGGTTTGATTAGTGCGTTCGGTCTGCCCGTTTGTTTGGGGATGGTAAGCTGAAGAGAAATTTAACTTGATACCCAGAGTTTCACACAATGATTTCCAAAATTTTGACGTGAATTGGACTCCACGATCAGAGACAATATCAACGGGAATTCCATGGAGTCTGACAATTTCTCTAATGAATACTCTGGCTGTCTCGGTTGCAGATGGAGTTCCCTTCATGGGAATAAAGTGTGCCATTTTGGAAAAGCGATCCACCACCACGAAAATAGAGGAAAATCCTTCAGAGGGGGGAAGCTCAACAATAAAGTCCATTGCGATCTTATCCCATGGTTTTTCAGGGATAGGTAATGGCCTCAATAATCCCCAGGCTTTATTTTTGCTGTTTTTATTCCGGAGGCAGGTTGAACAAGAGCTAACATAGTTCCTGCAGTCTTTCGCGAGGTTTGGCCACCAAAAATGCCTTTGGACTAAATTTGTCGTTTTGTGACCCCCGAAGTGACCCGCCAGGGGATAGTCATGACAAACCTGTAGAACGGAGGTGCGAAGGTTTTGAGGGATGAATAATTTGCTTCCTCGCCAGAAAAGACCGTCTTTTTCTTGGAGGTTCATATCTGGAGGGACTGATGCACCTCGAGACGACTGCCGAACCTGTGATAGAAAACTGGTTTGTGTTAATAGGAAGTTTCCAGCTTGTAAAATAGTGTCTGGAGGGGATGAGGCTTCAGTTTCAGAGAACATGCGGGATAATGCGTCGGGTTTACTGTTCTTGGATCCTGGTCTGTAAGTTATGTGAAAATTAAAACGGGAGAAGAAAAGAGCCCATCTTGCCTGCCGGGGCCTGAGACGCTTAGCTGTTCTGAGATATTCCAAATTTTTATGATCTGTAAAAATCAATACTGGATGTGTTGCCCCCTCAAGAAGGTACCGCCATTCTTCTAAAGCCAGTTTGATTGCTAGAAGTTCCCGATCTCCCACATCGTAGTTCCTTTCTGATGTATTTCGTTTTTTGGAAAAGAACGCTACAGGATGCATTAATGATTTAGGCCCTTGGCGTTGGGACAGAATGGCGCCTACAGCGCTCTCTGAGGCGTCCACTTCCAGAGTGTAAGGTAGAGCAGGATCAGGGTGTTTGAGTATTGGGGCCGATGTGAATAATCCTTTTAGTTTATCGAACGCAGCTTGGGCCTCGGTGGACCATCGAAAACGGTTTTGTTTGCTGGTGAGTTGCGTGATGGGGGCTATAACACTGGAAAAGTTTTTGATAAACTTCCTGTAAAAATTAGAGAATCCAATGAAGCGCTGTACCCCTTTTTTATCAGTGGGAGGTGGCCAGGATAAAATGGCTGAAACCTTTTGAGGATCCATCTCTATTCCCTCTGTTGATATTACCAGACCCAGGAAGTGAATGGTCTGCCGTTCGAATTCGCACTTCTCGGCCTTGGCGTAGAGCCCATGTTGCCTTAATCTCAGGAGAACTTGTTTCACATGGTCACGATGGGTTTCTAGAGAGTCTGAAAATACCAAAATATCATCCAAATAAACAATTACAAATAAATCCAAAAAGTCCCTGAAAATGTCATTAACAAAATGTTGAAAAGTGGCTGGGGCGTTGCAGAGTCCAAATGGCATGACCAGATACTCAAAGTGGCCAAAATGTGTCCGAAAAGCCGTTTTCCATTCGTCCCCCTTACGGATGCTGATTAGGTTATAGGCCCCTCGTAAATCCAGCTTTGTAAATATTTTGGCTGATCGAAGTCTCTGGAATAATTCTGGAATTAATGGAAGGGGGTAGCGATTTTTAATCGTCACTTTATTTAAATCCCTGTAATCCACACATGGGCGGAGCGAATGGTCCTTTTTTTCAACGAAAAATATTCCAGCACCGGCTGGAGAAGATGAATGTCGGTTAAATCCTTTCTTGAGGTTCTCATCGATGTATTCTTTGAGGACCAGGAGTTCAGGTTCCGATAGAGGGAATATCCTCCCGAATGGAATTTCGGCTCCAGGCAATAACTCGATTGGGCAATCGTAGACCCGATGAGGAGGTAGCGTGTCCGCCTTTCTTTTGTCAAATACGTCCAGGAATTTGTGGTATGTGGTTGGGACCAACCCCTGGAGCTCAGATGTAGGACCCGAACAGGCAATGACCGGAACCAGGTGGTTTGAGGTCCTGACACAATTTTGGAGGCAATAAGTGGACCGAAACACTACCTCACCGGTTATCCAGTTTATTTGGGGATTATGGGCTTGTAACCATGGCATTCCCAAAATGATTGGGAAGAGCGGTGAAGAAATGACATCCAAGCAGATTAATTCTTGGTGACCGGATAGAATGTTGGCGAGCAGTGGTTGAGTCTCATGGGTAATGGGACCTGATCTGATGTTGGATCCATCTGCTAACCGTATAGAAAGTTGGCATTGCTTGAGTGCCAATGGAATGTTGTGTTGCAGAACGAGAGTATGGTCAATGAAGCAACTACAGGCGCCCGAATCAATTATAGCTTGGACCTGGAGTGTTCCTCCTGGAAGCTGTAAGGAAAAGGGAACAGCTATATGAATTGATTTCGTCAGAGGTAATGCATTGGATACAAGAGGTGAGTCTTTGAACTTACGAATTTTATTTGGACATGTATTCGCATAGTGACCAGCTTCCCCACAGTAGAGGCAAAGGTTGTTCTGGCGCCGGCGTAGCTTCTCCTCAGAAGACAATGGTGAGCGAAGTAATCCTAGTTGCATTGGCTCTGGAGCTTCGGAGATGGGAGCAGGTGTGGAGGTAGGAGGATAATTAGGAACCTTGGGCAACATCCAAGTGGGGCGAAACTGACCAACTCTTTCGGCTCTCCGTTCCCTAAGACGGCGGTCAATTTGGATTGACACCTGTATGAGGTCTTCCAAAGAACTGGGGACTTCGATGCGGGCTAATTCGTCCTTTAATGGTTCGGACAGTCCAATGCGGAATTGGTAACGTAGGGCGGCATCGTTCCATTGAGTGTCAGAACTCCACCGCCTAAAGTCCGTCACGTAATCCTCTACAGGTCTGCGACCCTGTCGCAGAGCATGGAGACTGGCCTCAGCAGTGGTGGCACGCTGAGGATCGTCGTATAATTTAGCCATCTCATTCAGAAAAGAGTCCGTAGTGTCAAGTAGAGAGCTGGCCTGTTCCAAGAGGCGATGGGCCCAGGTCTGAGGTTCCCCCAGAAGCAAGGAGACGATGAACCCAACTTTTGTACTTTCCAAGGAGAAGGTGCGAGGCTGTAGCAGGAAGTATAATTGACATGCATTACGAAAAGCACGGAATTTGCTGCGATCTCCGGAAAACCGCTCTGGGGTAGGAACTCGAGGCTCCGGGGATGGCACCACTATTGCAGGCATGGATGCTGGAGTTGCCGGACCGGCCGACCGAGATGCTGTAGCCCCTTGGGAGGCGGTAGTGTTTGGAGTTAATGACTCCACCCTCTGCTCGAGTTGATGATAACCGTCTTGCAGGCCTTGAACTGCTTGGGTAAGGGCAGAGATCTGTTGGCACAAAGTTTCCAGAGGTGAGGCCCCCCTGTCTGACTCCATGTGTGGCTGGATCGTACTGTCACGTACCTTACAGCGGAGTCAGACTGCTGAGGGTGGCCTCTCGCACGGTTCCGGTCACCACGCCCCTGAAGATGGGAACAGGGAGCGTGAGGACACGAAAGGGTGCAGGTGCCTGCAGATGGAAGTAGAAGGCCTTGGAGATGCTGGGTCCTCACGGTAGAAGAGGTGTAGACTGGTTACGTAGGTAGGCACCGGAAGATCAGCAGGTGTGCAGGGAGCACTACGTGTCTGGAACAGGCAGGATCGGCAACTGGCAGGCAATGCGGTACAATAACAAGAGACAGGTGCGTAATCAGGAACAAGCAAGGGGTCTGGTAACGTGCAAGCAAACGAGGTACAGAATCAGGAGACAAGCCAAAGTCGAAAGTTCAAGCCGGGGTCAGAGGTAGTCCAGGAGATAGCAACACGGGGAATCCAAGAGTGGGTATCAGGAACGGGTCACAGGAACAAGGATCACAGGAGCAAGATCACAGGAGCAAGGTCACAGGAGCAAGGTCTCAGGAGCAAGGTCACAGGAGCAACGATCAGGTCTTGCAGGAACAGCTGAAGACGATCCAGCACTGGTGTCAGGCCAGGACCCTGTTTATATAGAGGGAAGTGAGCCAGGATTGGTGGAAGTGGCCATCCGTGCGTGAAGACGTACATCCGTTCAGTTTGCGCGGGTGTTTTCGCATGTTCGGATTGGCGTACATCCACGTGTTCGGTTTAGCATACGTCCGTTCGTCCTGGAATTCGTACGCCTCTGACGGAGACACCGCGCATGGCGCCTGGAACGAACGGGAACTGCTGCTATACGGGGACGGGCATACGTACGGTGAGTTCCCTGACACTCGGGAGCATAGTCATTTTTATAGAGTGAATCCTGCCTAACCAGGATAATTCTCCTTTCGCCCAATGTCCTAGGTCTGCCTCAAACGGGGGGGGGGGGGGGGGGGTAGTTGGCCTCATACAGCTGCTCTATCTTGGCAGTAAGACTAATTCACAAATACTCTATGGAATAGTCACTCCATTTAAACTGGAAAGCATTCTGCAGGGCCGACTTAGTGTCTGGCCGAAATGAAAAGTTGAGAGCATGGGATTTAGAGTAGTTCACTTCGAGTCCTGAGATGACTGAGAACTCTTTAAGAAGTTTGCATAAGTTTGGGAGGGAGGTGGTCGGGGAAGTCAGGAAAAGAAGAAGGTCATCAGCGAATAAGCCGCATTTGTGGGTTTGTTTCCGGTCCGTCACTCCTTGGATGTTGGGATTTGAACAAATGGCAATGGCCAAGGTTTCAATTGCCATCGCGAAGATTAACCACTTTCAGACCGGACCATTTTGCTGGTAAATGACCAGAGGTCTTTTTACACTTTGGCACTGCGCTGCTTTAACTGGTAATTGCGCGGTCATGCAATGTTGTACCCAAACAAAATTTGCGTCCTTTTCTTCCCACAAATAGAGCTTTCTTTTGATGGTATTTGATTGCCTCTGCGATTTTTATTTTTTGCGATATAAACGTAAAAAGACCGCAAATTTTGAAAAAAAATGATATTTTCTACTTTTTGTTATTAGAAAAATCCAATAAACTCAATTTTAGTCATACATTTAGGCCAAAATGTATTCAGCCACATGTCTTTGGTAAAAAAAAAGTCAATAATTGTATATTTATTGGTTTGCGCAAAAGTTGTCACATCTACAAACTAAGGTACGTTTTCTGGAATTTACGCAGCTTTTAGTTTACGACTGCCTATCTCATTTCTTGAGGTGCTAAAATGACAGGGCAGTACAAAACCCCCCCAAATGACCCCATTTTGGAAAGTAGACCCCCTAAGGAAATTGATAAGAGGCATGTTGAGCCCATTGAATATTTTATTTTTTTGCCTCAAGCGATTGAATAATGACAAAAAAAAAATTTTTTTTTTTTTTTTACACAAAGTTGTCACTAAATGATATATTGCTCACACATGCTATGGGCGTATGTGAAATGACACCCCAAAATAAATTCTGCTGCTTCTCCTGAGTACGGGGATACCACATATGTGGGACTTTTTGGGAGCCTAGCCGCGTACAGGGCCCCGAAAACCAAGCACCGCCTTCAGGCTTTCTAAGGGCGTAAATTTTTGATTTCACGCCTCACTACCTATTACAGTTTTGAAGGCCATAAAATGCCAAGATGGCACAAAACCCCCACAAATGACCCCATTTTAGAAAGTAGACACCCCAAGCTATTTGCTGAGAGGCATGTTGAGTCCATGGAATATTTTATATTTTGCCACAAGTTGCGGGAAAATTACAAACTTTTTTTTTTTTTTTTTTTTTTCACAAAGTTGTCACTAAATGATATATTGCTCATGCATGCCATGGGCATATGTGAAATGACACCCCAAAATAAATTCTGCTGCTTCTCCTGAGTACGGGGATACCACATATGTGGGACTTTTTGGGAGCCTAGCCGCGTACGGGGCCCCGAAAACCAAGCACCGCCTTCAGGCTTTCTAAGGGCGTAATTTTTTGAGTTCACTTCTCACTACCTATTACAGTTTTGAAGGCCATAAAATGCCAAGATGGCACAAAACCCCCACAAATGACCCCATTTTAGAAAGTAGACACCCCAAGCTATTTGCTGAGAGGCATGTTGAGTCCATGGAATATTTTATATTTTGCCACAAGTTGCGGGAAAATTACAAACTTTTTTTTTTTTTCACAAAGTTGTCACTAAATGATATATTGCTCACGCATGCCATGGGCATATGTGAAATGACACCCCAAAATAAATTCTGCTGCTTCTCCTGAGTACGGGGATACCACATATGTGGGACTTTTTGGGAGCCTAGCCGCGTACGGGGCCCCAAAAACCAAGCACCGCCTTCAGGCTTTCTAAGGGCGTTACAGTTTTGAAGGCCATAAAATGCCAAGATGGCACAAACCCCCCCCCCCCAAATGACCCCATTTTAGAAAGTAGACACCCCTAAATTTAGGGGTACACTAGTGAGACTAGGTAATAAATGGCGGGTGCCCTGAAACTATAAAAAAATAACTAACCAACCAGCGTCACCTGTAACAGTTATATGGTGATCACTGGTGAAAGGGTTAACTAGGGGGCAATCAGGGGGCTTTATGCGGTAGTATATGGGGGTCCCTGGCGCTATAAAAAGCTGCGGCGAACCTAAATACCTACCTGCCTAACTAGCGTCACCTGTGACACTAATACAGCGATCAGAAAAACGATCGCTTATTAGGCTGGGTTCACACTGGAGCGATGCGGGAACGCCACGAATGCGCGGCGGGTTCCCGCATCGCATGCCTCCCGGCGGCAGTTCACACTGCCCTATGCGAACTGCTGGGAGTGTCAGTGAAATGTTAATGACACCCCCAGATCAGTTTGCATATCGCAGTGCGATCTGCAAACTTGGATCGCATGGTGTGAACACCCATGCGATCCGATTCTGCTGCGGACCAAAAAAAGGGTCCCGTGCGAGTTTGCGGCGGGTGCGGCGGGTGCGACACGAATTCAGCCATACTATCTGTATAGCTGAACTCGAATCGCACAGAGATCGGATGTGATTTGCACTGCAGTGCGGTGCGAATCACATCCGTTCTCATAAACCGCTGCAATGTGAACCCAGCCTTAGTGACACTGGCGACGGGGGGTGATCACGGGGTTAAACCTTTATTGGGGGGGTTAGGGGGGTACCTTAGAACTAAAGGGGGCTAACCCTAACTGCCCTAACAGTTATTAGTCACAAATGACACCTGCCGGGTGATCAGGGGGTTAAACCTTTATTAGGTAATAAATGGCGGGTGCCCTGAAACTATAAAAAAATAACTAACCAACCAGCGTCACCTGTAACAGTTATATGGTGATCACTGGTGAAAGGGTTAACTAGGGGGCAATCAGGGGGCTTTATGCGGTAGTATATGGGGGTCCCTAGCGCTATAAAAAGCTGCGGCGAACCTAAATACCTACCTGCCTAACTAGCGTCACCTGTGACACTAATACGGCGATCAGAAAAATGATCGCTTATTAGGCTGGGTTCACACTGGAGCGATGCGGAAACGCCGCGAATCCGCGGCGGGTTCCCGCATCGCATGCCTCCCGGCGGCAGTTCACACTGCCCTATGCGAACTGCTGGGAGTGTCAGTGAAATGTTACTGACACCCCCAGATCAGTTCGCATATCGCAGTGCGATCTGCAAACTCGGATCGCATGGTGTGAACACCCATGCGATCCGATTCTGCTGCGGGCCAAAAAAAGGGTCCCGTGCGAATTTGCGGCGGGTGCGGCGGGTGTGGCGGGTGCGGCGGGTGCGGCGAATGGCTGAACTCGAATCGCACAGAGATCGGATGTGATTTGCACTGCAGTGCGGTGCGAATCACATTCGTTCTCATAAACCGCTGCAATGTGAACCCAGCCTTAGTGACACTGGCGACGGGGGGTGATCACGGGGTTAAACCTTTATTGGGGGGGTTAGGGGGGTACATTAGAACTAAAGGGGGCTAACCCTAACTGCCCTAACAGTTATTACAGTCACAAATGACACCAATGCAAAAAAAAAAAAAAAAAAAAAAAATGACATTGGTGTCACTGTGACTGGGGGGCAGGGGTAATTGGGGGGGTGATCGGGGGGTAAAGGGGGGGTGTGAGTGTGCCTGGCATGTTCTACTGTGTGTGGGATGTGTTGGTGCAACTCACTGATCCGCTCTCCTCCGTGTCGGAACGAAAAATACCGACACGGAGGAGAGAATACATCACTTCCTCTCCTGTGTTTACATTACAGGAGAGGAAGTGATGTCACCGGGGATTTCCATTCGTCGGGAGCGATCGCGAGGGGGTGGCCATGAATGAATGGCCGTCCCCTCGTCCGGGATCGCTCCCGAACGAAAACCGACCGCCGCAGGCACCGGGCGGGGGCCCGATCGGGCCCCCGACCCGCGGGAGGCAAATCACGTACATGTACGTGCTTATGCCTGCCCGTGCCATTCTGCCGACGTACATCGGCGTGAGGCGGTCGGCAAGTGGTTAAGGGGGAGAGGGGACACCCCGTCTGGTACCCCTGGCTATATTCAGCGGGTCAGAGTGCTGACCTTGAATTTGGATCATTGCTTTCAGGTTGGAGTATAAGCACCCTAGGATCCCCTTAAAGCCAGGTCCAAAGCCCCAGGTGTGAATAAGGTGAAGATGTATGTCCAGTCAATAGCGTCAAAAGCTTTATGGAGGTCCAGAGACAAAAGCATCCCTTCCTGTTTGTGATTACCTGCCCAGTTGGATTGGAGAAGGGAGACTATGTCGACTGCTCTCCGAATCTGGTCAGGGCCTTGTCTGCCCGGGATGAAACCCTCTTGGTGTTTGTGGATGTAGCTTTTGATAAAGGAGGCAAGACGATTGGCTAAGATTTTAGTTAGAATTTTAAGGTCATTGTTGATGAGTGAAATGGGCCTGAAATTTTCTACTTCTTCATGATTTTTGTTAGGTTTGGGAATTACAGTTATATAGGCTGTATTGAGGTGTGTGTCTAAAGGGGAACCCTCTGTTTTGTAATTGAAAAATGTAGCCAAATGTGGAGCTAGTATTTCCCCAAAGGTCTTATAGTATGGAGTCGAGAGGCCATCTGGCCCAGGAGCTGATCCTGTTTTCAGACCTTTGATAACCGCCAGAACCTCTTCTGCTAAGATCCTTATGAGTTTGGGATATGGTCGGAAAACTGAGATTCTAAAAAAAGGATGACAGCGCTGGTGCTTTTGCCGTCGAGGTTTGACTATACAATTTGGCATAGAAATTATGGAAGGCACTCAGGATTTTAGTCAGGTTGGCAGTGGGGGGTTGTCCATCGATCCTTATTTTGGGGAAGGAGTATGTATTGGATTTTGGTGTGAATTTGGATGCTAACATAGAGCCTATTTTGTCTTTGTGGAGGTAGTATTTAGCTCTGCTCCATCTAAGGTGTTTCTCCGCCATCGCAGTTAACTTAAGGTTAAGTTCTAGTCTTGTCGCATCGAGTTGGTCGGTTAGGGCCTTTGAGGGTCGTTTTTTGTGGGCGGTTTTCAGGTCTGCAAATTTAGATTCCAAATTGCGGATGTCTAAAAGGCATTCCTTTTTAAGATGGGAAGAGAGTTTAATCAGTTCTCCTCTGACTGTGACCTTGTGGGCAGCCCACAGAGTTTCCGGAGAGATGCCGTCCATGTTAATGGAGAAATACTCTTTGATAGTGTCAGCTATACACTTGGCATGCACAGGGTTGCTGAGGAGAGATTCATTAAGGCGCCAATGAGCGCAACCTGTGTTGGTGATAACATTGCGAAGGGAGAGAAGGACCATGGAATGGTACGAGCAGGGGGAATCTATTATTGAAGCTTTAAGGGTTAGGGGTAGTGATGGACGAACTTCCGACGGGACGTTTCGCGAACGCGAAACGCGAACGCGGCCGATAGTTTGCGAACCCTAACGTTTGCGGCGGGCCCCATTGACTTCAATGGGAGGCGAACTTTACAAACCTACAGGTCAAATTTGCAGCCACAAAATAATTACTAGCTGTGCACACATAGTCCCACCACATGGCCAATGACATAACACATGTATGAGGTGAATCTGGGATCGACAACTACAAGCATTCTTTTTTTATATGTGAAATTCTGACAATTCAGGACTCATGAGGCAATGGAGGAGAGGGAAGGCCAGGGTAGGCAAAGAAGAGGGTGCAGGAGATGATCACCAGCACAGTGATATAGAGCACTGACACCTGCACCGTGATAGAGTGATCTGACACCAGCACCGTGATAGAGAGCACTGACATCAGCAGCGTGACATAAAGCACTGACACCAGCACCGTGATATACAGCACTGACACCTGCACCGTAAGCAGCCCCAGGAGGAAGTCAGCATAGCACAGGGATGGTGGGAGCCCCTCATAATGAGCATAGCACAGGGATGGTGGGAGCCCCTCATAATATGCACAGCAGAGGTACAGCCCCAGGAGGAAGTCAGCACAGCACAGGGATGGTGGGAGCCCCTCATAATAAGCAGCCCCAGGAGGATGTCAGACTAGCACAGGGATGGTGAGAGCCCCTCATAATAAGCAGCCCCAGGAGGAAGTCAGCACAGCACAGGGATGGTGGGAGCCCCTCATAATAAGCAGCCCCAGGAGGAAGTCAGCACAGCACAGGGATGGTGGGAGCAGAGAAATATGACACTGCTCAACCTCTTCAAACAGGAGGGTACGGGCATATAGTACGGTGTGCTTTTTTTGTACAAGGAAGTGAGCCAAATGAAGAAAGAAGGTCTGTGTGCTCGATTAAAAAAATCGTTTATAGACATATACATGGTCTACTGGTCACATGTGTTAAATTCCTTCGAGATCCATGCCTCATTCATTTTTAGAAATGTGAGGTAGTTAACACTGTCGTGAGCTAGGCGAGTACGCTTATCGGTCACGATCCCCCCTGCTGCGCTGAACGTCCTTTCGGACAGGACACTGGACGAGGGGCAAGCCAACAGTTCGATTGCAAATTGGGCAAGCTCTGGCCAGAGGTAAAGTCTGCCCACCCAGTAGGTTCATCACTCCTCAGAGCGTCCACATCGGCCGTTAACCCGATGTAGTCGGACACCTGTCGGTCTAGGCGTTCCCTGATGCTGGATCCGGATGACGGCTGAAAGAATGAACTCATATCAGAAGTCACCAACACATCTTCAAACCGGCCTCTTCTTGCAGGCGCTGTTGGATTGGTACCCGCAACTCCTTCTCTGGGAGTGGGAATTGCTCCTCTGCCAGCGCACGCAAAAGCAGAATGCAGCATTTCTCGAAGCAAGGCCTGAAAGTGCTCCATTCTCTTTTTTTTTATTTTTTTTTTTTATTTTTTTTATTTTTTTTGCCACATCAGCGAATCTTCACCCGAGACTATGAATCAACTTGGCGTTCATTATTGTCTCTTAAAATTAATCTTCACATCATTGTGGCTGTTTTCTTATTGCTTACTTATATAGTTAAATACAAATGTTTATAAAGCTTTTATTTCATGTTCTTAAAACTATTCTGCACCTTACTCCCAATTTTTCACTAAAGTTATGCTACCCCCCCTCCTCCCAATTGTCCCCATGTCAGTAGTGTCCCTGCTCCTAATATCCTAATCTTTATGGTCTTAATTGTGCGGAGTAACTCCAGTCTCGCTTAAATTGTTTCCAACCTCTCCATTTTTTTGAGAATGTTTCTCTTTCCTCTTCTTCTCTCAAACTCAGGCTTTCCATATTATATGTTTCCTCAACCGCATCTACCCACTCCCATGTTGTTGGGCACTCTACCTCTCGCCATTTTTTAGGGATCAGTTTTTTCGTGGCGTTTAATAGGTGCGGGATAATTGTTTCCTGATATTGTTTAACCCCGCCCTCCGTACCATGAAAGAGTACTATCCAAGGGTCTAATTTCAATGTTATTTGAGTTATTTCTTTTATCGTTTGGAGGATCTTTTCCCAATATGCCTTAATTTTGGCGCACTCCCACCACATATGTGTCATGGTATCTATTTTTCCACAGCCCCGCCAGCACTCGGCGGTCCCGCCTTGTTGGTATTTAGATAACTTATCCGGGGTATTGTACCATCGGGAGATGAGTTTGTAGTTCATCTCAGCTGTTTTATTATCCCTTGCCGAACAGTGTGTCATTTTCAGTATTTTATTTATTGTTTATTTACCCTTTTGTGACCCCAGCTCCCTTTCCCATTTATTTATATATGGCGGCGTTTCTTTCCAGCTAGCCCGTATCAATAGCCCATATAGCTTTGAGATTATACCCTTTGCTCTGTCGGCCATACATAGTTGTTCCACCCCTGTCAGATCCTCTTCGGATCTGATCGGCTGGGGTAATTTTCCAATGAAACGGGTCAGCTGGAGGTATCGCCACCTATCCCTTCTCATAAATCCCATGTGCACTAATTCTTGATGTGAAAGAAGTTTCCCTTTTTTAGTTATATCTTTTATTTGTGACCCCTCGAGTCTTATTCAGTTCCCTCCTATCACCCTTCTACCCGGGGGGAAGTATTCATTATCTTTTAGAGTTATCAACGGTGAGTTATAGTGTCCATTTAATCTTTTATACTCCTTATCCCATATCTTCAGTGCGATCTGTGTTAACTTATTTGTGTCTATATCTAGTGCCCTATTTTTTGGAGGGTTCCATATTATCTTATTTAATTGTGCATTACTGTATATATATTCTAAATTGACCCATCTTTTTTCCTCTTTTTTTTTTCCTTTCACCCATTCGACAATTTTTGATAGAACTACCGCCTGATAGTAGTATTGTAAGTCAGGGACCGCTAATCCTCCCCTCCCTTTTTCTTGTTTTAAAGCCCCGTGGGAGATCCTGGGTTTTTTATTGTTCCATATATATTTACTCATTATTGATTTTAGTTTTTTGAAATAGCTGGATGGAATTTCAATCGGCAACATCTGGAATTTATATACAATTTTTGGGAGAATAAACATTTTGAACACATTTATTCGACCTATCCACGAAATTGGTCTATTACTTGCTCTTCTGAGTTCAGTTTTTATTTCGTTTAATAGAGGGATAAAATTTAAGCGATATATCTTATCCAGAGTATTTGCCAATTTTATTCCAAGATATTTCAAATCTTTAGTCCATTTAAATTTACACTGTTCTTGGATTTTTTGTGTTTCCAGCGGGCCTACATTTATATTAAGAATTTCAGATTTTGTTTGGTTAATTTTGAAATTTGATAATTTCCCATACTCATCCAGAGCCTTTGTTATCTTAGGCAGAGAGTCTTCAGGTTTACTTATATAAAACAATACATCATCTGCATATGCTGCAAGTTTGTGTTCCCCCTGCCTTGATTCCGATTATTTCCGGGTTATTTCTAATTGTCGCGAGTAGGGGTTCCAACGAGAGCACAAAAAGAAGGGGTGAGAGTGGGCATCCCTGTCTGGTCCCATTTTCCATCTCAAAGTAAGAGGAGGGCAACCCATTAATGTTTACAGTCGCTGTAGGGTGCTCATACATCATTTTAATCCAACTGGTCATCCTGGTCATCCTGGGGCCGATGCCCATTTTATCCATTGTCTGGAACATGAATCCCCAATCGACTCTATCAAAGGCCTTTTGGGCATCTGTTGACAATAACAGAGCCGGGGGTTCCGTCCTCTTCCTTTGAGATAGAATCAGCAAAGTTCTCACCCCATTGTCCTTTCCCTCTCTCCTAATACCTTAGCAAACAGTTTAGTGTCCTCATTTAGGAGTGATATTGGTCTATAACTGGCACACTTGGTCTCATCTTTTCCCTCTTTCCGTATGATCGTTATTGAGGCAGATAACGCCTCTTTACTCATAGCGTACTCTGTCCCAATCCCATTCATATATTTACAGAGTTTCGGTGTCAAAATATTCTTGAACCTTTTGTAATAACTAATTGTCAGACCGTCTGGTCCAGGGCTTTTCCCGGGGGCTGATTGCGCTAATGCCTCATTTATTTCTACTTCCGTTATGGGGTTTTCTAGATATTCTTTATCAATTTCACTAATCCTGGGGAGTCTCGCCTTGTTTAGATATTTAACAATTTCTTTTGGTTTATCTTTTTTATTTATTAAATTATTTTTTACCGCATATAGTTTCCCGTAATATGTTTTAAATGATTCGGCTATTTCTTTTGAGGAATATACTATGTCCCCGGTTTCTGTTTGAATTTTCTCTATGTAGTTCACAGCTTTTTTCTTTTGAAGCATCCTAGCTAGATATTTAGTGGGTTTATTTTCATCTTGATACCTCACTTTATTGAGCTGGTTATAATATTTTTTGGTTTCTTGTTCCATTAGCCCCCGTAGTTCTTCTCTCCTGGACATTAATTTTTGATATAACTTTTTATCTGAGAACCCCTTTTTATGTTGTTGTTCTATTCTAAGGATTTCCTCTCTGAGTTTATTACTTCTTTCTACGCGTTCTTTTTTTTTCTGCGCGCCTCGTGCAATCAAGATCCCTCGAATATACGCTTTGTGGGCATCCCACAGAACCTGCCCGGAGATTCCTTCGGTCTCATTAATCAGAAAGTACTTCTCTAATTCCTTGCTCACTGCTTCCCCCCCCTCCTTATCAAGGATCAGCGTATCATTTAGTCGCCACCTAGCGGCGCACTTACTCTGTCCGGGAATCTGCATTTTCATTTTTATAGGCGCATGATCTGACAGTGTTGTTATTTCTATGCTTGTTTCCAGTACCATCTCTAGGGCTCTGTGTTCTACTAAGATATAGTCAATCCTTGAGTACGTCCCGTGTACTGGGGAGAAGAATGTATAATCCATTATCTTAGGGTGTTGTGCCCTCCATACATCTACTAATTGGTTTTAATTTAGGTTTTGGATTAACCTTTTTAATTGAGTACTAGTCCTTCCCAGCACTCGGGACGAGCTATCAAGTACGGGGTCTAGACAGAGATTCAAATCTCCCATTATGACTACATGGCCCTTTTTAAACTCTTGTATTTTGGCTAATATTCCACTCAAAAAATTTATAGGATTTTTATTTGGGGAGTAAATATTAGCCAATGTATATCTAATATTTCCTAGTTTTCCTTTCAGAAATAAGTATCTTCCTTCTGGGTCTGCCTCCCTTCCTTCTACGGTAAATCGGATATCTTTCCCGAATCCTATTGCTACTCCTCTTGCCCTCTTTGAAATCGTATCCCCATAGTACCATTTCGGATGGTCTTTCGAGTAAAGCCTACTCCTTGACGTATGTGATATATGTGTCTCCTGAAGAAAAATCACCTCTGCCTTTAGCTGTTTTAATTCTACTAGGATTTTATGCCTCTTTTTTGCTGTGTTGAGCCCCCTGACATTGTAAGACAGAAAATGTTATTCCATTTTCTTTTTATCTGTATTTTCTATCATGACCATATTTTCTTATTTTTTTTTTTTCTCTTTTTCCCCCACAGGGTTTCACTACTGACATCTCCCTCCCTCCCCTTTCCTCCCATATCCCACTTTCCCTCCCACTTCCCCCCCCCCCCCCCCGTTTTGGCCATCTCACGGCCCTCGACTTATCAATTGGCCTCAAATCTCTGGCCATTTCTAAGTCTTAGTGCTCTAAGGTGGGGTTCGCCTGTTGCCTCCTTTCCCTCCCTACTTTGATGTATCTCCTCATAGGGATGGGAATGGGACTGCCCCCCCAACCGGTCAGACCACATATATCCCCCTACCTCTCCGCCCCCCCCCCCCGTCTCCCCCAAGATCCCTGTCTCTGCCACTTCTGATTTATCATTTAAGTTGGGTGACATTTAAGGCGTTTCCTCAAGCTCGTCTGTCCAGCCGGGTAGACTTGGAGTTTGAATCTCCAGTTTTTCACAGAATTCTCTTAACTCTTCAGGGAAGCTTAATTTAGCTGTTATTCCATCTTTAAATGCCAACAGGCAAGCCGGAAAGCCCCATCTGTATCTAATGTTCCGTACTCTCATCTGTTCCAAGAGAGGTTTCAGGAGACGTCTTCTGGTTAGGGTCTCAAATGCTAGGTCCGGGAAGATTTGTATTTCTGTTTCCGCATATTTTAATGGGGGTTTTCCCCTTAATTTCCTCCAGATCTCCGCTTTATCCTCATACTGTTCAAACCTTACGATAATATCGCGGGATCTTCCTCTTCCTGTTTCTTCCAGTCCTATCCTCCCAACCCGATGCACCCTCTCTAACAAAGGGAGTACCCCCTCTGCATTGTCTAGTATGGGGCGAAGTATATCTTTCAAAACCTCCCTTAGATCTTCTTTCTTGTTCTCTGGGACATTTCTTATTCTCAGGTTTAGTCTTCTATTTCTATTTTCTTGGTCTTCGAGTCGATAAGGGCCGGTTCACACAGCGAGGCGAGGCGAGGCGACACGGCTCGCCTCGCCTCGCTCCCGCAAGTCGCCCCCATTCAGTACTATGGAACTGTTCTGAGAGGAGCGACTCGAGTCGCTCCGACTCAGAAAAAAGGTTCCTGTACTACTTCGGGGCGACTTCGGGGGCGACTTGCATTGACTTCTATACAGAAGTCCTCTGCAAGTCGCCGCTGAGCTCCCCGCAGGTCGCAGCGAGGTAAGTCGGAGACGCCTCGCCGCGCCTCGCTGTGTGAACCGGCCCTAAAGAATTCTTCTCTGGTTCTGAGAAATTAATTTAACTTGCGTCTGTACTTTGTTTAACTTCTGTTCTTGATTCTCAGTTCTTTCTTCTACAGCTTCAACTCTCGTTAGCATATGACCAAGGTCACTTCTTAGTTGACTAATATCTGATCTTATTGAGTTCTCCAATTTTTGGAGCATCTCCCTCATGAATCCTTTTGTTATTCCCAGATCTTCCATCCTTTGATCTTCATTTTTACTTAGTTCCAATTCGCTTTCCATTGTCAGTTCGTCTCTAGACTGGTCCGGGGTCTCCCCTGCTGTTTTTTCCACCCCCCTTTTTCCTCTATGGTTTGGAGGTACCTTTTCCTTCCCTCCTCCTCTTGGGCTGGCTCCTTGAGTCATATATTGTTTTATGGTGCTTTCCGTGGTGGGATTTTTGGGGATTTTTAGGGCCCCCTTAGTATTTTGCTTTGAGGCTCTGCTCATTTTGCTTTTTTTTGCTTCCCGTGGTCGTCTCCCCAGTTTGCTGGTCTTCTCACGTTCTCTTTCCGCGGCTGGTACTTTTTCATCAAAGGTTTCCCTCCAATCGGCCCCTTACAGTATCTACCAGGGTAAGACCTTTTGGTTATGGCTGAGCAATTTTCCCCCCTGGGTCTGTCAGCCTGCTATAAGTGTTTCTCCTCCTACTTTGTAGTCAGTCGCGGGCAGATCATTTCTGTCCAATACATTTATTTTTATTCTCTCCTCTCTTTCCTCCTCCCTCCCTCCAAGACAAGGAGAGAGGGTCCGCGAGGAAAGGAAAAAATAAAAAAAATAAAAAAGGAAAGAGAGCAGAGAAACAACAAGTCGCACCACAGTTAGATTTATCTATTGCACGATAGCGTCCTCCGTCCCTATTTCCATCTCCATTCTGACAGCCCTCTGTGACGGCGGTAACATTTCCACCATTTTGTGTTTGTACCGTGGGTCTAAGTACGTTGCCACCCAGTACTGGTCCTTGACCCTTATGCTTTTTATACGGGGATCCCTATTAAAACACATGAGCATGAAGGCCACTATTTGCACTAAACTGGAAGCAGTGTGATGGCCTGGCTCCTGCTCATCATCCAGGATAATGTCGTCCTCTTCATTCTCCTCTCCCCATCCACGCACAACAACAGGGATCCCAGAAAGGTTTAAAGCATGCTCTTCTTGCTCCTCCTCATCCACCCCGGCACCATCCTCCTCTGACTCCTCTTCAGACTCCTGTTGTTCACTTGTCTCAGATAGAGTAGCCCCCCCTGGGAATTTATCCAGCATTGCGACTTCCTCATCTTCCTGCTCCTGCTCCTCCACAGCTTGATCAATGACACGACGCAATGCACACTCCATAAAGAAGGCATAAGGTACCATGTCACTGATGGCGCCATGGCTGCGACTGACCAGTTTGGTGATCTCCTCAAATGCCCACAGAAGTCTGCATGCGTCGCGCATGAGCAGCCACTGGCACGGTAAAAAAAAAACAGCTCCCCAGAACCTGTTCTGCCACAGAGTTCATACAGGTAGACGTTAACTGCACGTTTCTGCTGGAGCAGCCCATCAAGCATATAGAAGGTTGAGTTCCATCGCGTTGGGCAATCGCAAATAAGAAGTCTGACCGGCAGATTGTGTTGCCGCTGAATGTCAGCAAGGCAAGCCATGGCCGCGTAAGATCTTCTGAAATGCGCCGAGATTTTCCTTGCCTGTCGCAAGATGTCCTGGACCCCAGGGTATTTGATAACGAATCGCTGGGGCGTGGCTTGGCCGCTGACCGGAATGGCCGCATAAGTGCTGAGCTCCACACATCCACACAGCATCGTTCAGCATCCAGCGCCATCCGACACCGCAATCCATCCCACGGAGCTCCAGGGATCACCCCGCACCACCGAGGACATGACCCGAGGCAGAACCGCCGCTCGCGGAGCGAGGAAACTGACGGATTTCTATATGAAGCCGCCCGGCGTGCAGGCCCAAGATGGCGCCGACCGGGATGAAGGCCTCACATCGCAGCAGACGCCCGCGGCCTCGGCGGCCCCTGCATCCACAGAGGATCACCTCTCTGACATGGAGGAGTCTGGAGAACAGCAGCGTGCACCCGCCATGTCACCGGCTGATAGAGGTAAGAGAGCAGCAATCTCCCGTGCACACTCTCCCTCTAAGCCTCCCCTAGTTAAGAAACAACATGGCGCTGGCACTTGTAGTCCCTCAGCAGCCTTCAGTGACTCTGACTCCTCGCTAGCTGCTTACAATACCTCAGACAGCCCTGCTTCTGAACATACACTGAAAGCCATGTTACTCTCATTACAAGCAGACATGCAGAAAGAGCTCAGATCCTCCATTAACCATTTGCTGGACAGAGTGGATGAAATGGAAGACCGCATAGATCATATTGAGCACCATCTCTCTGCCGCTACTAGCTCCCATAACACTGTGGTTGACATTCAAGATGAACATACCGCAGCTATCCGCCAACTGCGTCTTAAAGTCGCAGACCTCGAGGACTGCTCGAGGCGGAACAATATCAAGATCCGGGGAGTACCAGAGACTGTGTCACCCCCCGATATTGTCCCTTACTTGCACCAGCTGTTTCACAAGATCATACCGGCACTCACGCCGCAGGATCTCCTTATTGACAGAGCACATAGAATCCATAAACCACAGCACCTGCCTGACTCAATACCCAGAGATATCCTGGCTAGGATACACTTCTTTAACACTAAGGAGCAGATTATGAGGGCCGCAAGAACCATACGCAACCTCCCTGATCCCTTTGATAAGATTCAACTATATAATGATATCTCAGCCGCTACCTCACAGGCACGTAAAGCCTTCTCCCAAATTACTGCGATACTCATAGAACACAAAATCGCATACAAGTGGGGATTTCCCACCAAGCTTCTTGTAAACTACCAGCAACAACAAGTCGCATTTCTGACCCCCAAAGACGGATTCAAACAGCTACATAACTGGGGCATTGCCCCTCATGCACTCCCGACTCGGCCTCTGAATACTAGATCCGCAAAGATCCCTTCTAGATGGGCTACGAAACCTAAATCCTGAACCTCCAAAATTGGGGGGCCGCCCCCCTGGGCAACCCCCCCTTCTTACCAGGTGCTTGACTTACCAGGTTAAAGTGGATGACTGCTTTTTTTTTTTTTGAACCCCCCCACGCCGAACTGCCACTGTGTGCCACGCACACGGCATTACTCTCTCTCCCAATTTACCATCGCACCTTACCCCCAGCCACTTTCTGTTCCTTCGGGAACCATTTGGATCCTTGGTTTACGCCTCTATATCTTCCGGTCATAGATATAGAAACTTCAATACTGTTTGTTTGATACATTGCAATTTCGTTCTTGTTCTTCTTTTTCTTTTCTCTTGAGTTACTGTTACATTACCTGATTACCTCGACTTAAAATCAACGGTTGTTGTGTCCATTCTCTGTACACAGAGTTAGTGTTTGTACTTTGTTTTTCTGTAAAGGTCCGTCAATCTCAGTACCATTTTGACAACTGACCTTAGCAACTAATGTCCCTTACAATCACGTCCCTTAATGTTAAGGGACTGAATAGTCCTTTCAAGCGCTCCCTCTTATGGAGGGAAGCAGCGACTTCCCGATCTGATATCTTATGTGTACAGGAGACCCATCTATCCTCCCGGAGCCCCCCACAATGTACCAACAAACGCTACCCCCATATCTTTCATTCCCGCACTGATAAAAAAGTTAGAGGTGTTCTGATTGCAGTGCGCTCTACGGTAGCGCTCACAGTTTCCAATGTAGAGCAAGACCCCGAAGGGAGGTTCTTGATCCTATCCGCCTCTTTCAATAACAAACCCTTGGTAATCGTGAACATCTATGCTCCCAACACTCACCTAAAGCCCTTTCTTAAGTCCATTCTCGCCAAAATACAACACTACCCGAAAGATCAAATCATTTTATGCGGAGACTTCAATGCGGTACCAGATCACGCACTTGACTCCTCATCTCCCCAAAGGAGAAGGTCCTCCACCCTCTCCTCCTTTCTGCATCTGGAAGAATTTTATGACCCTTGGAGATGTCAACATGGTACTGAGAGAGACTATACGTTCTATTCTAATGCTCAGAGGTCATATTCCAGGATTGACCTGTTCCTGACATCCAAAGTGCTACTGCAAGCAGTTGCGTCCACTAAAATTGGCGTAATATCGTGGTCTGATCATGCCCCCATCTCTATGGTTCTCAATCTCTCCCCTCCTACCATCCCATTTACAATTTGGCGTCTGAATCCCAACTTGATCAGCACCAAGGACATTAGGGAACAGGTCAAGACTGCCATAGAAGATTATTTCGCTCTAAATCAACACTCTGTCCCCAAGCCCACCACGTGCTGGAACGCTCATAAAGCGGTTCTCCGGGGAATTCTATTGCGGCTAGGGGCTCAGGAGAAGAAAAAGCGCTCAGCGACCCTTAACACTTATCTAGATAGGATAAAGTCTCTAGAGAAGAGTAATATGAACTCGCCCTCTGCCTCTACGCACGCAGAACTCAGTAAACTGAGGTCAGAATTGAGTACTTATCTTCAGAATAAACATGAATTCTATCTCCGAAAACTTAAGCTAACCTGGTACTCTCAAGGTAACAAATCAGGGAAAGCTCTGGCCCAACAATACAAACACAGGACTGCCCAATCCACAATCTCCCACCTAATAGATTCTAAAGGCAACAGATTGATAACGAATCGCTGCACGACCAAGTTTAAGACGTGTGCCATGCATGGCACGTGCATAATTTCAATGCGCTAAGCAGATCGGCACTGTTGTCACACACCACTTTACCAACTGTCAAATTGAGCGGTGTTAGCCACTGATCTGCCTGTGAACGCAAAGCTGAAAGGAGTGCCGGGCCAGTGTGGCTCTTGGCTTCCAGGCACAACAGACGCAACACAGCATGGCAACGTCTCACCTGGCATGTCGAATAGGTTCTGGGGAGCTTGGGCGGTGCAGCGGAAGAGACGCTAGCAGCGGAAGAGACGCTAGCAGCGGAAAATGAGGAGTCAGCCGAGGAGGAGAGGGAGGAGGATGGAGTAGGAGGAGGAGGAGAAGAAGAGCCAGGCCTGCATGCAATCCGTGGCGGTAAAACCAAATCTACACGGGTGCCACGGGTTACATGCTTGACGGCCGTCAGAAGGTTCACCCAGTGGGCAGTAAAAGTGATATACCTTCCCTGCCCGTGTTTGCTAGACCATGAGTCTGAGGTCAGATGTATCTTGGCTCCAACACTGTGTGCCAGAGATACATTCACTTGCCGCTGAACATGGCCATATAGCTCTGGGATGCTCTTCTCTGAGAAATACTTCCTTCCTGGGACCTTCCATTGTGGTGTTCCAATGGCCACAAATTTCGAAAGGCCTCCGAGTCTACCAGTTTATATGGCAGTATTTGGCGGGCTATCAGTTCTGACAAGCCAGCCCTCAACCGTTGGGCAAGAGGGTTATCCGGCATCATCATTTTTTTTTACGCTCGAACATTAGGCCCACGGAAGACTGCCTTTTTGCAGAAAAACGTGAGCTTGGCGTAATGGAAGGTGGAGAATTCAAGAGTCAGTAATAAGTAACACAAGGTTCAGGGGGTCAGTAGAATGTAATGCACAGTGCAGAGGTCAGTAATATGTACTGCACAGTGCAGAGGTCAGTAGCAGCTAACACATATCCCTCACAAGCAAAATACCTCCCCTCCTGTACAAACATCTACCTCCCAGCTAAAATCACCCACAGCACAAATGTATCTTTCCCTCTGTAAAATCTTCCCACCAGACCTCAGGTGCAGTAACACCTGGTAAAGCGAGGGAAGTTCTCTGAGGTTTCACCTTGGCTTTGTCATATGACATATTAGAGCTGAGTAGCCTAAGGCCTCATGTACACTGCTGCTGAGAAACAGATGTTTAGCAGTTGGGAGTTTTTTTAACTGTCCCTGAACTCTCCTCTATGTTGTCTTATCTGTCCATGTACACAGGGTTGTTTACAGTAGTTTCTAGGCAGTTGAGTTTAGAGGTATTTTTTGGAGTGGTGCTTGAAATGCCTGTAAGCTCAGCTTCTGAATGCATTTTTCTCAAACATTTCTAAACGTGATGGCTAAATGTGGTATTTCACGTTTAGCCATGTTTTGTTTACAAGCGTTTTTCATTTTTGGCTATTTTTTTTAAACGCTTCTAAATACAAATGCAGCAAAATGCTGATAAACGTGGCATGTAAACGTGGCAAAATGGAAGTTTTAAATGTGGGTTACTATCTGTCAAATTAAATTGTTCAGGAGAGTTTGTAGAAACGTCCCTTATACATGAAGCCTAATGCCCCGTACACACGAGCGGACTTAAATCCGAAGGAGTTTCCGCCGGAGTTCCGCTGGAGTTCCGCCGGAGTTCCGACGCAACGGACTTGCCTACACACGATCCCACTAAAGTCCGCCCGTCTGGTCCGCGGTGACGTACACCAGGTCCGACGAGACTATAAAACGGAAGTTCAATACCAAGTGCGCCACCCTTTGGGCTCCTTCTGCTAATTTCGTGTTTATCTCGTGTTAGTAGAAGTTTGGTGAGAGACGATTCGCGGTTTTCAGACTCGTATTTTTCAGAACGTTTTTCACTGCTTTTCAGTTTGTGCTTGTGAGGTTTGTATCTGTTTTTTAGTGCGTGTAGTCAGTTCGTGTCTGTATTTTGCAGTGCGATCTAACTGCGCTCGCTGACTTTCAGCTCGCTCTTCACAGGCCTTGCTGTTCTTCAGTGACGTCTGTTAAGTTCGCTCTGACAATCCGACCGTTTTGAAGCCATGTTGCGTGTACGTACTCGTCGTCGAGTTCGTGCTTTGCTTGCGCTTGGTGTTGTAGTTCATTCTGCAACCCAAGAACAGTCCGTGGACTGGGTGTTGAGGAGTTCATGGACGAAGAATTGGTTGCTCCAGCGTGACCAGTTCTCGCACATGCCTTTGCTTCGTGAGATTCGGGAGAATAATCCTGATGATTTCAGGAATTATCTCCGGATGACGGACCCCGTTTTTCACCGTCTGCTGGCTTTGCTGACCCCTTATATCAGCAGGCAGGATACCTGCATGCGGCAAGCCATCACTCCGGAGCAGAGGCTCGTCGCCACGTTGCGCTACTTGGCGACAGGGAGAAGCCTTCAGGACCTGAAGTTCTCGACAGGCATCTCCCCCCAGGCTCTGGGGATCATTATCCCAGAGACCTGTTCTGCCATTATACAGGTCCTGCAGGAGGACTATATTAAGGTAAGATTTAGCATTTAACATCACATTTTATTGTCTTTAATGTTTGCTAATGCCTTGTATTTCTTTCCTCAATCTCTAATTATCATGATTGCAATATGCTGTGAATGTCCCCTTTGTCCTCATGCATGCTGCAATCTTTTAATGCTCCTTTTTTGTTTTTCATGAATATTTGCCTTCATTAAACCTCACCAACATGCTATGGTAGGCCCATATCCACCTAGTCTAGTCACTTAAAATGTCTTTTGTCAGCTCCATTCTATTGCTTTATCCTAAAACCAAACATTTTAAAGATTATTCCAAATGGTCTGTGTCCCCTTAACTGAATCCCCCCCCCCTTAATAGTATCCCAAATGGTCTGTGTGTCCTTTAACTGGATCCCCCCCCCACACACACTTAATATAATTCCAACGAGTCTGTGTGTCCTTAAATTAATGTTGAATTATATATTGTATTTTTAACACACTTCAACCCTGGAATGATTTTCCCCCCTTCCTGACCTTCATCACTTTTTTGGGTGATTTGGCAGTGCGTTGTTTGAATTGACAATTGTGCGTCCTTGTAACATGGCTCCTCCTAGTAAATTATCTTCATTTTATTAGCACAAAGAGATTTTGTATTTGGTTGTCTTTGATCACCTCTGCTTTTTTAGTTTTGGTGATTAACCACCAACAAACCCAAAATGCATTTTTCTAAATATGCATTTTTTTCTCTCTTTTCGCTCTAAAGAAAGATAGGCACAAAAATATATCACCATGATTTTTTTGGACATCATTTGATGCTGATACGTAGTCTTTTAGTAAACAAAAATGTGTTAAAATGAATCACAATTTAAGCGTTTCTTGATTGTTTTGGTTAAAAGTTCAATCGTTTCGTAAATATGGTCTATTTTGCTGGCATTTGTAAAATCTTGCCATTTTTGAAAATAGTAATGGCGTTGCTAACCGTTTTTTTTTTTTTTTTTTGTTTTTCTGGTGACTGCCACATTATGGCGGACACATTGGCCAATTTCCATACATTTTTGTGACCATTGTCATTAATACAGTGATCAATGCTGTCAAAAATTGTCTTGATTACTGTAAAAATGTCACATGCAGTGAAGGTGTTTTATTAAGCACAAGGGGGCCAAGGAATGGTTTAAAGTGTGTTCTGGGTGAGTGTTTTTCTTAACTGTCTGGGGGATGGGCTAGCAGTGACATGACCCTGATCACTGCTCCCAATGACAGGGAGCAGACGATCGGTGTCATGTGACTAGGCAGAAGCGTGAAATAAAGTTTGTGTTGTAATGTACAATGTTTAATGTGCAAAAGTACTTATTTTGTTTTTTTTCTGCTTTTTGCCTCCCCAGTTTCCTTCATCGCCACAGGAATGGCAGACTGTGGCATCCCATTTTGCCACCCGTTGGGACTTTCCTAACTGCGGTGGTGCGATAGATGGGAAGCACGTCCACATTGTGCCACCACCCCATTCGGGGTCATACTTTTTTAATTACAAGGGGTTTCACAGTATTGTGTTAATGGCGGTGGTGTCGGCACAGTATGAATTTCTATATGTGGACGTGGGGAAGAATGGCCGGATGTCGGATGGAGGAGTCTTCGCCCAGACGGAGTTCTACCGTCGTCTACAGACAGGTGGCCTGGGCTTGCCACCTGATTCGGAGAATGTGGAGGAACTACCCTTCGTATTCATCGCTGATGAGGCTTTTGCTCTTGACGACCACATCATGAGGCCATTCCCCCAAAGAGCCCTCACCCCGGAGAGGAGGGTTTTCAACTACGGGCTGGCCAGAGCGAGAAGAGTTGTGGAAAATGCATTTGGAATAATGGCCAGCCGGTTCCGTGTATTTCTGACTGCTCTAAACCTAGCGGAATACAAACTGAACTATGTCATACTTACGTGCTGCATTTTGCACAATTTTTTACACAAATACTCAAATACTTATTTATCCGGAATAATGCCGGAGGCTGGAGTTGGTCCAGAATCCATGACAGGCCTGGATACTGGCCGTACTGGCTTGGCCCCCCAAAGTGCACGTGAAGTTCGCGAAAGATATGTGACTTATTTTAACGGTAGGGGGGCCATTGCAATGCCACCCAATCTTTAATTTTTAAAAAGAGGAAAATAATAAAAGAACCTCAAATCTGAAATGTGTTTTCTTGCTTGCTTTTGGTTTGTGCTGTCTCCTATGTTATCCTAGTGCACTTGTAGTGCCAAGTGTATTTTCATTAAATTCAATAAGGCCCATTGTCACTGGATACACAAAATCCCTTTTCCCAAACTGGTATTAAGCATTGAAAGAATACGCCACACATTCTTGATTATTCAAAATTTTAATTTGGCCACATTCACATGTGCCATTGAATATTTAGTGATGTAAATTTTTTTTTGGGTTTATTTAACTTTCTTTGCCAAACATTTTTTTGTTTCCTTTTTTTTAAAATTTTTAAAAACATTTTTTTTTTTTTTTTTGTGTTTTTTTTTTTTCTATAAAAAATATGAAAAATGTATAACAACAATCAGCCACAATCATAAAAATTGGTGAAGTAACAATCTTTGAACTAAAACAAGGGAAATGAAGAACATGATCGATATTATGGAGAAACGGATTATATTCTCCCCAAAATATCGATCATGTTCTTCATTTCCAGCTGCATATTGTCAATCTGAGTCTTCATGAGATCCAGGCTAGTTCGCATGTCATCTAGTTCCCCATTCCAGCCCATTATCTGGCCAATCAGCCTTTGTGCGCTGTCACTGGAAAATAGGGCCCTTTCCACAAACAGAACATCACCTACAATAGATGGGAAACATTTGGTCAAAAATGATGCAGTCATACATGGATTTCAACAAGCTGGGGTGTCAGACACTCACCTGGTGGGGTGCCCATCTCCCCTACTTCCTCCACCTCTCCTTCCTCAACCTCTCCTTCCTCGACATCCTCGGGGGGGGCACTGGTGCTTGGAAATGTGTCGCTTTCCACAACCACAACATCACCTAAAATAGATGTAAAAACATGTGTTTGGAAATATGCAGGTATACATCGATTACCTGAAGCTGTGGTGTCAGACACTCACCTGGTGGGGTGCCCATCTCCTCTCCTTCTTCCACCTCTCCTTCCTCCACATGCACATCCACGGGGGGGATGGGGCTAACCTCACATTCCTGCTGGCAAGGGTGGCGGTCCCTGGGATCCTGCTTTGTGAGGCTTTTCTGCCCTATGAGAAATTAACAAACAAAAAGGTATACTTTAGCACACAGATATTTAAGGCCAGAACTAGGAAGATGAAACCTTGATTAGAAGTGTTGTACAATTGTCGGTTTATGAAGAGATGCAAAATGTGAAGACATGATAAATCAATTCACTTTGCCCAAAAATCAAATAATTTGCTTTTTGTGCCAAGGTTCACACATGCCCAACCCCCCCCCCCCCCAAGTATACCAGGGAACCCCGTGTGGCGTGTGGTTTACCCTAATAAATGTTCTCTGGTGTCCCACACCTTTGCTCATGAGTGCAGATGTGTTTTTACCCAGCTGCCAAGTGTCCTCTCCTTCAATTACACTGAATGTTCTTTTCTAGTCATTGTATTTTGAAACACATCTAAACCACAATGTCCTAATCATTTGTTGTGTCCTAAAAATTACACAGCCAAAAAATGCTGTTCAAACCCTGTATCATAAACGAGGTTTGCCACGAACAATTTACGAGGGTTTGTTAAAACGATACGATTCTTTTACTGTATACAACATGAAAGCAGCAATTTTTTACATTGTACAAAGGTAAAGCATATGGATCTGTATGCAATAATCATAAAATAGGAACACACGACAAGTACTTACTTTTTTTCAGAACTTTCTTGATCCTTCTGTATTGATCCGGCTCCCTCAATTTCAGGTCGGACCACCGTTTCCTCAATTGGTCTTTTGACCGTCGTACCCCAAAACGATTATGCAGGGTCTTAACTACTTTGGCCATGATTCTGGCCTTGCGCAAGTTCGGATGGGTGTATGGTCCATACTTGCCATCATAATCCTTACTTCGCAAGATTGCCACCATCTCCACCATCTCTTGAAATGCCATATTTGAGGCCTTAAATCTCCTCTTTCCGGATCGGGACGTTTGTGGCTCCGGGGATTCGTGACTACTGGAGTCGTTAAGATCAAGCACCTGTTGTGTTTCCGCCATGTCTCTCCTACTGCGCACCGTAGAGAAAAGGGGGCGGGAAATATTCTTGTAAAAGAACGTCATGGGCGGGCAACGCAGGCGTAGTTCTACGCGTACGCACTGGATCTTACGACAAAATCACACGTCGTACGTACGGTAAGTGCGCAGAAAGGGCGGGAAAACAAGAACTTGACTAAAAGAACGTCAGGGGCGGGCAACGCAGGCGTAGTTCTACGCGTACGCACTGGATCTTACGACAAAATCACACGTCGTACGTACGGTAAGTGCGCAGAAAGGGCGGGAAAACAAGAACTTGACTAAAAGAACGTCAGGGGCGGGCAACGCAGGCGTAGTTCTACGCGTACGCACTGGATCTTACGACAAAATCACACGTCGTACGTACGGTAAGTGCGCAGAAAGGGCGGGAAAACAAGAACTTGACTAAAAGAACGTCAGGGGCGGGCAACGCAGGCGTAGTTCTACGCGTACGCACTGGATCTTACGACAAAATCACACGTCGTACGTACGGTAAGTGCGCAGAAAGGGCGGGAAAACAAGAACTTGACTAAAAGAACGTCAGGGGCGGGCAACGCAGGCGTAGTTCTACGCGTACGCACTGGATCTTACGCCAAAATGCACATGTCGTACGTACGTTAAGTGCGCAGAAAGGGCGGGAAAACATGAACTTGACTAAAAGAACGTCAGGGGCGGGCAACGCAGGCGTAGTTCTACGCGTACGCACTGTATATAACGACAAAAATCACATGTCGTACGTACGGTAAGTGCGCAGAAAGGGCGGGAAAACAAGAACTTGACTAAAAGAACGTCAGGGGCGGGCAACGCAGGCGTAGTTCTACGCGTACGCACTGTATATAACGACAAAAATCACATGTCGTATGTTCGTTTGCGAAAATAGGAACAGAAGTTGGGAGCAAGCAAAACGAAGGTAAGTTTAAACCATTTCCCCAAATAAGTGGCAGATCCTGGAGTCTATCTTGGGCTAAGATTAGGAGAGTCTGAGCTAACATTATGTTTTTTGGCTTGTGTATTGTCTTTCAGAAAAATGAATCAAAAATTCAGGGATCCGGAATTTTTAAGTCTGTTTATCGACAAATATAAGGAGATGTCAAATCTGTGGCATGCCAAGCACAAGGATTATTTTAATAAACCAGTAAGGAGGGCAACACTGGAGAGATTTTTGACATTTGTGCAGACTTGGATCCCAGAGGCAGACGTGGACTTTGTGGAGAAGAAAATTCAAATATTGCAAAACATGTACCGAAAGGAAAAGAGGAAAATCGAACAATCCAAAACATCAGGAGCAGCACCAGGTGATGTGTATGTACCCAGGCTGTGGTACTTTGAAAAGCTACGGTTCCTGGACGACCGGTGTAAACCCAGGGAGTCGCTTTCTACTCTTCCCTCCACCCTTCCCTCCACCCTTCCCTGCAGCATTCCCTCCACCTCAGCAGAGGCTGATGAGCCTTCCATCCTGGAAGAAGCGGATGCACCCAGCTGGAGCCAGGTATTTTTTGAGCAAAAATAGTGATATTCATAATATTAATGATGTTAACTAGATGTTATTCGAATTTGTACGCTATTATTGATGTTAAAAAATAGTTAAAATTTGGACATATCAATTTACAGTAGTGGCCACAAATGTTTGTCACCAGCAGAAACAAGAAATAGTGGTGTCATAATGATACTCTTTTATATGTATTAACAGAATTTTGAAGTCAGGAGCTGAAAAATGTTTAGGATTGATGAACAAAAAACTAAAACAATGTCCCTTTTTTATACACAGGAGGAGCTCAGCCAGGAGGAAGGTGGGGAAAGTGGCAGGCAGGAGGAGGCCGTGCCCTCTGTCAGCCAGGAGGTGGCCGGGCCTAGTAGAAGCATGACAACATCACAAGTGCCTCCCCTCCGTCTTCCATCAAAAAGGGCAAAAAAAAATACGCTAGCACAGGAGGAATCCCTGCGCCTAATTAGAGAGGCTACTAATGTCTTAAACAGCCCCCCTGACGCAGAAGAGGCCTATGGCTGCTACATCGCCAGCCGTCTCCACCAATTAGAGATGGGCCAACGTCTCCACTGTGAAAGGCTCATTTTCTTGGCGTTACAGAAGGGGCTGAGTGGAGAATTATCGGCCAACAGCAATATTGTGGAGCAAGTTCCTCCTGTTCCTCCTCCTCCTCCTCCTCCTCCTGCCACGAGTACACCACCGGAGACACAGCCTCCCAGGAAGGCTACAGGGAAGTCTGCAGGGAAGGGTGCAGTGAAGGGTGGAGCGAAGAGAAGAAGGTGATGACCTGGCTTCACTCTGGTCCGACCAAAAAGACACAGCCTGTTGTACCACAGCCTGGGGACATATATACCATCTGATGCTGCTCTTGATGTCTGGGATTCTGGGACCATATTGGATTTCGTAATATTTGAATTTTCTTTTACACAGAGTTTCACGTTTGCCCTGGGGCCAAAACGCTACACAAATGTCACAAATTTCTCCAGTGTTGCCTTCATTTTTTTGTTTGTTGAACCAGAATAAATGGATATTTTTTTTTGAAAATATAATTGCCTATGTGTTTTTTGGTCAAATACCTTTCTATAAAAGACAATGTGAAATTAACAAGGGACACTAACCTCCTTGAGGTTATAAACAAAATAAAAATGTTATTGTGGTAACTTGTCACCAGAATAAAAATAAAAAGGTTATTGTGGTAATGAAAAAAAAATAAAAAAAGTTTTTGGTGTTAACTTGACGGAACAATTAAATATGGAGATCACAATAAAAAAAATGGTAAAGCATTCTACCAAAAATATGGAGGCCAAAAATTAGTCAACACCATTTTTTATTTATTTATTTTTTTTTTTTTGGAGTAATTTTTTCATCAAGATTTTTTTGGGAATTCTTGAACATTTTTTTTCTTGTGATCTCCATATTTAATTATTCGGTCAAGTTACCAATTTTTTTTTTTTTTTTTTACTTGACAGAATAATTAAATATGGAGATCACAATAAAAAAAATGGTAAAGAATTCTACCAAAAATATGGAGGCCAAAAATTAGTCAACACCATTTTTTATTTATTTATTTATTTTTTTTTGGAGTAATTTTTTCATCAAGATTTTTTTGGGAATTCTTGAACATTTTTTTTCTTGTGATCTCCATATTTAATTATTCGGTCAAGTTACCAATTTTTTTTTTTTTTTTTTTTACTTGACAGAATAATTAAATATGGAGATCACAATAAAAAAAATGGTAAAGAATTCTACCAAAAATATGGAGGCCAAAAATTAGTCAACACCATTTTTTATTTAAAAGTGAAAATCAAACAGATGGTGTTGCGCTACCTGAACTAGATATAAATATAAATATAAAGAGCCTAGTACTGGAAAAATTAAAATCTAGCTATAAATCAACTAGCCTATCTAAAATAGAAATTAAGGTGTCTTGTGCTAGTGTATTCTAAAACTTGAATTCCAGAAATCATGTGTTTATATATCAACATAAGTAACTAAGTAAAAGGAAAAAATATTCCATAAAGTGCAAATGTTAAAACGTGCAATTCATAGTGCATGAAAAAATGATAAAATACAGTCTTTAGTGAAATTAAATAAAGTGCCAGTGATAGTTAGTTCCGTAATCTTCTTAAAAAATAAAAAAGTTATTAAATATGTATATAAGACAGTCTATATAAAAGCTGAAATAGGTGCTCAGTGACTTGTTCAGTGCTTCTCAAAAAGAAAAACAGGTGCCAGCAATCGTGTTGTAATTTCTGTGTCTCCAGTATACACGGCACACTAGGTGAAATGGCCCCTTACCTTACTGCTGTAAGGTAAACAGCAAATCAAGCAGCAAAAACAAGGGTCCAGGGATTCTATCCCAATTCCTAGCAGGTGGATATTGGTCCCCTCAGGTAGGTATTTTTCCTCTCAGATAGTTTCCATATAGATCTTTGGCTTCAGTATAGCTCCCAGAGGTCTCATAGGAAAGATAGAGGTACACTCGGATGGTGAAGTACGTTCGTAAAATTTATTGTAACGATATATAAAAAGAGGTACTCACAAACATACGATAAAATACAGCATTAAAAACGGACGAGCAATCCGCTCGTGTATGCGAACGTCACTTCCGGTATCCTCGTTCCGACGCGTATCGTCACTGGTCACGTGACTTCATCAGGGAATGGAACCATTCCCTGATGAAGTCACGTGACCAGTGACGATACGCGTCGGAACGAGGATACCGGAAGTGACGTTCGCATACACGAGCGGATTGCTCGTCCGTTTTTAATGCTGTATTTTATCGTATGTTTGTGAGTACCTCTTTTTATATATCGTTACAATAAATTTTACGAACGTACTTCACCATCCGAGTGTACCTCTATCTTTCCTATGAGACCTCTGGGAGCTATACTGAAGCCAAAGATCTATATGGAAACTATCTGAGAGGAAAAATACCTACCTGAGGGGACCAATATCCACCTGCTAGGAATTGGGATAGAATCCCTGGACCCTTGTTTTTGCTGCTTGATTTGCTGTTTACCTTACAGCAGTAAGGTAAGGGGCCATTTCACCTAGTGTGCCGTGTATACTGGAGACACAGAAATTACAACACGATTGCTGGCACCTGTTTTTCTTTTTGAGAAGCACTGAACAAGTCACTGAGCACCTATTTCAGCTTTTATATAGACTGTCTTATATACATATTTAATAACTTTTTTATTTTTTAAGAAGATTACGGAACTAACTATCACTGGCACTTTATTTAATTTCACTAAAGACTGTATTTTATCATTTTTTCATGCACTATGAATTGCACGTTTTAACATTTGCACTTTATGGAATATTTTTTCCTTTTACTTAGTTACTTATGTTGATATATAAACACATGATTTCTGGAATTCAAGTTTTAGAATACACTAGCACAAGACACCTTAATTTCTATTTTAGATAGGCTAGTTGATTTATAGCTAGATTTTAATTTTTCCAGTACTAGGCTCTTTATATTTATATTTATATCTAGTTCAGGTAGCGCAACACCATCTGTTTGATTTTCACTTTTATTATCTGGGGGTTAGGGTTCATACCCCTGTCGGTAGTTTGCTGCAACCTATCCTTTTAAATAGTTTAGGCCCTTGACGACAGCGCGGGGATACCCTAAACCAAATTACCATTTTTTATTTATTTTTTTGTTTTTTTTTGGAGTAATTTTTTCATCAAGATTTTTTTGGGAATTCTTGAACATTTTTTTTCTTGTGATCTCCATATTTAATTATTCGGTCAAGTTACCAATTTTTTTTTTTTTTTTTTTTTACTTGACAGAATAATTAAATATGGAGATCACAATAAAAAAAATGGTAAAGAATTCTACCAAAAATATGGAGGCCAAAAATTAGTCAACACCATTTTTTATTTATTTATTTTTTTTTTTTTGGAGTAATTTTTTCATCAAGATTTTTTTGGGAATTCTTGAACATTTTTTTTCTTGTGATCTCCATATTTAATTATTCAGTCAAGTTACCAATTTTTTTTTTTTACTTGACAGAATAATTAAATATGGAGATCACAATAAAAAAAATGGTAAAGAATTCTACCAAAAATATGGAGGAAAAAAAGTAATCAAAAAAAAAAAAACAAAAAAAAAATAAAAAAAAATATATTGAGATGGGGCTTTAAAATAAAAACAAGATCATCCATGAGATGAGGAGAAATAAAACAGAAATGTGTTTGGTGAGAACTCTGTGAGTGAATATGAGCAGCAAAGCAACTTCGTTCTTCTAGCATTATAAATAAAGACTTCGTTCTTCTAGCATTATAAAGAAGATGCGCTATACATTTAAACGAGCACAGAATTTGCAGCATGACGAATGTGCTACTTCCAATACGAACTGGAGTTTTACAAGACCGAGCACTTCCGTCTCGTACTTGCTTCAGAGCATGCGTCGTTTTAGGACTGTCGGAACAGCATACAGACGAGCGGACTTCTACATCAGAACTGGGTCCGGCGGAGTTCCGTCGGGAAAATTTGAAGCATGCTTCATTTCTAAAGTCCGTCAGACTTTGGCGAATCAAAAGTCCATTGCAGCCCACACACGATCGGATAGTCTGACGGACTCGGTCCGTCGGAGTTTGGATGTCGAAAAGTCCGCTCGTGTGTACGGGGCATTAGACTTGCGTTAGGTCTGCAATGCCTACTGCCACTCTGGTCTGAGGTTTGAGAGGTGGCAGGTGGGGTTAGGACCTGGCAGAACAGCAGGGTTGCAATCTACTTGCCACATGTCCTTGATTTTAGGTTTAGGTTAAAATACAAAAAAAGCTAATCTTGGCCACAAGCTTGCTACTGACCAATATACAACACCTCTGCCATTAATATTTAACAAGCTGTTGAAGGCATTGCAACTCATCATAAGACAACATATGCATTATTGCTGTCCGTGTCCCACTTGAGTAAATTTCTACTTCTGGTGATTATTCAGATAGTATAAGAAATTAGGTAAATCTCCAAAATGGAGACAGCATTTAGAATTCAACAGAGGTGCTAACTCTTCTCTATTCTAACCAAAACTGCAGAGGGAGTTTTGGCTGGAGAAAACAAAACAGAGGAAGAGGTCAATGAATGCTTTATATTAGGGTATTGCTGTTTTTTAAACAGCTGAGAAAAAGGAATCATGAATTAAGCCGCAGTCTTATAGTAAATTTGTTTCAGGGCTGTTCACACTGCTATTTTGCACTTCCATATTCTGCAAACAAAACAGATACATCTCATCCTGCAGAACTGTCCATTAGGAAGAAAGACAAAATTCACTTTAGTGATTTTACAATCACCTTTAGACTTTCCACCAAATAAGTAGAGTGAGGCCCTGCCCGACTGTTTACCGACAGATAAGATTTTTTAAGTATGACCTTATACAACATAATTGTGAGTAAATCTAAATAGGCCACAGACATTACATTCTGATTGTATCTCTGCTACCCTAACACAACTATTTGAATAATATGCTTTATGGAACCTGTTTAATGCCAAAGGAACAACCCATCAAACTCACCGCATCAGACTTTGTTGAGATTTAAAAAAATATTCTCTCTTCCATTTGCCCACAGTGCCCACAGATAATACTGTCTCCATGTCCCAACCAGTTGTGGTTGCCAAGCAATAGGTAGAAAGTTGAAGAGCCAAGCCCTATGGGCAAAATAAAATGAGGCTTGGTTTCCACAGAACAATTTTGCGTAGAAATACAACACCATGGGGGTTATTTACGAAAGGAAAATCCACTTTACACTGCAAGTGCACTTGAAAGTACATTGAAAGTACACTTGGAAGTGCAGTCGCTCTAAATCTAAGGGGTAGATCTGAAATGAGGGGAAGCTTTGCTGATTTTATCATCCAATCGTGTGCAAGCTAAAACGCTGTCTTTTATTTTCCTTGTATGTCCCCCTCGGATCTACAGCGACTTTACTTCCAAGTGTACTTTCACTGCACTTTCAAGTGCACTTGCCGTGCAAAGTGGATTTTCCTTTAGTAAATAACCCCCCATGTCTGAGAGCAGTAAGTAAATGACCCAAGTGTTGTATGTGATGTACTCATGGTAAAGTCCATGATCAAAAAGAGAACACTGCTGATTTATAGAAGTTATTATTAACACAGTTGTTACAACAAATGTGGGCGTGTTGATGCATTACCAAATTGCCCATTTTACATGACTTTCGTTTATACAGGTTAGTATTCTTCTTGCCAAATTTGAAGAATTCAAGGGAAAAAAAACATTAAATGTGATTGGCTAAAGAGGTATTATTTATAATGCCTTTCAAGCATGTGTATTTTGTACAAATGTTCAATAAGATTTGAAGGAACACATTTTGCAATTTACCAACAATTTACCCTATTGTTATTATCCCAAATACGTAAAAAAAAAATGTTAATCAGCAGTAACAAAGGATTCTGATATTTAAGGTGTACAATATTCGGACATTAACAGATATTAGTTTCACCACTGCTACATTTCTTAGGTGATAAATAGAACATCTACTGGAGATAATTAAATCTGTAATGTCTGCATTGGCAAATTCATTTCACAGTAATGTCTGCAAAATATAAAGCCCACAACTACTGAAACATAGCTAAAAATCTTAAGAAAAAAACTGAGGGGGAAATAAGGTACAAAAATTGATTTACACTTTGATAAACTTGACCTTTTACAATCTCCTATTGCTGGCCAGATAAAATTAGCAATCAGAGACTAGTGAATAAAGGGAGTAACACTATACTGAGTCCAATAATTTACACCAAGACGTTCATTTTTTTTTTTTTTTAGCTTTTACTTCATATGGACATAATTATTTTGATCACAGAATCATAGTTTATGACTGCTTTACTTTAAAAAGCAACGGGCATTCTGAACTATAATTTTGGGTTTCATTTTGTAATGCCCATTCCATTTCAGGTGTCTTTTTTTATTTTACAACTGTTTCATTTCTTTGTGTGCTACACATTTTCCTACCTTTCTACACCTAAATGAATGTGATCTTTTAAAGGCAGAAAAAAAAAATCTATTGAAATTTCACCACCTAAATTTAATTTCTTTTTTTTACACTCGTCTCTCTCTCTCCATACCTAAAAAAAAAAAAAAAAAACACAGAATCAGAAATCAGGTACAGTGTTTTTGTTCTTTAGACAAGTGTACCATATATTATACTGCCACCATTTCATGGTTATGCTGGAAATAAATCTCCTTGGTATTCATGCAGATGTCTAAAACAAGACAATGTATTCAATGTAGCCGGGGCTGCATAGAGAATGGTATATTAAATTATCACTGACAAAGAAACAGTTTCAGGCACAAAGAGCCAAAAGGAAAAAATGTGAAGTTTTAAAGAAAGTGTTATTTCATTTAAGAGAAAGTAAAATATATAACTTATGGCATTCTTAACTGACACAAGTAATTTTTACAAAGCATTCAGAGAATAGTACAGCATTGACATAAGAAAGACAGGGGAAAAAATAAAGTATAATTTTATGTTTTTTTTTCATAGTGGCATTAAAGACTTTAATGTTCATTTTTTTAATTTTAATTGGAGCTTTATTTTAGTTCAGTTTGGATAAAAATATTTACCTGTGTTGTTCTAATAAGCATACCTTTTCAAAATGAATATTGCAGAGGAAGAAAAATGTGCAACCAGAGGCTAGATTGTCTATACTTAGTAGTAAACAGAAAATTAAAAGTTCAACTGCAATTTCTGAATAAGGGGGTGGGTGTTTGTCATCCAGCCCAGACAACTACGAGAGAGAGGCTGATTTACTAAATGAATTGAAGATCTTTACTCAATAAATTCAGTTTGGAAATCCAAGAAAATCCTCTTCAAGTGAAGATTCTCAACTCATTTAGTAAATCAGCCTCCATGCATGGCACAATAAAAGATCTGCCACTTTCTAATCTATCGTTAAGCTTTATGAAATGAAAGTGATGTGTTCCTGCCCATCCCTTAAAGGGACAATTATGTATTCTTAATATGGAGATTCTAGAGAGAAATATATACTTATTTACTACCTAAAGAGTAGTTGTAGAAAAGAGGAAGATTGATTCCATATCTAAGCTGCCTGTTCTTTTTATAAATTAATTTGGTGGTCAAAACTCTTAGTAATTTTAGTGTGCTTGAGATCTATCTTATCCTGTTTAAAAAAAATGCTAATTGTTTATTGAAAAAATAATCCTAATTGCAACTATTTAACATTTAATCGCACAAAACTCAGAAAAAAATATATTTTGTTTGCAATATTCCACATACCCTATGAATTAGCATTAAAAGTTTATAGGGTTTTTTCAGCTTCAGATAAAATATAGAATGATTTTTTTTTCTGTATGTGTCCCATGCAGGAGATTTCCCTTTGCACCCTGTCGCAGAGGCAGAACAGATTATGAGAATAGATCATAAAAAAAGATTTAACTTTATTTTGAAAACTCTATTTTATAAAAAAAATAATAATAATAATAATAATAATAATAATAAAATAAAATAAAATCATTAACTTGTTAAAGTAATCTCCATAATCAAAATTAAATGTAAAAGATGTATCTGTGCTTGTCACTAAATTATAGATACATCTAGACTTACCGTAAAAAGCATGCGTGACTGCATAACAATGAACAATTAACACAAGCAAACTTGTCGATTACATTAAAAGTTTTTCACTTAACTTGTTCTAAATCAAACTAAAAATATATCCCTAAATAAATCCCCTTATGTAAATCTCTGGGTCTTAGTTATGTTTATGTGCATGTTATGTGTTTGCATATAACCTAAATGTGTATGATTTTTAATTTAATTTTAAATCATTTTATTTTTTCTTTTAATTTAATTTTTTTTATTTTTATTTAACTCCACTGTCACAAGGAGGTGCATATACACCCTTGGAAACAGTGTAGGGTGACTGTTTACGGCATTATGTTTTTTTGAAGGTCCATGGAGTAATCAGATGACAATCATATCATCCTTTTACTATTGGGGAGTGATTCCACCAATGTCATTCGTGCACCTCTCTGCTAGCCCATAAGTGGAAACAGGCTTGAATTATTTAGAACTTGGGGCCAAAAAAGACCCCCAGTGTAGCTGCTAGACCCTGGCACATAGAGCACATGCCTCAGGTCTTCTATTGAGTGCTCTGGGCCTTCTTTGTTGTAATTTATGCTGTTATTAGAATTATTCTGTGGACAAATACACTTTAATCTTTACAGAATTTTCGTTATGAGATGTTTTTTTTCTTTTTGTATCTGGCACATCTATTCCATCCTCCACTAGAGACTGGTAATTATTCTCTTAGTTAACTAGAATTATGTTAGGTAGATAATGTAGTGAATTTTCAAATGAGTCAAAAGCACAATGTCAAACACAATGTTTCATTCTAGGTGCCCAAGAATGCCCTGGGTCTTTTATGATACTAGCAACAATTCTTGTGTACTACATATGAGGTAGAGAAAATAATGTCAACCATCTCCTGACTCAGGGACACATTTATTGTGACCACTGTACATCCAGGTTACCTTACTGCAGGAAGAAATATGTGTATTTTCTTCCACTCCTGTATCTAACACATCTGTAATTTTGCTTCTGTTTTATATGGGTTCAAAAACAACTCTCCCACTGTTAAAAAATAATAAATCCATCCAAGGCTGTCTAGGAAAATGACAGCCATGATATATTTAATATGTCCATATCAGTGAAAAGGTTAATGGGCTTTTTTTGTATAAACTAGCTTGTATGCATTAAAAAATTGTGTTTTTTTTTTTTTTAAAGGAGTGATGTATGTATGAACGTTCTGTAAGCAGATGTGGTGGGATTTGTATTATACACAAAGCATTCAGGAAAATCAATAAAGAGACAGGGTGTGAAGTTTTACAGCAGAATGAGACGAGAATAGCTGTCTTCATCCAGTGTATTGTGCTTTGATGTTTCACTGTTGAAGAATTCAGGTGATAAGTTTATGTTCACTTTGCATGTTAAACATTATTGATGGAGTATATGGCTCAGCGAAATTGATATTAACTCTTTCTTTAAGAGATATTTTTGAAAAAAAATACATTATTTACTGTATATATTATAGTATACACCTTCTTGACTAATGCACATCGTAGTCATATTACACTCACATTCATCCCACAGTAGTCCTAGTACTGAATGTCATTATGTATTGCAAATCGGGAATTTTAACCCTCTACATATTGGGCAATTATCCAACTTCTAAGCTAACAACAGCCTGTTTTTCTCCATAACGGAGTTTGCTATGGGAAAGTGTAAAATTATTAGCTCTTATTGCAAGTCATCTGCAATAAATATGAAAAAGCTGAACATTACACTCCTATTGTTATACGTGATGTGATGGTAGGGTTAATTTCCTAAAGAAGTCAAGGATGTTCATTTAGTACAGTGAATTGTCAATTTCCAAAGTATATTTGCTTAGCTTTTCAAATCAGAGCACCACGTGAGAAAAAAAATGCAAGATAAAAGTAAGGCACTGGACATTTAACAAAGCATCCTGCACTATTACAATTAGTCCATGCTATAGTGAGTCCATTTAAATTTGTGTCTCCACACCATCAAAAAAAGTTTTCCCAATTTCAATAATTCTCTTTATGCCTCTTTCACTGTGAATGCAGATAGGAAGATATCATTACATTTGTGAAGAGAGCAAATTGACCAAAAGTTTTTGACCCCTTTTTATAGGAAGGTGGGTCTATACCCCCATGGATTGTCCAATTGCTTAGGCTTGTTGCTCTCTGGGAATACCTCCAATCCTCCCCAATTGAAAAATTCATGTGGTATAGACCCACAAAGTGCATTTGACCTTCCTCTAAACAGGAGTCAAAAAACATCTGGTGAGTTTGCACTCTTCACATATGTAGTGATATTTAATCTAATCTAAAGGAGCTAAGAGGATTGCTGAAATTGGGAGAGCTTTTTATTTATTTTTTATTTATTTTTTTAGTTAAAGTTTTTTATTTTATTTAAAAAATAGGTTTTATTACAAAACAGCGCCAATTGGGCATACCCTGGCTTGATGTACATACATGAAAAAGAAAAAAAGAAAATAATAAAAGATTGCTTTTCAAAATGTTTAAAGACTTGATGTTAAACCAACATAAATCAAGTATGCATATAGATAGAAAATAGCATTATGTTGAGTAAGTTAAAAAGTGAAGGTCTACAAAGGGTAACAAAGAAGAGATTTTTTGATATTATGAGAGATTTTGAGTACCGCATGGGATCCTTATGGGGGTAGTCGGATTGGAGGGTCTGGGATTGTAAAACTACCTGAGTGGGAGAGGGTGAGAAATTGGGCCGATTTGGGAAGCTAATAGAGGAACAATATGTCACCTTTTGGTAATAGCTTGGGGGGGTAGGTTCAATATGTGTTATTTAACACAAGGGCATGCTTTTGTGGTTAGCGATCCATTTTCCCCAGGTTATGGCAAAGGGTTTTGTAGATACAGTATCTCACAAAAATGAGTATGCCCCTCACATTTTTGTAAATATTGTATTCTATCTTTTCATGTGACAACACTTTGTTACAATGTCAAGTATTGAGTGTACAGCTTGTATAACAGATGTACACTCAATACTATTTGCTGTCCCCTCAAAATAACTCAACACACAGCCCTTAATGCCTAAACTGCTGGCAACAAATACCTCCCCGGTGTCATGTGACTCGTTAGTGTTACAAGGGCAGGTGTGTTAAATTTGGTGTTATCGCTCTCACTCTCTCATACTGGTCACTGGAAGTTCAGCATGGCACCTCATGGCAAATAACTCTCGGAGGATCTGAAAAAAAGGAATTGTTGCTCTACATAAAGATGGCCTAGGCTATAAGAAGATTGCCAAGACCCTGAATCTGAGATGCAGCAGGGTGGCCAAGACCATACAGCAGTTTAACAGGACAGATTCCACTCAGAACAGGTCTCTTCATGGTCGACCAAGGAAGTTGAGTGCACGTGCTCAGCATCATATCCAGAGATTTCAATACAACACAATAGACGTATGAGTGCTGCCAGCATTGCTGCAGAGGTTGAAGGGGTAGGGGGTAAGCCTGTCAGTGCTCAGGCCATACTCCGCACACTGCATCAAATTGGTCTGCATGGCTGTAGTCCCAGAAGGAAGCCTCGTCTAAAGATAATGCACAAGAAAGCCCACAAACAATTTGCTGATGACAAGCAGACTAAGGACATGGATTACTGCAGCCATGTCTTTTGGTCTGATTCAAAAAGCAGTGAGGATATCGTTTATGGTTACATAAGGGTTGTTTAAGTTTTCAGACGTGGGACTCTTGTACGCAAAGGACATCTGCATGTTGAACTAAGGCTTCTTTCCAAACGAAATTGCATTTAAAAGGTGAGTTTAGGCCTTTGGCATTTGGAGCTGTCCTCTGAGCTTCCCCACTCTGATTATGTGAGAGAAGTGGGGGGTAAGTTGTCGCAGGTTGCTTCTATCCAGGCCGTGGAACGGAGCTCGGACTTCAGGCGTTCATCCCAGTCCGCAGCAGTCCACTCCCTGAAATTGGGAGAGCTTTTTTTGATGGAGTGGGGACACAATTTTATATGGACTTACTATAGCATGTACTAATCTAAATAGTACACAATGGTTTGTTAAATGTGCAACACCTTACTTTTATTTTTCACTTTTGGTTAATAGGTACTCACCAGAGTGTTTAAAGGGGCAGGTACACTATTTATTTGTTTGATTTTGAAGGTTACTCAGAGTGGGTACAATTATATGGAGTTCACCTCTTGGAGAACTTTGTATGAACTCACTATGTAAAGATTTTTTTTCTTTGAATATATATAGCACCTTTGCTAGAAGTAGTTTGGTTGGTCTCACTACATCCATTTGAGCATACAGTGCACTATCACTTGTTTCAAAGCTCCCTCCTTAGTCTGTTGCATCATTATGTGAGTGCTGCTCCTGTGTAGTCATGTGGAGGAAAAGCTAATAACTATTCATCCACCCGCCATGTATGTAAGTACTGGTTCACACTGGTACAATTTCTGATGGAACTTGAATTGCACAGAATCACATGACAAGGGAAGTCACATTATTTTCAATGGTGCCCATTTACATCAATGCAACTCATGGTGGTGTTATTTTGCAAAAGTTTCCCGTGCTATTTTGGTACAATTTCAGTGTGATTTGGCTCCAGAAAATTTCCAAACACATCAAAATTATCATCAAAGTCACAATAATCGCACTGATAATCAAAATAAAACTGCATCGCAATATTATGATCTGAGCCTTAATGAAGGTAGAATTCATCTGGATCTGAAAACAGAATTGTGGTTTTACTTAAACTGAGACAAGGTAGCAGTCTATACTGTTCTTTTTCATGTAATCAAATTACTCTTCTTCCAGCACTGGTTATCTTATGTGTGGAGAGTAGTGATGGACGAACTTCCGACGGGACGTTTCGCGAACGCGAAACGCGAACGGACACAAACGTTCGCGAAAACGACCGTTCGCCGCGGGCTCCATTGACTTCAATGGGAGGCGAATTTCGCAAACCTTTAGGTCGAATTTGCGGCCACGGGGTAATTATTAGGGGGTAGCACGTAGTCCCACCACCTGGACAATAGCATAATACATGTATGAGGTGAATTTGGGATCGATAACTACAAGCATTTTTTTTTTATTTGGGAAATTGTTCTGACAATTCAGGACTATGGAGCTAATGAAGGCAATGGAGGAGAGGGAAGGTCAGGGACCAGGGTAGGCAAACAAGAGGGTGCAGGAGATACAGAGCACTGACAGCAGCACCGTAATACAGAGCACTGACATCAGCACCGTGACATACAGCGCTGACAGCAGCTCCGTGACATACAGCGCTGACAGCAGCTCCGTGACATACAGCGCTGACAGCAGCTCCGTGACATACAGCGCTGACAGCAGCTCCGTGACATACAGCGCTGACAGCAGCTCCGTGACATACAGCGCTGACAGCAGCACCGTGACATACAGCGCTGACAGCAGCTCCGTGACATACAGCGCTGACAGCAGCTCCGTGACATACAGCGCTGACAGCAGCTCCGTGACATACAGCACTGACAGCAGCTCCGTGACATACAGCGCTGACAGCAGCTCCGTGACATACAGCGCTGACAGCAGCACCGTGACATACAGCGCTGACAGCAGCTCCGTGACATACAGCGCTGACAGCAGCTCCGTGACATACAGCGCTGACAGCAGCTCCGTGACATACAGCGCTGACAGCAGCTCCGTGACATACAGCGCTGACAGCAGCTCCGTGACATACAGCGCTGACAGCAGCTCCGTGACATACAGCGCTGACAGCAGCTCCGTGACATACAGCGCTGACAGCAGCTCCGTGACATACAGCGCTGACAGCAGCTCCGTGACATACAGCGCTGACAGCAGCTCCGTGACATACAGCGCTGACAGCAGCACCGTAAGCAGCCCCAGGAGGAAGTCAGCACAGCACAGGGATGGTGTGATCCCCTCATAATAAGAACCCCCAGGAGGAAGTCAGCACAGCACAGGGATGGTGGGAGCCCCTCATAATAAGAACACCCAGGAGGAAGTCAGCACAGCACAGGGATGGTGGGAACCCCTCATAATAAGCAGCCCCAGTAGAAATATGACACCGCTCAACCTCTTCAAAGAGGAGGGTAGGGGCATATAGTACGGTGTGCTTTTTTGGGTCAGGGAAGTGAGCCAAATGAATTAAGAAGGTCTGTGTGCTTGATTCCAAAAATTGTTTATAGACATATACATGGTCTACTGATCACATGTGTTGAATTCCTCCGAGATCCATGCCTCATTCATTTTTAGAAATGTGAGGTAGTTAACACTGTGGTGAGCTAGGCGAGTACGCTTATCGGTCACAATCCCCCCTGCTGCGCTGAACGTCCTTTCGGACAGGACACTGGATGAGGGGCAAGCCAACAGTTCGATTGCAAATTGGGCAAGCTCTGGCCAGAGGTCAAGCCTGCCCACCCAGTAGTCTAGGGGTTCATCACTCCTCAGAGCGTCCACATCGGCCGTTAACCCAATGTAGTCGGACACCTGACGGTCTAGGCGTTCCCTGATGCTGGATCCGGATGACACCTGTCGATGGGTCGGCTGAAAGAATGACCTCATATCCGAAGTCACCAACACATCTTCAAACCGGCCTCTTCTTGCAGGCGCTGTTGGATTGGTACCCGCAAATCCTTCTCTGGGAGTGGGAATTGCTCCTCTGCCAGCGCACGCAAAAGCAGAATGCAGCATTTCTCGAAGCAAGGCCTGGAAGTGCTGCATTCTGACAGCCCTCTGCGACGGCGGTAACATTTCCGCCATTTTGTGTTTGTACCGGGGGTCTAAGTACGTTGCCACCCAGTACTGGTCCTTGACCCTCATGCTTTTTATACGGGGGTCCCTATTAAAACACTGGAGCATGAAGGCCCCCATTTGCACTAAAGTGGAAGCGGTGTGGTGGCCTGGCTCCTGCTCATCATCCAGGATAATGTCGTCCTCTTCATTCTCCTCTCCCCATCCTCGCACAACAGGGATCCCAGAAAGGTTTAAAGCATGCTCTTCTTGCTCCTGCTCATCCGCCCCGGCACCATCCTCCTCTGACTCCTCATCAGACTCCTGTTGTTGACTTGTCTCAGATAGAGTAGCCCCCCCTGGGAATTCATCCAGCATTGCGACTTCCTCATCTTCCCGCTCCTGCTCCTCCACAGCCTGATCAATGACACGACGCAATGCACGCTCCAGAAAGAAGGCATAAGGTACCATGTCACTGATGGCGCCATGGCTGCGACTGACCAGTTTGGTGATCTCCTCAAATGGCCGCAGAAGTCTGCATGTGTCGCGCATGAGCAGCCACTGGCGCGGTGAAAAAAAACCCAGCTCCCCAGAACCGTTTCTTTCGCAGAGTTCATACAGGTAGACGTTAACTGCACGTTTCTGCTGGAGCAGCCTATCAAGCATATAGAAGGTTGAGTTCCATCGCGTCGGGCAATCGCAAATAAGACGTCTGACCGGCAGATGGTGTCGCCGCTGAATGTCAGCAAGGCGAGCCATGGCCGTGTAAGATCTTCTGAAATGGGCCGAGATTTTCCTTGCCTGCCGCAAGATGTCCTGGACCCCAGGGTATTTGACAAGGAATCGCTGCACGACCAAGTTTAAGACGTGTGCCATGCACGGCACGTGCGTGATTTTGCCCTGTTTCAATGCGCTAAGCAGATTGGCACCGTTGTCACACACCACTTTACCAACTGTCAAATTGAGCGGTGTTAGCCACTCATCTGCCTGTGAACGCAAAGCTGAAAGGAGTGCCGGGCCAGTGTGGCTCTTTGCTTCCAGGCACAACAGACGCAGCACGGCATGGCAACGTCTCACCTGGCATGTGGAATAGGTTCTGGGGAGCTTGGGCGGTGCAGTGGAAGAGACGCTAGCAGCGGAAAAGGAGGAGGCAGCTGAGGAGGAGAGGGAGGAGGATGGAGTAGGAGGAGGAGAAGAAGAGTCAGGCCTGCATGCAATCCGTGGCGGTAAAACCAAATCTACACGGGTGCCACGGGTTACATGCTTGACGGCCGTCAGAAGGTTCACCCAGTGGGCAGTAAAACTGATATACCTTCCCTGCCCGTGTTTGCTAGACCACGTGTCTGTGGTCAGATGTATCTTGGCACCGACACTGTGTGCCAGAGATACATTCACTTGCCGCTGAACATGGCCATATAGCTCTGGGATGCCCTTCTCTGAGAAATACTTCCTTCCTGGGACCTTCCATTGTGGTGTTCCAATGGCCACAAATTTGCGAAAGGCCTCCGAGTCCACCAGTTTATATGGCAGTAGTTGGCGGGCTATGAGTTCTGACAAGCCAGCCGCCAACCGTTGGGCAAGAGGGTTATCCGGCGTCATCATTTTTTTACGCTCAAACATTAGGCCCACGGAAGCCTGCCTTTTTGCAGAAAAATGTGAGCTTGGCGTGATGGAAGGTGGAGTGGAGGACAATTGTGAGGAGAGAGGAGAAGGAGAAGTAGAAGACGAGGCTGGACGGTGAGAGCCTGCAGTGTGGCTTTGTGTGTTCCGTTGCTCCCACTGGGCTCGGTGATGGCTGCTCATGTGCCTTCTTAAGGCGGTCGTCCCTAGGTGAGTATTGGGCTTACCGCGACTAACGCGTTGACTGCAAAGATTGCAGATGGCAACGCTATTGTCAGCAGCGGACACGTTAAAAAAAGCCCACACTGCGGAGCCATGTGCCGGTGTCCTGGGAGCGCCAGATGTGACCGTACATGGTCGATGACTCGCTCCTGATACATTTGCAGTCTGCTTTGTCCCTGCTGTGCAATGTAAGTCATTGCTGCTTCTCCTCCCTATCTGCTGGTCCATATCTCCCTCTGAACTCCCCTCCTCTTCCTCTCTTGTGGGCACCCACGTGACATCACTAGACACGTCATCATCAACGTCACCTTCCCCACCGCTATAAGTAGAGTAGGCAGCAACACCGGGGACCAACCTCCTCCTTGGGCTGATCTGGGTACTGGCGTCAGACTGCTGAGTAGCGCTTGTTGCTACCTCCTCTTCCTGATCCAATACCAAGAGTGGCTGCGCATCAGAAATGTCCTCTTGATATGGATCGGAAAATAATTCCAGTGACTCAAGCGGAAGGTATGTGGTGGTGGTGGTGGTGGTCGTGTTGTTGGTGGTAGTGTCTTTGGGGGTGCACATAGCAGAGAGTGAAGAAGAGGGTGCAGATCGAGAGGATGAGGAGGGTGCAGAAGAGTAAGGCTGAGCGAGCCACTCAACCAAGTCTGGTGCATCCTTTAAAGTAATTGAACGCACCTTCTGCAACTTCCCACTTTGGCTCAAGCCTGTTGCTCCTGCCCTACCCCTACCACCCCTGCGGAAGGGCCTGCCTCTTCCTCTGCATGTCATTTTTTAAATGACCCTGTGACAAAACTCTTAGTCCCTATACCGCTGAAGGACTGCTGCAGTATAGGTGAGCGGTCAGCAGTGGTGCACGTCAACCCTATCTATTGTGGACCTATAGCGGTCCTTACAGAACAGCAGACTGTACCGCACTCAAGCCTATGTACCGTAGCACCCTATACCAAGTTACCAGTCCTTATAAGAACTTTTGTGGACCAAGCAGGTTGTGTATTAGTGTTTAGCAGACTGTACGTCAGTCCCTATACCGCTGAAGGACTGCTGCAGTATAGGGCAGCGGTCAGCAGTGGTGCACGTCAACCCTATCTATTGTGGACCGATAGCGGTCCTTACAGAACAGCAGACTGTACCGCACTCAAGCCTATGTACCGTAGCACCCTATACCAAGTTACCAGTCCTTATAAGAACTTTTGTGGACCAAGCAGGTTGTGTGTTAGTGTTTAGCAGACTGTGCGTCAGTCCCTATACCGCTGAAGGACTGCTGCAGTATAGGGCAGCGGTCAGCAGTAGTGCACGGCAACCCTATGTATTGTGGACCGATAGCGGTCCTTACAGAACAGCAGACTGTAACGCACTCAGGCCTATGTACCGTAGCACCCTATACCAAGTTACCAGTCCTTATAAGAACTTTTGTGGACCAAGCAGGTTGTGTGTTAGTGATTAGCAGACTGTACGTCAGTCCCTATACCAATGAAGGACTGCTGCAGTATAGGGCAGCGGTCAGCAGTAGTGCACGGCAACCCTATGTATTGTGGACCGATAGCGGTCCTTACAGAACAGCAGACTGTAACGCACTCAGGCCTATGTACCGTAGCACCCTATACCAAGTTACCAGTCCTTATAAAAACTTTTGTGGACCAAGCAGGTTGTGTGTTAGTGTTTAGCAGACTGTGCGTCAGTCCCTATACCGCTGAAGGACTGCTGCAGTATAGGGCAGCGGTCAGCAGTGGTGCACGTCAACCCTATCTATTGTGGACCGATAGCGGTCCTTACAGAACAGCAGACTGTACCGCACTCAAGCCTATGTACCGTAGCACCCTATACCAAGTTACCAGTCCTTATAAGAACTTTTGTGGAACAAGCAGGTTGTGTGTTAGTGATTAGCAGACTGTACGTCAGTCCCTATACCAATGAAGGACTGCTGCAGTATAGGGCAGCGGTCAGCAGTAGTGCACGGCAACCCTATGTATTGTGGACCGATAGCGGTCCTTACAGAACAGCAGACTGTACTGCACTCAGGCCTATGTACCGTAGCACCCTATACCAAGTTACCAGTCCTTATAAAAACTTTTGTGGACCAAGCAGGTTGTGTGTTAGTGTTTAGCAGACTGTGCGTCAGTCCCTATACCGCTGAAGGACTGCTGCAGTATAGGGCAGCGGTCAGCAGTAGTGCACGGCAACCCTATGTATTGTGGACCGATAGCGGTCCTTACAGAACAGCAGACTGTACTGCACTCAGGCCTATGTACCGTAGCACCCTATACCAAGTTACCAGTCCTTATAAGAACTTTTGTGGACCAAGCAGGTTGTGTGTTAGTGATTAGCAGACTGTACGTCAGTCCCTATACCAATGAAGGACTGCTGCAGTATAGGGCAGCGGTCAGCAGTAGTGCACGGCAACCCTATGTATTGTGGACCGATAGCGGTCCTTACAGAACAGCAGACTGTAACGCACTCAGGCCTATGTACCGTAGCACCCTATACCAAGTTACCAGTCCTTATAAGAACTTTTGTGGAACAAGCAGGTTGTGTGTTAGTGATTAGCAGACTGTACGTCAGTCCCTATACCAATGAAGGACTGCTGCAGTATAGGGCAGCGGTCAGCAGTAGTGCACGGCAACCCTATGTATTGTGGACCGATAGCGGTCCTTACAGAACAGCAGACTGTAACGCACTCAGGCCTATGTACCGTAGCACCCTATACCAAGTTACCAGTCCTTATAAGAACTTTTGTGGACCAAGCAGGTTGTGTGTTAGTGATTAGCAGACTGTACGTCAGTCCCTATACCAATGAAGGACTGCTGCAGTATAGGGCAGCGGTCAGCAGTAGTGCACGGCAACCCTATGTATTGTGGACCGATAGCGGTCCTTACAGAACAGCAGACTGTACTGCACTCAGGCCTATGTACCGTAGCACCCTATACCAAGTTACCAGTCCTTATAAAAACTTTTGTGGACCAAGCAGGTTGTGTGTTAGTGTTTAGCAGACTGTGCGTCAGTCCCTATACCGCTGAAGGACTGCTGCAGTATAGGGCAGCGGTCAGCAGTAGTGCACGGCAACCCTATGTATTGTGGACCGATAGCGGTCCTTACAGAACAGCAGACTGTAACGCACTCAGGCCTATGTACCGTAGCACCCTATACCAAGTTACCAGTCCTTATAAGAACTTTTGTGGACCAAGCAGGTTGTGTGTTAGTGATTAGCAGACTGTACGTCAGTCCCTATACCAATGAAGGACTGCTGCAGTATAGGGCAGCGGTCAGCAGTAGTGCACGGCAACCCTATGTATTGTGGACCGATAGCGGTCCTTACAGAACAGCAGACTGTAACGCACTCAGGCCTATGTACCGTAGCACCCTATACCAAGTTACCAGTCCTTATAAAAACTTTTGTGGACCAAGCAGGTTGTGTGTTAGTGTTTAGCAGACTGTGCGTCAGTCCCTATACCGCTGAAGGACTGCTGCAGTATAGGGCAGCGGTCAGCAGTGGTGCACGTCAACCCTATCTATTGTGGACCGATAGCGGTCCTTACAGAACAGCAGACTGTACCGCACTCAAGCCTATGTACCGTAGCACCCTATACCAAGTTACCAGTCCTTATAAGAACTTTTGTGGAACAAGCAGGTTGTGTGTTAGTGATTAGCAGACTGTACGTCAGTCCCTATACCAATGAAGGACTGCTGCAGTATAGGGCAGCGGTCAGCAGTAGTGCACGGCAACCCTATGTATTGTGGACCGATAGCGGTCCTTACAGAACAGCAGACTGTACTGCACTCAGGCCTATGTACCGTAGCACCCTATACCAAGTTACCAGTCCTTATAAAAACTTTTGTGGACCAAGCAGGTTGTGTGTTAGTGTTTAGCAGACTGTGCGTCAGTCCCTATACCGCTGAAGGACTGCTGCAGTATAGGGCAGCGGTCAGCAGTAGTGCACGGCAACCCTATGTATTGTGGACCGATAGCGGTCCTTACAGAACAGCAGACTGTACTGCACTCAGGCCTATGTACCGTAGCACCCTATACCAAGTTACCAGTCCTTATAAGAACTTTTGTGGACCAAGCAGGTTGTGTGTTAGTGATTAGCAGACTGTACGTCAGTCCCTATACCAATGAAGGACTGCTGCAGTATAGGGCAGCGGTCAGCAGTAGTGCACGGCAACCCTATGTATTGTGGACCGATAGCGGTCCTTACAGAACAGCAGACTGTACCGCACCCAAGCCTATGTACCGTAGCACCCTAGACAGACCAAGTTACCAGTCCTGATAAAGAGCTTTGTGGAACAAGTGAGTTGTGAATGATTAGCAGACTGCAGCAGAAGGGCAGCAGTCAAGTATAATATTCTTTCTATATTTGGAAGAAAGAATATTATACGTGTACAAGCCTATTACCGTACCACTGATACCAGTCCTGAAAAGAACCTTTGTGGAACTAATAGTAACAGCAAGTCTTTAAAATTATCCTCACTGCCTGACACACTGCTTCCTGCCTGTCCCTATACAAATTGGCAAAAAAGAGTAGGCTGGAACGATTAGCTGGAACAGCTCTTTTGTGGACCTGATAGTAACAGCTAATGATGATGATGATGATGATGATGAAGAAAGACTAATCTGGCTGAGCTGTCCCTAAAATAGCAGCATACAGCGCTCTGTCCCTTTATCTAAACTGACAAAAGAAACTCAGGCTGCTGACCTAACACCTATACCAGTCCTGAAAAGAACTTTTGTGTACCAAATAGCTAGCGTTTTCTCTGTCCCTACTCCACACAGGATCCTTTCCCTACAGTGACAGAAGAAAGAATGTAAAATGGCCACCGGATCGGGTGTATTTATAGGTTAGGGGGAATGTCCAAGTGTCCATGAGCTGTCATGTCTCAATTGGTTGTCCTGTAACACATGATAAACGTGTCACGAAAGGTTAAAGTTCTTGTATACATTAAACACGTAAGTCCGCCGGGGCGAACGACGGAAAAAGGCGTTCGAACCCGCGGACGGCGAAAGTCGGAAATTCGCCGCGAAACGACCGCCGGGCGAACCGTTCGGCCATCACTAGTGGAGAGGACAAAAAGACTGAGGATCTTTAGACAAGGGAGTGTGTTGTAATTGAGGAGTGTTCAAGCCTGGGCTCTTGTGTTTCACTGTGCTGCCCAGGGATATTGGGGTATTAACCATTACACTTTTTATGGTGTCAGAAAGGTCCTAGATGAAACTGGCTTTAGAGAGCAGGGTCATTCTAGATCCTGGAGTAATAACCTAAAGCCTAGATTTACACACCCCCTTTGCAGAGGGGAATAATTATGAAGGTCCTCTGTTTTTTTTAAAAATGGAAATGAGATCTAAGATCGAAGTATATTTTAAATATATACTGGAAACTTGAGAACTTGTGTTTATCATTGCCTAAACATTTTTGGGAGAGGAATATTTGCGAAAGCAACAATCACTAATCCAGAGGTGTAGACAAGTCAGCTTACATGCATAAATGAATTGTGAGCTCTTTTGCCCACACAAGAGGTAGAAGATTAGGCTCCTCTCAGCAGGTAGCATAGAAAGTAAACAACAATTTGGGGGCTGAGGTTCCTGCTGAATCTGAATGACAATATAATATTCCTATGCTGAAAAAAGTGTCAGATATTTTCTGAATTTACTCCAGTGATGGACACAGAGGAATTTATGGCTGTAGGTCTCATTAAAAGAATAGATGATGCTTAGAACTGCTCAGACTAATAGTTCAGTATGGACTCTATGCTACTTTCTGCACACTGGAACTGCTGTGCATTGTAGTTTTGTATTGCCTGTACTGCTTTCCAGACACTGTAACTCTCCTTTTTCCCCACTATGAAGACCCTTTTCTGCAGGAGCCACTTGCTGCCAGAACCTATGGGGACCCAAGACTGGTGTGTGCCCAGAGTCCTCCACTAAATGCCCTGCCTACTCTCTCTGCTGTGTGTCTAAAGTCCTCCGTGGACTGCCCTGCCAGCCCTCTGTGTGGTGTCCAGAGTCCTCCACGATTGCCCTGTCTTCCCTCTCTGCTGTGTACCCAGACACCTGTATCGATTGCCCTGTCTGCACTCTCTGCTGTGTGCCCAGAATCCTGTATGGATTGCCTTGTTTGCACTCTCTTCTGTGTGCCCAGTGTCCTCCATGGAGTGCCGTGCTTAGGCCCCCTGACATCAAGACCACCACACCCACTACCCAGGACAGGTCATATTTCTGCAGCATGGATTTTTGAACCCTTCCACCCCTTATTTCCCCTTGCTGTGCCATATTGCTGCCCTGTGGACTATTTCTCCTTGCTGTACCCTATTGCCACCCTTTCCTGTGTAGCCGAGTTTGCATATACATGCCTGCACATCCGGTTCTGTGTGATTTGCCTCCAATAACTGCCCAACTGGAGGACCAAATCACAAATGAACAACCAATCTGGTACTTAGCATTTGAAAATTAGCTAGATGAACGTGTAAGCAAGGCTTAAGGCACCCTAGTATTGGCATTGTGGAACTGCATTCACTAATGCCTGTAACATGTAATCCCTGACCAAACTTCTCATACTGTTGACACAAAGCACTTTAGACACAACTTATGTTAGAAAAAAACCTCCTTCTCTAGGTGTGCAGTATTTCTGAGCTGATACCGTGGAACATGTACCGTTCTCCACCAACTCAGCAGTTCTGTCACTTCACTCCAAGAGACAATACGATGTATGTTGCTGTTGAAAACAGATAACTCAATGCTTGTTCTCCTGAGGCCTTGCTACTTCATCTCTCTAAGACATCTTCAGCATACATTCCTGTACAAAGCTCCCTAGTGCCCCATAAAGTGACTGCATCTTAGGTTGATGGCTAAATCTTTAACATGGCAATACTTCATAGGAGCAATACATCTGCAAAGGCAATACATAATCCAGTCCATCATAAGTTGTAGTGTAGATCCAGACCTCTTGGAACCCTGCCTCAGTTCCAACTTCCCACAATGGGCAAGCCAGCAGCATAATGGCTACATATTGACAGTAGATCTGGAACCTTTTCTGGGCACTGAGACCCTATTTATATGGTATGACCTGAAAGGGGAGGTAATATTCCTGAAAAGAGTGGGAAATTAACTCTTTCTTCTCAGGAGCACTAGCTCAACAGGTCAACGTAAGGCGGGGCAGATCCGGGGGGGGGGGGTAACATGGCAATTGCCCTCCCCTGAGAAATTAGATGTGGGTGAGAGAGCAGGCAGCCAGTTTGTGCCAGTTTCCCCAACCAAATTGTTTCCCCTTGTTCTCGGTCTCAGCTGAGATCGGAACTCCATCCTTCCAGCCTTCTGCACAGCTGCTCCTCCTACTAAATGCAAATCATCCTTCTACCACCCCCATCCCAGTGCATTTGGGGGAGAGTAGGAGGAGCAGCAGTGCAGAGGAATGGAGGGGCTGAGTTCTGATCTCAGCCGAGAGCCAAGGGAAACAGGTTTTGTACGGGAAACCATCATTATCTCTCACTGCCTGCCCTCACTGTGCAGGCAGCTGCGAGCAGCAGAGAGATTACATCATCTCTCTGCTGCCTGACTCTGGGACATAGAAAAAGACAATCCCCACCTTAGCAGCAAGTGACAATCCGCAACATGTGGCAGGCAATGGTGTCAAGTGACAGTCTGCAACGTGAGGCAATTGACAATCCGCAACATGTGGCAGATGACATGGCAAGTGACAATCCGCATCTGGTGGCAGGCAACGGTGGGAAGTGACAGTCTGCAACATGTGGCAGGTGACTTGACAAGTGACAATCTGCATCTGGTGGCAGGCAACATGACAAGTGACATGCTTAGGGCTCCCGCTGATTATGCATTATGGTGATTTGAACTATTTCATTTTATATAACAATGTAATAATAAAATAATGTGCTTCAATTATTCTGACACCATAACAACCATGGTGCCGGGATTATTGAAGCACCAACACAGCCATTTCCCAGATAAATTGCCCTAAAAAACACCTTATTTTATGGCAGTGCCCCTCTTGAGACTAGACTCTAGATCTGCCCCCGACCTAAGGTGCTACATTTATGCATTGTAATGATTGGTAACATAGTTGACCTAGTTTACCCCGGAGCATAAACACAGCAAAAGAAAATTGTTAACCCTTTATAACCTTCTTGGAAGCACCTGCTTCCAAACAGATAACAGCTAGGTCTCTATATATTATTTATGTTTTCTTTAGTGAAGGTTGATAAGGCAATGCCAGCTATTCTGTACTTTGATAACCAGGGAATCAGCCTTATTACCAGATATGCCACATGTGAGCATGATTATAGCAATGATAAGAGATTATCGTGGGCAGTGGAGATCAATGGAACTGTGTCCTCAGACATAGAAATGTTTATAAAGAGACAAATTCGATCATCAAAGGAGTAGTGTGTAATAACCACTTTTTGTTTATTTTTGGAAGATTTTAAAGCCCAACTCAGGCAAAAAAAAATTCTCTCATGCAGTGTGGCTGTGACCACACTGCATGGATCAACTACTCATTTTGTCTAGAGGTGAGAAGAAAGCATATACTCACCTAATCCTTCAATCCTCTGGAAAACGGCGATCCCTCACAGTCCAGAGGTGGACTGTTCCTGGTCTATGGAACAAACAAATGCCCACTGCCCTCCCCTATAACCGGCCTTTGCAGCAAGGACCACATGGAAGAGCAACAGAAAATACCGGGGTGCCTTGATGGGGCTCTGTAACATACACATGTATTTGCAAATGAGTGCAAACTAAACCCCTGTTTTTAATGCATACCGTTAGATAGGATAATTTGGATGGTTGCCGGCTGATCGATAGATTGAGCTGGGAATTTCTGGTGTGGCAAGCAGTGTACACACAGAATCCATGTTAGGCAATAAAGTTATATTGTAGAAAGGTTCAACACAACCTATTTAGGTCCTGGGGGTAGGCATACACATCCAAAGACAATTATGAACTATGACAGCGGTATGAAGACTTGAGAATGCTGACAGCATCTGAAATGAGGAGCAGTAGAAGAGGTGTAGACATAGTCCCTGCGCTGTTCCCACTCCTCTGGAACCTTTCCTTTCCTCTAAGCACTGTCCCTGCCAGATGGGGAATCTGTCCCTACACTATCCACTTGCATAAAGTGCTCCAAACAGAGTAGCCGAAGTCTTAAATAGACTCTGCCTGACCCAAGATGACCACTGAAGTCACATGGGGCACCAGCATCCAATCTGACATCTGTTGTCCTGTGACCGCAGGAAGTCATAGAAGAACCAAGCTCTTCACAACTTCCTTCCCCTCCTGCATTGCTGCTTCAGTCAAGTACCATCTGCAATGGGAAATACAGACTGCCCCTGTCAACACATTGACCTCCCATCTTTTATGGCAACAGGTGGAGTTTTGCTTTTACTGGTTACTTGACGTGGCTCCATTTCCCCACACCGTCAAACATACACAAAAGCACAAAAGGTCAGGGTCCAAAATGTCAACAATAGGGATGAGTAAATCTGTCTGGGTTTGGCTTACAAACAGCTTTGCTACAAACACAATTCTAATGAAGTCTTTAAAACAAAAGAGAGAGAGAAGTGGGATTTTAAGTGAAGCACACAGCAGTACAGGAGTAACTCAAGTGACTAAAAAAATGTATTGATTAGATATAATCCATGGGCATCCAACCTCTAAAAATGCTATGGGCATCAAACCGCTGGATTAAATATACATGAATTACACATTGAGTTGTATTCCGATATAAAACATAAATAACAATAATACATATCTATACATTTGATACTGTACTTGGGCCCAGAGTGGCCAAAACAACCCTGATAAAATGAAACAAAATAATAATAAAAATTATTTTTTGCCATAAAAAATGTTTATAAATGTAGGTAGAGTAATCAAAATCTTAATGTTCCATGATTTGGGAGAGATCGTAGTAATTAACCACTTTCAGACCGGACCAATTTGCTGGTCAAAGACCAGACCACTTTTTGCGATTCGGCACTGCGTCGCTTTAACTGACAATTGTGCGGTCGTGCGACATGGCTCCCAAACAAAATTGACGTCCTTTTTTTCCCACAAATAGAGCTTTCTTTTGGTGGTATTTGATCACCCCTGCGGTTTTTATTTTTTGCGCTATAAACAAAAATAGAGCGACAATTTTGAAAAAAACGCATTATTTTTTACTTTTTGTTATAATAAATATCCCCCAAAAATATATAAAAAAACATTTTTTTCCCTCAGTTTAGGCCGATACGTATTCTTCTACAATAAGCGATTATTGATTGGTTTGCGCAAAAGTTATAGCGTTTACAAAATAGGGATAGTTTTATAGCATTTTTATTAATAATTTTTTATTATTTTTTTTTTACTAGTAATGGCGGCGATCAGCGATTTTTATTGTGACTGCGACATTGTGGGGGACCCATCGGACATTTTTGACACATTTTTGGGACCATTGTCATTTATACAGTAATCACTGCTATATAAATGCAGTGATTCCTGTGTAAATGACACTGGCAGTGAAGGGGTTAACCAGTGGGTGGCAGTGTAGGGGTTAAGTGTTCCTAGGGATGTGTTACTAACTGTGGGGGGGGTTGGGCTTTCATTTAGTGAACACTGATCTCTGCTCCAATCACATGGAGCAGAGATCAGCGTCACTAGTTGCTAGGCAGAATGGAGAAATGTTGTTTACAACGGCACTTCTCCATTCGGCCGCTCCGTGAGACGATCGCGGGGATGCCCACGGCAATTGAGTCCGCGGGTCCCGCGACCGGACTCACGGGGGTCCCGACCAGCGCGGTAGCGCGCCGCCGGCGGCGTGCTCCCGATGGCAGGGCGGCAAATTTAAAGGGACGTACATGTACGCCTATTTGCCTGCCCGTGCCATTCTGTCGACGTACATCGTCGTGCGCTGGTCGGCAAGTGGTTAAAGGCTAAACGGGAAATAAGAAAGATATAAGGAATCATTTAGTTCTATAGAATTAATTTATGGTTATGTGTCCAAACTCACATCTGCATCAGAGATCCAGTAAAACAGGGTCGCAAAAGAGCCCCAGATCAACACCGCCGATCGCCAGGGTGACCTGCGGGAATGATGACAACCGCCACAAACACATCCAGGGTGGGTGGGTGCAATTGGTGTAGGATGCAAACATCCATGTGGGAAACCTGAATGGAACAAACCATATATGATGTGTCTAATGAATGTGTTTTGAAAAGTGTAAAAGGAGGTGATATGGTGACAAGCAAGAAATAAAGAGTTTAAATAGAAATAGTGAAATGGTAAATCAAAAATCAAAAAACAAACACAAGAAAAGGCACAAACAAAAAGGGGAAGAGGGCAGGTGACAGGAAGGAAAATAGGGAGAGAAGTATTACCTAATGTGCGCGATGAATAGGCATAGTCCATACTAGTGAGTGTGATCCATCAGGGAAGAGAAAGTGGTGTGTATAACCCAACCCGGGAGATGCCTATGTAGGTGTACCATCCCTGTCCCACCCCCAACGTCAAACCGGCAGACCACACCTGAGAGTGGAGCACTTTCACCTGGGTGGACTCAGCCGTTCGGCCATTAGCGCCAAACCATCTGCCCAGTGTGCCTGCTGGGAGATGACACACCGCCGGCAATGCAGCACCACGAGGACGCCTAATGCCCGCCGCATGTAGCGTGACGTGGATAGGGAGGGACCAAGCATCCAACCCCTCCACACCACCCATAGGCGGGGAAAGGGGAGAAGACCCAACAGGGCACACCTCAGCTGGCAGAGGCGAGCACAAACATAGTTACATAGTTAGTCAGGTTGAAAAAAGACACAAGTCCATCCAGTTCAACCACAAAAAAAAAAAAATATTATCATACAATCCCATATACCCAATCCTATACCCACAGTTGATCCAGAGGAAGGCAAAAAAAAAACAGCAGAGCATGATCCAATTTGATAAAGCAGGGGAAAAAATTCCTTCCTGATCCCCCGAAAGGCAATCAGATTTTCACTGGATCAACTTTATCTATAAATGTTAGTACCCAGTTATATTATGTACACTTAGGAAATAATCCAGGCCTTTCTTAAAGCAATCTACTGAGCTGGCCAGAACCACCTCTGCAGGGAGTCTATTCCACATTTTCACAGCTCTTACTGTGAAGAAACCTTTCCATATTTGGAAATTAAATCTCTTTTCCTCTAGACGTAAAGCATGCCCCCTTGTCCTCTTTGTTGACTATAAAGTGAATAACTCAATACCAAGTTCACTATATGGAGCCCTTGTATATTTGTACATGTTGATCATATCCCCCTTAGCCCCTGTACACACGGTCGGAGATTTCGACAACCAAATCCGTCGGATTTTGTCCGTCGCATTTTGTCCGAAACTGTTGCATACACACGGTCGGACTAAGTTGTCGAAAAATCCGATTATTCAGAACATGATGACGCAATTTCGTTACGATGGGACTACGTTCAGGCTAGTAGCCAATAGCTTTGATGTAGGAATTTGATCTGAGCATGCGTGACACTTGGTCCGATCAAAATTCTCTACACATGATCGGAGTATGTCCGATCGAACCAGTTGGTCGGGAAATATTTCCAACAAGTTGGAAAATTGGGTCCGATGGATATTCCGACGGAATCAGTCCGATGCATACCACACACAGTCGGATTATCCGACAACACGGTCCGATAGGACACATTCCGATGGATTCTCCGACCGTGTGTACAAGGGCTTAGTCTCCTCTTATCAAGAGTGAATAAATTCAGTTCCTCTAATCTTTCCTCATAGCTGAGCTCCTCCATGCCTCTTATCAGTTTGGTTGCCCTTCTCTGCACTTTCTCCAGTTCCCCAATATCCTTTTTAAGAACTGGTGCCCAAAACTGAACTGCATATTCCAGATAAGGTCTTACTAATGATTTGAACAGGGGAAAAATGATATCTCTCTCTCTGGAGTCCATACCTCTCTTAATACAAGAAAGGACTTAGCATGCAATGCCAAGCTGCGGTTTCCAAAGCTAGCAATTATTGAGCTTATGATCTACCAAAACCTAAGGATCCTTCTCCACTATGGATCCACCCAGTTCTACTCCCCTAGAATGTATGATGCATGCATATTCTTAGCCCCCAAGTGCATAACTTTACATTTCTCAACATTAAACCTCATCTGCCACATCGTCGCCTAATTAGACAGAGCATTGAGGTCGGCTTGTAAATTGGAGACATCCTGTAAGGACGTTATTCCACTGCATAACTTGGTGTCATCTGCAAAGACGGAAATTTTATTTTTGATCCCAGACCCTATATCATTTATAAAGATAAAGATAAAGTAAGGGTCCCAGCACTGAACCTTGGGGTACACCACTGATAACCTTAGACCATTCAGAGTAAGAATCATTAACCACTACTCTCTGAATTTTGTTTTTTAGCCAGTTTTCTATCCATTTACAAACTGATATTTCCAAACCTGTAGACTTTACCTTACACATGTGCCGTGTGTGCGGAACTGTATCGAACCCTTTTGTAAAATCTAAGTATACCTAGTCCACCACCACCCCTCTGTCCAAGGCTTTAGGCTTTACTTACCTCCTCATAAAAAAAAATCAGGTTGGTCTGACAACTTCTGTCTTTCATGAATTCATGCTGTCTGTTGCTAAAAAATATTTTTTTCCTACAAGAACTCGTCTATGTGGTCTTTTACTAATCTCTCCAGTATCTTCCCAACTATAGAAGTTAAACTAACAGGTCTATAGTTCCTTGGTAAAGAATTTGTTCCCTTTTTAAATATAGGCACCGCATTGGCCCTGCACCAATCCAAACGGACAGATCAGCGAACCCAAAACACCGCCAAGGGCTCGCGGATGCAGATCCAGCAGGACACACCAAGGGATTAGTTGTAGGATAACTAATGAAATAACAGCCTACAAATATATTGAAGAGTACCATTATGACTACTGCTGTGTGCTTCCATCCCGGTTTATGTAATCAAAAAAAGGAAAGTAAATTTGGGACTTACTTACACCAATTGCATCCTACGTGCATCCTACACTAATTGCACCCACCCAACCTGAATGTGCTTGTGGCAGTTGTCATCATTCCCGAAGGTCACCCTGGCGATCTGTGGTGTTGCTCTGCGGCTCCTTTGCGACCCTGGACCCTGTTTTACTGGATCGCTGATGCATACGTGAGTTTGAACGCATAACCATGAGTTTGCACGCAAAACCATAAATTAATTTTATAGAATTAAATTTGTTCTTATATCTTTCTTATTTCCCGTTTATTCATTATTCCTTTTTTCTATATATTTTTTTAGAATCATTCCATGATGTATGCTCCTGATGAGCAGTTGCAATATTGCAAAACTCGTAGAGCCTTTAATTACTACGATCTCTCCCGAATCATGGAATATTACGATTTTAATTACTCTACCTACTTTTATAAAAAAAAAATATTTGAAAAATGTATTTTTATTATTATTTTGTTTTATTTTATCAGGGCTGTTTTGGCCACTCTGGGCCCAACTACAGCATCAAATGTATACATATGTATTATTGTTATTTATGCTTTATATCGGAATATGACTCAATGTGTAATTCATGTATATTTAATCCATGGTTTTGAGCCACATGACTCAACCGTTCCTGGGCAGCGGTTTTCCAGGAATATCAGGAATCCGAATATTAGAAGTGTTTTGGAAGCATGAATCCGAATCAACATGTTAGTATGACCTATGCTGTTGTATATTAGCCCTGATTCAGACACTAAATTTTCCTGTTGTTTAAATTCTGTCAACAAGCTATTTGCACCTGCTACAAAAGTTGTATTCCACAACTTACTCAGAGGTATTCAAATGAAGGCTTTTAGTTCACAAATTTGCTGCCTTTACCCTACGGGGCTTTATCTACTTTTCACTACTGAACTTACTACAACATAACTGAGAAGAAGGTGAGAACCTTTGCTACATGTTCATTGCTCTGCTTCGGGGGGGGGTCACAGGGAAGGGGGACACCTCCCCCTTGACGTGATCCCTTCATACCTCCCTTCACCCCCTCCTTTTTTTTTTTTTTTTCTCTCTCCTTCTCTTCTTCTCCCCTTCCCTTCTGCTCCGTTCCCTCCTCTTAATTTTACTTCAGACCATCCCAAAACAGACGTTCACGCACTATAGCCCCCGTAATCACCACATACCCCCAACAACACATAGTCTCCCCATCCTAGGAGGATCCCCTCCTAGGTTTCCATTGCCATGTCCCAATACGCACGCTAACCCCCCGTTCTCATATGGCTTGACCCGTCGTACTATATTATGAGTCCCTCGACCTTTACGAAAACCCCGGGGCAATTCCTCTCAGGGTAACATGTTTTGGACCATACCTGTTAGTTTATATTTTGCTTATCCACCAGACAAGCTCCTACTCAGGGTTCTCTCCTAAGCAGTTCTGGTCTTGGGATTTTCAGCATGTTTCTGTATTCTGTACACCCTATTACTCTGTAACTCAGCCGTTTTTGTATTCAAAATGTTGTTGGAAATTTCTGTTCGTCTGTACTTTTGAGCTTTTTCAGAATAAAATTTGTTTAAAAAAAAAAAAAAAATGTATTTATATAACAAAAGTTGTATTAATACTGCTCGTTGTTTTGCCGTTGTTTTGAATGGATACATTTGTTATGTATTGTGAATCCTTCAATAAAAGCATCTTTTTTGGAAAAAATAAATAAAAATATTTAATCCATGGTTTATTATATAGAGGTTTGATGCCCATAACATTTTTAGAGGTTGGATGCCCAAAAATGTTTTTTACCATGGATTATATCTAATAAATTAATTTGTTTAGTCACTTGACTTACTCCTGTACTGCTGTGTGCTTCATTTAAAGTCCCACTTCTCTCTCTCTTTTGTTTTAAATTATTGATCGGGATGGAGGCGGGCATCATTTTGGTGCCTGCCTCATTTAAAGTCCCAAATTGACTTTCCTTTTCTTGATTACAATTGAAGTCTATGGGGGAGCCAATTAGGGCTAATAAGCAAGCCAATGTCAAAACAGGGTATTTTAAGTGGGGCACTGTCATAGTGGATATATACCAATTCCAAAATTAATAAAATAAAAGATATGTCTACTGTGAGCCCACCCTTTCATAGAGGGTGGCTGTGTTATACATTCCTACAAATGTTTGGCTATTGTGACCAGGGAAAAGGCTGTCCACTGCATTTTACAGTAGATGTTCCTTATTTATGGCAGGGAACCTGCAAAGTATTTGTGTCTAAGGTTTGTGTGAACATGAAAACTGAGGATTTACCAAAAACCCATGGTAGAAGTGAAGTGGAACCGTGGGGGTTATTTACTAACGGAAAATCCACTTTGCACTTTCCTATGGCTACAGTACTTAACAGTTTCTAATTCAAACGTAACAGTTCTCTCAGCTTTGCTACAACTTCTACTTGTAGTTCTTCAGTCCCTTGAGCTCTTGGTCTCTCACTGGACCCGCTGATTCAGTAGCTATGAATCCCTTGACCTATCACCCTTAATCGTCACCCATGTTTCTCTGCTGGGTCCCTAGCTTGGCACTTCGGACACCTTCAAGCTTCACCCCTGCTGACCGTCTAGGTCCCTAGCTTGGCATACAAGGCTGCTTCCGCAAGTGTCACCTGCGCTGGTTGGGTCCCTGACTTGATCACCACCTGAAGTTTCCTGATTCTCCACCATGCCCGTTTGGTGAGAATACTGCTCTAGTACTTGCTTCAGTTACCCAATGTGGTCCCTTAGTGGCGACAGCTTCGCTTCTACCTCCGACCATGACAGGTTCTCCGGCCGGCATAACCGTCACTTTTGGTTGAACTGCAAGCCGCAGTCCCAACCCTGCTCTGCCCTCTTACTTCTGGATAGGCCCTCACACAGCCTGGCAGCCAGATGCCCCTGGGATAGACCCAACCTCTGGCCTAGCAGCCTGGGGCAAACGACTCACGTACACCCAGACGGTAGTCTGGGTGGCACAGAACACAGATCACCTGACCTCTCCCATATATATAGGTTCTCTCAGAAGGCCAAGTGATTCGAAAATATCCCTGCCTATTGGCTGAGATACCCTATATATCCATAACCTGACCTTTAGTTGCACCAAGTGCCTGGCCACCTAGTGGTAGGAGAGAAAAGTACAACAAGGCCAAACTTAGGGAGAAAAGATATATTTATTAGGTTTTTCACAATAATAATACACAATATAACAAAAAGAAAAGAAAAAAAAAAAAACTCACAGGGTTTCAGGTTTCACAAGAAGTAGGAAGTTGGTACGCACAAATACAAAATACTGACTTCAGTAATAGGACAGTTCACTCCAGTGTAAGAAAAAAGAAAAAAACATTTATATTATACATACAGAATAAAAATCACTTTTTTTTCAAGATCCTGGATCTAGAGAGGCTAAAGTGTGAGGACTAGAAATCCACCTAACCCATAATATATCAAATAATTGCAGCTTTTTAAAAAGTAAGCCTATATAAGGGAAGGGAGTCATTAGTAATCGTAAAACATTGGGTCAATGCCAGTAGAGTATACCCTTTCCAAGACAGTAAAATTACCTTTTTAAAATAGAAAAACAGAATATGCAAAAGTTGTTTAGCAGATTTAGAAAGGGACGGATCCCAAAAATGCCCAAGAGGCAGTTTTTAGGATGGAGGGCATTAGGAATCCCCAATGCAGTGGAAAGAAAGGAGCCCACTTCCAAAACCCCTGGACTAGTGGACAGGACCAGAAGCAATGTAGGAAGTCATCGACCTGTCCGGAGCCCCTGAAACAAATAGTCTTGAGTTTAATCTCACTGAACTTCTACTTTAATGAGTTCAAAGATGACTTTCATGGACTAGGACAATTTCCTTAGCAATACCAAATTCCAGTACACCAATTATTAGCTTACTCCCAACAAGATCCCAATAGATCTAAATGAAATATTTACAAAATGTGCTCAATTCTGTGGAAGAACTAGAAGTGGTTTTCAACTCTGAATAGTTAATGAAATTAGTAAATTGAATGGTCATAGCTTTAAGGTTGAACATATTTTTTAATTTAAGCTCAGTGCAAGTCAGGAATACAAAGTGGTAATACAGTTCCAAAAATACACAAGTGCCTAGGTACATGTACATATATATAAAGAACTTCGCGTAGAACAGAACTGGATAATATCAGTTTCTAAACATAAACAAATGAGGGAATAAGTTGATAGGGAGGGTAGGGAGGGGGGGGGGTGCAAGGGGGGGGGAGCAGGGGAAAAGCAAGGGAGACAGGAACCCCAAAACGAAGAGCGCTCGGATAAATTGTACAGCCTCCGGGGCAGCCCCAGGGCAAGGACCTAACTTCTAACATAGATCGCCACAGGGGAGGGGAGGGAAGGTGAGAAGGAGCTAGTTAGTAATAGGCGCATAAAAACAAACAGGAAATCAGCTATTCGAACCGTGCAACCCCCTGGATGGTGTCCCAGGTAAATATTAAAAATTCAGAACGGAACACTGTCCTAGCGGAGACCATCCAGGAAGCCCAGTGAGGCCGAATGATGGTGCCAAATAGACCATAGGGCGGTGAACTTGTCACACCTGTCATCAACCCTCGCCTGTAGCTCCTCCATGACCATCATATCATTAACAATGTCAACCCAGCCAACCACCGATGGGGCCCGATCCTTTTTCCAATAAAGGGTGATGTTATGGCGGGCAGCAGAGAGAAGGAATCTAAGGAGGCAATTTTTGTGCGTTTTGGTGGATGGTCATAGCTTTAAAACCACACACAGATGAACTATGGGCTTGCCTGGCCTCCAGAGGCCCCAATATGACCAAAATGAGCCCTATTTCCTGTATATGATGATCTAACTAGCAAGCTGGGTGGTGCTAAAATTTTCAGTGTTCTGGTTCAGAGTTCACAGGTCCATACAATGCCTTGTAGGACTACAAGAATATACCTACTGATGGCATTGGATTGCATCTGTTGTCAGCTGTCTGTCCTCTACACTGAAGTCAGGGCTGGGAGCCAATCATGTGACTGGACTGGAATAGGCTTAGAATGGGGGTGGGAGAGGTTTAAGTATAGTTAGGATTTGACTGGACTTCCACTTTAAAGTGTAAGTTCGCCTATACAGAAAATCTGTAAGATGAACTTACACCAGACCCCCTCCCCATCCCCCCTGGTCCCACTGTACCAGCGATCACTTGCTGTGAGACATCGGGTTGCCGCTTTACTGGTACAGGGATTTGAAATTCCTGTGGCTTTTTCTCCTTTTCTCCAGTGCTGACAGGATGAGCTAGACGGGTTCTGATTGATTGGTGCCATCCTATTAGAATGTCTCCTATATGTACCTTTATGAGGTACATTTAGGAGATTAAGCCGTGAGGATTTAAAATCCCCAGACCAGTGAAGTGGTGACCGAATGTGTCACAGAACTTCTGTATAGCAGGATCGGGGAGGGGGTCCAGTGTAAGTTCACCTTACAGATTTTCTGTAAAGGTGAACTCACCCTTTAAGAATATCAGAAACAACACTATCCGGAATGATATGGGTAAGGACGGAAGGTACCGCAGATGTTATTTTGAAGGCTGCTATGTCATAGCAAGGATAAAGAAAATTGTTATATGACTGTGGTAAAGATGTCTAAAGATAGCTTTTCAGAACAATCTGAGTAAAACAGGACTGTGCTGTGCATATTCTGTAGACTCTAGGAAATTTCTGTGGACAGCACTGTGGCTGAACATCGGTTTTAGTTTGGTGACTGTGGATAAATGTGACATTGTATTGTTCATTGTCATGACTGCTTTTGGTCCAACTCTAAATTGCACTGGAAAGGGTGACAATACTGTATCTGAACTGAATAAAGGTTATCACCCTAGGAAAGAAAGTGCCTGTAGCTACACTTTGCTTGTATGATTTTAATGAAAGCAGGGCATATACATTTTTTTAACTTTTTTGATGTTATGGGAACATGTGCAACAGCATATTTGATTTAAGTGTTTAGGTTTAGAAATACTTTAATGATTTCCGTAGCTTGGTATTTTATGGCACTCCTGTGCGAATCGTCATAGCTGTACGGCGAGCTCTTTAAGGAGTATAAGGCGCGTGTGCCCGCCACCTGACATAGGAGTCCATGCGCATGGCCGGCAGGCGCGATGGCTGATGGCTCTCCGTGATTTCTCCTGAGAAAGAGAGAACGGAGATCTGTCAATGTAAACAGACAGATCTCCGTTCTGCCAGGAGTGAGGAGAGCAATCTGTTGTTATTACTGCTTAGGAACAACAATTGGTCTCCTCCCCCAGGCAATCCCATCAGCCCACAGTTAGAATCACTCCTAGGACACACAGTTAACCCCTTGATCGCCCCTAGTGTTAACCCCTTCTGTGCAAGTGACATTTACACAATAATCAATGGCTATTTATATGGTCCCAAAATAGTGTGAAAAGTGTCCGATCTGTCCGCTACACTATGTCGCAGTTGCAATAAAAATTGCAGATCGCCGTCATTACTAGTAAAAAAAAAATCTATAATAATAAAGATGCCATAAATCTATCCCCTATTTTGTAGACACTATAACTTTTGCACAAACCAATCAATATACGGAGAAGAATACATGCCAATAAAAATATGTAGAAGAATACATACCGGCCTAAACTGAGGAAGAAATTTGTTTTCTTATATTTATTTTTGGGGGATATTTATTATAGCAAAAATGTAAAAATATTGCTTTTTTTTAAATAGTCTGTTTTTTTTTTTTGATTTTAGCGCAAAAAATAAAAACCGCAGAGGTGATCAAATACCACCAAAAAAAAATTATATTTGTGGGTAAAAGGAGATATCAATTTTGTTTGGGTACAAGGTCATACAACCGCGCAATTGTCAGTTAAAACGATGCAGTGCCGTATCGCAAAAAAATGGCCCGGTCAGAAAGGGGGTAAATTCTTCCGATACTGAAGTGGTTAAAACAAAAAACTAGAGATCTACTTAAAACCTATTCCTAAAAAAAGCTTAATAGAACATTCCGCTCTAAAAATGATGTATGTCCAGAAAATAAACACTGAATTAAACCTTCTATGAGAAATATTGTTTCGTACAGTTATATAAAGAAATGCTTCTGTAGAGATTCTGTGAGTGACCTAAAACTGCCCTTGATAACAAGAGGCCGGGAATCTTCCTTAAACTGAAGAGCACCAAGTGTACAATTAATCATAGCTCCTCTGGTGACATAAACCAGTCCTGGCTCTGTAATTGACATTCCACAAAACCTCACTTTCTCCTAAGGGAATATCTTTGGGGACATGATGCACAGAGTTAGTACCAGCTGCAGCTTTGTCTGCCATCCAGGATCAAGTGGACAGGCTGGTAGTTGTGAAAAGACTGAAGGGCCTAGCTGATTTGTGCTTGGAAGAGCTCTAAAGAAGACGCTTATTTTCCCTGTATCATATGTCCTTATAGCATTACAATTACCATGTATGAAGACAAGAGACAACTGAGTATCAAGTGAGAATGGTGGATATGACAGAAATACAACCTGAATCGAGAATGACCTCTTGGTTAATACACTCGGCAGTAATCAAGAAAGAGAAACAAGGGCAAGGTAGTCATCAGAGAGATGTTTTGAAGTTCTATACAGGAAGGGTTTATGGCCTCATGACACATTGATGATACTCTTGAATCCAGATATATCCATCCTTGTTGCACTATATCTAATTCTAGTAGTAACACATGACAGCTGTCCGGCATATGGGAGTTTGCTGGACATTTCTACAAACACCACACAAATATCTGCAGCACAGCAGAACTCTGGCTGTAAAAGGGATTTTAATCTTGTTTTTGTTTATTTTAACTATTAAGTTTGCCATTCATGCAAAGGTAGCATGAAACAGGACATGCTGATTTTTTTGTGTAGAGCACCACATTCCAAAATGCTATAGCACAATATAACATGCTGTCAGACAAAAAGTTAAAATAAAAGTAAAATAAAGGAAAAAGTTAAATAAAGTTTAAAGGGGTTGTAAACCCTCGTGGTTCTTTACCTCAATGCAATCTATGCATTGAGGTGAAAAACCTCTTGCAGTACAGCAGCCCCCTAGTGCCCCCGTATTATGCTTGTCTTAACATGTGTCTGCTAGTGTGAATGAGTCCTTAAGGTCAGCATGTCCTCCTCAGCCAATAATTATGACCGGCTCTGGCGTTTCACAGAGGGAAAAGGCTGCCAAGTTTTGGGCTTTCATTTTTAGCACTGCTTATATTACAGCTTATATTAGTAGTTTCCAATGTTGTTACAATACTCCTTTCATATTTTAGTGAACCTGTCACTATTTTAAAATTTTGAAAGTAAATGTCCCATCTAAGAGCAGAAGCCAAGAGATGTCTGTTTACCTTTATTAGCCAAAACCTTATTGTGCCTGTCTCTAATTTAGTATTGGTTGGCCCTCACTTCGGCTAAGATTTGTTAGTGAGCACTTAGCCAGTAGGTCAAAGGGAAGGTCAGGCCCCTGTTAAGCCAAATCTGAGGGTTATAGAACAGGTTTTGTGTACAAAAGTAGCAGGCACATATAGTGGCTTCTATCCAGTAGAACTTCATTTTTGAAAGATGAACCACTTCAGCCCTGGACCATTTGGCTGGCCAAAGACCAGAGAGTTTTTTGCGATTCACCACTGCGTCATTTTAACTGACAATTGCGCAGTCGTGCAACGTGGCTCCCGAACAAAATTGATGTCCTTTTTTCCCCACAAATAGAGCTTTCTTTTGGTGGTATTTGATCACCTCTGCGGTTTTTATTTTTTGCTCTATAAACAAAAAAAGCGACAATTTTGAAAAAAACGCAATCTTTTTGTTATAATTAATATCCACAAAAAATATATTAAAAAAAACATTTTTTTTCCTCAGTTTAGGCTGATACATATTCTTCTACATATTTTTGGTAAAAAAATAAAAATAAATTGCAATAATCGTTTATTGATTGATTTGCACAAAAGTTATAGCATCTACAAAATAGGGTATAGTTTTATGCCATTTTTATTAATAATTTTTTTTTTACTAGTAATCGTGACTGCAACATTATGGCGGACAGATCAAACACTTTTGGCACTATTTTAGGATCATTCACATTTATACGGCGATCAGTGTGATTAAAAGCGCATCGATTACTGTGTAAATGTAGCTGGCAGTGAAGGGGTTAACCAGTTGAGGGCGCTGCAGGGGTTAAGTGTGTCCTAGGGATGTGTTCTAACTGTAGTGGGGATGGGCTACATGTAACACAACAATGATCACCGCTCCCAATCACAGGGAGCTATGATCAGTGTCCTGTCACTAGTGCTTGTTTACATCAGCATTTCCCCGTTCTTCCTCTCACGGAGCTCGTGGCACGCATGTGCCCACAATGCCGCATCTTAAAGGGCAACATATAGGTACGTTAATATATCTTTAAGTGCCCTTCTGCCGACGTATATCGGCATGAGCATGTCTGCAAAGGGTTAAATAGGGTACATGTTCCCTTTAAAATGTTAGTCCATGGCTGTCTCTGTACCTAAAATACTCTCTAAGGATGGGAAGAGCAGATGTTTAAAGCCAAACTTATTCTGCTCTATAAGCCTCTGAGAATTAATTCTTCCAGGAAGTACATGTATACGTTCTTATGTTCTTTACCTGTCTATATAACACTTGTGAACTAAGTTGCAAACTTATAGGGGTAAATGTATTCACATAGGTTGATCTGTCCAATTATGAGCTGAGGGAAGAATCATTTGATCCTTGAGAATCATCATAGGGTAGCCACTGTGAGCTGCTGGTACAATTTTCTACCCATACCACTTCTGCTTTACTCTCCAGTATGCCAAAATCATGCATTCACAAATGCTTTTTGTTATTACCAGATGTGTTTGCTGAAGCAAAGTCACAAAAAAAACCCTATGCAAGAATAATTTTCATGCCACCCATTCAGTTATCAACAAACTCTTATTATATGAGATAGATAGATAGATAGATAGATAGATAGATAGATAGATAGACATGTTACCCTGAAAGCTCTAATGATTCATAATACACAACTGTGGTCGGACAAGGAACTCAAATAAAATTTCAGTTCAAATGAAGTCAACAGTAAATCGGAGAATAATTCTACATGTCTCAGTGCTAGCCAAGAGCAACGTTAGCCTTCCCCCGCAACCCCCCTTCACCCCACACTTCTCAACTGCCCTATAGGTAGGCATCGTTAAGGTCTAGGTGACAGGAACAAAGGTCCGGAACCTACTAGACCCACATCTGGTATAAATGGGCCCCTAAATCCCAGAGGGCCCTTATGGCTTCTTCACCATTGTTCAGATGGTTAGTCAGTTTTTATCTCTTCTGCATTGTAGAATTATGTAGCGTGTGTGTGTGTGTGTGTGTGTAGACTCTATCCACTTAAGTTGGCAAAATAAGTCTGACTCTGCTGAAATTACATAGCGCTGTTAATTATAAATGTGTACTCTTATTTTTCTAAGAAACTCTTCAGCTTACTAGAGGGCATCATGCTCTTAATAACACAATTCCAAATTCCATTAACATAGGCATAAAGAAACTGCTAGTTTTAATTACAAATTTATCAAAATTAATTGAGTTCTATGGCTGCATAAAGTCAATGCTGAGAAGCATTTAGGGATTTACATTTACAAATTGACCTTACTTACTTCCTGCAGTGGCAGAATATCATAAGGCCTTCAGGTATTTTACACCTTAAAATTCCATAATTTTACTAAGCTTTGTTATTGACATAATATATGTAGTAGACATGTGCAGAGTAAAATATTTCGTTTTGGAATTTCGTTTTCGTCCGAAAACTTAATTTATTTAGTTACTCCCGAAATTCGTTTTTATTTATTTCGTTTTTCGTTCAAAAATTGCATTCGTCCGAAAATCCACATGAATTACGGTCGAATCTGTCTTGGAAGGCTTATGGTGTCTGTCGAAGATTCGACGGAGCTAACTATATAGCATACTTTAGAACCCTATTAAAGTCTATGGGACTCCAACGTTCAAAATCTAAAGTGCTAATTTTAAAGGCTAATTTGCAAGTTACTGTCCTAAAAAGTGTTTGGGGACCCGGGTCCTGCCCCAGGGGACATGTATCAATGCAAAAAAAAGTTTTAAAAACGGCCGTTTTTTCGGGAGCAGTGATTTTAATAATGATTAAAGTGAAACAATAAAAGTGTAATATTCCTTTAAATTTCGTAGGGGGGGGGGGGTTGTCTATAGTATGCCTGTGAAGGGGCGCATGTTTCCCGTGCTTAGAATTGTCCCTGCACAAAGTGTCATTTATGCAGGAAAAAAAGTCCTTTAAAATCACTCGCAGCTATTATGAATTGTCGGCTCCGTAATACAGAGAACACTCATTGAAAGTCATTGATAAAAAAAAAAAAAAAAGCGTGGGGGTCCCCCAAATTCAATTACCAGGCCCTTCAGGTCTGGTATGGATATTAAGGGGAACCCTGCCTCAAATTTAAGAAAAAATTTGACGTGGGGTTCCCCCTAAATATCCATAACCAGACCCTTCAGGTCTGGTATGGATATTAAGGGGAACCCCGCGTCAAATTAAAAAAAAATTGACGTGGGGTTCCCCCTAAAAATCCATACCAGACCCTTTATCCGAGCACGCAACCTGGCAGGCCGCAGGAAAAGAGGGGGGACGAGAGAGCGCCCCCCCTCCCTCCTGAACCGTACCAGGCCACATGCCCTCAACATTGGGAGGATGCTTTGGGGGTCCGTGACCCCTCAAAGCACCTTGTCCCCATGTTGATGAGGACAAGGGCCTCATCCCCACAACCCTGGCCGGTGGTTGTGGAGGTCTGCGGGCGGGGGGCTTATCAGAATCTGGAAGCCCCCTTTAACAAGGGGACCCCCAGATCCCGCCCCCCCCCCCTGTTTGAAATGGTAAGGGGGTACAAAAGTACCCCTACCATTTCACAAAGAAAGTGTAAAAAATTGTTAAATAAAACAAACACACTTTTGAAAAATTCCTTTATTAAAAAAAAAAAAAAAGATTACAGCGGCGGTAATCCACTCTTGCTATCCAGCGACGGACGATCATCTCTCCAGCGATGTCTCATCTCATCCAGCGCAGCGATCCTCCATCCTTCTTCTGTCTCCTCCACGGAGACACTGCAGGCATTCCGGCGGCTGACGTTTCTTATATACGGAGGGCGGGGCCACCCGTCACCTGACCCCGCCCCCCTCTGACGCAAGGGGAAACCCGGGGTTCCCCGTGACGTATGGGTGACCCCGCCCCCTCTGATGTAACGGAAACCTGCCTGTGTTACATCAGAGGGGTGCGGGTCACCCCTACGTCACAGGGAACCCCGGGTTTCCCCTTGCGTCAGAGGGGGGCGGGGTCAGGTGACGGGTGGCCCCGCCCTCCGTATATAAGAAACGTCAGCTGCCGGAATGCCTGCAGTGTCTCCGTGGAGGAGACAGAAGAAGGATGTATTCGCTGCGCTGGATGACATGAGACATCGCTGGAGAGATGACCGTCCGTCGCTGGATAGCAAGAGTGGATTACCACCGCTGGAATCTTTTTTTTATTTTTTTATTTTTAATAAAGGAATTTTTCAAAAGTGTGTTTGTTTTATTTAACCATTTTTTACACTTTCTTTGTGAAATGGTAGGGGTACTTTTGTACCCCCTTACCATTTCAAACAGGGGGGGGGGCGGGATCTGGGGGTCCCCTTGTTAAAGGGGGCTTCCAGATTCTGATAAGCCCCCCGCCCGCAGACCTCCACAACCACCGGCCAGGGTTGTGGGGATGAGGCCCTTGTCCTCATCAACATGGGGACAAGGTGCTTTGAGGGGTCACGGACCCCCAAAGCATCCTCCCAATGTTGAGGGCATGTGGCCTGGTACGGTTCAGGAGGGAGGGGGGGCCGCTCTCTCGTCCCCCCCTCTTTTCCTGCGGCCTGCCAGGTTGCGTGCTCGGATAAAGGGTCTGGTATGGATTTTTAGGGGGAACCCCACGTCAATTTTTTTTTAAATTTGACGCAGGGTTCCCCTTAATATCCATACCAGACCTGAAGGGTCTGGTTATGGATATTTAGGGGGAACCCCACGTCAAATTTTTTCTTAAATTTGAGGCAGGGTTCCCCTTAATATCCATACCAGACCTGAAGGGCCTGGTAATTGAATTTGGGGGACCCCCACGCTTTTTTTTTATTTTTTTATCAATGACTTTCAATGAGTGTTCTCTGTATTACGGAGCCGACAATTCATAATAGCTGCGAGTGATTTTAAAGGACTTTTTTTCCTGCATAAATGACACTTTGTGCAGGGACAATTCTAAGCACGGGAAACATGCGCCCCTTCACAGGCATACTATAGACAACCCCCCCCCTACGAAATTTAAAGGAATATTACACTTTTATTGTTTCACTTTAATCATTATTAAAATCACTGCTCCCGAAAAAACGGCCGTTTTTAAAACTTTTTTTTGCATTGATACATGTCCCCTGGGGCAGGACCCGGGTCCCCAAACACTTTTTAGGACAGTAACTTGCAGAATCTTTTCTCTCTGTCAAATCTTTTTTCTCTGTCGAATATTTTCTCTATATAATCTTGGACTAATAGAGGTAAGGTTAAGCACATTCGACCACAGGTTCTATAGACACAGATTGTTGTCAGAGTCATGTCGAATCTCCTATTCTATATCGAACTGTTGTAACAATGAAAACGAAAATAAAGCATTTATTTATGTCGGATCTTTCGTTTTTCGGATTTTGTGCTTTCGTTATCGTTTGTCAAAACGAAAACGAAAATAGCTGAAATTCGGACGAAAATGCATTCGGACGAAAACGAATGCACATGTCTAATATGTAGCGCTAACCCCCAAAGGAGCTGCTGGTTTTATTCGAGCTTACCATTACCTCACCTGCTTGCCTCTTCATCTTAGGGGAGTCCTGTGGAAAGTAGCCCTAATGATGATAGATCAGACACGTGATCCTTTTTGAATATTTTTTTAGGGGTAACACCAAAGAAAGACACAAGACACAGTCCTTAAATAGAGGGTTAGAGGATAAGGGGGAGTTCAGGCACCTAGTAATTGCGGGTTAGAGGTATTTGTCAGATCCAGAGGACAAACAGCTCCACAGACTGGATCCAGCAGTCACCGGATAGGCGTCTCTCAATTGACCTAGCAGCCGATGAGATGCACAACAAAGTCTCTGCCACAGACTTGTTAATTGAACTTGGTTGTGTATCTACCCTCAAAACCACTAAGTCTCTGCCACAGACTTGTTAATTGAACTTAGAGAACTTTGAGAGTTTTTAGGAAGAACTACCATACAGTACCAGATTCTTTCAGCTGACCCGGCGATACTGTAAGGATATTGATCTGGGTTGCGTCCTCAAACTGGGTTTCCAGGCTCCTCCAGAGACACCAGCCTTGCACTCTGCCCTCCACTGGAAAAGTCCTCCCCTGGATCCTCCAGCTTTTCTTGGCTTCTCTTCGCAGGCGAGACAGCACAGAACCACCCCTGGATCAGTAAGCCTCAAGACATTCCTGGGCCCGCACTCTCAGTTGCAATGCCTCGCAAGACCATGTGGCACAACTCCAGGCCAGGAGGGCCCTGGGGTTGGGATCACGGACCCCGGAAAATGAACCTAGAAAAATGGCGTCATTACCTTAAATACCCTCTCCCAGAATGCACAGCAGGGAATCCACACCCACTGAACCATTTCCGAACAAGAGGTGGCATTCAATGCATCCAGCCTGCTGCTGTTCCACACCCACCGACGGTGACAGTGGCACCTACGGTCAGGTGGGAATCAGTGCTACCCAGCTGGACTGGTACAGAAACCAGAACTTTTAGAGAAATTAGTCTGAGCTAAACTACAGCTTCAGACAATTAAATTTGAAAACAACAATAGCGTCTGCTCATCAGGAGCAGGGCGCTACATATACAATAACCAATAAAATGCTGGAATCATTCAAAATTTTTCTAGTGTGTATTTGAGGTATGGCTGTTAGGGGGCTGCATTCCTTTCCTAGTCAAAGACTGTTACATACCCTTGATGGCACAGTGCAGAGAATAAGGTGGTTCTCATTTTGCTCTTTTAGACTAGAGGAGACCTGGGGACAGAATTGAGTACCCTCAGACAGATGAAATGTAGCACTTGGAGCATAGCACAGGGTGCCAGGAAGCAGTCTGTGTATATAGACTAGAATTCTGTGTTAGTAACAGAAATGTAAATGTACATTGCAAAACAGTGCTTGGAAATCAAGTATTAATCAGGAATGAAAGTCAGGTGTATATTGAACATCCACCAAGAATTATGCAAAACCTTCGGGTTAGTTGGTCCAGAGAGAAGAAAGGCCCACAAGTCATGTTAGAACAGAACAGTTACAGCTAAAGATAAGCAAACACACAGCCTTTTTTAAGTGTCCTTAAATCCCATAAAGTAAAATATTAATATTTTTTAAATGGCTTTGTGTCTTTTTTTATGTATACAAATGGCCCTTGTATAATAAAATGGCCTGCTGATTCTTCCAGTCATTTAGCCTTCCTTGTCAATGATGGCATCGATCTGCAGGCTCATGGAGCCTCTGCAACATTGCCCCCGCAAAACACATGCTCTTGTGTCATGTCAGGGATCTGCAATTAGCGGACCTCAAGCTGTTGCAAAACTACAAGTCCCATCATGCCTCTGCCTCTGGGTGTCATGCTTGTGGCTATCAGATTCTTGCTATGCCTCGTGGGACTTGTAGTTCTACAACAGCTGGAGGTCCGCTAATTGCATATCCCCGCTCTATGTCTTCCTATACCAGCACTGCCTGGGTTGGGAGTGAGACTAATGCCGCGTACACACGATCAGAATTCCTGCCAGCAAAAATCTGTTCTCAATTTTTGAGAAACTTTTTTGTATGCAATTCTGATGCGCAAAAACTCACACATGCTCAGATTCAACTACAAGATGGATGCTATTGGCTACTGGGTATTGAACTTCCTTTTTCTAGTCGCGTCGTACATGTTGTACGTCACCGCGTTCTTGATGGTTGGAATTTGGTGTGACAGCTTGAGTGAAATCCCATCGGAATTCTGTCGTGAAAACCATCAGGCCGCGTACACACGCGGGGACTGTTCGCTCAACTTTGTCCGCTGAACAGTGTTTCGGCGGACAGTCCGCTCGTGTGTGGGCTTCAGCGGACAGTTTCAGCGGACAGTCTGACGAACAAAGTTTTTCGGAAATTCCGTAAAACTGTCCGCTGAAACTTGGTTTGAGCGGACAGTCCGCCCGTGTGTAGGCTTGTTCGTCAAACTAAGTCTCGCGCATGCTCAGAAAGAATTTACACGCCGAAGGTTGCATTGCAGTGTATAGGACGTCATTTTCTAGTCCCGTCGTACGTGCCGTTCACGTCATCGCGCACGGTTTCAGCGGACTGTTCGTTCGTCGTGTGTGGCCAAGTCCGTCCATGCTAATTTTGAGCGGACTGTCCGCTGAAACTGTTTGACGAACAAAGTTGAGCGAACAGCCCCCGCGTGTGTACGCGGCCTCAGAGCTTTTTCTGACCAAAATTCTGATTGTGTGTATGCGGCATTAGCCACAGCTTGTCATATATCCTGGTGAAGCTGCTAGGCAAGAATCTGAACCATTTTGCAGGCAACAATGCCTGTGAGGTGGATCAGATGGTTGAATGACAGCCCCACTCTGCTCTGCATGGGTCTTGTAAGAGGGTTTAAAAATGCTGGTGCATCATCACAGGACAGGAGGCTCTCTGAAGTTTAGCACTGTCTATAACCCAGGCCCCTCTAAGAGCAAAAAAACAAAAGACAAAATTCATGTCACCCCTAAAGGAAAACCTTATACTTTTTATGCAGTTATTTTTACAGTGTTTCCTATGAAAACCAGTTGCTAATGGTGTTTCCTATTTGCTGGATGTGGGGAGGCTATGTGGATTTAAAACCACTTCCGGAGGGTGAATGCTGGGTTTGCTTGCTCCCTAACATGCCATTTAAACACACTTTATTTAGACCCAAAAAATGGTTTGGTACTTTCCTTCCACACCTTCACGTGTCAATCTCAAGTTGCCTTTAAAGTGCTTATTGGTATATAAGAGCAGCCCTAAAATCATTCAGGGGAAGTTACTAAGACCAGAGTATCCAGAATCTGGAGCAGCTGTGCATGGCAACCAATCAGATTTTAGCTTTCAATTTTAAAGCTTAACCACTTCACGCAAATCACTGTACCCATACATCAGTACTTTTACCTTAAATACTGTTATGGCAGCAGCTAGCTGCCATAACCACTGTTTTCTCAGGAACGGCGTGCATTATACTTTTGGATAAAAGTGGGGATCACTTTTATCGGTGGCGGGCACATACACACACACTCACAGTGCACATGTGTGCACGCAGGCACTGTCATGCAGGCTGTCATGCAGTGGCTTCACTCTGTCTATTGCGTACTTGTTCTGGGTCAGTGACACAGTTTTCCTTTTACACAAATGTCACTTGATGCATACATTTTATGGGTCAAGTAGCATTTTGAGAAGGCAGACAAAAATGGCAGTCTATGTAATTTTTGCATGGCAGATTTCTTGAACCTAACACTGTGTATTAGATTGTGGGAAATCAGAGAACAAAAGTTAAAACCCACCAAAACATGGAAAAAAAAATACAAACCTCATGCAGATGGTAGACATCCTAAGTCTCCCGAGAGGTTGCGGGAGACTCCCACGGGGTTGTGGGAGACTCCTGCATTTCAGGAGCGGCTTCCAGACACCCCATGAGTGGGATGATCCTGAGCAAGTGTACAGTCTGTCTGCTCTGGTGAAATGTTCCGATCCTGGTTAGTTCCTCTGCCTTCAATCCACACCCCTCCTCTCTGATTGGATCTGGAGAAGCTCTGAAATTTTAGCCCAGAGAGGAGAGTAGCTTGCTGGAGGGAGGATGTGAAATGTCAGCACTGACAACTGGTGGGGACTGGGCACTGAGCCGTCCCAGGGCTGAGCGAGTGAAGGAGGCTGGACATGCGACTGTTCAGATAAAACACCCCATCCCCTTTGAGTCCATGGATAAGGAGGAGTGGCTCGTGAGCATTGCAGAGGAATGTCCAGAAAGGAGAAGCTCGATCTCTGCCTGTCTTGTGTTCCTTGCAGCACCCGAGCCCCTCCCCAGGGAGGGCAGAGCAAGTGAAAGTGAAAATACATTTCCTGAATGTGTTAGGAATATACTGGGACTTTTCAGGTGGATGCATTTCACAAAATCATTCTTTTTAATATATGTGCAGACATCCCAAGTTTCCTGATATTAAGGGGAACCCCGTACCCAAATTAAAAAAAGGAAAGGCGTGGGGCCCCCAGGCCCTATATGTTCAGAACAGCAGTATACAGGAGGTGCAAACAAGACAGGGACTGTGTAGGTTTGTTGTTAAGTAGAATCTGTTTGTAATTTTGAACTGGTACATATTTAGTAGTATAGCTCCAGTCAAAAAATCTATTTTTAAGCTTTTTTGAAAACATAGGGAAGGGTTATCACCCCTGTAACATTTTTTTTTTCCGTCTGTGCACCTCTTCAGAAGATTTCACCTCACTTTCTGTTCCAATGACCAATGTTTTTTGAAAATTTGTTTTTTTTAGTAAAACAAGGATTGGGATAAAGCATCAGTGGAGAGGAGACATGTTTTTCCCATATCAACTCTTACAGGAGAGAATTTTCCTTCCTAGGGGTATATTTCATCTCACTTCCTGTTGTCTCCTTCCGTTTGCAAGTAGCAGACGTTTGTAAGTTGTAAGTTTGAAAGTAAGGGCTTGCCCTATATGCTCTGCAGAAATTTGGGCCTAATGTGTTGGTGTTACCACAAGTTAACACTGTAAGCCCTCAAAGTGACTCTTGGTGGGCGCTGGAGCGCCCTGCTGTGAACTATTATATCAAAAATTGTAATTACATGCCATTGTTGAACAGTGGTAGAAAAATTGGGCCTTTGGTGGTGGTGGTGGTGCTGGAGACACAACACTGTAAGTCCTCACAGTTACTCTCGTGGGTGCTGGAAGAGACCCTGCTGTGAAATATTTTATCAAGAATTGTAATTACATGCACCTGTTAAACAAGAGCGGAAAAAATTGGGCCTTAGGCACTGGTGCTGGTGCCACGACACTGCAACCTCTCACAGATACTCTAGTTGGAGCGCAGGAATGAGCCCTGCTGTAAAGTATTGCATCAAAAATTGTAATTACATGCCCCTGTTAAACAGGGGCTGAAAAATTGTGCCTTAACCACTCGTGCTGGTGCCACAACACTGCAACCACTCACAAATATTGTAGTTGAGTGCAGCAATGAACACTCCTGCAAAATATTCCATAAAATTTTTTAATTACACGGGACTGTTAAACAGGGGCTGAAAAAATGGGCGTTAGACACTGGTGCTGGTGCCATGACACTGCAACCCTTCACAGATATTCTAGTTTGAGTGCAGGAATGAGCCCTGCTGCAAAGTAATGCATCAAAAATTGTAATTACATGCCCCTGTTAAACAGGATCTGAAAAATTGGGCCTTAGCCACTGGTGGCGGCACCCAGAACCAAAAATGTTCTTCCAAGCTATCGGCAGGATCATTGAGGAGGAAGACGATAGTCCGTCAGCATAACATGATAGTCACTCAGCGTCAGCATAGGCAGTCTTGAAGGGATGTGACATTTGAAAAAAATTATTTGGTTACATCAGCTTCAAGTGCTTGGTAGCTGGTGGTGATCCAAGACTGATTCATCTTTATGAAGATCAGTCGATCAACCGAGTCGGTGGACTGGCGCACCCTGTGATCGGTTACAAAGCCTCCAGCAGAAATGAATGAGCGTTCCGAAAGAACACTGGATGCAGGACAGGCCAGTAGCTCAATTGCATACTGTGCAAGCTCTGGCCAGTTATCCGACCTCAAGACCCAGTGCTCAGCAATACGTTGTCCAGGACCAGGAATTTGTAACCTCCCAGTCTCTGGGAATGTGTTGCACAAAACCTTTCTGCAAGGCCTTACGAACATGTCTCATCCTCTGATCCCTCTGTGACAGCAAGATAAGGTCTGCAACCTTACCCTTGTACTGTGGATCAAGGAGAGTTGCCAGCCAGTAATGATCCCTCTCCTTGATCCGCTGAATACAAGTATCCTTCCGCAGGCTTTACAGGATCAGGGAGGCCATGCAGCGTAGGTTATCTGAGGCATTCGGTCCGGAGTCCTCTGGGTCACTAAGGATGACATGATCCGCAGCCACCTCCTCCCAGCCACGTACAAGTCCACGGGTTTCTTGGGACTGTAAATCATCCCTAAAAGAATGCTGCTGATGCTGAGTGCCATGCTCCACCTCCATGCTGACAAAATCCTCCTCCTCCTCTTCCTGTGTGATCAGTGGGCCAGTAAGAACACTGTCTGGATAAAGGGGGCCTCAAGTGCCCTGTCCATTATTCCACACAGCATGTGGTCCAACAGGTAGACAAGAGGTACAGTGTCATTGATGCATGCACTGTCACTGCTCACCATCCTCGTGGCCTCCTCAAATGGTGACAGGAGAGTGCATGCACCCATGATCATGGCCCACTGGCGTGGGGGAAAAAAATGAGCTCCCCTGTCCCTGTCCTGGTGCCGTAGCCACACAGATACTCATTGATGGCCCTCTGCTGTCACAGATTAGGCGGTTCTTGGGCAGGTTCAATTCCTTTTGGTGCTCAGCCAGCCGAGCACTGGCATTATATGACCAGCGGAAATGCACACAGATTTTCCTGGCCTGCCTCAGGACATCCTGTAAGCCTGGGTACCTGGCCAAGAACTGCTGTACCACCAAGTTAAGGACGTGAGCCACACAGGGCACTTGGGTCAGTTGTCCCTGTCGGAGGGCAGAGAGGAGGTTGGTGCCATTGTCGCAAACCACCATTCCTGGATTAAGCTGGCATGGCGCCAACCACCTCTCAGCCTGTCCCTGCAGAGATGATAGAATATCTGCCCCAGTGTGGCTCCTGTCCCCCATACACATAAGCACAAGCACGGCATGGCATCTTCTTGCCTGTATACTTGCGTAGCCCCTTGAACGCCTACAGAGCACCGCTGGTTCCGAGGACAAAGCACTGGAAGAGGCCATGGAGGAAAAAGAAGAGGAGGAGGTGGAGGAGAGAGGTGTGTCACAACCAGTAGTAGCATTTTGGAGGTGTGGTGGCGGAACAACCTCCAACACTACTGCACCTTTTCCTGCATCCTTCCCAGCTGCCAGAAGAGTCACCCAATGCGCTGTGAAAGATAGGCAACATCCCTGTCCATGCTTGCTGGACCATGAGTCAGCGGTAATATGCACCTTACCACTGACCATCCTGTCCAGCGAGGCATGGACATTGCCTTCCACATGCCTGTAGAGAGCCGGAATTGCCTTCTGTGAGAAAAAGTGGCGTTTTGGAACCTGCCACTGAGGAACCGCACATTGCACAAACTCACGGAAGGGAGCCGAGTCTACCAACCGAAAAGGCAGCAGTTGAAGTGCTAGCAATTTAGCCAAGCTAGCATTCAACTGCTGGGCATGCGGATGGCTGGGAGTGAACTTCTTTCGACTGTTCAGCAGCTGGGGCAGGGAAATTTACCTGGTACAATCGGATGTCAGTGTACCGCTAGCAGATTGCCTGCAAGTACTTGGCTGTGACACACCTAATTCTACACCTTCATTCCAGTGCAGGTTTCAGAGAGGACTGAAGTTATAGTGGGGTTGGAGATCCCAGCTGATGAGGAGCAAGGAGAGGTCCGCTTTGTTCTTTGGTGTGGGTCTTTAAGGTAAGCTTGCCAATGAACTGCATGGCAGGTCAACATATGTCTGGTCAAGTATGTGGTGCCCAAGCGGCTGATGTTTTGGCCACGCGAGATACGCTTGAGACATATGTTGCAAATAGCAGCCATGCGATCTGATGCACTCGTCTCAAAAAAGGCCCATACCGAATAACTTTTGGAATAACACGCAGAGGCAGCGCCCTGCACAGGCGGAGCTCTGCGGTGTGATTCAGTCGGTGTGCTGACCTTAAGCTGGCTCCTGAGGGAATCCTGCCTCGTCGGAGATGTGCCTCCTCCTCCTCTCTCCTATCAGGCACCCACGTGGAGTCAGTGACCTCATCATCCCCTCCTTCCTCATTACTGGAGCAAACCTGGCAGTATGCTGCAGCTGGTGGAACATGACTGCCAGATTGCCGGCCTTCTTGGGCTTCCCCTCTCTCTGGGCTCACTCTACTGCCTTCCTCTAGCTGGGTATCATCATCAGAGCCTTCAAAACGCTGGGCATCCTCCTGGAGCATGTACCCAACACTGTGCTCAAACAGTTCGGGGGACTCTTCAGGAGGGCATGATGGGTCTAAGGAAGGAGTGACTGATGCCATTGAGATGAGGGAAGAGGCCACGTTGGCAGCTGCTTTGCCAGTACCATGAGCCTGGGTGAGAGGATGAGGAGGATGAGGAGGGCCTGGTCATCCACTTTACCAAGTCTTCAGCATGTTGCGACTCAACACATCCAGCTGCCGAAAATAAGGACAAGTGTGTCCAATGGCCACATGCTGATGATAATACACAGCGTCCACTACCAGCACTGTTGCCTCTAGACACAGAGCCTGCTGGCCCTCTTTTATTGGCTTGTGACTGTCTGTTTTTCGTTATCAGCCTTCCAGACATACTAATGGCCTACAGGGAGATGAGAACACCAGCAATTGGGGTAGCTTTAGGTGCACACTGAGCAGATGACACAGTACACCGACTGTAATTACTGCAGCTGCCTGCCTGTGGTATAGGATCTGAAGAACACCAGCAATTGGGGTAGCTTTAGGTGCACACTGTGCAGATGACACAGTACACCGACTGTAATTACTGCAGCTGCCTGCCTGTGGTATAAGATCTGAAGAACACCAGCAATTGGGGTAACTTTAGGTGCACACTGTGCAGATGACACAGTACACCGACTGTAATTACTGCAGCTGCCTACGGTATAGGATCAGTAGAACACCAGCAATTAGGGTAGCTTTAGGTGCACACTGCGCAGATGACACAATACACCAACTATAATTACTGGAGCTGCCTGCGGTATAGGATCAGCAGAACACCAGCAATGGGGGTAGCTTTAGGTGCACACTGTGCAGATGACACATTACACCGACTAATTGCTACAGCTGCCTGCAGATAGAATCAGCAGAACACCAGCAATTGGGGTAGCTTTAGGCGTACACTGTGCAGATGACACAATACGCCAACTGTAATTACTGCAGCCGCCTGCGGTATAGGGTCAGCAGAACACCAGCAATTGGGGGATAGCTTTAGGTGCACACTGTGCAGATGACTTAGTACACTGACTGTAATTACTGGAGCTGCCTGTGGTATAGGATCAGCAGAACACCAGAAATTGGGGTAGCTTTAGGTGCACACTGTGCAGATGACACAGTACACCGACTGTAATTACTGGAGCTTCCTGCAGTATAGGATCAGCAGAACACCAGCAATTGGGGTAGCTTTAGGTGCAAACTGTGCAGATGACACATTACACCGACTAATTGCTACATCTGCCTGCAGATAAAATCAGCAGAACACCAGCAATTGGGATAGCTTTAGGTGCACACTGTGCAGATGACTTAGTACACTGACTGTAATTACTAGAGCTGCCTGTGGTATAGGATCAGCAGAACACCAGAAATTGGGGTAGCTTTAGGTGGACACTGTGCAGATGACACAGTACACTGACTGTAATTACTGGAGCTTCCTGCAGTCTAGGATCAGCAGAACACCAGCAATTGGGGTAGCTTTAGGTGCACACTGTGCAGATGACACAGTACACCAACTGTTATTACTGCATCTGCCTGCCTGTGGTATAGGATCTGAAGAACACCAGCAATTGGGGTAGCTTCAGGTGTACACTGTGCAGGTGGCACAATACACCGACTGTGACTGCTGCAGCTGCCTGTGGTATAGGACCAGAACAACATGAGCAATTGGGGTAGCTTCAGGTGTACACTGTGCAGGTGGCACAATCCACTGACTGTAACTTCTGCAGCTGCCTGTGATATAGGATCAGAACAACACCAGCAATTGGGGTAGCTTCAGGTGTACACTGTGCAGGAGGCACAATACACAGACTTTAACTGCTGCAGATGTCTGTGGTATAGGACCAGAACAACACCAGCAATTGAGGTAGCTTCAGGGGTACACTGTACAGGGGGCACAATGCACAGACTGTAATTGCAATAGCTTCAGAGGAAATAAATACACTAAGGGTTATTTACGAAAGGCAAATCCACTTTGCACTGAAAGTGCACTTGGAAGTGCAGTTGCTCTAAATCTAAGGGGTACATCTGAAATGAGTGGAAGCTCTGCTGATTTTATCATCCAATCATATGCAAGCTAAAATGCTGTTTTTTTATTTTCGTTGCATGTCCCCCTCGGATCTGGAAAGTAGATTTTCCTTTAGTAAATAACCCCCACTGTCTCTCCGTCTATCTCTCACTATGAGCCGAAATACTATGCGGGCCTCTGCGCAGGCGGCCTTATATAGTGTGGGACGTGTACTAAACCCCCTGAGCCCTAATTGGCCACAGGCATCCTGCCTGTGGCCAATTATTGCTCTCTTCGCTGACAGCGATGTGATTGGCCAAGAATGCGGGTCACAGTGCAGGCTTGGCCAATCATCAGCCAGTTATGCACTGCGATGACGCAGTGCATTATGTGCCGTGAGCACCACTCAAATTTGGTGCGAATGGCCCATAATGTTCTGGTTTTGCTGAACGGGCAAACACCCGGTGTTCGAGTTGAACATGGGTTCAACTCGAACACTCAGCTCATCCCTATTTATGAATTTGAGCAATAACAGCAAAGGATGTGGTGCCCAACTCCAATAATTTTTAAAAAAAATCCAATCTTGAAATGTGTGTGGGGGGGGGGGGGGGGGGAGGGGGAGAATAGACTCTTTCACTTACCTGCTTTCAAGACCATTAACCCTGTATGGTATGATTAGGGGGCCGGGGTGTGACCATAGTAAATAAAACATACACAGGCATTGTGGTGAACCAGTCAGTGCTGGAAGAAGCCAGCAGAAGCAAGGAATTAGGTAAAGCTGGGTACACACAGATTAAAATTCAGTTTAGCAGGGATCAGCCAAATTTTGATCTCTGCATAGCCCTCCCTGTTAGACAGAAGATGATCAACAGACCACCTTAGTATATTCATGCCATCCCACATACTGACTCCTACCACCTAGACCACTTCAAATCCCTGAAGTGGTCTTGGTGGTTAGTGTGTTTTTTAATAACTCTCAGAAGAAATAAACCTGTTTATACTGATTCCATTTCATTCGATCATCCTCTAGTTATGCCAAACTGGGGGGTTACGGCACTTAGTGCCATACCACCTCCCTGAAATTAGTTTGCCACCTCCCTAAAATTAATTTTGGCAGGTTGGAATGTCTTAGATGGTCCTTTTGATAAGAAGCTGAATTTTTGACCCTAGCTGCACAATGCCATGGAGCTAGTCACTTAAGGGAATAAGTGCAACAATCTTTTCTTCAACTGTTAATATCGTGCTGCAATCTAATCATTGCTTTTTTGCCTGTTCAGACATTCACTTCTAACTGACTCACCATTGTTGTGGATACAGTCCATTAGCTTTTGCTGATGATGCCTCCCCTCTCTGATAACCTTAGACATTTCTTTCCCAAACATCATCAAGTTTTTGACTTATCTTAACTTTGGACCTGTAAATGTTATCCTGTAGCTTTGCATCAGAGAAAAATAAACGGTTAGTGGTAGATGTTAAAGCAGTATTTCAAGCCCAAATAGTTATTGTAACCGCTTCAGCTCATGACCAGGCCATTTCTTATGATACGGCACTGCGTTGCTGTAACATACAATTGTGCGATCGTGCAACTCTGTACCCAAATATAACTGATTTCCTTTTTTTCCATAAATAGAGCTTTCTTTTGGTGGTATTTGATCACCTCTATGTTTTAATTTTTTGCGCTATAACCAAATAAAGACTGACAATTTTGAAAAAACATTTTTTTTTACTTTCTGCTATAAAACACATCAAATAAAAAAAATGTAAAAAAATCCCAATAAGCATACATTAATTGGTTTGCACAAAAGTTATAGCGTCTACAAACTATGGGATAGATTTTTTAATTTTTTTTTACTAGTAATGAAAGATCAGCGATTTTTAGTAAGACTGCAACATAGCGGCGGACAAATCTGACACTAAGGCCGCGTACACACGGGCGGACTGTCTGTCCAACTTAGTCCGCTGAAACGTTTTTCAGCGGACAATCCGCTCGTGTGTGGGCTTCAGCGGACTTTTTCAGCGGACAGTCTGGCGGACTAAGTCTTTCGGAATTTCCGTAATTTTGTCCGTCCAAACTTGGTTTCAGCGGACAGTCCGCTCGTGTGTAGGCAAGTTGGACGGACTAAGTATGGCGCATGCTCAGAAAGGATTTACACGCCGAAGGTTGCATTGCAGTGTATTGGACGTCGTATTTCTAGTCCCGTCGTACGTGCTGTACACGTCATCGCGCAAGCTTTCAGCGGACTGTCTGTTCATCGTGTGTCCGTTCATTCAAAAGTTGGACGGACTGTCTGTCGGATTGTCTGACGAACTTAGTTGGGCAGACAATCCGCCCGTGTGTACGCGGCCTTAGTGAAACTTTTTGGGGACCAGTGACACCAATACAGTGATCAGTGCTAAAAAAATGCACTGTCACTGTACTAATGACACTGGCAGTTAAGGGGTTAACATCAGGGGCAATCAACCGGTTAAATGTGTACCTTGGGAGTGCTAACTGTGTGTGGGATGCTTTGACTGGGGGAAGACAGAGATCTGTGTTCCTGCTTAGCTGGAACACAAGATCTCTATCTTCTCCTTTGACAGAATGGATATCTGCCTTGTTTACATAGGCAGACCACCATTCTGTCTACCTCAAGAACAATTGGTGTCCAATCACAGTGGATGCGGGCCACTGGCGGCACACGTGCACCCCAGACATGAAGAAAGAATGCTTAAGGGCTGCCCTGCCACAGTATATGTACGTAGGGTGATCATTAAGTGGTTAAATGAGGCTAAGCTACTTCTGCTTTTGCTTAAGAAAACATGGCAAATGTATTGTCAATTTATGTAGGATATAACACTGTACCTGTGTTTGGATCAGCCTAATAGCCTTAAACTAGATCTAATTCCTTCCCTGAGTAAAAAAGCAAACTCATACTAAAATTCAAGTTGCCACTGTTGACCTCCCCACTTCAGAAATGCTAGGTGATTGGCTTTCATGTAGAACCATTGTTTCCATTCAGCAAGTGTGTTTTTTCTCTGACTTTGTTTGCTGTATGTTTATTTCAGATGAGTGACTGAAAAAGTATTGGGGCAAGAAACGACCAAGTAACACAAATGTTAAGATGGCATTTAATAATGGAAGCCTATATACTCTCAGTATTTTGTTCTTATTTCTGGTTCGTAAGGGTCACTGTCTAAACATATTTGCACTAGCAGTATAATATTAAAGGAAGAGGGTGGGTGAAATTGACACTGCAAAAAGTGATCCTGTACACAATGTTCTAGAGTGACTTTTGTGCACTACAGGCACCTCAGAACACCATTATCAAACTAAGACACACACTACAGTGCGTGCAACCCACAGATCTAACACCACCAAAAACATGAGGAGGGAACCCCAATCCCCAAATTGCATTTGCTATGTTAAATGCTATGTCACAAATGTGTGAAGATTGTGGTAGGTGAGGATGAGTGACATAAGTTAATAAAAAAGACTTGGAAACCCCAGGCTGTTGGAAAACAATGATTACTTTGTTTTTGCTATGTTAAATGCTATGTCATATACTAATAATTTGGGGATTGGGGTTCCCTCCTTGGGATTTTGGTGGTGTTAGATCTGTCGGTTGTACGCACTGCAGTCTTTGTCTTAGTTTGATAATGGTGTTCTCAAGACTGTCCACTAGAAATGGGCCCAATGTTCGAGTCGAACATAAGTTTGACTCGAACATTGGGTGTTCGTTTGTTCGTGGAACAAATGAACATATGGGGCGCTCGTGGGACGTTCGCCCATCAACGAGCGCCCCATAACGCACTGCAAGATCACAGTGCATTAAAGGCTGCTAAAAAGACTGTGATAGAATAGCAATCAGTTTGATTGCAGAGATCAGGTTTGTCTGAGGATGTTTCTCAATTGAATGCTTTGGTAACAATGAGAACTGTTGACAGTTGGCAGTTTGGTTGTAAAGGCAAATGAGTTTGTAACCATTGACAACAAACTGATAAACAAAAGCCAAAATAAAAGGAGCAGTAGAGACACCAGAGCAGGAGGAAGAATCTGTAATAAGCAAAGAAGAAGGTGCCTGGTCTCCAGGAGCAACGGAGATCATGATTACACAGTAACTGGAGTTAAAAGGGGTTGTAAAGCTTTGTGTTTTTTCACCTTAATGCAACCTATGCACTCCCCCCCCCCCTGCACCCTCATTTTACTTACCTGAGCCCCGAATCTTCATTGGATGATTGATAGCAGCGCAGCCATTGGCTCTAGCTGCTGTCAATCAAATCAATGACACGGCGCACCGGGGTCGGGCCGAGTGATACACTCAGCGGCTATGGCCACCGACTGTATCACACAGGAGCGTGCCTACAAGCTAACTCCCTTGGGAGAGCGCTTCCCAGAGGGAGGATAGCTCTTGCGGGGAGGACCCAAGACTGCCGCTAAGAGACAAGGATCGGGGCAACTTTGTGCAAAACGAACTGCACAGTGGCGGTTAATATGATATGTTTGTTATTTAAAAAAAAAAAAAAAAAACCTTTACAACCCCTTTAAGTAACTTTTACGTGTATTTCTATTACAGACCATAGGCTGTTTATTTGCTAGGCATTTTGCTTGTTATAGATATCTGTCAGTCTTGTATTTATTGTATTTCTTATATTGTAATAGTATTGTATGTACAGCATCTTTGTATAGTGAAAGCAAATTTACACACGGCAGAGGTCTCAGTTTCCTTGCTTATATCACAAAGTAACCTTGCTAGATAGAAGCAAGCAAAACATTGGCCAAAGGCAGGGTGCATTCCCCACACTATATAAGGCTGCTTACACAGCGGCTATGTATAGTGTTTATGAATGAAGAGAGATTAGGCAGGTTAGTTAGAGGATTGAGCATGCAAGTCAGTGTAGTGTATATAATACAGTACAGAGTATATAGTGCAGTGAGTTTAGTGTATATAATACAGTGCAGAGTATATAGTACAGTCAGTGTAGTGTATATAATACAGAGCAGATTATACAGTGCAGTCAGTGTAGTGTATATAACCAAGTGCAGAGTACAGTGCCTTGAAAAAGTATTCATATCCCTTAACATTTTCCACATTTTGTCATGTTACAACCAAAAACGTAAATGCATTTATTTTATGGTGATTTTATGGGATTGACCAACACAAAGTGGCACATAATTGTGAAGAAAATTATTTTGTGAAGAAAATGATTTTCAAAAATGTTACAAATAAATATCTCAAAAGTGTGGCGTGGATTTCTATTCAGCCCCTTTACTCTGATACCCCTAACTAAAATCTAGTGGAACCAATTGTCTTTGGAAGTCACCTAATTAGTAAATAGAGTCCATCTGTGTGTAATTTAATCTCAGTATAAATATAGCTGTTCTGTGAAGACCTCAGAGGTTTTTTAGAGAACCTTAGTAAACAAACAGCATCATGAAGACCAAGGAACACATCAGACAGCTTAGGGATAAAGCTTTGGAGACGTTTAACTGCTTGCCGCCCAGCGCATGATGATATTAGTCAGCACAATGGGCGTACCTATACATCCCCTTTAAGATCTGCCGCGTACTCCGTGAGCATGCCTGCAGGTCCCACAGACTCAATGACTGTTGGGGGCCCGCAATCGTGACACTGAGCAGCAGAATGGGGAGATGCCTATGTAAACAAGGCATTTCCCTGTTCTGCCTAGCAACATGACAGGGATCTACTGCTCCCTGTCATCATTGTAGTGAGCCCCCCCCCCCCCCCACAGTCAGAATCACTCCCTAGGACACACTTAACTCCTTGATTGCACCCTAGTGTTTTACCCCTTTCCTGCCAGTGTCATTTACACCTTTACATAAGAAGTCCTGCTTGCATTTTGCTAGAAGCCATGTGGTGGACACAGCAAACATATGGAAGAAGTTGTTCTGGTCAGATGAGACCAAAATGTAACTTTTTGGCCTAAAAGCAAAACTCTATGTGTGGCAGAAAACTAACACTGCACATCACTCTGAATACACCATCCCTACCGTGAAACATAGTGGCAGTAGCATGTTGCTGGGATGCTGTTCTTCAGCAGGGGCAGGGAAGCTGATCAAAGTTGATGGGAAGATGGATGGAGCCAAATACAGGCAATATTAGAAGAAAACCTGTTAGAGTCTGCAAGAGATCTGAGACTGAGGCGCAGGTTCACCTTGCAGCAGGACAATGGCCCTAAATTTACAGCCAGAGCTACAATGAAATGGTTTATATCAAAGCATAATTATGTGTTAGAATGGCCCAGTCAAAATCCTGACCTAAATCCAATTGAGAATCTGTGGCAAAACATGAAAATTGCTGTTCACAGATGCTCTCTATTCAATCTGACAGAGTTTGAGCTATTTTACAAAGAAGAATGGGCATACATGTCACTCTTTAGATGTGCAAAGCTGGTAGAGACATACCCAAAAAAGACTTGCAGGTGTAAATGCAGCGAAAGGTGGTTCTACAAAGTATTGACTCGGGGGGCTGAATACAAATGCATGCCACATTTTTCAGATATTTATTTGTAAAAAAAATGTGAAAACCAGTTATCATTTTCCTTCCAATTCACAAGTATGTGCCACTTTGTGTTGGTCTATCACATTAAATTGCAATAAAATACATTTATGTTTTTGGTTGTAAAAAAGACAAAATGTGGAAAATGTCAAGGGTTATAAATACTTTTTCAAGGCACTGTACATAATGCAGTCAGTGTAGTGTATATCACAGTGCAGAGTATATAGTGCAGTCAGTGTAATGTATATAACGCAGTGCAGAGTATATAATGCGGTCAGTGTAGTGTATATAACGCAGTGCGAGTATACAGTGCACTCAGTGTAGTGTATATAACGCAGTGCAGAGTATATAGTACAGTCAGCGTAGTGTATACAACACAGTGCAGAGTATATAGTGCAGTCAGTGTAATATATATGTAGTATATATAATGTAGTGCAGAGTATATAGTGCAGTCAGTGTAGTGTATATAATGCAGTGCAGAGTATATAGTGCAGTTAGTGTAGTATATATAATGCAGTGAAGAGTATACAGTGCTATCAGTGTAGTGTATATAAAGCAGTGCATAGTATATACTGCAGTATATAATGCATTGTAGTGCAAAGTATATAATAAAGTGTATTGAAGTGATTAATGGGAACCCTATGACAGAATTAAGAAAAAAACGGCATGGGGTCCCCCCAAAATCTATACCAGGCCCTCTGGGTCTGGTATAGATTTTAAGGGGAACTCCATGCCAAAATAAAAAAAATGGCGTGTTCCATACCAGGCCCTTTGAAGAGAGAAGTCGGCAGGAAGCCTCCCATGGAGGTGGAGGGTTTTAATTTTTTGCTATTGTTTGGGTCCATCGGGCGGCGTGATTGATGGAGGATTTACATTGCTTTTTTTTTTCATCTATATTGCTATATTATATTATCTATATATGGAGCTGGCAATAAATTACAGCATATTTAAATGACATTTTTTTCCTTTAGAAATGTCATTATTGCTGTGGCATGTTATATACATTGTACAGATGCGCCACTTTACAGGCAGACTAAGGGGAACGATATTTAAAAGAATATTTTATTTTTATTGTTTCACTTTAAGCATCATTAAAATCATTGCTCCTTTAAAAACGATTATTTAAAAAAAAATTGCATTGATATTTCTCCTAGGTTAGTTCCCAGGTCCCCATACACTTTTTATGGAAATAACTTGCATATAAGCCTTTAAAATTAGCACTTTTGATTTTTCATGTTCGTGTCCCATAAACTTTAATAAGGTTTGCAAATTCACTAGAACTTTTTGCCTGTTCAAGGTGTTCTGGTGCAAACCGAACCGGGGGGTGTTCGACCCATCCCTACTGTCCACTAGTCGAGTTGTCAAAGACCGCCACCAGCAAAGTCTATCCCCGCCTCACATGTACATTACAATTATCAAAATAAAAGCATTGATACTGTGATATCTGCCAAAAGGTCTTAGGTGATATTTGTGCAGGGCAGTCAGAGGTTCTGCATGGAAACATTTCCTGACATCAGTTCTCCAGCATTTGTCATTAGCACTGGATCCCCAGCATTCCCCTACCCCCCCAAAGTCTTAAAGTGACCTGTTCACCCTCCACCATTTTATGCAGCATGGCCCATGGGGAAGTACCCAGCCATTGCTTTGAACTCTCTGTGTCAGTCCCATAACTCTACTGTGCATGTGCAGGAAATGCATCTTTGGAGAGATTGTCAATTGCTGGCATGCATGATAGGCAGGCTCTTCATAAGACTGAATGTGATTTTACTGCACATGCACAGAAGAAGCAAGGGGCTGCATGGGAGATTTGTAGTTTTGGCTTTGCAGCTTCATATAGCCTGCACAGCTGGAATTTGTTAGTACTGTGAACAGGTGAGAATAAGACTTTGGGGGTCACTGGTGGAGTATATAAAGGTAAAGTCACCCTTTTGAAGAAAAACTTCAGCCAAAAGTGTTTCTTGTAGTGAAGAAATGTTAGCATATGTGTCAGATTTTTATTCCCTGTGTCTATGTTGGTAATTGGTGATTTCAAGGAGTGTGTCCCCAAAGGTGTCACAGCACAAAGGTGAGGTCTAACCCTTCCATGCTCTATCCATGACTAAAAATATATTTAGTAAACCAAATTATTAAGTAATACCTGCACTGTTATGCCGCATACACATGATTGTAAATTTGTCCAGAAAAAGACCGATGAGAGCTTTTTATCGGAAAATGCGACCCTGTGTAAGCTCCATCGGACTTTTGCTGGCAGAATTTTGGCCAGCAAAAGTTTGAGAGCATGTTCTCAATTTTTCCAATGGAAAAAGTTTTGATCAGAAATTCCGACGCACAAAATTTCTACCCATGCTCTGAAACAATTTGATGCATGCTCGGAAGCAGTGAACTTAATTTTCTTGGCTTGCCGTAGTGTTGTACGTCACCATGTTCTTGATGGTCGGAATTTGGTGTGACCGCGTGTAGGTAACACAAGTTTGAGTGGAAATCCGTCAGAAAAACCATTCAAGGCTTTTCCAATGGGAATTCCGATCGTGTATACACGGCATTAGGCATACTGTATGTCTGCTTTAATATTTGAGTTTTGTTTGGAAGTATTATGGTTAAGACCTATTAGCCTTGAGTCTCCTTGTTGTTTCCATAGCAACACTAGCAGATTAGGCTAAGAGAGAGTTATATGACAACTCAGCTGTTATTCAGCATTTCAGAACATTATTATAAGTGATGCCATTTTACAAGTGCTATAAGTGCACTTATCCTTAGTGGACCCCAATAGGAATATGTACAGCAATAAATATACTTGGTGCAGAGCTTACCCCATGCTTTCTTAAAGACACAATGCCATATTAGCCCTTGTACACACGGTCGGACATTCCGACGGAAAATGTCCAATCTGACCGTGTTGTCAGATAATCCGACCGTGTGTGGGCTCCATCTGACTTTTTCCGTCTTAATGTCCGACCAACAAACTTTGAGAACTGGATATAACATTTTCTGACAACATGATCAGCTGGATTTTGTGGTCAGAATGTCCGACTGTGTGTACAAGGGCTAATAGTTATAGCCTTTCACATGGAATCTTAATCCTTCCATCATCACCAGCATGTCCATCATCTTTGTCACAGGCGTTAGTGGATCTTGTGTGTTACCAGCAGTAGACATAGACTTACTGAGAGAAATAGACTCTATAAATTGCCTAGTCCATTCCTCACCTGTACTACCCCCAGCCCCCAAAGAGGCAGCTGTCAAGTTTTTCCCATTGGTGCCTAATGACAGTAAGGTGACTGGTTGATGAGGGCCAGAATTTGGGATATAGGAAGAAACAGCACATTTACAGCTTAAGGTGTAGTCAACCTAAGCCACCATCTACTGCAGGTTGTCAGAAAAGCATAGCCAGGAACTTGAAAAGTTAGAACAAACTATAGGCAGGCAAACAAAACAAATCAAAGAAAAAGCCAGCTAGAATAATAAAGCACACCAAAACTGGCAAAAACAAACAGGAGGTTTTTTACACTGGCAGAGATTTGGGAAAGTATTGTATGGCCCCTTCCTACACTGTCCCCGCTCTTGGCTTTCCATGAACATGTTAGGGCATTTTCTTGTTCCATAGGGAGGATATTAAAATTTTCCTCAAATACCCTATGATTTTGTTTAGGTCTATATTACATCATGTAAATGAGAATACATTTAAATAATGGGATACTGAAGTTCTCCCCAGAAATTCTAGAATCTAAAAATGTGTTCAACTTCAACTGTAGTGGTAGGATTTATAGGAATACCAATTTAGGATGAAGACTTAAAAAAGCTATTTGAGTTTGTATGGCATATGGGATTGTGTACGGACTGACACAGGACAAAAAAAGCTAAAGAAACACAAAGTAAAAATTGCTGGTAGAAAGTCATATCTAATCTCTGTTCATTAGGATGAATGTCATATGTTACAAAAAAAATGAATATAAGCCTGTAGGCTTTATTACTGTGTGCTAATTCAACTTTAGGATGCAGGTCAGTTCCATTATCCTGACAGGTGGAGACATATGGTTGTAGGAACTCTTCCAGAATTTGATTGACTTTTTCTGTTTGCTAAGTAGACTAGGAAAAATAGGCTTGAGAAATGTTTAACCTGATATACGGAAAATTATGCAGAGTTTATCAAAAGTTGAAAGTGAACTGCACTCCCCTGTCAACGACAATATGTGAGAAGAGCCTAAGAAGATGAGGTAAAAAGATGTTGACTTGCAAGCTAGGTGAAGCTGAGGACAGACATTTGAAGTATTTCATTTTCAGAAGGCAGTCCACAATAAGGCCAGATCACTGTGCAGTTATTGAAACAAGAAAGTAAAAAAGTAAAAATAAAGTCTATGCAAATTTTGAACTAAGGTGAAAAGGGACAGCAGGAAAGGCGCACAAAGTAAACTTTATTCTTATAGCAAACAGTATGAAGTCTTAGCCCTTGTACACACGGTCGGACATTCTGACAACCAAATCAGTTGGATTTTGTCCGATGGATTTTGTCCGATGGATTTTGTCCGAAACTGTTGCATACACATGGTCGGACAAAGTTGTCGGAAAATCCGATCGTTCAGAACGTGATGATGTAATTTCGTTACGATGGGACTACGTTCAGGCTAGTAGCCAATAGCTTTGGTCTAGGAATTTGATCTAAGCATGTGTGGCACTTTGTCCGATCGGAATTCTCTACACACAATAGGACAAAGTTCGATCGGATCATGTTGTCAGGAAATTTTATAGCCCAGCTGGAAAACTTGGTCCGTCGGATACTCCGATGGAAACAGTCCGATGGAGCCCACACACGGTCGGATTATCTGACAACACGGTCCTATCGGACATTGTCCATCGCAATATCCGACCGTGTGTACAAGGGCTAAGGTGCATTTTCAGAGCTGTGACCTTCTAGTCAGTAGGAATGAGCTGAACGTACCTGGCTTTGGTGAACAATACAGAAGTTCAGGTGCCGAATCCAAACTCCTATTAAAGTCAATAGGGGCTGAATGTTAAAAATATTTTCTGGACATTTTTTAGGCAAATATGCAAGGAATTGTCAAACAATGACACTGGGGGGGCTGGCCCCTGCGCTAGGGAACATGTACCAAAGCAAAAAAAAAAAAAAACATGTCTGGGGGATGCTCTTAACCTGCCTGCTGAAGTGGCATATCTATACAATTTATACAACCTATTGCAGCAAAACTGACATTTAGATAAGGGTCTAATATAGATAGTAGCCTCCCTGGCGGTATGATTCAGTCCGCTTTTAGGTGCTGAAAGCGGTACAATTATTTTGCATGGAAATTTGGCGTTTTATTTTGTAGTCCTGTAATTCTTAGGAATAACTCTCTTAAATCTCTTCAAACCAGAGTCTAGCGGACATCCCGGGTATGATAAAGTTTATAATATAATAAAGAATAATAAAACTTATTCAATAATGTAATCAAATCCTAAAACACTGAAAAAGGGACATGTTTTGGTTGCTATGGGCAATCTCCAAATTCCAGGCAGAAAAAACTGTATTTATAATATAAAAGTGCATGCAGGGCACTGCACAGACCACTAGGGACAAAGGGGGTGTGTAATTTTTAATACAGCACAGTAATCTGTAAGATTACAGTGCTGTGTGTGTTTTGTGTCTTTTTACTTTTTTGAATTTGCCGCCGTTCTCCGCTCCCGTGCGCCGTAACGCCGCAGGGAACGGAGCTCGGTGGCATTCGGCACTGTGAATCGAGCGGAGGACAGCTCGATCACAAAGCGTGGGGGACATCACTGGATCCAGGGGACAAGGTAAGTAACTCTCCCTGTGTCCTCCCCTGCATCCAGCGATGTGATCCCGAGTCTGGCTCGGGGTTACCGCTCCTATCAGTAAATTCCTAACCCGAGCCAGACTCAGGATTACCGCTAGGGGGGTTAATTGCAAATTGGGGACATCACGCAAAAAGAAGAGGGTGAATCCAACATAAAAAAATCATGGGGTTCTCCCCAAAAAAATCCATGCCAGACCCTTATCCAAGCATGAAGCCTGTCTCAACAGGAAAGAGGGCGCAAGCATTCACCCCCCTCCTGAACCATAGCAGACCACATGCCCTCAACTGGGGTCCCCCCTGGCAAAGTACCCTCTACCCATGTTGATGAGGATAAGGGACTCTTCCACACAACCCTGTCACAGTGTGCATATGGGGCTTATCTTAATCTGGAAAAATAGAACCTGCCAACACAATCTGTTCCTGATGACTACTTGTCTTTGAATGACAACTCTCATGGTTGTCAGCCAAGTATAAACAAAGGTGTGGGGTCTCCTAGGTTATGTCATTGTCCAAATATGGACATGACTATATTTGGTAAATTACATCATGAGAAGAAGAGAGAAGCGGAAAGTAGAAGGCTGATTGATTGTATAGTTGTCAGGGATCATATGTGTGACTGCAGCAGATAGATATTTATTACAGTGGGTGGATAAAAAAATGATTGTTGGATCATTCATTGTAAGCTGTCAGGAAATACTGGTACCCTTTACATCTACTCAGTGTCAACTAGAGCACAGCTATTTTTCTCCACTGCCTAATAGAGGAGACTACTGTCCCCAGGATAAGTCACTATATGCATATTATCTTCTCTCTAGGCAGTGCTGGAGGGACACATGTCTGTACACTTTTGTCCTGACAGGTTATTTTGTCAGCTGTATGATCCTACTGTCATTTTCTAACTACCTTAAACAAGATCACTTTATAGATAATTAAATTTGAAGCTAGTGAGAAATATTATGTTTTGCATCAAGAAAAAAAATAAAGAAAAAGAAAATATAAAGAAAAACTAGGTGAGGGTAAAGAAAATTAAGAGAGAAGAGAGTTAAATGAGAACTTCTATGGACTGCTTGGGTTCATAGATGCCTGGTGTCATTCACCCTTGAAGATGAGCATGCATGGACCTTCTTTGGGGGATTATGCCAGAGAGGAGGTGAATGGACTATTATTTTAACCACTTTCCGACCGCTGCACACCGATATACATCCTTACTTTGAAGGGGGATATCGTTGTTATGGCAACAGCTAGCTGCCATAACCCAGGGATCCTCTTGTTCAGCCGGCAGTCTGGTTTACGATAATAGTGGTGTCTGCAGCGGCTTCGCCGCAAGATCACTTTTATCGGCGGTGGGAGTGGAGCCCCTTTCGCTGCGCTCCGGTGCCCTCCGCCACTTACCGGATCTTCACCCTTGCTGGACATGGAGACGACTGAGGGGAAGATGGCCCCCACCCCTCTCCCTAACAATGCAGGGCAGAAGTGACGTCATAACATTACTTCCACCTATAGCTCTTAAAGGGCCATTTAAAAAAAAAAAATTTAAATTACAATTTTTTTATTTTTTTGTATTGCATTTATGTGTAAATATGAGTTCTGAGGTCTTTTTGACCCCAGATCTCATATTTAAGAGGTCCTGTCATGCTTTTTTTCTTTTACAAGGGATGTGTATATTCCTTGTAATGGGAATAAAAGTGACACATTTTGTTTTTTTTTTAAATGTAAATTGTAAAAATAAAAGGTAAAATAAATGAGAAAAAAAAAGGGCCCCATCCCATTGAGCTCATGTACAGAAGCGAACACATATGTGAGTATCACCCACATATGAAAACAGTGTTTAAACCACACATATGAGGTATTGCCATGTTCAGTAGAGCGAGAGAAATAAAATATGCAACCTGTAGAATTTTTTTTAAAGAGGAGGTCTAGGGCTAGAATTAAGTTAAACATCACCTATGGAGTTTTTTAAGGGAAAAAGTTTGTTACCATTCCATGAGCGGGCGCAATTTTGAAGCATGACATGTTGGGTATCAATTTACTCGGCATAACATTATCTTTCACAAAAAAAAGTTGTCCTAACTTTACTGTTTTATTTTTTAATTCAAAAAAGTGTATTTTTTCCAAAAAACTTGCACTTGACAGCTGCGCAAATACGGTGTGACAAAAAGTATTGCAACGACTATAATTTAACACCCTAGAGAATAAGATGGTAATGTTTGGGGGGTTTAAGTAATTTTCTAGCAAAAAAAACAAAACCGTTTTTAACTTGTAAACAACACATCTTAAAACGAGGCTCAGTCCTTAAAGTGGTTGTATACCCACATTTTTAACTTTTACCTACAGGAAAGCCTATAATAAGGCTTACCTGTAGGTAAAAAAAATATCTCCTAAACCTGTACGGTTTAGGAGATATTCCCCTCGGTATGCGCCGCTGACTGCAGCGGCGCATGCGCACAAGGGGTTTCTCGCCGTCAAAATCCGGCAGCAGCCGAGCGGCCGGACTGAAATCTCCCGCGCGCATGCGCGGGAGTGACGATATCGCGGCTCCGGCCACTCACAGCGCCAGAGCCGCGATACACGCTCCCTCGGCGTGGATCGGGCCAGATGTCGGGGCCTCGTTCTAAGGTAAGTATTTCATAATGAGCTAGTATGCGGTGCATACTAGCTCATTATGCCTTTTGCTTTGCAGGTTTAAAAAAAAATAAAAAAAAATGTGCGGGTTTACTACCGCTTTAAGTGGTTAAAATAGCTTAAAACTGGAATACTGATTTTATTAGCAGCTCACATCTAATAAATATAATGTCTACCATATAAAATATGCACCTTGAGCAGATGAGGAAGGAAATCTTGCATCAATCTGTAACTTTGTAAAAATCTGTTGTACAATATGTTCTATTGCTCCTGTTTAGTGATGCCTTGCTGAAGCTTCAGAACTAATAATTGCTCCTCTAAGGTTCCTTTAGAGTTTGCTTGGGGTTCCTTGAGCAATGGGCAAGTTTTGCCTATTCGATAAGTAACACTAACACCATTGATTTTTTTTAACATCTTATGAAGTACTGTTCAACCCATCATCCAAAAATGGAAAGAGTATGGCACAACTGTAAACCTACCATGACATGGATGTCCACCTAAACTGACAGGCTGGGCAAGGAGAGCATTAATCAGAGAAGCAGCCAAGAGGTAACTCTGGAGGAGCTGCAGAGATCCACATCTCAGGTGGGAGAATCTGTCCACAGTTACAACTATTAGTTGTGCACCCCACAAATCTGGTCTTTATAGATGAGTGGCAAGAAGAAAGCTATTTTTGAAATAAAACCATAAGAAGTCCTGTATGCAGTTTGTGAAAAGCCATGTGGGGGACACAGCAAACATGAGGACGGAGCTGCTGTGGTCAGATGACACCAAAATGTAACTTTTTGGCCTAAAAGTAAAACTCTGTGGTGGAAAACTAACATTGCACATCACCCTGAACATACCGTCCCCACCATGAAACATGGTGGAGGCAGCATCATGTCGTGGGGATGCTTTTATTCAACAAGGACAGGTAAGCTGGTCAGAATTGATGGGAAGATGGATGAAGCCAAATACAGGGCAATCTTAGAAGAAAACCTGTTAGAGTCTGCAAAAGACTTGAGAATGGGGTGGAGGTTCACCTTCCAGCAGGACAACGACCCTAAACAGCCAGAGCAACAATGGAATGGTTTAGTTTAAAGCATATTCATGTGTTAGAATGACCCAGTCAAACTCCAGACCTAAATCCAATTGAGAATTGACAAGACTTGAAAATTGCTGTTCACAGACACTCTCCATAAATCTGACAGAGCTTGAGGTATTTTGCAAAGAAGAATGGGAAAAATGTTCACTCTCTATATGTGCAAAGCTGATGGAGAAATTCCCAAAAAGACTTGTAGCTGTAATTCCAGCGAAAGGTGGTTCTACAAAGTATTGACTCAGGGTGGCTAAATACAAATGTATGCCACACTTTTTACATATTTATTTGTAAATGATTTATCATTTTCCTTCCACTTCACAATTATTTGCCACTTTGTGTTGGTCTATCACATAAAATCCCAATAAAATACATTTACGTTTTTGGTTGTAACATGACAAAATGTGAAACATTTCAAGGGGTATGAATACTTTTTCAAGGCACTGTATTTGTAAGAACGGCATTTTTCCCACTAATCACCAATATAAGGGGGGGGGGGGGTGCTAAAAAAAACATCAATATATGGGGGAACTGCATTGACCACCGATATAAGAGGGCACATTTTCCCTGACCACCCATGCAAGGCGGAACTACACAATCTATCACTGTAAGGTGGTTGTAAACCCTCCATTGTCACTTTTACCTATAGGTAAGCCTAGAATAAGGTAGTATAATAGATAGTGGAAATATCTCCCAAACGTGCGCTGTTTAGGAGATATTTACCTTGTAGTGCGCCGATGATATCATGGACCTCCGTGCCATTTCTTCACTCACACGTGCTGTGACTGGCAGCTCCCATGCTCATGCGCGGATGTGACATCATGTGGCTCCTGCCAATACATATTGGCATATGTGATGCATACTAGCCCATTATGCTTTTACTGCAGGGGAAAAAAGAGTAAGTAAAACCTATTAGGGTTTACTCCCTCTTTAAGGAGGCATTGCACAAACCACAAATTAAAGCGGGCACTACACTCACCACCAATGTAAAGGAGCACGTCTCCACTGACCACCAATGTAAAGGGGCATTTCTCCAATAACCACCCAGGAGATATTTTTTCACTGATCACCGATGTAAGAAAGCATTTTTCTACTGAACACCAATGGGGAGTTATTTAGGGGGTTTCTACATGGTAAAAATGTTTGAGAAAGACTAGCTTATGAACACAGTGCTTGTGGCAGCCTTCTCCAAATATTTGGAATCCTCAGCTTTTCTAGGTTAATTTTTGTTTAGTTATATTTAAGTCAACTGAATTAGTTTTTAGAGCCTTTATAATTTGAGTGCAGAGAGTAAGAAGAAATCCAAACTCCTGTGCATAAGACATGGGTATATGCTGTATAAACACTAGGTGCAGTGGGTATACAAAATAATCACCCCCTTTAAAATAATCACATTTTGTTGCTTTGCAGCCTGAAATGAAGACAGACAAAGATTGTGTTTTATTGAAAATCTGTGTAATGACTTGAAGACTGCAGTTCTCAAACGGTCACCATCAAATTTAACTGAACTTGAGCAATTGTGCAAATCCAAGTGGGCAAATATTGCAAAGTCTAGATGTGCAAAGTTAGTAGAGACTTATCCCAACAGACTAAAAACTGTAATTAAAGCAAAAGATGATTAAAATAATACTGACACAAGGGGGGTGATCCTTTTCCCAACTCAGTGATTCTATTTTTTTTCTGACACAGTGTTATAGCTTTCACTTGGATGTTATGAGTTGCACTGAGTAAATACAACTGGATAAAACAAAAACTGAGACTGTCTACATTTCAGGCTGCAAAGCAACTCAATGTGATTATTTTTAAGAGGGTGATTCTTCTCTATACACACTGCATATTACAGCCTAATTAATAACTTTATTTGTCAATGCAAAGAGAAATACTTCTGGGCATGATATACGCCCCTTCTTCTCTTGTGATGATGCTGGCTCTGGTGCCCCATGGAGCCAGGAAAGCTTGGCCAGGTCATGGCTTTTTTTTACAAACTACTGAGATTGTGCTTGCTTTGGTCTGCATTTTGGGAGGAAAGGGTATTATGCTGGATGCCTGGGAACTAGTTCACCCATAAGAATGAAAGGGCAATGGGGGGCACTTTTGTTAGAGACACTTAGTGGTGTTGGGCAATGAGGATTATTGCAATGGTAAGTAAGGTGAGTAACACATCACGCTGTAAAAAGTGTTGTAGGGCAAGTAAAAATGAACATGTACTTTATACAATCTGCATAAAAGGTTGACCATTGTAAGTACCCCTAAAAGTGTTATATAGTTTGTCAAACCCCTGTAACTGACACTTTTTCTAGACAGCCTGGCCTGTTAAACTATATCTCACATGCTATTCAACCTCTTCTATATCTTCATCTTCCAGTTACCAAATATTTGTGCATATGGACATCCACAATAGTATCATAATTAATAAACTGTGTTATCTGATATAGCCAGCAGTGCTTTTCAATTTTTCAGAGCACAGAACAAAGCATCTTCATGATCTTGTGATGATGCTTTGTAGTGCACCTAGAAAAAAATGAAAGCACAAATTCATAAGCCTATAATGTGGCCTGATTTTGACTAGTAACATATACAAGCATAATGTCTGCTGACACACTTTCAAGTCATAAACAGAAATGCTTGGTCCACACAAGCACTCCTGCCTAATGTATTAAAGAGGCAGGGGAAGGTTCTACTGTGCATGCTGCAGACTGTTCTGAGACTGGCTTATACCCAGGGACTGAAAATTCCAAGGACAACCATGACCCCATGTCTGTTCCTAACTGTCTGTCATGCATATCTGCTGGTCAAATTCCACATCCACACTAATCTTCTCATTAGGAAATTTTAAAGATGAAAAAAAGTGCTGTATGCTGCAGTGCGTATTATTATGTTATTTGTACGTTTTTGTTAGTGCTGCATAAACAGACCCTGTTTTATGCAGCACTGTTTTACACATCAGAACTATATTATTGGTCTTTGTGCATTGTTTTTCTGTTTAATGATCTTCCATCTCTCCTCTTATTCTACCCCTGTATAAAATTCTGCCCATGAGCGAATGCAGATGAAGAAAACTGAACCATACCTAAACAGCCTTTCTTTGGGCTATTACTGTGTAATGTCTGCAGACATATTCCTAGTTACTGTAGGAGACAGCTCTAAAGAAAATGAATGTTCATACTGAACACAGACAGTGCTTGTAATAGTAAAGCAGAACGCTAGATGTGCGCTTGTACGTGATCTGCTTGATGATAGAGTATCCGACTCCCCTCTTCCCAGTTTCCACTCATTATGCTAATGAAGTGTCATCAGTTAAGCTTTTCCCGTGATTATTGAGTCTGTCAGGTAAAACAAAACTATGCAGCTCCTCGTCTATAACTCCCATCCCTTGCTCCTGGCATTTAGTGTTCTTCTTGGAACACGCCATCGATTATCCATAGCTTGTTCTTTTTTATAGTGACTGTCACCCTGTGACCTTGAAAGGAATGGATATGGGCTATGCTTTATGAGAGGGTTGCAATAATACAGAGGTCCATGTGACCCTTTACAATATCTTTTATCTTGCTGATTTCACTATCTATGCTCTTGTACATAGAGGAAGAAGACTGCAGTCACTATGCATCCTTATACAGCATTCCTCTTTGTACAGATTTTGATCACTTAAATAAATTGGTATTTACGGCATTGAAGGAATTGTGCTTTTTCCAATTGTGTACTTCCATTTCTTTATCACTTGCTGGTCCTTTCTTGTAAAAGGCTGACCTTTGTAGATGGTACAAAATACTAAAAGAAGTGAACTAGCATTCTCCTAGGAAATATTTATTTCCTTCATTGGAAAGCCTTCTGTGTTATTCTGGCAATGAAGGAGTGCTTGCCTCTTCCAATGTCAGTCAAAGCGAGAGCAGCCACAGGATTAGATCTCTGCACAGCTGTCAATGTCAACAGAAACAGGTGTTATCTGGACCAAAATGTGCATTCTAAGGGTATTATTCTAATTTTACAAAGTACACATTAAAAAGAAAATGTCTCACTGATTGTGGTTTATGAAGGCAGGATTATATTCTTTGTATTATTATATAAGAAAATCATGGTTTTACAACGCCTTAACTTTGGGCTCCCATATGTCCCAGTTTTCTTGAAGAAGTAGGGATTTCCAATAGTAATGTTAAAATTAAAGCTTTCTTTCATGTATCAAAATGTAAATAAACATTCAAGTTTATTATGATTAGACATTGTTTTTACTAGTCTTTCTCAACCATGGAGGAACCCTTAAATTAATTTGCAGGTCTTAGGGAACCCCAGCTATGAATTAATCTACAGTAACTATAGGCATTCGGGTGAAATATACGAAAAAGTTAAAGGGTAAGGAAATTAAAAGGATGATTGATATCAGTGGTTACAAATCTAAGAGACAGACATTGTTCAGTTCTCAAGGAACCTTTAGCAGCCTCTGGAAGAACATTAGGGTTTCATGAAACCTTGAAAATAATCAACTGTTGTCCTTAGTTTTGGTTTTTATTGAACTACTATCTCCTGGCCAAAGGCTTATTGCTGCTTTTTAACCACTTCAATACCAGGCACTTAAACACCTTCCTGCCCAGACCAATTTTGAGCTTTCAGCGCTGTCGCACTTTGAATGACAATTGCGCGGTCATGCTACACTGTACCCAAATGCAATTTTTATCATTTTTTTCCCACAAATAGAGCTTTCTTTTGGTGGTATTTGATCACCTCTGCGGTTTTTATTTTTTGCTAAACAAATAAAAAAATACCAAAAATTTTGAAAAAAAAATGTTTTTTTTTGTTTCAGTTTCAAAACTTTGCAAATAAGTAAGTTTTCTTCTTCACTGATGGGCACTGATGGGGTTACACTGATGGGCAATGATAAGGCGGCACTGATGGGCACCGATGAGGTGGCACCAATGAAGTGGCACTGATGAGGTGGCATTGATGGACACCGATATGTGGCACTGATAGGTGGCACTGATGGGCACTGATGGGTGGCACTGATGGGTGACACAGATGGGCACTGATAGGTGGCACAAATTGGCACTGATAGCTGGCACGGATTGGCATGGATGGGCATGGATAGGTGGCACAGGTGGGCATCGGTTAGTCGGCACAGGTGGGCATGGGTAGGCGGCACAGGTGGGCATGGGTAGGCGGCACAGGTGGGCATGGATGGGCACTGATAGGCGGCACAGATGGGAACTGATAGGCGGCATTGTATTATAATATATTGTATTAATGGATGCCAATCAGTGCCAAACAATAATGCATGCCAATCAGTGATGCCCATTGTGGGCACTGATTGGCATCCATTATGGGCACTGATTGGCATCCATTGTGGCACTGACTGGAATCCCTGGTGGTCTAGGGTGGCATACCTTGTCCTGGGCATCCCTGGTGGTCTGGTGGCATCCCTGGTGGTCCAGTGTGGGCATCCTCGGGGGGGCTGTGCTGATAATCGATCAGAACAGACCCCCCCTGTCAGAGGAGCAGCCGATCGGCTCTCCTCTACTCGCGTCTGACAGACGCGAGTGAGGAAAAGCCGATCACCTCTTTACCGAGATCATAGTTGCCGGGTGTCAGACTGACACCCGGCAACAACGATCGCCGTGATGCGCGCCCCCGGGGCTCATAATCATCACGTCATATGACGTCCGATCAGGATTATGCAACCACTTTGCCACCGTCAATTTGTTATAGGGCGGGCGGCAAGTGGTTAACCAAAGTATATATTTTTTTTAAAATGAAACAGAGAACACATTGGCAATCAAAATAATATTTAATTGGTTACAATATCTATATCTATAAATACAGTAGCTCACAAAAGTGAGTACACCCCTCACATTTTTGTAAATAGTTTAGTATATATTTTCATGTGACTACATTATAGCAAAGTGCCATTTCTTCAGTGTTAAGTAGTGAGTGTACAGCTTGTATAATAGTGTAAATCTGCTGTCCCCTCAAAATAACTCAACACACAGCCATTAATAAAGCCGATCTGTGTGTGATCCTCACCGTCCACACACATCGGCTTTATTCCATGGACGCATGCAGCAGAGTAGTGCATCTGACCATGCCCAGCACTCTGAATCAGCTGTGTAGACAAGTGGTGACTGCGTTCTGTGTCTATATACATCAATAGATTCTCCAAGTAGTCAGCATCCACTCAGGCTCAAGAGGATTTATCCTCATACGGCTATATTGGGATGTCCTTTGTGGGGGATCTCACCTGCGTTGGAATTTGCTGCTTTTGGAGGGCGTTTTTGAATTGTCCAGTGATCTGGAGACCAGAGAGGGGCCATTGTCTGCATTATACATATATTGGTTTTTAAAATATATAAAAAAAATAATAATAATTTGGATGCTGGAACGCCTACAATTTGTATGGTCAGTGCATATGCTCTCAGACTATAGTTAATGGAATTAGATAATGCATAATGACTATAAAGTGTTCTTGTTAGGACATTATATGTATGTAACTTATTCTTGTTTGATTGCAGACATATATGTTTTGCGTTAATCGCACACACCCCTGAGGAAGAGAAAGCAACATAAGCAAAGTCTTGAAACGCGTTGGGTATAGCTGCTGCATTATTTCATAGTGCAGTGGAATAAGTGTGATTTGCATTTGATGTAAAATTTCACATGTATGATGTATTTTCCAGCTTCCTATAAAGATTTGTGTATAGGATTGTCGTTTTATCTTGTATGTGCTCATGTTTTTTAATACTATTATTAAAAATTATATTTTTTAATATACGCTTTATAATGCATTGGCGACTCATCCTATTTGAAAGTCCCCTCTACAGAGGAAAAACTTTTTTCAATTTTCTATTTCTTTGGGATGAGGCTGAGTCTAGCCCCTTTTTTCTGTGACTTGTACCGCTTTTTTTAAATTTTTCATATTTTGTGTGACCACCATTATTTTCCAGCACTGCCTTAACCCTCTTGGGCATGGAGTTCACCAGAGCTTCACAGGTTGCCACTGGAGTCCTCTTCCACTCCTCTATGACAACATCACGGAGCTGGTGGATGTTAGAGACCTTGCGCTCCTCCACATTCAATTTGAGGATGCCTCATAGATGCTCAATAGGGTTTAGGTCTGGAGACATGCTTGGGGAGACCATCACCTTTACCTTCAGCTTCTTTAGCAAGGCAGTGGTCATCTTGGAGGTGTGTTTGGGGTCATTATCATCTTTAGAAGAAGCTTCCTTCTGGGATGACAGCCATGAAGACCAATTTGATGCAGTGTGCGGTGTATGGTTTGAGCACCGACAGGCTGACTCCCCACCCCTTCAACCTCTGTAGCAATGCTGGCAGCACTCATTTGTCTATTTCCCAAAGACAATCTCTGGATATGATGCTGAGCAATGCAGCTCTCCAGTGCTGGCAGCACTCTTGCAGCCGCAGACCATGACACTCCCACCACCATGCTTGACTGTAGGCAAGACACACTTGTCTCTGTACTCCTCATCTGGTTGCCGCAACACACGCTTGTTGAACTTCCAGTGACCAGTATGAAAGAGTGAGAGTGATAACACCAAATTTAACACACCTGCTCCCCATTCACACCTGAGACCTTGTAACACTAACAAGTCACATGACACCGGGGAGGGAAAATGGCTAATTGGGCCCAATTTGGGGTGTACTCACATTTGTTGCCAGCAGTTTAGTCATTAAAGGCTGTGTGTTGAGTTATTTTGAGGGGACAGCAAATTTACACTGTTATACAAGCTGTACACTCACTACTTTACAAAAAATGAAGAGGTGTACTGCTTCATTAGATATCAAACTCTAATATTCTGGCTAACGCATTCCAAGGCAGCTCTTCCTCTTCATCAGAGCCAACTCCCAACTTGGAGTTCCTTATGGAAATGAAGCATGTCTTTTAACACTTTTGTAAACACAATATATTTATTTTAATCAGTTAAAGTTGTTTTTTTTTCCTGTGGATCCCACACTATGCCAGAGCACTCTTTGTTTCATGTACAGTTTTTCTAAAGATTTCCAGGTCAGGAGGGACTGTGTTCCAAAGATTTGACTTTTGGCAGACATAGACTTGTAGATTCCATTACTACTGAATTGAGCACTCACAGTAGTTTATCATTTTTGGTTGTTAAAGCAACTTTTATGTTACAAAGACACTTTTTTCATGCAGCAGAACATACAGTATACTAATTTAGTATAGAACCAGCCTATTATGTGTTTATGTTTAGTGCTTGTGTTAAAATTTTAGATATATTAATTAAATCAATTCCAATGTTAAAAAATGGCCTGCTGTATATAATACAACAATTAGGGTAAGTTATACTGTAGAATGCTCTGGTGCAGTGGCGGCGGACGGTGGTATTTTTTTTGGGGGGCGGCAAACAGTACCACCACTCCCCCCAAGGTCGGTCGGAACTTGAGCACTTACCCCATCTATGGCGTGCAGCGTTTCTCCCGTGCTTCACACCGGCTGCTTCACTGGAGGCTTCCCCCTGCTCGGCGGCTAGCAGCTTCCCCCTCCCCTGCTCTTCACGAGCATCAAGGTGGCGGCAGCTTATGTTTCCTCCCTCCTCCTCAGCGGCCAATTGGAACTCTTCTCTTTTCCGCCAATTGGAAAACAGGGTTTCAGATCCACTTCTGATTGGCCAGGTTGAGGATCAGTGTTTGAATAGCGAATATTCATTCACTGTTGTGACACCTGGGTGGGCTCGTAGCACAATTCTCTGTGCCTGGAGACCACCCTATTTTGAAGCCTATTAGAGCCTCTGGATCTAATCAGGTGCTTAAAAAAAAAACCCCTGCCGCTGTAATTCAGGCTCAGGCGCTCCTAGTGGAATGGCTACCCCTGTGAATGGAAATCCTTATCTTGTGGAGTCAAATTCTTATCTTGTGGGGAGGATGAGATCATCAATCCAAAATTTCTATTTTTTTTAAAACATTTCATGTGCCATTATTCATCTGAACGCTCAATGTGTCAGGGGTGTGTCTATTGCAGAGTGAATGATAATGCCTCTGCCTCATGGTCATTATGAACTTGACAATCTTCCTATATGCCATTCAATGGTATATTTTTAAATCTAACTCAGTACTTGCAGAGCAGGAAAAAAATATATAAACGATAGCAGTGCTCCCAAGGGAAAGTCCTTTTGTGAAAAAGACCTTATAAGCAATGCAGTAAGCTAATCAGTAAAAGTGTCAACTCACCAAATGAAGATGCTGTCTCCTTTCAGACAACAGTAAATTCATATTATGTAATTACCTCCTATGGTGCCAGATGGTGTCGTCTCCTTGCAAATATTGTGGTATAACCATACAAATAAAATATACTCATATAAGCGGTTATTTACAAAAGGCAAATCTACTTTGCACTACAAATGCAAAGTGCGCTTGAAATTGCAGTTGCTGTAGATCGCATGTGGATAGCAGGCGCGCCCGCCGCATACAGTGTGACTTTGCTCTCCCGACGATCGTGTCACGGAGCCTCAGAATGGGGAAGTGCCTAAGTAAACAAGTCACTTCCCCATTCTGGCTTGTGTCATGACAGAGATCGCTGCTCTCTGTCATCGAGAGCAGTGATCTCTGTCATGTGACTAGTAGCCCATCCTCCCCACAGTTAGAATCACTTCCTAGGACACACATAACCCCTTCATCTCCCCCTAGTGGTTAACCCCTTCCCTGCCGGATAGTAATCAGTGTATTTTTATGGCACTGATCGCTGTATAAATGACAATGGTCCCAAAATAGTGATCAAAAATCTCCGATGTGTCTGCCATAATGTCGCAGTCCCGATAAAAATCGCAGATCGCCATCATTCTTCTAGATTGTAAGCTCTAACGAGCAGGGCCCTCTAGTCCCTCCTGTATTGATTTGTATTGTAAGTGTACTGTCTGCCCTCATGTTGTAAAGTGCTGCGCAAACTGTTGGCGCTATATAAATCCTGAATAATAATAATAATAATTACTAATAAAAAAATATATAATAAAAATGTCATAAAACTACCCCCTATTTTGTAGACGCTATAACTTTTGTGCAAACCAATCAATATACGCTTATTGATATTTTTTTTTACCAAAAATATGTAGAAGAATACATATAGGCCTAAACTGAGGAAAAATAAAAAAAAATTATATACTTTTGGGGGATATTTATTATAGCCAATAGTAAAAAATTATGTGACACTCTTTTTTTGTTTATAGCACAAAAAAAAAAAAAAAACGCAGGGGTGATTAAATACCACCAAAAGAAAGCTCTATTTGTGGGAAAAAAAAGGAGGTCAATTATGTTTGAGTGCAATGTTACACGACCGCGCAATTGTCAGTTAAAGCGCCGCAGTGCTGAATCGCAAAAAGTGCTCTGGTCAGGAAAGAGGCAAAATCTTCCGGGGCTGATGTGATTAATAAAAATGTTGCAACATAATAATAAAAATAAGCACCCATGTCAGGGAAAGTATTGTAAATGTGTGTTCCACTTTAACTCCCCACATGCAGTGCAAACTCACCAGACACAGTGTGCTGCCATGTAATATGCAACAATAATCGCTTAAACAGTGACAACCTTTCTTATATATTTAATTTGAATAAGGTCTAATGTATAGGCAAAACATGTAACTGTTTTCAAGTGTAGATTGAGGTTTCAGTTAATTTATACAGTACATATAAAAAAAATCTACTATATTTTTTGCTTTATGTAACTAACAAAAACACATTTTCTGTTACCTGCAGCCTGCACATCTTTGATCTGCTTATGAGAAAATACTTTAAGAACACTGTAAAACCTGCTCACAGAAGTGAAAATTCCATTGACATAAAAGCATATTCTTTTTTTTTTTGTTTACAAACGATTTTTATTATAAAAGCATATTCTGACCATATCTCTCCAACCTACTTGTTGGAAATGTATGCCAGATATCTTCATTATTTCAATTACGATTCAGCTCCACAGCGTGACATCTTCCACTAATACTTCTCCATCTCTCCATGAACCATACTTCTCTCTTGTACTTTGTTGAATCCATTAATGTATTAGGCCCCTGTGGCAGTGAAGAGGTGAAAGCAAATGGAATTACCTTCTATTTTTATCACATTGGTATTAGTACAAGTTGTAATGTGGGCTTCTGCTTGGTATTCGTTTTGCAGAGTGAGTAAATGCGCCACATGAAATGAACCCCCCTAGTGTGGTCATCAGCCAAAGTTCAGGCAGTACATTCTCATCATCTAAAGTGCACTTTTCATCATGGTGCTGGCCAGCTATTATCTCGTCATGCTAGGACTGTAAAAATATGTATTTTCTACTTTAAATGATAGGTACTCTTAGGAGAGATTAACTTACTTATCTGAGAGTTGGGTGAATTAGCTTTTTTTCAGTAAATTTTTGATGCACTTTTACATGCAGATTTGTCTGATTTAAAGAGAATCAGGCAATTTTTAAATCCAAGTGATCAAAAATAATTCCTTCAAACTTTTCCCACTTGTATTAATTTTTTTTTCTGAGCTGAATAAAAAAAAATACATTCATCCCTCAAGCATGTCCAAAGACATGCAGGTAGGTTAATTGGCTTCTGTCTAAAATTGGCCCTAGTATACAACTGGGGATCTTGGATTGTGGCTCCTTGAGGGTAGGGACCAATGTGAGTGTGCAATGTAAAGGGATAGGGACAATTGTAGACACTCACTCAGGTTGAACTGGATGGACTGATGTCTTTATTCAACCTTACTAACTATGTAACTATGTTAAAATAGCTGTATATCTTAATTTATTGACATTTACCTACTTCAGTACTGAGCACTTTCACCCCCTTCCTGTCCAGGCTAATTTTCAGCTTTATTAGCTTTCAGCTTATTGATAATTGCTGTTGGTCTTCAAGACCCAATTGCTGGCTTGGATGTTGCAGTAAGTGGTCCGTGGCTGGATGCCCAAATCATTGCTTGGCTATCTTTGCAGTCTCCCTGACGTGATGTCGTCTGGTGCTGTATGGTGTCCTGTACCAGATTACAGTCATGAAAAAGAAAGAGAAAGCCCCTCCTCCCCTCCTGAAGACTATTGGGATGTATGACATCAAGGGATGTATGACATCATCCATCAACCGTTAGCTCAGGCATGTAAGTAGGTGAGTGTGCTTAGCTGAGAAAGCCCCTCCTCCCCTCCTGAAACTCCCCAAGATGTATAACATATTTTGCCTAGGCATAAAAACCAAAAAGTAACCAAACAAATCGATAAAAAAAAACATTTCAATATGATATACCTTACTATTTATTTACTAATATTAGCATCATAAGGATTAAAAATTGTCAATGTTGATTAAAAGAGTGAAGTCACACTTTAAATATTCACTGGTCTCCAAAAGTTCTGAGGAAGGAGTTTTATGGTTCAAGAAATAGCTTAGTAACAAGTGCTTCTGCAGCTGCAAATGCAAGAAATACCCCAAAAAATTATTTTAAATGCTGAAATTTAATAAAAAACCCTAATGAGGCACTGCAGCAAATGAAATAAAATGTAAAAGGCTTCATTTATTTTAAAATAGCATATTATGTGACAAATAAAGTGTTACAACAGCCAAATTATTTTAGTTTCAGACCTGAACATTATTTAAACAATTGAATGACTAAGTTCCCAATTGGAGGGTTTACCCTCTCAATTGTTCCTAGTAATCATTGTTGTCAGGACTGAAAGCGAAGGAAAATTCAAAACTTCAAGTTGTTACTGAAACAGTAATAGAGGAGGGGCATTTTAATTCAGTCTAAGGGATTTCTTTCACCTTGGATAGATTTCCTCTCTCTTTCTATTTTATCTATGGGACAGGAGATGTTATGTGTGACACATTGCGTGATTCCCCTACAATAAAACACTTACAGGTGGCTTTAATCCTTCCCTACTCTATTTAAAATTAAAAAATAAATTTCGGCTTTATATAAACCCAATTGCCTTCTGTAGCACCATTCTTGTGTAGGATGCTAGGTAATTTTAGTTTGGCTTGCTCTGTAATTAGAGAAGCCAAGCTGGATTGCCTAGGTTTTTGGTTTATGGTTCCACTGGCTGTGGATTTGATTGTTTCCCCTTCCTTCTGTATGGAACTTTCCAGAACTTAGGGCAGGGAATTCAAATGGCCAGTATGAATATTTATCATGCTTTGGCTAATACCTGGGGAGGTGTGCTCATCAAATGGTCAGAGAGGTGGTAAATAGGCTGGATTCTGTACAGAATTGTCTTTGCCACCAAAACGGAACCAATCTGGGGGCTGTTTGCCCCTGGAGCTCTCCTGGACTGGCTGCTGGACTGCTCCTATGGATAGAGCCTATTGACTTGGCCTGCTCTGAGATTTCTAAGTAGAGTCTAATTCCTGTGCCACCGTCTATTGATAGTCCTCAGCTGTGGATGTATGGACTGTTCCAGTTTATCTACTTGTGCTACAAATTAACCTTATGGTCCCTAGCTGTAAGTACGTGGATTGTTTCAGTCTGCTTATTTGTGCTACCAATTTACCTTATGGACCCTATCTGTAAAGAGTTGGACTGTTTCAATCCATCATTGTCTGTGCTGAACTTTGTCTCATGGTCCTCAGCTGTAAGTGAAAGACTGTGTTACTACTGCTTTGAGAGAGAAGTGTCCTTTGCAGAATTGTGTTTAAGCATTTTGGAGTATCCCATTCACCATTGTCCTCCTCTTGTTGCAGGTTTCTTCAGCAAGGAATAAAAAGACATCCCCTAGCTGGATCTTCTTCCACGCAGCATCCTGAATGAGTTTACCATAGTCCCAGGCTCCCCGAAGCATGAAAGAGCCCAATAAATCCCGCAGGCCTCATCATGGAGGGGATGGGGGAGGTGGACAGGCCGTTCACTGTGCTGTGAAGATTATCAGGTGGCTATGTAGCTACCTGGATCATTTTTACATGAAAGCTGAGAGTTGGCGGAAAAAGTCAGTGCCTAGCTCTTCACTACAGCAGCAACAGCCATGAGCTTGCTTGACTAACAGAATGTTTATAAATGTATCTTGGTACACAGCTGCATACATCCAGATGCATTAAAACAAAAGGTGTTCAATGTCTTATAGATGGAATTTTTTCTAAAGCAATCGTAGCCTTTTTCCTGCCAGGAGCAGCCAAGTGGGACCCCTACACTGTGTGGAAGCAATTGCCTTACTGCAGTGGCCCAACACATCCCCTACTAAGCAGAACTACAGCTCTACAATCAGTAAAGCTTATGCTTTCTGCTGAGTGAAGAGATTACTACTTCCCTACAGAAAGCAAGGGTCCCACTTTGCAGTATGCCGGTATGGGACAGGCTTTTCTACTTGGCCTAATGCTTATTTTTCAAGAAAACACTACAGGACTTTGTTGTGATGTAGTTGTGATATATTTTGCTCATATAGACTGAACATTTAATTTGGATTTAACAAATTTTTGGGCTTGCATGCTGTTTCTGATCTGTCTGTGTGCTGAACAGACACCAGACCCTAGTTCCGATTTAGGACAGTGACATTTGCAGATGGGTCATAGGTTGCAAAAACCTCCTCTTCAGGGCATCTTCTGAACAATACTGAATAATAGGGTTTATCTCTGGACATGGACATATCTTGGATCATTTCCGCATATGTTAACTTCAAGTTCTGCAGCACCTGGTAGATGTTAAATTAAAGTGTTACTAAACCCACAACAGTAAAATCAGTGTGCATGTGCAGTAAAGCATGCTTGTTATACTCACTGTGGAACCTAAGGGGTTAATCCTCCGCATTGTGTATGATGGCTGTTTGATCCTATCCCTCTGATCCTCTGCTTCTTTACCTGACTCCAACCCATCTCTCGATAGAACAGAGCATTAGGAGTCAGGCTGCACATGCTCAGTTTGTTGTGAATTGCTAGAGAGTTTTTATTTTTTTGCTTGGGAGAGTGCATGTGATCAGCACAGTGCCAATCAGCACTGTCCAGACAGAGGGTCAGGGGAGATTGGAAACTCCTCCTACAAGCTTAAGCAGACAGTGATACAAGTCACAAGACTCCTATATACCGCTGATGTGAAAAAAGTATTTAGCAGTTTATATTTACTAAAACTATTGCATTTCCATGTTCTGTGTACTGTGGGAGACCAGATATAGTAAATGCAGGTTCTGGATTTAGTAACACTTTAATGTTACATGTGCAGCAGAAAGGGGCCAAACGACCTAGCTGAAAAGATGCAGTATATGTTGTACAGGGGAACACACCATTTGTCAGTATTTCTAGAACCTAGCCATTGTAATAAAAAGATGTTCTGGTTACAGTTCAAATGAAATTATTTGCTTCTTCTTAGGTACCTGTATACATAAATTCTCTGACAGCATCCCTGTCTATCATAATTTCTTACAACCTGCTTAAATTAAATGTTCATTTGCTAGTGATCTCAAGGAATTTCAAAGGCTCTCAAGAAAAGGAAGACTGCATTGAACCAATATGGAATTCCAATACTGCCCTGCTTCTGAAAATGCTGGATGACTGACAGTAAGGCTAAATCTCTGTCTTCTGTACTTTCTGAGTCAGTAGAATTGATTTACTAAAAGATTTGAGATTGTTCACTTACCAAAAAAAGTTTACTGAGCTAAGTAAATAAAGTAAAGCTGTACTCACTTTGAATATACAGTCATTTGCAAGGGTAAAAAGACAGGATTTTTTTCTTGAACACGATTGGCTCATTGAAGTTAATATAATTTCACCTTAATAACTAATCTCAGGGAACATTTAAAGTGAATGGACGTTATTCTTTTAGTAAATGATTCCTATCATTCCAATCCCAAACTCCCGATCCACATAATCTGTTCCATGTTAGTTACTGAGAAACCCATGTAAGATCAGAATGACAGCTAGACAACTAGCATTGACAAAAGCCTTTTCCCCAGTCTCCTTTAACCACTTCAGCCCCGGAAGGTTTTACCCTCTTAACCTCCATGGCGGTATTCCCGAGTCTGGCTCGGGGTAGAATTCCAGTACCATTAGCGGTGACCCCAAGCCACACTCTGGATCACATCGCAGGATACAGGGAAAGTTACTTACCTTGTCCCCTGGATCCTGCGATGTCTCCCCGCTGTGTGTGCGAACTGTCTCCTCGCTCACACAGTGCCAAGTTCCACCGGGCTCCGTTCCCTATGAGCGCTGTGACGCACGGGGACAGAGAACGGCGCCAAATTCAAAAAAGTAAAAACACAGTACATAAACAGTATACTGTAATCTTACAGATTACAGTACTGTATAAAAAAAATTACACATCCCCTTTGTCCCTAGTGGTCTGTCCATTGCCCTGCATGTACTTTTATATTATAAATACTGTTTTTTTCTGCCTGGAATTTGGAGATTGTACATAGCAACCAAAAAGTGTCCCTTTATGTCAAAAATGGTTTTAGACCAGTTATAAAACAGCGATAATAAATTAGAATCACTTGCAGAATTGGGCGATAATGATTTGTGGGGAAATTTGTCATCAAACACTAAATCTAATGACAGCAACAATTCTACAACTTAGCAAATTTCAGTGTTTTTGATTTGATTACATTATTGAATAATTTTTATTATTATTATATTATTATTTGTTATAATTATTTATAGTTATTTATTATATTATAATTTATGATACATTTTTCAAACTTTATCATATGAGGGATGTCTACTAGACTCTGGTTTGGACAGATTTAAGTGAGTTATTCCTAAGAAGTATAGGCCTACAATATAAAATGCCAAATTTCCATGCAAAATAATTGTACTGTTTTCAGCACCAAAAATCGGAAATAATCATACCACCAGGGAGGTTAATGACCAGAGCATTTTTTGGGACCAGTGACATTATTACATTGATCAGTGCTATAAAAATGCAATGATCGATGTAAAAATTATACTGGCAGGAAAGGGGATTGACACTAGGGGGGCGATCAAGGGATAAGTGTGTTCCCTCAGCGTGTTCGAACTGTAGGGGGGATGGGCTTACTGAAGCATGACAGATATCACTGCTCCCGATCACTGGGAACAGAAGATGCCTGTCATGTCACTAAAAAGAACGGGGAAATTCCTTGTTTACATAGGCAGTTCCCCATTCTACCTCTCCTTGCCGCGATCGAATATTGGTGTGAGCCGGTTGGCAAGTGGTTAAATGTCTTATTTGTTACTCTTTTATTGGCCCAAATTATTCACACACTTTATGGTGACCATGCTTTCTGACCTAACTTCCTCGTGGTTCAATTAAATAGTTCATATAGCATCAATCACAGGATAATATGTGTTCAGTATGAGCATATTTAAAGCAAACCTTTGGTTAAAAGAATAACAATAACTTGCACTGATCAATTTTTTAAAGCTTAACTCAAGGCATTTTTTTCCCCATGCAGTGGGGCTGTACCTTCACTGCATGGGTTAACTGCTAATTTTTGTCTAGGAGATTGAAGAGTGGAGACATACTAATTCTCCTTGCACAAGACCGGTCCCTGCGGCCAGGGCTAGTGCAAGGATTTTTGACATGTAGGTGAAACCTCATTTTGCCACCCTTGACCCCACCCTCTTTGCCATGCCCATATATATGTCTCTCCACCTATTTCTTCACCCGTGATCCGCAGGCCTGCACCTGCGCCTCTGGACCTAGCCTGAAGACAAATAGTGGTGGAATGACAGCCGTGGTCTGCAGGTATATGGACAGGCTAGGGTAGTATATAAACAGGCTAGGGTAGTATATACACAGGCTAGGGCAGTATATAGACACGCTAGGGTAGTATATTCAGGCTAGGGTAGTATATGGCAGGCTAGGGTAGTATATGGACAGGGTAGGGTGCAATGCAGTGCTTCAGCTGGTGTGTCTAGGGGAAAGGAACCACACGAGAGCAGAGATTCTTGCAGCTCTTCAGGGACAGAGGTGGTTCATGCCACACCAGGAGCAAGGAATGGTAGTGTACGATATTGGCACAAACTTTCTGTCCGCCCTTAGACAGGGAAAGTTAACACATGTGCCATGCTGTGCGTCAGCGGGGGTGGGGTCACCAGGTGGCCCCGCCCTCCATTATATAAGAAGTGTCAGGAGAAGAGAAGCGTCACACAGTGGGAGCCTCCCATGGAAGAAAAGAAGCGTCACACACTGGGAGCCTCCCATGGACCCGGAGAGGCCCAAGAACAAAGCGGGGAAGAAGACGCCGTGGAGGAAGATGCCGGATGAGAACACCGGAGCAAGAAGCAGAGGAAGAAGAAGATGGAGGAAGAAACCAAAGGAAGAAGGAAGGAAGAAGGCCTGAAGAAGATGGAGAGAAGAAGACTTTCAATAAAGGATATGTCAAAAACTGTCTCTTGTCATTTTTAACACTTTTTTGTGAAATGGTAGGGACACATTTGTACCTCATTACCATTTCACATGGGGGGTGAGATCTAGGGGTCCCCTTGTTACAGGGGGCTTCCATATTCCGATAAGCCCCCCGTCTGCATACCCCCACAACCAAGGGCAAAGGTTGTGGGGATGAGACCCTTGTCCCCATCAACATGGGGATAAGGTGCTTTGGGGTGCTACCGAAAAGCGTCCTCCCAATGTTGAGGGCATGTGACCTGGTACTGTTCAGGAAGGGGGGTGCTCTCTCGTCCCCCCTCTTTTCCTGTGGCCTGCCAGGTTGCGCACTCGGATAAGGGTCTGGTATGGATTTTTAGGGGGGCCCCACGCCATTTTTAGAAAATGTTGGCGTGAGGTTCCCCTTAAAATCCATACCAGACCTGAAAGGTCTGGTATGGATTTTGAGAGGGATCCCCTCGCCATTTTTTTTACATTTTGGCATGGGGTTCCCCTTAATATCAATACCAGACCTGAAGGGCCTGGTATGGAATTTCGGGGGACCCCCACGCATTTTTTTTCTTCATTTTTGTTCGGACTTCCCCTGTGGCGAAATCCCCATGCCGTTTTTATTAATGAACTGTTATGTGTATTGTCGGACCCAACAATTCATTGTAGCTGTGAGAAGTTTTACATGAGTTTTTTTCCTTTAGAAATGTCATTTTGAGGTCAGACAGTTCTAAACATGGGAAACATGCACCCCTTTACAGGCATACCATAGCCACCTCCCAGGTACGAAATTTAAAGGAATATTACTCTTTTAATGTTTCAATTTAAGCATCATTAAATTCACTGCTCCCGTAATAACCAACATTTTTAAAACTTTTTTTGCATTGATACATGTCCCCTGATTTCTCCTACAGACTTTTAAAGGGTGTTCCGCGGCTTTCGAATTTGCTGCGAACACCCCAAATTGTTCTCTGTTCGGCGAACAGGCGAACAGCCAATGTTTGAGTCAAACATGAGTTTGACTCAAACAGACAGCCCATCCCTAATCAAGAGTACATCTATAGCAGTGGTTCTAAACTCCTGTCCTTAGGACCCATTAAGAGACCATTTAAGTATTACCTTGGGGAGATGCAGACTAGAATATTGCAATCACAGCGCAGAAAATGGTATCACCTGTGATGTATTTCAGTTGCAAAACTGGCCTGGTAGTGGATCCTGAGGACAGGAGTTGAGAACCAGTGCTCTATAGGGTTATGGTGTGAAGGTGCCACCTACACCCAAAGACCAATTTTTCAGCAAATGTTTGACAGGTGCATATCATTTAAATTTTTGACAGCAAGGCCAATTCTTGCTTTAAATAAGAGTACCGCTATAGGGACACCTAAAGACCAAATTTTTCACACCTGTTACTTCTATCCAAAGTCTATGGAAGAGACACCAGAATTTATCCAAAAAAATGTTAAATTTGTTCCTAGTGCACTACACTGTGGCCTCATCATACAGACTTGCTCCTCAAGCTGTTGCTTACAAAATAAAGAAAACTTGCAGGGACAATTTCATTTTTGTTGACTTTCTAAATGCAATTATTAATGCAGCAGCTTTTATACCCAGTACAAATGTGCCACTTTACAGGTAGACTAAGGAGACCCCCCAGGCACTATATTGAAAGGAATTTCCAAAGTCGTCTTCCAGGTTAGCCCATGAGAGAAGCCCCTCCTCCGACAGGAACATCTAACACATCAACAATACACATTAAAAGGCAGTGCCTCTGCTGAATTGGTCAGTTTTTGTGTTTCCTCCGGACAGAGGAGATGCATCACTTGGAACTTGGGTGAAGGAGGCCTCTGTTCTTTGGCTTTCTTTTTGTTCCAGCCACATCTCTACCTACTAAAAAAAAAAAAAAAAAAAAATTCCCCCACAGTGGGGTTTTTAGGCAGCAACAACAATAAATGTGTAAAAGTATGGTATCAAAAATTAAATATTTATTAACATAGAAAAATGTAGCACATAAGTTAAAACATGAGCTCCACTGAACAAATAGGAAATCAAAAATGAATCAAAAATAGATAATAAATGATGGATGTACACTAGCAGACACGACTATTACAGACACTGTACAGGTTTGGCAACAGTGAAGATATAGAACTGACGTGTTTCAACCCACTACAGGAGTCTTCTTCAGAGGAATGGTCTGCTATAAAACAAGAATATCATGAATATATATATCAAATAATACTTATCTATAATATGGGTACCTAATAACTTAATATGATTATCCAATAATGCACATCCAAAAAGATGAAAGAAGTAGTCCCAGTGGAGTTCCCTTTTAAAAGGACCGCCTTTATTTCCCCCACATACAGAGAGTCCCGAGGCCCACAGTATCACCTACTGTTATTGTGTTATTATTGTGTCTGAGTAGTAATCCTTTTTGCTTCATCTGTCTCAGAGCTTTCCATTCCCATTAGAGCTGAGAAGGATAAAGTGTAAACTCCTAAAGCTCTTGATGTAGGAGTCTTCGCTCACCTGGGTTCTGACTATACAAGCCTCAGTGGAGAGGTCGGTCTCATTGAAAATTTACAGCCTTAGCACAAGACTGTCTTTTAGGCCTAAGGTTTAATGTTCTACTTTGCATCTTGGGTGTGATGTGTAGTAACCATTTTGGTGCACTGGGTCTGCATATAGAGTTTCATTTTTGGCTGTTACCTGGGTGTGGCTGCCTCACAGGTGTTTTGGCTTGCTCTCCTACATACGGTGCAATCTGCAGTCGATTAACAACTCAGCTGGCAAAAGTTTATTCTCCACTTGTCTCCACTTGTCCTCCATTTCCACTAGTGCAGAGCAGAGAGAGTGGAAGTGTAAACTCCAGAGCTTTTTTGATGAAGGGCTTGTCACCTGGTGTAATTTGCCTTCACTCACTTGGGATTTGACCTTACAAGCCTCAATAGTTCTGTGGGGTTTATCCTAAGGTGACCAGATTTTTCAAATGAAATCCGTTGACATATTTTTTTTTTTTTTAATTGGCAAATGGTAAACTATTTTAATGTGCATATTTTCCTCAAATTTATATATGCAGTCAGAAGTGTAGCTTGGGTTGTCAGTGCCCAGGACAAGGCAGGAAATGTGCACCCCCGCCAGACTTTTAGCACTCCCAGAGTCCCTTTCACTAGTACAGTAGTACTGACCAACTTGATTCCTACGCTGACCTACCTGCCCACTGAACTAACCTACCTGGTTTCCTACCCTGACCACTACACTGACCTACACTGACCTACCTTATCCCTACACTGGCCCACCTTATCCCTACATTGACCTACCTTATTCCTACACTGACCACTACTGACCACTACACTAACCTACCTGATTCCTACACTAACCTACCTGATTCCTACACTGAACTACACGATTCCTATACTGACTAGTACACTGACCTACCTGAGTTCTATACTCGATTGGCTAGACTTAGATTGGTTGATTTTGCTCACTTCTCCATGGCCTACAAGATAATCTATCAGAGCAGGGCTCTCCCCAGCACCAGGTAATGTTCCCAACACCCAACTGCTCCTTAGTATACCCTGCCAAGAGCTTCTCCAATAGCCGCCGTATGCTCTGCACTGCCCCTCCCCTCCGTTGTTCTCACACACACACATGGGCCACCCTCACCAGAGAGATCATGGGGGGCAGGCTAGACTACAGGAGTCCCTGGGGAGGGCGGGAACACAGCACACATGGGGGGGCACAGTAATGATTGTGCACTCCCCAAATGTTTCACCCAGGGTGAGAATAACAGATGCCCCACCCCCCCATACCACTGCAATCCCTGGACAAATCCAGGGACAGACTGGCTTCGGGGACAGTGTCCTCAATCTGGGGACTGTCCCCGGAAACCTGTACACATTCTCTGTGATAGAAATCTGTGTTAGGGAAAAAGTACAGCCTTAGCACAAGTCTCTTTTGGGCCTAAGATTTTATATTTACATCATGGGCCTGATGTGTGGCAACTATTTTTGTGCTACCAGTTTTGTATGTGGAGTCATATTATGTTAACATGGCATTCTTATGCTTAGAATCTGGCCAGGACCCTAAGTTGTTCAGGTCCAGGGTTTATTGATACATCCAGCTGCTGTATTTCACCCCTGCTTACTGCCAACCTGTAGCCCCTAGAGATACTCCAAAGTTTGGATGTTTCTCTGGATAATCTGTTGTAGCTAAGGCTGCAGAAGAGGATTCTGTCTTAAATTGGGCACATCAGGGGTCTCCTGCAGGGCTTTTAAGTGTCAGCAGTAGATATTTAACTCCTTTTCACCACCTTATTAACCTGTCTGTGTGTGTGCTGATATATTACATAGATATAATACAATGTAACTTGGTTTAGTCTGGTGTTGCAGCCGTTTACACTATAGGCCCTTGCCAGGATATGTGTTGTACTCATGTACTTCTGATGTCCATCTCATTCCAAAGTGTTCCATCTAGGTAATGTTTTATACAGCTTGGTAACAGAGTTCTGCAGCCATTTAGTGTTTTAACACTAGGACTGACAGGCCATGTGTGATTCTGTGCTCTTCTGGTGTTCTCCATCCTAGATAACAGTTTTAGAACTCTACATGACTTTCTTGCAGTGAATGTGTCCTCTATTTAACCACTTCAGCCTCGGAAGAATTTACCCCCTTCCTGACCAGGCCATTCTTTGCGATACGGCACTGCATCACTTTAACTGACAATTGCGTAGCCGTGTGATGTTGTACCAAAAACAAAATGTATGATTTTTCTCTCCCCATAAATAGAGCTTTCTTTTGGTGGTATTTGATCACCTCTGCGTTTTTTTATTGTTTGCACTATAATCAAAAAAACAGCGACATTTAAAAAAAATAAAAAATAAAAAACTAATTTCTTTATCAGTTTAGGCTGATATGTATTCTTCTACATATTTTCGGTAAAAAAAAAAACGCAATAAGCGTATATTTTATTTGAATAAAATTTTATTGAAAGAGGAGGATGGGAGAGGGGGGGGGGGGAGGAAGGGGGGGGCCTAAATCCAATACTCTATTGAAGGGAAACATCCAGTAGTAGAAAGGGTCATGTTCGACAAGGATCCTTGTAGACAAAGGAGAGTTTGTCAAGGTGAGTTCGGTCGTGTGGAGAGAGCTGCGCTCTAACAAAGAGGTCCCATCTGTCGTGGAAGCGTTTGGAAGCTTTCTGTTGGTCCAGATTGGTATTGATCTTGTCCCGAAAAAGGAGTTGTAGGAGGTCTCTTTCGACCTGGGAGATGGAAGGCTTGGCTGTAGAGGTCCAGTTGGCCAGTATGGCCCTTCTTGCTAACAGGAGGCAGATCAAGGTCCAATCTTTCCCCGGAGGGCTGGGAGCGGTGGACCAGGGGAGTAGTGTGGGGTCCCAGTGTCCAAAGATGAGGAGGAGCGGGTTCTTGGGGAGCTTCAACAACGTAATCCGGAATATATAAGCCAGAACCTGGTCCCAGAAAGTAGCAATATAGGTGCAAGTCCAGTATCGGTGTACGAGAGAAGGCTTGGGTTGCTGGCACATTGGGCACATTGAGGGCAAGGTTGAGGCTGAGGAAAGTTTAGAAGTAGGAAGAAAAGGAATATGGGCGCGGTGAGTGATTTTAAGCTGTGTTTCCCTCCACGATTCGTTAGGTACCAGATTGTATACTGAATTGAGGCCTTGCAGGATTTTGTCCACTATGTCTTCTTCTGGAAAGTCTTTTGCCCAATTCAACACAGAGGACGAGGCTAGAGAGGGAGTCGTTTTCAAAAGTAAAGGTTTGTATATGTCAGAAATTTTGCAGGTGTCATTTTGTACGAGTGTTTCAAGGAACGATGGCGCAAATCTTGTGGATTCGTTCCTGCAGGTTTTCTGAAGGAAGCTAACACATTGACCATAATGGAAGGCCGAGGCATCCGGGAGAGAGAATCTTGCGGCTAAGGATCTGAATGATGCTACCCGACCAGATTCCGGATCACACAGGGAGAAGAAAGTAACGAGTCCCTTTTGGTGCCATTCATCATAAGGCTGTCGTTCCAAACCCGGAGTGAAATTTGGGTTCCCTTGTATTGGGAGGAATTTGGAGATGAAAGGAGACAGACGGAGGCTTTTCCTCACCTCCCTCCAGGCAACGGCAGTGTCTCTCAGCAAGAGGTTGTGTTGGTGCGGAGTTGGTATAGATTTCCACTTGCAGTGAAGAAGGGCAGTAAGGGAGTAGGGATGGACCATTGCTGTCTCCAGACGAAAGTTAGAACATTGGGACTTTTGGGCAATCCAATCTAGGCTTACCCGCAAAAGACAAGCTAAATTATACAGTCTAAGGTTAGGAAGACTAATACCGCCCTCGGTCCTGGGAAGATGTAGTTTCGAAAAAGCGATACGTGGTCTTTTATTTCGCCAAAGAAATTTTGATATTGCAGAGTTCAAAATTTGGATGTCTTTGTGTCTGATAAGTAAAGGTATCGTTTGGAGAGGGTATAGCAGGCGTGCGAAACTGACCATTTTTACCAAGTGGCATCTTCCCAGGAGCGAGAGGGGCAGATCCATCCAGTTTTCCAGTTCCAAAATGATCTTGCCAAAGAGGGGGGGGGGGGGTAGTTCAGATGATAGAGGGAGGAAGGGAGTTTCCCTATCTTGATACCCAGGTAAGTGATATGTGACTTTGCAATCGAGAAGATGGAATTTTGAGTCCAGGCCGGAGGTGGGAGGGGACCGAGGGGCAATATCTCGCTCTTAGAATAATTAATACGTAAACCGGAACATTTTCTGAATAGATCAAAAGTGTTCTTTATCGTGGGCATATCTGCGGAAGGATTTGCGGAAAATATGAGGACGTCATCTGCAAAGAGAGACGTCTTCAAATGTTGCTCCCCTATCTTAATGCCATGAATTGGGGCTACTGTTAACAAGTACCTAGAAAGTGGTTTCAGGGCCAAATTAAAGAGGAGAGGGGATAAAGGGCAGCCTTGCCTCGTGCCCTTATGTAGGCGAAATTCATTTGAGAGCAAGCCAGCAGCAACCAATCTGGCTGCCGGAGAGGTGTACATAGATTTTATGAGCTGTAGAAAAGGACCGGTGAAACCCATTTTGTTCAGAACCAGAGACAGCCATTCAATACTAACATTGTCAAAGGCCTTTTCGGCATCAAGAGTAATAATGGCAAAATCCCCGTTCGGGTTACATCTAGCGTGCTCTAGTGCCATCATCACTTTTCTGATGTTGATCGTCGCCGTTCTGCCCTTCACAAAGCCTGACTGGGCAGGGTGAATCAGAAAAGGGATAACGTCAGCTGGCCTTGTGGCTATTATTTTGGATAAAATCTTGACATCAAGATTTAGAAGCGAGATGGGCCTATAGGAGCCTGGTTCTGTGGGGTCCTTCCCCTTTTTTTCCATAAGTTTTACTATTGCCTGATTGCCCGTAGGTAGATAGGGGCCACCCATCCATATGTGTTAGTAAACCTTTTCAAGTGTGGGTGCTAGGAGCGAGTTCAGGGATTTATAAAATTCGCCCGTTAGTCCATCTGGGCCAAGGGTTTTCGAGGATGCTAGAGTCCGGATCGTGTTGGTTATTTCTGCGAGAGATATGGGGACATTAAGAGAGTCCAGTTGCGAGGGGGATATTTGGGTCAGAGTCACTTTGTCTATAAATTCGTGTGCCGTGCACTCGTCGATAGGGTCGGCCGCATACAACGACGTATAATAGCACAGCATGGCCGAATTTATGCCCTTTTGCGACGTCGTTATAGAGCCATCCGGCTCCCGGATAGCTGGGATAATAGTTGGGCGGTAGGGACCCCTACATAGTCTGGCTAGCAGTTTGCCGGCCTTGTTCCCAAATTTATGAAGAGTGGCATCAAAGTGAGCTCTCTTAATCGATTCCAGGGTGTCGGCCCAAGTGTCAAATGACTGCTTGGCTATTCGCCAAGCTATCTGGGTCTCAGGTGTGTCATGGGTATAGAGTGTTCGTTGAGCCTGGTGAAGTCTGGAACTGGCTGTGTTGTAGTTAAGGTGTGCGTTCTTTTTGAAGGAGGATGCGTAGGAGATAATGCATCCCCGAAGGAAAGCTTTCCCTGCGTCCCATAGCAGATTAGGGTTATCCGTATGATCCGCGTTCGTTTGTGTGTACAGTCGCCATTCTTTTGTGATATAGGTGTGGAAATCCGCGTTGTGTTGGAGGAAAGCGGGGAAGCGCCAGAGTTTGGGATTTGGATGGATATCAGGAGTCTCTAGAGACACAGAAATAGGGGCATGATCGGAGATAGCAATATCATGTATCTCTGTGTCCGGGATTAAAGGGAGTAGGTCGTGTGAGTTAAATATGTAGTCAATCCTGGTGAATACATTGTGTGGATGTGAGTAAAAGGAGAACTCCCTATCAGTCGGGTGGTGTAAGCGACATATGTCATGGAGACGAAGGGATTCCATTGTGTCCGCTAGCAATGTGACATTGGTAGGAGTCGGTGAAGAGTCAAGTCGTCGTTTCGGTGATTTGTCATCAAGTGGGTGGAACACGGAGTTAAAGTCTCCCCCAACGACTTGGGGTAATAATGGGTAGCGCAGGAGCCAAGTGGTCAGTGTGTTGAAGAACTGTTTTGTGGGACTATTAGGGGCGTAAATGTTGGATATCACTATTTCTTTTGTCCCTATGCGGACACGAATAGAGAGCAATCTGCCCTGAGTATCCGTGTCCGTTGACAATATGGTACATGGGAGATGCTTGTGAACAAGGATAAGGACTCCCGCTTTACGGCCTAAGGCTTCTGAGCCAGCCACCACTCCCACCCAGAGTTTCTTCATCCGAACAAAGTCGGGTGAAGAAAGGTGTGTCTCCTGTAGCAAAGCTATATCTGCTTTGAGCCGTTTGAGATGTCGAAGAACCTTCATTCTCTTAGAAGGAGAACGAAGGCCCTTCACATTCCACGAAATTATTCGCAGCATGATGGGATTAGGACTGGGGTATGGTGTGCAAGTAGTAAAATCATCGGGATATAGGAAGTTGAGCGCAGAGAGTAGTGGTCATCTACACTGGAGCATATGTGTAAGGCCCTAGGAAGATGGAAGTGTGTACTATTAGTAAATTTAGTAAATTTAGTGGGTAGAGGGGGAGGAGTAGAGGGGGAGGGGTAGAACTGGAGCATTAACCAAAGATAGGGCAAGCAGAAGTGAACATAATAGCTAACCAACTTCGCTTTTTTCCGCATGGGGATCACTGTGAAGACCAGTTCCCATAACCAGCCCAGTATCATGTCAGGGGCTCCCGCCCCTCGGAGATGGGGTATAAGATAACAGCGGGGCATGCGGGAGAACAGTGTGTGGAAGCAGGTCTGCACAAAGAAACCCAGGGGGAAGAGGGCATAACTGTATACACAAAAAGATACCATCAACACAAGTCATTGAGCATAGCATACTACGTTAAGCAACATACCTATATAGCTATGGACCATTGAAGAATGGTAAAGAGTATAAATAAAATAGAACATAACGAAATAGTGCAACAGACAAAAAAGAAAAAAGTCAAATCGGTATGTAGGCAAACAGAACCGCAAATCCGATCAAGTAGTAACGGATATTACCTGAGAGGTGTGGACTGTCCAGGAGGGAGAGTCCAAAGTCAGAGCACCTAACCCAGGTATGGAGGAAGGCCAAACAGTGCCGTAAAGAAGGAACACTTGTGTGTGGAAACAGCGGGGCCAGGCTTCACCTCTCAGCGAGCGGTCAGGCCATGTTGAGTTGGACCCGAGGCCCTGAAACGTTTGGGAGAGTCTTTTCGCGGGCTTCTCTGATCCAGGGCTCGGTTGATTGGTGGGGCCTTGGGCGTGGGGCTGAGGTGGGAGCCTGAGCGTGACGATTTCAAGTAAGAAGATGCCTCGTCCGGGTCTTGAAAGGACAGTTGTTCGCCGGAGGGCGTTTTGATCCGGAGAGTAGCCGGGAATGCCAGTGTGAACTTGATTTGCCGCTGGTGAAGTTCTGCACAAATATGCTGAAAGGCTTTGCGTCTTTTGGAGACATCCACCGAATAGTCGGCAAAAATCAGAATGCGGACTCCGTCTATCTGCAGAGATCTGGATTGCCGGTATTGTTGCAGTATGGCGGCTTTGTCTGAGTAGTTAAGATACTTGGCTATGATCGGGCGTGGTGATTTGCGTTCCGAGTTGAAGGCCCCCATGCGGTGTGCGCGTTCCATGGTGCATGGGCCTCCCAGACCCAGAGCTTCAGGAATGCGACGAGCGCAAAGTTCCATTAAGGCAGATTGATGAAGCGATTCAGGTTGCTCCTCCTGGACCTGTTCTCGAGGTCGTCGAGTTTTTCCAGAATGAATTTGTTCGTTCTGTCCTGAGCATGTTCCAGAGATTGCGTCTGGTAAAGTTCCTCTTCAATGGTGGATATGCGATGCTCTGCTTCATTCAGCCTGGATGCATGCTCCCCCAGCTGGGCTTGGACTTTCTGCATGCCTGAGCTGACAGCCTTCTCCACTGATGCAACTATCATAGGGGAGAGGAGAGCAGCCACAGCCTGTGCCAGGAGTTCCGTGTGGTGGTCCTGTGTCAGTGAAGGCATGAGAGGTTGCTGCATGAAGGTAGAAGTTTCAGGGCTGGATGGAGGAGGGGGGGTCTGGAGCTGTGGCAGTAGTGTGTCTCTTATGGTGGGCTGATGATTGAGCCTTTCTCCTACCTCCATCGCTGGTGCCATCTCCTCAGGCTGGGCCGCACATGCCGGATCCACGTAGGCCGAAGCCGGGGGCCTCGATTTGCGGCGGGGCCGGCCGCGCGGCGGCGGCCGCGTACGATCGCGGCCCGGTTTTTCCAACGAACCGGTCCATCTCGTGGCCGGGGTCGTGGGGGAGGCTGCTGTAGCGATCAGGGCGGAAAACGCTGATTTTTTAGGCCGATGTGGCGGGTGGTTTGCGGGAGCTGTGAGGGGAACAGCTACTCCATGCGGCGCCGGAACCGGAAGTCATAAGCGTATATTGATTGGTTTGCGCAAAAGTTATAGCGTCTACAAAATAGGGTATAGATTTATGGAATTTTTATTATTATTTTTTTTTTCTCGTAATGGTGGTGATCTGCGATTTTCATTGGGACTGCAACATTGCAACAGACACATTGGACACTTTTGACACTTTTTTGGAACCAGTGACATTTATACAATCGTTCAGAGCTAAAAATAGCCACTTGATTACTGTATAAATGTCACTGACAGGGAAGGGGTTAACACTAGGGGGAGATCAAGAGGTTAAATGTGTTCCCTAGATGTATGCTAACTGTGGGGGGAATGTGGCTGACTAGAGGAGGAGAGAGATTGTTGTTCCTACTTAGTAGGAACACATGATCTCTCTCTTCTCCCCTGACAGAACCGGGATTTGTGTGTCACGAGCGATCACGGGTTATCCAGTTCGGGGTCCCATAGACTTCAGTGGGGTTCGTTCTTTGGTTCAGAACTTTCGTGATGTTCAAAAGTTTTGGTATGAACCGAGTAGGGGTCGTTTTGCCCATCCCTACTGGATAATAATATTTATAGGTGTAGCACCCTTGTTCCAAAACAGGGCTACAGGCATATTTCAACAAAAAATATCCCCACTAAAAGTTTTGGAGAAGAAAGCTGACAATATAAGTGACACAGAGTACAGTGTTGTTTTTTAAAAAAAATATATACATTTATTAATTAATTGAATAAAAGGTAATATTGAATTACTGCCAAATGGAAAAGAGTCATATAACAACAAGCTTGGTGTATGCCAGATGGTCACTGAGACAGCATGGCCAATGTGTATGGCAACTCAGACATAAAGCAATTTGCACAAAACAATAACACAAAACATGTACAATAATCGCCCCCGGTGCCAGATAATCAATACACAGGTAACCAAGCCACGGCGAACCACAGTATGGCCAGTTTATAATCAAAAATGATATATGGCTTAATCACCAGAGGTCCCTGGGTGCTCAAGCCACTGGAGGGTGAGGAGAAAGAAGGTAAGGAGAGTGGGAAGAGATGGGGGAGAAGGAACAGCCAATCACTTGAGCTGCACTCATGGGGGAAAAGTGAAAGTGCATTGCTGAAATATATTCCTGGCCTGATGAATAGTTAAAACACATGGATGGATGAGTACTGCAATCCTGCGGTGTATGATCGTACCACCAGCCATTATAGAAGACTGATATTTGAGTTTTTATATATACAAATGGAGAGTTCTAGGTACAAATACAAAAAGCAAAAATTGAAATGTTCCTTTAATGATTCTGATTGGGGGTGGATACTAGCCTTGGCGCTGATGCCATGATAAGGAACAGTCGGTGATCTGTTCCAACGTCCAGACGAAACTATGTGATTTGAATGTGAAACACGTTTACATCATCAGCGTCATATGACGCCATCCTCGGCATGTCCCGGAAGGGGGTAAGTGTGAGCCAGAGAAGGTAAAGTGGCCGTGGAGTTCGGGGAATGTATGAACTGCAATAAATTAGCAGACCTGATGGAATCACGACTTCCAGTGGATGTTAAATGTTGATCCACCTACAGAGTTAAGAGCTTAGAGGAGTGAATCGTCTAACTGCATCAATCAACAAACTGTCCTAAAATACCGGACTGCCATATGGATCCAGTTAACCCATGAATTACATGGACAAGATATATGCTTCATTATCCCAACACCATAGACTGAACTACGGGCTGTCTTTTCATCACATTTATATGGCAATTTAGCCGATATTTGGTGATTATGAAATACATTGGCTTTGTCTGCAAGATCAGCTCATTAGATACATTCCCCAATTGAAATCAGTGACTGTGTTACTTTGTGTTCAGAGGAAGAGACACTTTTGTGAACCTCTACACATTACTCTATTATAAGCATGATCAAACACAGCAGAATTGCAATACTCATCCATCCGTGGGTTTAAACTATTCATCAGGCCAGGAATATATTTCAGCAATATGCTCTCGCTCCCCTCCCCGAATGTAGCTAAAGTGACCCCCCATTTCTCTCCACTCTCCTTAGTTACATAGTTACATAGTAGGCGAGGTTGAAAAAAGACAGAAGACCATCAAGTCCAACCTATGTGTGTGATTTTACGTCAGTATTACGTTGTATATCCCTGTATGCTGTGATCATTCAGGTGCCTATCTAATAGTTTTTTGAAATTATCGATGTTCCCCGCTGAAACCACTGCCTGTGGAATAGAATTCCACATCCTAACCGCTTTTACAGTAAAGAATCCTCTACGCAGTTTAAGGTTAAACCGCTTTAATTCAAATTTTAGTGAATAGCCATGTGTTTTATTAATTTCCCTTTCGTGAAAAAGCTTTATCCCTATTGTGGGGTCACTAGTATTGTATTTGTACATTAAAATCTTATCCCCTCTCAAGCGTCTCCTCTCCAGAGAGAAAAAGTTCTCGTAACCTTTCCTCATAACTAAGGTCCTCCAGTCCCTTTATTAGTTTTGTTGCCCTTCTCTTGACTCTCTCCAGTTCCAGCACATTCTTCCCGAGTAAGGATGAGCCGAACACCCCCCAGTTCGGTTCGCACCAGAACTTACGAACAGACCTAAAATTTGCGTGAACTTTAGAACCCGGTGGCTGTGGTCCCCGGTGATTCAGTCCGGGAAGTCATTCCTACCTCTGAAGTGGACAGTGATCACAACAGACGCCAGCCTATCCGGCTGGGGTGAAGTGATGGGGGTTCAGTCAGTTCAGGGCTTCTGGTTGGTGGAAGAATCCAAGTTGCAGATCAATCTGCTCGAACTAAGAGCGATCAGGCTGTGCCTCTCCACATGGTTGATGAGACTACAGGGGCGTCCGGTCAGGATCCAGTCAGCCACGCTGTGGCATATATCAATCACCAAGGGGAAACAAGAAGCTCAGCCGCCACACAGGAGGTCGCTCACATACTTCGGTGGGCAGAGCGACACGTACCGGCCCTGTCGGCCATTTACATCCCGGGAGTGAAGAACTGGCAGGTGGGCTATCTGAATTGCCAGATGCTGGACCCAGGAGAATGGGTGTTGCATCCGGAGGTATTCAGGGTACTGTGCCTGAGGTGGGGCACACCAGACTTGGATCTTCTGGCCTCCCGTCTCAATCGGAAGGTGCAGAGATTCATGTCCAGAACAAGAGATCCATGGGCAGACGCGCTGGTGGCTCCGTGGGATCAGTACCAGCTGATCTACGCATTTCCTCCACTGAAACTGTTACCACGTCTGCTTCGCAGAGTGGAAGTCAAGGGGATCCCAGTAATACTGATTGCTCCAGATTGGCCTCAGCGTCCTTGGTACACAGACCTAGTGTGCCTGGTGGCGGACGCCCCGTGGCGACTGCCGTTACGAGAGGACCTTCTGTTTCAAGGTCCAATTATCCATCCTGCTTTACCATCGCTGGCTTTAACAGCATGGCTATTGAGAGCCAGGTGTTGAGGTACCGGAGTCTGACAGACTCTGTGATCCCAACTATGTTGAGGGCGCGGAAATCTTATCAGAAGATATATCATCGTACATGGAAGGCTTACATCTCCATGTGTGAGGAGAAAGGATGGCATCCGCGCTCCTTTCCTATATCCAGGATCCTGCTGTTTCTTCAGCGAGGAGTAGACCAGAAATTGGCGTTAAGCATCATTAGGTGCTACCACCAGGGGCAAATATCAGCCTTGGCTGACTTTTTTCAGTGACCCTTGGTGGCTCACTTATTAGTGAGTACCTTTGTTCAGGGGGTGCGACATGTAGTCCCTCCGGTGCGTCCACCGTTACCACCGTGGGATTTGAACCTGGTGTTATCGGCGCTTCAAAAACCGCCATTTGAAAATATCAGGGAGATTCCCCTGTGGACTCTTTCCCAGAAAGTGGTCTTTATAGTGGCCATCACATCGGCCAGGAGGGTTTCGGCTTTGTCCTGCAAGTCGCCTTATCTGGTTATCCATGAGGATAAGGTGGTGTTGCGTCAGCAACTGTCTTTTCTACCAAAGGTGGTCTCGGCTTTTCATATCAATGAGGACATTGTATTACCATCTCTGTGTCCTAAGCCAAAGCACCCTAAGGAAGTGGCCCTTCACGCTCTGGACGTGGTTTGGGCTCTAAAGGTGTATTTGTCTGCCACTGCTCCCTTTCAGAAGTCAGACTCACTGTTTATTTCGGTGGCTGGTCCCAGGAAAGGCATGGCGGTCTCATCGGCCACCATTTCCAGGTGAATCAGACAGATTGTAGTACAAGCCTATGCCTTGAAGGGGCAGGTGCCCCCCTTTCTGGTCACAGCCCACTCCACAAGGGCAATCAGAAAGTCTTGGGCCTTCCAACACCAAGCGTTTGTCGCTCAGGTGTGTAAAGCAGCGACCTGGTTGTCTGCCCCCACGTTTACCAAGTTCTATAAGGTAGACGTCAGTGCATCGGCTGATGCCTGTTTTGGCCGCAAAGTTTTGCAAGCGGCCGTATAGTCGCAATTGAATATGCAATATATTTTATTTTTTCCTGTTTTTTTGATAAAAACGCAGTATCGTTTAGTTAATGTGCTGTTGCATTACATTCCGCAGTTTTGGTGCGGTTGGGGGTAGTCACTCCTGTTAAGGGTACCCTGGTTATGTGGTGGATCTCTCCATGCACTGTTGTTTTTTTGTGGGTAAAGTTTCACTAGTTCCCACTTGCCATGGTGGATGAAGTTTTTATGCTGTTTTGCCACCCCTCATTTGGCACTGCTTGGGGATGTCCCAATGGCTAAGAGAGGAGCTGTGTCGGTCGGTGAATATAAGAGAAAATAAGACTTTTTGTACTAACCGTAAAATCCTTTGTAATTCACCAACCGACACAGCACCCGCCCCTCTTTTTTTCTCTTTACGTTATACTGCTTGTTGACGTACTGATGACTGCATGGCAGGCTTGAGGGTTGTTGCCCAAGGGACCGCCCCCTGGGTGGAAGTAAAGAGTTCTGAGTGTTGTATTACAACTAATGCCTAGTATTCTCCTAGTAATGGGCATAACAACCCAATGGCTAAGAGAGGAGCTGTGTCAGTCGGTGAATTACAGAGAAAAGGATTTTACGGTGAGTACAAAAAATCCTATTTTTTCCAAACCCCAACACTATACGCTGTGTCACTCATATGGTCAGCTTTCCTCTCCACAACCTTTATTGTGGATATTCTTTGTTTCTATGCAGTATAGAGACTAAAGTGACACTACTCTAATAGGTAAGCTGTGTTTGCTTAGGGCATTACTTTCCTTTTGGCTAGGACCAGAGGAATTTTCGATTCCTGGCCAGAGGGCCTGGTCATTGTGTTACACAATGGCCACTTTTTTCACTCTCCTTCTTCACTATCCCTTCCCCACTTTATTTATTTATTTTTATGTGTGTTGTGTGTCACGTTTTTTGTTTGTCACTGTACGTGTGGCGAGTAGGGTGTCGGTCCTCGGGCCAACCCTGAAAGTCTTGGCCCAGGGTGGACATAGGCCTTCTGGCTTGGTTTGCCCTCTCTCTCTGGGGGTCTCCCATTCGGGGGAGCCCCTACCCAAGTACCTGGATGGGTCTGTTTTGGCAGACCTTCTGGAGAAAGGCGGTTGTCTGGTTTCAGCCAGATGGGCCATGTATGGTACCTCAGTGCCCATCTGGAGCCTAACGCCCTGGGGGATCGGGGTAAGGTCCTTCCTAGTGGAGGACAGTGGTACACCCGTTGCATGTTTTTGTGTTCACTCTTGATGTGTGTGCACTTTTTTTTGGCACTGGGTGGTTTTTGGGTGTGTTTTGCACGCCACAGGCTTTTCAATAATAATAAAAATAAATTACTTTCTATTGTCTTATAGTCACTTGCCCTCAACCTGTTTTTTTTGTCTACAGGTAAATTTAGCATGCTGGGCGGTAGCTAGACTGGCTAATTTGTAGTGTTTATGGATCAGATGGGATTGCTCCTTATCCTGCTTCAGTTGTGACTTCTCCCTTTTGTCAGTAAGTGCCACTGTTGCCTTTGGCATTAGTATGATGAACTACAGTGAAGTCTGGCTATGAAAGGTATGTTTATTCTTAATCTATCAGACTGGCTGCTATGAATGCTGGGAGGAGGTATTTATTTGGAGAGAGTCAAGTTATCTAGGTCTTTTCCACCCAGACTGCTGTCTGGGTGTGTGTGTGAGGAACAGCTCCTGCTGAGTAGGCCTGAAGCCTGAGGCCTAACCATGTGCTCAAGGCTCTGCAAGGGAGAGCCTGCTCACTATTGGGATGCAATGCTGACAGGGATGGAGTTCTAAGGAAGCACCAGAGGTGACACTTCATGAGCTGGGGACTATGAAGTGGCTGAAAGGACTTCAATAAAGAACCCATCCAAAGAAATCTACCTATGGTGCCATGAGTTAAAGTGGAGTTCCACCCGAAAGTGAAACTTTCGCTCATTTGTCTCCTCCCCACCGGTGCCACATCCGGCACCTTTTGGGGGGTGGCCTGTCTTTGACAGGTATGCGGTTCTGACTTCAGTAAGTCCAGGCTGCAGCGTATTACATCACAGCTTGGCTCCCTCCTCCATTTTCCCCACCGCTGGGCCATTAGGAGAGTGCAGCGGTGCCTTGCGCATGCGCAGTAGGGAACGGGCATGAAGCTGTAATGCTACACTGCCTGGTTCCTTTACCCGCAATGGTGGCATTTTGTCTAAGGAGTCTGCCTGTCTGCTGATTGTTACTGTTTTTGACTAAGGGTGTCCTGTGCCCCATCCTCTCTCTCTCCCACATGCTCAATCTTTGCTTGCAGCCAGTGGTAGGGGCCGAGAAACATATTGTCGCTATTACTGGTATTACTGGGAGTCATTACTGTTGTGCTTACTTCAATCATACTGCATCAGGAATTAGTAGTATGCTTTCAGCATACCCAGGAAGTATCTTGCAAACTTGGGACTATGGTCGTCACATTTACCTAGACTGTGTTATTATCAGAACGCCTAATAAAGCTGACTTACAGCATTACATCACCTCCATTGGATCATCAGGTAAACCAATTCAACTACCTGATCCCCATCATTACTGGTGATGTTGCAAGCTGTTTTTGTTCTCAAGTCAGCATGGAACACAGCTATGTTGCTCAGTTTAGCTGTGTTTTTTTTCATGCGAAGTCCTACTTTATGTGAAACAATGTGTTGTTGTGGGGACACTCATGCCTGTACTGTTTGCTGCTGGACTGTGCCTCCGATACCAAAAGTTGCAGGGGGTGCCCAGAAAAGTGACATTTTGGCCTGTTGCTCTGGATTGTCAGTATGCCTTGTCACCCATGTGTAAGGAAATAGCCTCAGTCTCCTGCGAAAAGGCTGAGTCAGGTTTCAAGTTTTTTGTGTCGCCTGTGTGAAAGTTTACAACACTAAAGTTTAAGTATTTAGTCCCTGGAATTAGTGACTAGGGAAACCAACTGGTTGTTACTTTACAATGGAAATTTGTCATACTCAAAACTAAGGGAAGTACCTGTTGAACTTTGGTGAGACAGAGCCAACAAGAATGCTCACATTAAAGTTTGTGCCCATTGGACTCAGGGGTTCCAGAGACAATGTGATCTTTTAGTTATGTAGTCAGGTAGGTGGTGCTTTTGCACCAGGGAAGACTTACATCTGAAACCTATACTTATGCTTTCTACAGACACAACATTTTCTTTGGGGGGCTCGTTGGGTAGTAGTACCAGGGAGGAAATACGGAAAATGTCTCTCATGCAGCCGGCTTACTGCATTGGATTGGGAAGTTGGGCCAAAGCACCATCTGGAAACAGAAGGGCTGTGATGATCTCTTCCTACAATTTAAGGAAGGATCCAGTTTGTCCTGAAGCTTTGTATAGCACATAAGCATTCAGCAGAGCCAATTGAAATAAGTATATAGACACTTTTTTGTACCAGCATCTGGCCTTACATGTAACTAGGTATGGCACCAACAACTGGAGGTTGAGGTCCACCCCTCCCATATTAAGGTTATATTCATGGACACAGAGGAGTTTTTCCACAAGACCAGTCTCTGTAGGAATTTGGACCATTGTGTCTGCATGAAGGGAGGACAAAACGAAAACATTTCAATTATCCCTCCACTTCACAGCCAGCAAATTATTACACTTCAAGTAGGCTCTCTCCCCCAGCCTAAAATGGAAATCTACAAGCCTCTGGAGTTAGCCCTGGCAATTAGATCACACAGTGCCACATGCGCCAATTCCATGATCAAATAAGTGACTAAAAAGTGTCATACTCATGTAATAATTGTCCACATACAAATGGTACCCCTTTCCAAATAAGGGTGACACCATGTCCCACACAATCTTACCAGCATTCCCTATGTAATCTAGGAAGTTCTCTGGCTCTACGTAACTATCTATTCCCTTGTAAACCATAAAACTATATGTATAATCTGTGGCCCTGTCGCAGAGCTTATACATCTTGACCCCATATCTGGCATGCTTGCTGGGAAGATACTGTTTGAAAGACAAGAGGCCAGAAAACATAATCAGGGACTCGTTATCAATGCCGACAACTTCATTGGGAGTAAACAAGGCTGAAAACCTTTGTGTACTGGTGTTAGTGTAGTGTTGTGCAACTCACAGTTAAATGTTCTCTCTCCTCTCACTGGAATCAAAAAAGACTCCATGAGGAGAGATGACATCACTTCCTCCTGTCTGTGTTTACACTTACACAGACAGGAAAAGATTTCCATTCGTTAGGACCGATCAGCAGGTCCAGACCATAAATCATTGGCCGGGACCCGAGGACTGATCGGTCCTATAACGAATCCTACCACTGCAGGCACGGGGGAAGGGGGGGGGGAGGCGATCGGGGATGGAGGGATGTACAGGTAGGCCCATTTTCCCACCCGTGCCATTCTGCCAAAAATCGGCGTGTGACGGTTGGCAACTGGTTAATAGAGAACTCATCCAAAGAAATCTGCGCATGGTGCTGTGAGTTAAGTTTAGTTGCTGAAGGAGACAGCCTTTTCTACAAAGTACAGATGTGCTGGTTCTGCTTAAAGCATATTTTCCTGTACTGCTGTCTGCCTTATCTCACCTTTTTGTCTAAGGAGTCTGCCTGTCTACTGATCATTACTATTTTTCACTATGGGTGTCCTGTGTCCCATTCCCTCTCTCCCACATTTTCCTGTTTGTGAGAAATAAACTTCTCTATGTTCAAGCGTAAAAGTGACTGGCACCCATTTTTCTATCTTGTACAACACCCACTATGCCTAGTAACCTGAACCATGAGGAGTAATGTCGGGCCTCCCTGTCTCTGGAGGTGACCATTAGACCCCCGGAAATGTGGGGTAGGCGCTACATAGCTAAAGTTAATCCAAGGAATATCTGATTGCCTCTCGGGGGATCAGGAAGGAATTTTTTCCCTTGCTGTAGCAAATTGGATCATGCTTTGCTGGGGTTTTTTGCCTGCCTCTGGATGAACTGGGGGTATAGGATTGTATGATTTTTTTTCCCTTTTTATAGGTTGAACTAGATGGACTTTTTTTTAACCAGACTAACTATGTAACTATTGTCAGGGAAATTTGTCTGTACACTATGCGCACACCATATCTCCTGTGCTAATAAGCCCACATTCCGTCTAATGATATAATGCATCTCACCTATAGCTCTTTTTCCCGTATATCCCCAAGTAAACAGACATCACCATAGCTTACGTTCTAAGCTCCATCAGCATGCTTCCCTTGCTGACCAGTGCACTTGCTTTTATTCACACACAAACAGGAAACCACACCAGGAAGCCCGGCCTCCAACAGCCTCCTATACAGAATGTGACCTCACAGGAAATGACCAAATAAGGACATGACCACACAGGATGAGACTTTTAACACAGGAAATACAACAACCAATACAATGACTGGGGGTGTCTTATGGGAGCGTCTGGGCGGGGTCAGCGTGTACAATCTCCAACCCCCTGTCTCTGAACACAGGAAGCCTGAGACTATGAACACTTCTCCTGACCACGATTCAAAGAATCCTGTTCTTATGGTTTGTTTGTGAATCCTTATTCTGTGTTGTTCAGAGAACAAGGCATACCCAGTCTATACTACTGTCTTTGTGGACGAGAGATTATCTGCAGGTGTATGCTCATGGCACCACAAATATGTTGATCAGGCATACAGAGGCGACATGAGCGCACACTCGTTAAACCGATAATGTCTTTGCAGATCAAACACACCACCACCAGATGATCATTCTGTGCATCACACAGGGGCAATTAGCTGGCAAACGTCCCCACTCTGCAAACACTTCTCTACATCCCCAAGGAGCTTTTCACTACCAAACGAATCTCAACCAGTGTCAGTCTGCCCCAGTCATCTCTTTAGAGAGGGCTGTGGGAGTACCAACACTGGGAGACACTTATGACAATACACATTAAAATACATCTTCATAAAATTTCCACAACACTATATAACCTTGGGCCTAGCCTATCAAGTGATTGGAGTTTTAGATAAGTAATTGGGGCTTTTATTTATTTATGTTAAAGAGGAAGTAAACCCTGATGGGTTTACTTCCTCTTTCATTCCCTGCAAAGGCAAAGCATAATGGACTACTATGCATCGCATAGTAGCCCATTATGTGTCACTTACCTGACACAGGAGCCAGCAATGTCACCGCTGTCCCCTGTAGTCCGGCGCATCCATCTTTTCGGTGGGGTCTCGCAGCTCCACCGACACGTGCGGCAGCTCCATTGCTGGAAATGCCGCGCTCAGTGCTCCTGCGCGCCGCTGTCTACGGCGCATGCGCTGTAGACAGCGGTGCCTGTCTTTGGGCAAATATCTCCTAAACCGTATAGGTTTAGGAGATATTTCTTGGACTTACAGGTAAGCCTTAATCTAGGCTTACCTGTAGGTCAAAGTGGTTTGTAAGGGTTTACAACCACTTTAAGTAAGCTTTCTAGATGCTTTTCAAAACAGAGTCTGAGATTTACATTAATAGTGAATTGTCTAGTGTACAGCAAACAATGTATATGAAAAAACAGCAAGAAAGTCTATTTTCTCATTTAAAATGAAAGAATCCAATTGAAAGATGACTGCATAGCCTGAAGCACAGCATGGTATCACACTAAAGTCCCTGACCACTAAATCCTTTGTCTCAAGGTGGTCTCCTTTTTTTCACGTCACTTTAGTGCTGATGTATTGGTTTTATGTACCTCTGTAAATTAAAAATTGTATGGTTATGACGCTTCTCTCTGTTTTGAATCACCTGCCATACACCACAATGCAAATCTTTAGATGGTGTTTCAAAGGAAGTATCACAGTTCCAAATAGAAATACCCATGGCTACAATCCAATCATTACTTAATTGATACATATGTTTATGGTCATGTTTGTTCACTTGTGACTATTTTATTTTTAAATAAAAGCTTAATAAATGCACTTGTTTGAACTCTTAAATCATTTTGTGTGGGTACCTTTAGAATTTTTGCAAATATTTGCGTTACCGGCCAGGTTATGATTTCACTTTTTTAAATATAAATCCATAACTAGCAATACGTGTTTCGCCTCTAGTATGACATTATTATTCTGTTTTCAACATGTTTTTTTGATAAAGCGTATGATTCTAATATTGTAAAAATCATCTTTGACCACGCTAAAATTGAATCAATGTACTTTTGATCTCCTAGTTCAAACCTTGTTAATTTTGAGTTAGTCAGGGTTTTTTAGTCTTTGCAATCAGTGACATATACGCTGCAGGCACTCCGTCTCTGCAATCTCCTGATATAATACATTAACACACTCTTAACAAGAAAAACAAGACATTTTCTAATTACACTTACGATCCACCCCGCAGTCAGCGGCGAGAATATCTTTGGGATAAAATGAATGTGCAGATGTCAAGATCCAGCAAACCAAGATAGGTAATTAATTATAAGCCATAAACATAGTTTTAATGCAGCTCTGATTACATGGAATTAAGAGAAATAATTGTCCTTTCCATCACATAACAAAAAAAACCTACAGGCTTTTTACCTGTTTTTCTCACTTGTTCTGCTCCACTGCTATACCACTGATCACTTTTTTCAGTCAATACAGTGAAATATTGATCCAAATTTATACTGATCTATGGGTATGCAGATGACACATAATTGAAAAGGACCATTTTGGATCAATTATATTACTGGGGCCAATTCACTAGACATACAGTATAAATGTTGCTCAAGCCTAGTAAATTATTATTACTATTATTATTATTATACAAGATTTACTGTGGTGCTTTACCGTATTTACAAAGGAGAAACCATTTACGCACCGAAGAAAAAGGTTCTTCCTACTAAGTAAATGTTCCCCGAGCCTAACAAAAATTACAAAATTTAGCGCTACCCCCGTAGGACCTGCTACATAGGATGGGTCCTCTGTTATTTTCCTCAAGAACCTTAGGCCCTCTGACACACCAAGGTAAGTGTTCAAACATACAATATCTCAGAAAATCACTGAAAGTAATACTTAGTATCAAATAGTAGTGCTACTGTATATCAAAGAAACAGGCAGTGGCACCAAACAAGGTAGTTAAGGCAAGCGTAATATGTTGTCACTCAATATGGTTGATAACTAGGCAAGCATAAAATAGATTAGCAATGGTAATAACACAATTTAGCATACAAAGTGATTACCAGTAGGGACTAGGCATAAGATGACATTTGGCTTCCAGATCAGAATAAACAGTTGCAAGGCCACCTCAAGTGTAAAATTGAGCAGTCATAACGTTTAATCTACTGTATACTGGAACTATACTGCCAGGGTACATTTTGGGGGCAATGCAAGTCCTAGACCTGCTGGGTAGCAGTGTGGAAAAGAAAATAATGTAACAGAGGGGTAAGAGAACAAAGGGGGGCTTGTAATAATTATTAAGGGAGCAACAGGCCTTTGAGATGTTCTTCTGTCAGCTATTGTTGGGGCCCTTTAAGTCTTTACACTTAACAACAGTCCAAGTTAACCTGCATGCAGTATATGTATAGTATAGGTATGGTATAGTCTTGACACAGGTGCAAGGTAGATGTGGTTCAGATGCAGTAAAGATTCAGTATCATGCAGTATAGGGCTTTATAAACTTTGGCTTAGCGTTCTTTTTGCTTTGATGACATAATTGTTGTACTGAATGTTCAGTTTAGAAAAAAAGACACCTCAAAAGACACCAACATGTTTAGTATGTCCGAAGCCAAAATTTAGCAAATGTCAAGATTTAGCAAAAAAAAATAAAAAAGATTTAACAAAACTATATGGACAAGGTGACATTGGTTCTGCATTGCAGAAAAAAAACACCTTTCACTATCAGTTTAGAAAATGATTCTTTATAGTAAGAAGGGTTAAGATATGATATGTTTTCCCATATTAGATATTATTGGGCTGCCCATGCATTAATATATATATTTTTTTTTTTCATCCAACATTCAAAATGAGCCAATCCCCCAATCTACATATTTGAGGTGGATGCGGGAATCCTCCCCACTGTGATATTGTGTTCTGATGAAGGGAACAGGCCAAGAAGCTGAGAGAGGCTCCCCTTGCGGCTAAGCGCAGTATACCCCTGAAGGTGGTACAGGAGGTATAGGGCTCAAAGAAGCACGGGTTGCCAGAAGGTTGAGAAGTCTTGAGCTGATTATCACTTGGAGACTTTTCTTGAGAAGACAACAAGGAGTATTCCAGACACTTAGTAAAAGCCTGGCTTAGGGTAGAACATAGGAGAGCAGATTGGAGGCTGTGGTGAGGCCATCTGAGGGTCAGTCACAGATAAGTGATACGCAAAGTCTGTGAGCCAAGCCGGGGGTCAAACACTTGTAATCAGACAGGTGAAAGTATAGAAAAGTCTGTGAGCCAAGCCAGGGGCAAACACTGGAAAGCAGATCAGAGCAGGTCAGGAGGCAAGCCGAGGTCACAACAGGAATCACTTGGAAGTATAACACAGTTTTAGGAACAGGGAAGAGCTAAAGACAATCCAGCAACTTGGGTCAGACAGAGGCAGCCTTATATAGGCAAGCATGGGGAACCATCTTTCACATGATGCGCCTATTTTTTCTACTGGCAATTTTGCCAGTACTTCCTCACCCTATTCCCTGAAACTATTTCTCTGACACATCAGAACAGTGCCACTGGCTATAGGCAGGATTTATTGAGAAAAACCCAACAGGCTGGTTGCACAAAAGTCAACAAGTAGATGGGTTGAAATTTTGCCAATCCCTACTGTACCGGCTGTATTTCAATCCATGTATGGCCAGCGTTAGAGAAAACAATAATGACAGTTTAAAGAAATGCTTGATTATTTTCTTGGAAGAAATGTTAAATATTAAACTATCCAACCATGGTGGTATTGAGGGAAATATTTTTCTTTAGTGAAGCAAAATTGCACTAAAGCTCCAGAAATTGGGAGAAACTGAAACCTTTTTTCAACCTTTATTAAAGATTTGTTTATGAGTGAGCTTAATTGGTAAAACAAATTGAACATGTGTATGTTGCGCCAGTTCTAGATATAACAACTATATGCACAGCTGTGTTCATCTCTTCGGAGTTGGACTATAAGGACCTGGAGTCTATGGGAACAGTTGTACTTGGATATAGATTTAAAGGTCACAAGGATTTACTTTTTATGGATGATCACTAGGGATGAACTTCGTGTTCGAGTCGAACATCGACTGTCGGCGAATTCCGAACGTTATGGGCCGTTCATGCCAAATTCATGTGGCGCTCAAGGCCCACAATGCACTGCGATGGCGCAGTGCATTGCTGGCTCATGATTGGCCAAGCATGCACTGTGACCCCACATGCTTGGCCAATCACAGCGCTGGCAGCGAGGAGAGCCATGATTGGCCACAGGCAGGATGCCTGTGGCCAATCATAGCTCAGGCTGTGTAGTACACGCCCTACACTATATAAGGCCGCCAGCGCGGCGGCCTTGTGTAGTGTGTTGGCGTCTGTAGCAGTTAGTGGGTGTTCTGTGTACCTTCAACACAGTATACACCGATCGTTATCGGACGATTTTTCGTTCTTGCTCTTCTGTAATGGTTGTTGTCTGCGTGCCCTGACTGCAGTATACACCGCTATATTCACCTATATAGCTAGCGATATATCTATCTTTTATAATAGAGCTTGCAGTCAGTGTTAGGAGATTGTGCGTGCTGTCTGCATGCTCTGAACCCAGTATACACCGCTATATCCACCTATATAGCTAACTATCTTGCTCGTTTTAAATAGAGCTGTCAGTCAGTGTTAGGAGATTGTGCGTGCTGTCTGCGTGCTCTGAACGCAGTATGCACCGCTATATCCACCTATATAGCTAACTATCTTGCTTGTTTTAAATAGAGCTTTCAGTCAGTGTTAGGAGATTGTGCGTGCTGTCTGCGTGCTCTGAACGCAGTATACACCGCTATATCCACCTATATAGCTAACTATCTTGCTTGTTTTAAATAGAGCTTTCAGTCAGTGTTAGGAGCTTGTGCGTGCTGGCTGTGTGCTCTGATCTCTGAGGACTTCCAGTGTGGTGGAGAAAGAGAGGGAGCTGATGACTTCAGTCAGCCCAGGCCAGGTGCCTGTCTCTCAGCCTAATGAAGGACGTGGAGCCCCTAAGCTCCTGGAGCTCGTCAAGGAGGAGAGGTTGTTTTTGGAGAACCAGCTGGATCTTGCAGATTGGTCTCTGAGACAGCCAGGAGAGGATGCGGAGAAATCTGCAGACAGAAGGAAGAAAGCTAAAAGCTTAATTGTGAAGGCTTCCCGCAGCTACTGCGAGAAAATGAAGGTCCTGGCGGAGCTAAGGAACCGGAGAGACAGATCGGGTGTTGTAAAGAGACAGGAGTTCAAGACGGTGATAGACGGGTTGAAGAAGCAGTGCAACTTGATGGGTGAGCTGTTATCCAACCTGATTGACAGTGCTTCTAGTGAGAAAGAATTCCTATCTAATGTGGACAAAGCGATGAGAATTGCGTGTGACGAGGGGACCCAGGCAGGGAGACGCCGCAGACAGCGTTCAGCCCCTGACACAGCGCCTGAAGAGGAAATGGCGGGTCCCTCTGTGGAAGCCAGCCATGAAGAAAAGGAAAGTGCGGTGGAAAGAAAGGTGGCCAGTGACAAACCAGAGGGAAAGACTGTGGTGGAAAGAAAGCCAGCGGTGTGTAAAGAAACAGTTTTGGAGAGAGAGAGTGCTGTGAAGGCTGGAAATGTGAAGAGCATTCCTGATGAAAAGACTGCTAGCCCTGCTAACTCCGCTAATCCTGCAGAGGGGTCAGGTAAGCCTAAGGGTTGCCAGCCTATGAATGAGGCTGTGTCCCCAGAGGGCAGGTTAGACCCCGGTGAAGTGGGAAGGAGGCAGCAAAAGGACATTAAAGACAGGAGTGTTGTTAAGAAGATACCAGTGGTGCAGCTTGCTAGGATAGTAAGCAAAGGGAAAATGGACTTACTTGTACAGTCCCCAGTGATCCCAGCCGGTGGTTGCAAGCAGGGCACGCCGTCAGTTGCGTTGTCGGCTGCCACTGCTGCAAGCCGGTCTCAGGGTAAGGGGACTAGGGTATATGAGAGTCAAGCCAGCTTGGCTGCCGCTGTGGGCAGCGGTGCAGTGTCGGCCGGCGGCATGGCATCTGACAGTTCGGGAATGGCGGCCGTGAATAAGAAAACGCCGTCTTCCCGCGGGAGGAGGGGTGGTGCTACTGACCGCGAGGCCGATAGTAGCGCGGGAAGGGGTGATGACGCACTTCCAGTGCGCGAGCTGGTTCATGGCGGGAATAGCCCGCGGCCGGAAGTGACGGTGGCGGGTCCGGAAGTTGACCCCGAGGGTCGTTTTCAAAGGACTTCCGGTCTGCTTTCTGGTCAAGAGAGTGTAAACAGTAACAGTAATGTTGAAATGTCTAGTTGTATAGTGCCAGAACAAGCTACGGCCTGGGGTGACTGCCCAATGGGCGAGCTTGATGGTGAGAACCCTGCAATGACGTTCATTCGTGGCTTGGAGGGTTCTCAATCAGGGCCAAGCCAAGTGTCAGTGGATTCCTGCGGGGCCCATATGGAGGTGGAGTGGCAGGAAGCCTGGGAGGCTTTGCTTTATAGCTCTGAGGATGAGACCTATCCTAAAGTTCAGGCTGGGGTAAACGATGTGGGGAGTGTGACTTCCCATGCCGTGAGTGGGGGGGCTGCTTCTCATGTTGTACCCCCAGTGTCTGTGGCAGAGGCTCCTCCTCCGGGACCCGTACTAAGGGGGACACCGGAGGTAAGGTTGCTGACGGCACTTGGTGAAAGGCGTTCCTACGCCAATGTAGCTGGGTCCAGTGTGCCTCTGGACCACCTGTACCACCAGTTTGGGGCCAGTAACTTTCGGGTACCCCCGGCTGGTCAGACCCCTGGGGCCAGTACTTGGTCTAGGGGGACAGGTGGTCCGGAGCGCAAGGAATGTGGTCCAGCTGAGATGGGAGGGTGAAGGTCAGTGCCCCACAAGGGGTCAAGTGGTTGACATGGTCCTGGCGTTGGGGTTCAGGGTGGCTGAGCTATTTGCTGTGATCCACCCAGCTGGCACCCCTGACTTTGATGTCAGTTTCACCAACGCTGTGACCATGGAGCGTTTTATAACCGCTTTTGGGTTGGTTAAAGGGGCTGATCCCTGGAAAGGGTTCCGCCTGATTCCTTTGAGTAGGCAGGAGGAGATTAAAAACCTGATGGTGTTAGTAAGGAACGAGAGCCTGCCCCCGGAGGACATAGCAACTTGGCTGGGGAGACACGGCCAGTTGCAGTGTCCTCTAAATAAATGCTTAGACGAGCGTGGGGTATGGACTGGAGCATGGAACACCAGGATTCGTTTGAGAAGATCTGGCAACACGGTTGCACATGTCCCAGGAAGTGCTTTCCTGGGACGAGACAGAATCCTGGTGTTCTACCCAGGCCAGCCCCGTAGGTGTTTCAGGTGTGGGTGTCCAACCCACATGAGTGCAGATTGCACAGTTGTGCGCTGCACTAAGTGCAATAAGTTTGGACACTCAGGTGACACGTGTGGGTTGATCTGCTGCAACCTTTGCGGTCAAATGGGGCATCCCTTTAGCAGATGCCCCAGAGCCTACAGGGGTGAAGCTGCAGCAGGTGGTGGGCCAGGAGGGGATAGTGCACCTCCTCCTGCTGGGCAGAGTTCTGGAGGGGAAAGGCAGGGAAGCGCTCCTACGGCGGAGCCACAGGGTACACCTCGAGCCCAGAAGGCAAGTAGGGTCCCTCAAAGAGAAAAGGGGGTACGGCCTGCAGATGTTGCCCAGGCCCCTGTCACTGAAGTTCAGGTGCCCGGTCCAGATATTGGTCAGGTGGAGGTAGTTGGGCCTCCCCTTTTGGATAAGGGGGGGGCACAGGGTTCTGTTTCCCAGGTTACTGCTCCCACTCCCCTTCCTCGGAGATGTAGGCCGGGCAGACGTCTGGTCACTGTCTCCTCATCCGATTCTTCGGCTGGGGATGACAGGTCTGGGGAGGAGGAGATGGAAGTCTCAGTTAAGGGGGCTCAGAAACGCCCAAAAGAAGTATCGGATGAGGAGGGTGAAGTGGCTTGGGTCACGATTAGGAAAAAGCAGGGGAAGAAGAAGAAAAAAAGGGCCCCGTTACCTGAGGTGGATCCTGGGCCACCAGAAGGGCCTAGCAGTAGGGGTGATGCTCTACTTATACATTTTTCTTCTGGGGAGGAGGAGGGGGAAGATGATATGTAAAAATAGTTTTTTCCCTTTTTGTATAGTTTATCGTTGTTAGTTTTTGTAAAGTGAATGTAAACTGATGTTTGTTTTGTTATGTTAAGCTTGTAATTTGGTAGCAGTATAATGGAATAAAAAAATATCCACCTATATAGCTAACTATCTTTCTCATTTTAAATAGAGCTTGCAGTCAGCGGTAGGAGATTGTGTGTGCTGTCTGCGTGCTCTGAACCCAGTATACACCGCTATTCCACCTATATAGCTAACTATCTTGCTCGTTTTAAATAAAGCTTGCTGTCAGCGGTAGGAGATTGTGTGTGCTGTCTGCGTGCTCTGAACCCAGTATACACCGCTATTCCACCTATATAGCTAACTATCTTGCTCGTTTTAAATAGAGCTTGCAGTCAGCGGTAGGAGATTGTGCGTGTTGTCTGCGTGCTCTGAATTACAAACAGATTCTACTTAACACAACAAACCTACACAGTCCCTGTCTTGTTTGCACCGCCTGTATACTGCTGTTCTGAGTATATAGGGCCTGGGGGCCACACGTATTTCCTTTTTTCAATATGGGTACGGGGTTCCCCTTAATATCCGTACAAGACCCAAAGGGGCTGATAATGGGCAGGGAGGGCTACCCATGCCATTTTTCTCAATGATTTTCAACCATATTGCAGGAACCAGATATAACATTAAAACCGCAAGCAGTTTTAAATGACGTTATTTCCATTAAATGTCATTTTGTGCAGGGACTGTTCTAAACACGGGAAACACGTGGCACTTCACAGGCATACTACAGACACCCCCCAGGCACGATATTTAAAGGAATATTTCACTTTTTTTTCACTTTAATCGTCATTATAATCAGTGCTCCTGCCAAAACGGCCGTTTTTAAAACTATTTTTTGCATTGACCCATGTCCCCTGGGGCAGGAGCCAGGTCCCCAAACCATTTTTAGGACAGTATCTTGCATATTAGCCGTTAAAATTAGCACTTTTAATTTCGAACGTTCGAGTCCCATAGACTTCAATGGGGTTCTAACGGACGAATTTGGGGTCCGTTCGAAAGTTCTGGTGTGAACTGAACCGGGGGGTGTTTGGCTCATCCCTAGTGATCACTGTGAGAAGATTGGGCAGCAATTCTTCATCAAATTACGGTAGATATGCCATGTTTGGCTACATGATTATAATCCATAATTGTTTTTTATTCAGCCTGGATTACATGGTATTAAACAAATTATTCACTCTTCTTACAATCTCCTATGGAAACAATAAAACCCTTTATACATTTTCTTTATTGATCTATTGCTGCCCTCTGTTAAATCTTGTAGCAACGTGCTTTACTTAAAGCTTGTTTTATGGATTTTAACTAACATTCTACAAATAATGGCAGTTATTAGTCTGCTAATAACTTCTTTTGTTCCTTGCCTTCTCTTTTTTTCTTCTTTACTCGTACTGCATTGTTTTGGTGGCCTCTGTAAGATTGGATTAGGTACAATGCCGCACACAGAGACAGTAATTAATACTTGTGTTTCATTTTGCTTCTTCATAAGTGAGCTGTATTTTCTATTCAACAATCAGATGCTAGGTCAAAGCATTGCCCATTACGTTGATCCTGGAGAACACTAGGGTTCCATTATCAGGCAAACTGCATTACCACCACACTGCCTTTCATTTCTTTCTGAATCCATGCCTCTACATCTGTGTGATGTTAATTGACATTTTTGTGCTTTTTCTCTAGGAAGGTTCTCTGTGTGATATGTTTCATGCCACTGTAAATCTGAAGGTTTACACAGTTAGGAGATGTGTAGCTGTTTGAATGTCAACGAATATTGTCATTATCTAGACGTGTAATAAGTAAATGCGCAAAAAGGCAGTCACCCATAGCAATCAATCAGAATACATCTTCCAAATAGGCAGACTAAAGTTAACTGAAATTTGATTGGTTGCTTAGGTTAAAGTACTTTACTCATCATCGATTATACACTTAATATCTCATCGTTGTTCTTTTCATTGCCCTAAAACTATCATTTGAGCCCATAAAAAATTCAAGTTAATGCAGACATGGAGTAGTTTTATGCAACACACACACCAATGTACTTAAATGGCATGCACAGGACAAATTATGAATTAACTATTATCAGAATTATTAATATACAGGATGTATATAGCTCCAACAGTTTGTGCAGCACTTTGCAATATAATGGAGACAGTACAATTACAATACAGTTCAATGCAGATGAAATTGGAGGCTCTACTCATGGTGTCTACAATCAAAAGGGAGGGGGTAGTGGTACAAAACGTAAAAGCTTCATCAGATAATCTGATGGAGGTGGTTGAAGTATGTTTTTTAGGTGGAGGTGGAGGTGGGGTAGGCTTTCCTGAATAAATGAGTTTTTAAGGATCACCTAAAGGCAGAATGGGTGGGAGCTAACCGGACTGGGGTACAGAGTTCCAGAGGATGGGGGAGGTTCTGGATAAGTCCTTGAGGCGATTATGAGAGGCAGTAACAAGGGAGCTAGATATCAGGTTATCTTGGGTGGAACAGAGAGTACTTTTTGGGTGATAAGGTTGGTGATGTAGCTGGAGGCAGGGTTGTGGATTGCCTTGAATGTTGTGTTAGTATTCTGAATTTTATACTTTGGGCTAGTGGAAGCCAGTGAAGGGACTGGCAGCAGCCATGTATTTGTTAGTAAGGTGCATAAGTCAAGCAGCAGAATTCATAATAGACTGAAGGGGAGATAGCTTGTGTAAAGGTAGACCAGTGGGAAGGGAGTTGCAGTAATCAAGACAGCATATAACCAGGTAGAGAATAAGTTGTTTTGTGGTGTTGTTTGCTAAGAAGGGGTGAATTGTGATAATGTTGCAGAGGTCAAGGTGGAGAGACTTAGCCAGCGATTGGATGTTGGTCTCAAAGAAGCAGTCAGAGTCAGAATTGTGCCTAGCATCCCGGCATGTTTGGAGGGACCAATAATTGTGCTATTGATCTCAATGGTAAAGTCATGAGGGGGGATCAGGGAAGAAGAAATGTTGCAGGGGGAAAGATTTAGCCAGTGATTGGATGTTGGGCCCAAAGGAAAGCTCAGAATCTAGGATTACACCTAGCATTCTAATATATGTGAAGGGACCAATAATTGTGCTATTTGATTTCAATGGTAAAGTAATGAGGAGGGATCAGGAGGGCAAAAATACTACAAGCTCAGTTTAGCTCAGATTGAGTTAGGGAAAATGGTGTGACATCCATGATCCATGATGATATGATTTTCAGTAGATTTGTGATATGTGGAGAGAGCTGTGAAGTAGAAAGATAGATCTGAGTGTCGTTGATGTAGAGGTAGTATTGAAAGCCATGGGAGGTTATCAACTGGCCCAGGTAAAGGTTTAGAGAGAGGATAAGAGGGGCCCAAGGAGAGAGCCATGGGGTACCTTAATAGAAAGAAAAAGAGGAGCAGAGGAGATAGAAGTATATATGACACTGAAGGTTCCCTGAGATACATAGAAGAAGAATCAGAAAAAAGCAGTTGTGAAGGCCAAGGAGGAGTAGGTGGTCAATTGTGTCTAAGAGCATGAGTATTGAAAAGTCATTGGTTTTAACAGTTAGTAGGTTATTAGTGAGTTTTAGTAGGGAAGTTTCATCATGTTGTTAGAGGAAAGCCAGACTATAGAGGTTGGGAAGGTTGTGATCATTGAGGTTGCAACTCATATGGTTGTGGACAAAGCATTCAAGACGCTTGGAGGTAAACGGGAGCAGAGAGATGGGTCTTAAGTTGTTAAAACAGCCTGGGTCCAAAAAGATTTTTTTTAAAAAGGGGGTAACCAGTGCATGTTTGAGAGGGGAGGTAAAGGTGCCGGTGGACAGGATGAGATTGAACATATGGGTTAGAGAGTGTGGGACAGAGCAGGAAAGGAGCCATAGTAGCTGTGAGGGAACAGAGTTCAGAGGACAGGTGGGGAGGTGGGCCTCAGAAAGGAGCTTGGCAACTTCCTCAGTGGTAACAGGGTCAAAGGAAGAAAGTATTGAGCGTGGTGTTGGACCTTGTGTGTCAATTGGAAGAGAAAGCAAGACACTGGAGATCTTACTACGAATTGTATTGATCTTGTTTTTTAAATGATTTTTAAATGATTTGCAAACTCCTGTTCTGTAAGAAAGTTAATAGGTGGAACTAGTGGGGTGAAGTAGAGAATAAGGGTGAAAAAGAGTTGACAAGGATTGGATGAGAGGGTTTTAATGGGAGTGGTGTAGTAGTAGCAGTGTGGCATCAGGAGTTGTATATGAGAATTATAGATTTGTAGAGGGTGAAGTCTTGCAGGGATTTAGTTTTACACTACACTTGCTCAAGAACGCGGATGTGTCTCTTGAGACTTCTGATGTCGTCTGTTTGCTAGGGTTGCAGCAGACAAGGCCTGGTTCTGCATGTGGAGACTGGAGAGATTAGCAAGTGTGTCCAGGGAGGATGAGAGTCAATTGTCTTAGACAAAAGGGGTCAGGTCTGGGCAGAACAGGGGTGCAACTTTGCTATAAAGGCAGTCAGTAGAACTACTTTCTAGGTGCCCCTGCACTAAGCCTGCATTGATTAATGCAGTTAAATGCAGCTCAGCACACTTGGTATGAACATACTCTTAATGTGATCCTTTAAATGACATGCTTGAGATGTGCCTTTAAGCTGTATGTGGTGTTATAGAACTGTAGCGTTTTCACTGACAGCATCAGCAACACCATATTCTGGATACATACAGTATCTCACAAAAGTGACTACACCCCTCACATTTTTGTAAATATTTTATTATATCTTTTCATGGGACAACACTGAAGGAATTACACTTTGCTACAATGTAAAGTAGTGAGTGTGCAGCTTGTATAACAGTGTACATTTGCTGTCCCCTCAAAATAACTCAATACACAGCCATTCATGTCTAAACCGCTGGCAATGAAAGTGAGTACATCCTTAAGTGAAAATGTCCAAACTGGGCCCAATTAGCCATTTCCCCTCCCCAGTGTCATGTGACTCATTAGTGTTACAGGGTCTCTGGTGTAAATGGGGGGCATGTGTTAAATTTGGTGTTATCGCTTTCACATTCTCATACTGGTCACTGGAAGTTCAACATGGCGCCTCATAGCAAAGAACTCTCTGAGGATCTGAAAAAAGAATTGTTCATCATAAAGATGGTCTAGGCCAGTGATGGCGAACCTTGGCACTCCAGATGTTTTGGAACTACATTTCCCATGATGCTCAACAGCACTGTAGAGTGGATGAGCATCATGGGAAATGTAGTTCCAAAACATCTGGGGTGCCAAGGTTCGCCATCACTGGTCTAGGCTATAAGAAGATTGCCAAGACCCTGACACTGAGCTGTAGTACGGTGGCCAGGACCATACATTTAAAAGGACAGTTTCCACTCAGAACAGGACCCGCTATGGTCGACCAAAGAAGTTCAGTGCACATGCTCCGCATCATATCCGGAGGTTGTCTTTGGGAAATAGACATATGAGTGCTGCCAGCATTGCTGCAGAAGTTGAAGGGGTGGAGGTTCAGCCTGTTAGCGCTCAGACCATACGCCGAACACTGCATCAAATTGCTCTGCATGGCTGTCATCCCAGAAGGAAGCCTCTTCTAAAGATGATGCACAAGAAAGCCAGCAAACAGTTTGCTGAAAACAAGCAGACTAAGGACATGGATTACTGGAACCATGTCCTGTGGTCTGATGAGACCAAGATAAACGTATTTGGTTCAGATGGTGTCAAGTGTGTATGGTGGCAACCAGGTAAGGGTTATAAAAACAAATGTGTCTTGTCTACAGTCAAGCATGGTGGTGAGAGTGTCACGGTCTGGGGCTGCATGAGTGCTGCCAGCACTGGGGAGCTACAGTTCATTGAGGGAACCATGAATGCCAACATGTACTGTGAGATACTGAAGCAGAGTATGATCCCCTCCCTTGGCCAGTTCAAAGGTGATGAACTGGCCAAGCATGTCTCCAGACTTAAACCCTATTGAGCATCTGTGGGGCATCTGTGGGGCATCGTCAAACGGAAGGTGGAGGAGTGCAAGGTCTCTAACATCCACCAGCTCCGTGATGTCCTTATGGAGGAGTGGAAGAGGACTCTAGTGGCCACCTCTGAAGCTCTGGTGAACTCCATGCCCAAGAGGGTTAAGGCAGTGCTGGAAAATAATGGTGGCCACACAAAATATTGACACTTTGGGCCCAATTTGTACATTTCCCTTAGGGGTGTACTCACTTTTGTTGCCAGCGGTTTAGACATTAATGGTTGTGTGTTGCGTTATTTTGAGGGGACAGAAAATTTACACTGTTATACAAGCTGTACTACTTTGCATTATAGCAAGGTGTCATTTCTTGTCACGTGAAAATATATAATAAAACTTTTACAAAATTGTGAGGGGTGTACTCACTTTTGTGAGATACTGTATATTTTGATGTATAAAGCTTTATTTCAATTCTTTTGGGAAGAGCTCAATTCCTTCATCAAGAACAAGTACAGCAGCAATAGTATAAAATAAACAGCAGGCTTTTGAACTCATTGGCAATGCAAATGATGACCTTTCACTCTTAGTAACTCTATCTGTACTGAACTTCAGATATCAGAGATTTAATAGAATAGTGACTATAAAATTGTAGACCACCAATAGTGAATTTTCATCTAATCAAATAATAGAAAAGTGACATACATATGTTTAATTAATAAAGATATATAAATAAATAAAATCATGGAGACAACATTTTTATTTTTAATACTTAGCGGCCACTTTAGTAAGTTTTGGCCAACTGTTTGCTTTATTTTCATGTATGCTGCAGTTTTTTTTAATTTTATATAGTGGATGTAACAAATACAACACACTATACGACTCCTTTGGCTCCGTGTGGTGAGCTCATTTATTGCAGTGTTTTAAGTGGTACTGTGACACATTGGAACGGATTGTGTGGAGGAGATCTGAGAAACCAAACCATTCTGGGAGAATTATGATAGGCGTGATCATCACGTACCTCTGGTGAGTGCATAGATGGTGGTGGTGTCACAGTAATAGTGATTTGCTTCACATGGTGGATATCTACATTTATCTACATGCTTTAATTTGTGTATATCACAGAATGATGTATTTGAACAGTGATCTAATTATTTTTCCTGAGGAGAATTCTTGCAGGTGGATTGGACTGAATTTTCATGGACAATTATGTTTTGATATACACTGTATACTGTTTTCACTTTAAGCGCTGCATTTAAATTTATTGTTGGATATACTGTATACATAGGGTTTGTGGAGTCACTTTGTGTGCTAGTTACTGTGACCTACAGACGCTCATGTATTTTTATATTTTTTGTGCTTCTTTTATTAGAATTCCCTTACTGGTTGTTTCATACAATGTGTATATTTGTAATGCTAGTACCTCTTCGGGATGATAAACCATTTGGAAACATTGTATCATGTATTCCTGTCTATAAAACTAAACTAGAATTATGGCCTCTTCGCAATAATAAACACCATGGAGACCCTGGGGTTGATTTACTAAAGGCAAATCCCCCTGCACTACAAGTGCACTGCCAGTCCCAACTGCTAGCAGCACTCACAGGCAGCTCCTGAATGACTTGATGCTTTTATATCTGTGAAGGTTCTCGATCATCCAGGTCATAGTATACAATATCTAGTAGTAGTTAGTCACGTTCAGCTGGATTTGTTCTGTAATGCTGAAGATGTTTTGTAGCTTTTCAAAGCTGCTTCTTTAGTTCTGTGCAGAGTCAGGTAAATATATCACAGTATTTATACCAACACAGGTAGCACAGACACTTTGATCCAGTCACCATGGAAATGCAGATGTTATTTTCCAAGAACAGGACGTGTGAAAATTGTGGAACCACCTATTTGAGTTACTTTACCCCATCCTTGTTATCAGGAAGGCTTCATAGGTGTTAATACTTTGTGTTTTGACAACAATTCACACCTTCAGCCCTGTAAATCAAAGGTGGAGAAGGTAAAACAGCAGTGTACTCTATATGGGAAACAGATAATGTTGAGTCTCTATCTGTGTTTAATGATGGTTTTTCCAGTTTGGTGTAGATGGCCTCTTTCACACCTCTTGTGAACCAGTTGTTCTCTGTGTTCAAAATATGCCCCCGACTGTCCTCAGTGTCCATTTTCTTTAAGGTGTAGAAAAGCTGCTGAGTTTTGACCTGTAGAATGCTACTTGTTATGATTGACCATTCATCTGTTGAGAGCTTGCTTTGTCTCCCCAATGTAAAGTTCTTTGCATTTCTAACTACTCTGTATTGCTTATTCCAAGTTACTTCATTTGTGTTTGGGTGCTGGGTCTTTCATTCAAGTCCCACATAGTCTGAATCTGTGGTTGGACTTTGATCTGTACCTTCACTGAACTGGTATGTTATCGTTCTGTTTTCACCCTCTGCCTACTCTGCCTGCATGTTTCACATTTGTCTTGCTCTCTAGTATATATTTATTGCCACATTCTGCTGTTTGCCTGATCTGTTTGATATGATAATGTAATGGTTTTTATTTGTAGTATTGTTCATTTATTATTTTTTGTTTATAGTTGTTCTTAAGGAGTTAATAGTTGTGCCCTCCCCTCTGGGTGTGGAGGGTGGGGGTATATAACAATGTGGATGAATCTTTTTTGACAGCTATGGGTAAGGCCCCTGTGGACCGAAACACTTTATCTCTTTTGTAAACTGGATTATAGTTTGACTTGCAGAGGCCGAGAGCCAGGCACTAGTGTGGAACATGAGAGTTGGGAGGTTGAAGTACTGTCTCTTGTTTTTTTCTAAACTCTAGTTGGGTCTTTTGGATGTCAAAGTACTGCTAGGCTTTAAAGAAACAGGGATGAAAAGTTTGCTAAAAATGCTTTAGAATTTTTTCAACATTCCAGCTATGTAGTTAAATATGGGATGTACGGGATTCTATTTCTCCCCTTTGTTCGATAGTCCTATGTTTTCACTTGACTTTTAAATATTTTAGCATAAGTCCAGTCTGGATATCCACAAACTTTTAAAGTACTCCTGAAACTTCTGTGTTCTTTGATTTTTGGGGGCGATCTGAATTCTGCAACATTGGGCTGAGATGAACAAACACAGTTTGGGTTCCAGTGGGTAATGGGAGTTAAAAATCTGATGCTGGTTTGTGTGGGTGGGTGTCCTGTAGAGCTTGATTTCCAGTTCAACTCTCCTCCAAAAAGGGCAATTTGGTATATTGTGTCTTTTCCCATGAAAGCTTGTTGTTTTTGTTTATTGAGTTTGTGTGTTCACTCAAAGTTGGTAGTTTCCAAAGTTATAATCTTGACCTATGCAGAGATACCTGAGCCTATGAGTTGGTCCTATTCCCTTTCGGATGGTGGTAGGATCCCCCGCAGTGGAGCTCCAGCAAATAGAGAGAGAAAATCTTACTGCCAGGAGAAATGGCAGACAGCAACTAAGAATTAGTTCTATGACCATATGACGCCTTGCCTTTTACCTGTAATTAAAAAAAGTCAGCTCTAAAGTAAAAGGCAAAGGCTGTGCATGCAGGATTTTGTTTATATTTTTTAAAAACATGACCCAGACCCAGCCAGTTTTCCACCCAACATAGCTAATTTTTATGAGTTTTTTTTTTTGTTTGTTTTATTTACAATACAATTTTTTAAACATTTTACATTTTTGCTTCTATTTTTTTCACTATAGTCAGAAGACAATCCCTGTCCTGGTCAAGCAAATAGAGACAGGGATGGCAATGCAAGCAAATTGTGCACTCTTCTTAGCCAAGAAGGAAGTACTAGGCCTGAACATAATTTTTACAGTAAATATAATACCTATATTTTAAAAGGGGTCAAGGTTTTCACCCAGTAAACACCCACTTGTTAGATTGTTAGAAAGGTATTACGGTAGTTGTTTTTAAGAAATCACATACAAGAATATGTGCTGTAAAGTGATAGCAAGGATGGATGGATGAAAGACTAATATTTTCCAACAAATCACAAAAGACGTGAGTAGATACTTTGATTAAAAGTTGGCTGCTTATGTGGTTTATTTGGACTTTGCTAAAGCATCTGACACAGTTCCACACCAATGCCCAATGTGTAAATGAAAGCCTGCTGGTTTAGAAAATACAGTTTGTAAATGGATAGAAAACTGGCTTAACCACTTTCAGACCGGACCATTTTGCTGGTCAATGACCAGAGGTCTTTTTACAATTTGGCACTGCGCTGCTTTAACTGGTAATTGCACGGTCATGCAATGTTGTACCCAAACAAAATTTACGTCCTTTTCTTCCCACAAATAGAGCTTTCTTTTGATGCTATTTGATTGCCTCTGCGTTTTTTATTTTTTGCGATATAAACGTAAAAAGACCGCAAATTTTGAAAAAAAATGGTTTGCGCAAAAGTTGTCACATCTACAAACTAAGGTACGTTTTCTGGAATTTACGCAGCTTTTAGTTTACGACTGCCTATCTCATTTCTTGAGGTGCTAAAATGGCAGGGCAGTACAAACCCCCCCCCAAATGACCCCATTTTGGAAAGTAGACCCCCTAAGGAAATTGATAAGTGGCATGTTGAGCCCATTGAATATTTTATTTTTTTGCCTCAAGCGATTGAATAATGACAAAAAAAATTTTTTTTCTTTTTTTTTACACAAAGTTGTCACTAAATAATATATTGTTCACACATGCTATGGGCATATGTGAAATGACACCCCAAAATAAATTCTGCTGCTTCTCCTGAGTACGGGGATACCACATATGTGGGACTTTTTGGGAGCCTAGCCGCGTACGGAGCCCCGAAAACCAAGCACCGCCTTCAGGCTTTCTAAGGGCGTAAATTTTTGATTTCACTTCTCACTACCTATTACAGTTTTGAAGGCCATAAAATGCCAAGATGGCACAAAATCCCCACAAATGACCCCATTTTAGAAAGCAGACACCCCAAGCTATTTGCTGAGAGGCATGTTGAGTCCATGGAATATTTTATATTTTGCCACAAGTTGCGGGAAAATTACAAACTTTAATTTTTTTTTTTTTTTTTTTCACAAAGTTGTCACTAAATGATATATTGCTCACGCATGCCATGGGCATATTTGAAATGACACCCCAAAATAAATTCTGCTGCTTCTCCTGAGTACGGGGATACCACATGTGTGGGATTTTTTGGGAGCCTAGCCGCGTACGGGGCCCCGAAAGCCAAGAATCGCCTTCAGGTTTTCTAAGGGCGTAAATATTTGACTTCACTCCTCACTACCTATTACAGTTTTGAAGGCCATAAAATGCCAAGATGGCACAAAACCCCCACAAATGACCCCATTTTAGAAAGTAGACACCCCAAGCTATTTGCTGAGAGGCATGTTGAGTCCATGGAATATTTTATATTTTGCCACAAGTTGCGGGAAAATTACAAACTTTTCTTTTTTTTTTTTTTTTGTTTTCACAAAGTTGTCACTAAATGATATATTGCTCACGCATGCCATGGGCATATGTGAAATGACACCCCAAAATAAATTCTGCTGCTTCTCCTGAGTACGGGGATACCACATATGTGGGACTTTTTGGGAGCCTAGCCGCGTACGGGGCCCCGAAACCAAGCACCGCCTTCAGGCTTTCTAAGGGCGTTACAGTTTTGAAGGCCATAAAATGCCAAGATAGCACAAACCCCCCCAAATGACCCCATTTTGGAAAGTAGACACCCCTAAATTTAGGGGTACACTAGTGAGACTAGGTAATAAATGGCGGGTGCCCTGAAACTATAAAAAAATAACTAACCAACCAGCGTCACCTGTAACAGTTATATGGTGATCACTGGTGAAAGGGTTAACTAGGGGGCAATCAGGGGGCTTTATGCGGTAGTATATGGGGGTCCCTGGCGCTATAAAAAGCTGCGGCGAACCTAAATACCTACCTGCCTAACTAGCGTCACCTGTGACACTAATACAGCGATCAGAAAAACGATCGCTTATTAGGCTGGGTTCACACTGGAGCGATGCAGGAACGCCACGAATCCGCGGCGGGTTCCCGCATTGCATGCCTCCCGGCGGCAGTTCACACTGCCCTATGTGAACTGCTGGGAGTGTCAGTGAAATGTTAATGACACCCCCAGATCAGTTCCCATATCGCAGTGCGATCTGCAAACTCGGATCGCATGGTGTGAACACCCATGCGATCCGATTCTGCTGCGGACCAAAAAAAGGGTCCCGTGCGAGTTTGCGGCGGGTGCGGCGGGTGCGGCGTGTGCGACACAAATTCAGCCATACTATCTGTATGGCTGAACTCGAATCACACAGAGATCGGATGTGATTTGCACTGCAGTGCGGTGCGAATCACATCCGTTCTCATAAACTGCTGCAATGTGAACCCAGCCTTAGTGATACTGGCGACGGGGGGTGATCACGGGGTTAAACCTTTATTGGGGGGGTTAGGGGGGTACCTTAGAACTAAAGGGGGCTAACCCTAACTGCCCTAACAGTTATTACAGTCACAAATGACACCCGCCGGGTGATCAGGGGGTTAAACCTTTATTAGGTAATAAATGGCGGGTGCCCTGAAACTATAAAAAAAGAACTAACCAACCAGCGTCACCTGTAACAGTTATATGGTGATCACTGGTGAAAGGGTTAACTAGGGGGCTTTATGCGGTAGTATATGGGGGTCCCTGGCACTATAAAAAGCTGCGGCGAACCTAAATACCTACCTGCCTAACTAGCGTCACCTGTGACACTAATACAGCGATCAGAAAAATGATCGCTTATTAGGCTGGGTTCACACTGGAGCGATGCGGGAACGCCACAAATCCGCGGCGGGTTCCCGCATTGCATGCCTCCCGGCGGCAGTTCACACTGCCCTATGCGAACTGCTGGGAGTGTCAGTGAAATGTTAATGACACCCCCAGATCAGTTCGCATATCGCAGTGCGATCTGCAAACTCGGATCGCATGGTGTGAACACCCATGCAATCCGATTCTGCTGCGGACCAAAAAAAGGGTCCCGTGCGAATTTGCGGCGGGTGCGACGCAAATTCAGCCATACTATCTGTATGGCTGAACTCGAATCGCACAGAGATCGGATGTGATTTGCACTGCAGTGCGGTGCGAATCACATCCGTTCTCATAAACCGCTGCAATGTGAACCCAGCCTTAGTGACACTGGCGACGGGGGGTGATCACGGGGTTAAACCTTTATTGAGGGGGTTAGGGGGGTACATTAGAACTAAAGGGGGCTAACCCTAACTGCCCTAACAGTTATTACAGTCACAAATGACACCAATGCAAAAAAAAAAAAAAAAATGCAATTGGTGTCACTGTGACTGGGGGGGCAGGGGTAATTGGGGGGGTGATCGGGGGGTGAAGGGGGGGTGTGAGTGTGCCTGGCATGTTCTACTGTGAAGTGTCGTGTTGGTGCAACTCACCGATCCTCTCTCCTCGGTGCCGGAACGAAAAATACCGACACGGAGGAGAGATTACATCACTTCCTCTCCTGTGTTTACATTACAGGAGAGGAAGTGATGTCACGGAGCATTTCCATTCGTCGGGAGCGATCGCGAGGGGGTGGCCATGAATGAATGGCCGTCCCCTCATCCCGGATCGCTCCCGAACGAATACCGACCGCCGCAGGCACCGGGGGGGCCTGATCGGGCCCCCCACCCGCGGGAAGGCAGGGACGTACAGGTACGCCCATATGCCTGCCCGTGCCATTCTGTCGACGTACATCGTCGTGCGGCGGTTGGCAAGTGGTTAAAAACCCCATCTCGAGAGCTGTGATCAGTGATTCAAACTGAACAATCTTAGATTAGTGTCTAGTGATGTCCTGCAAGGTTCAGTTTGGGGTCGCTGCTTTCTAATTTGACTGTAGATGACAAGGGGGTTGTCTGTTTTGCACTTGCCAAAAACATACCATAAGAAAATCCATGGAAGATGTCTCCTATATGTCGGTAGATTTGGTAGAATGGTTTGGCTGAGCAAAAGTTCAGCCGAAAACATCACCTGTTCACCCGTTTGGCGAACACCCAAATTTCAGGTGCAGGGTTTTGTCAATTAGGGCACAGAGCACTGTCAAGCCCTGATTGGATAAAGTAATTAAGACTTTGTCCAATCATGGTTCAGTGCTCCTTGTCCCACCCCACACTATAAAACGTTCCTTCCCACTGGAAGCTTTTGCAGTGTGTTGTTGGAGGGAAGATAGATAGAGCAGGGCTCAGTTTGCTGCTAATGAGTTATTGTGTTCACTTATTGTCACTCTGAGTGTAGAGTGTTAGTGTAGTGTTAGTAGAGTGTGAGTGTAGTGTGTCATTATAGTGTGTCAGTATGGTGTGAGTATAGTGTGTCAGTATAGTGTAGTGTGTCAGTATAGTGTCAGTGTAGTATGTTAGTGTAGTGCAGTGTTTAATTTCATTACATTTAGGGGTTGATTTGCTAAAGGCAAATCCACTTTGCACAACAAGTGCACTTGGAAGTGCAGTCGCTTTAGATCTGAGGGGAAGAGCTGAAGTGAGGGGAAGCTCTGCTGATTTTATCATCCAATCATGTACAAGCAAAAATGCTGTTTTATATTTTCCTTGTATATTCTCCCCAGATCTACAGTGACTGCACTTCCAAGTACACTTTCAGTACACTTGTAGTGCAGTGCTTTTTTTTTTTGCTTTTTTGTTATGTTTTATTTTTTTATTTTTATTTTTTTTTGTCTTTTTTTTGTCCCTTGTCTCTTTTTGTTATTGTCAGATGCATTTGTTCTGTAGTGTTTACATTTGTCAGCATCAGTCATAGTTACATAGGAGGTGAGGCTGAAAAAATACACAAGTCCATCAAGTCCAACTTATGTGTGTGCTTTTATGTCAGTATTACATTGAATATCCCTGTATGTTGTTTGCCTGTATCACCAGTACAGTATTTGTACATTGAAATCATATCCCCTCACAAACGTCTCTTCTCCAGAGAAAATACGTTTAGTGCTCGTAACCTTTCCTCATAACTAAGGTCCTCCAGTCTCTTTATTAGCTTTATTGCCCTTCTCTGGACTCTCTCCAGTTCCAGCACATCCTTCCTGAGCTCTGATGCCCAGAACTGGATGACATACTCCAGATGCGGCTAGACCAGAGTCTTATAGAGTGGGAGAATTTGGGAGAGTTATCGTTTTATCTCTGGAGTTAATTCCCTTTTTAATGCATGCCAATATTCTGTTTGCTTTGCTTGAAGCAGCTTGGCATTGCATGCCATGGCTGAGCCTATCATCTACTAGGACCCCCAGGTCCTTCTCCATCCTAGATTGCCCCAGAGTTTCTCCCCCTAGTGAGTACATTGCATTAATATTTTTGCCACCTAAATGCATTATTGTACATTTTTCTACATTAAGCCTCAGTTGCCCACCACATTAATTTGTTCAGATCTTCTTGTAAGGTTTCTACAGCCTGCGGAGAAATTATTACCCTGCTTAGCTTTGTATTGTTCACAAATACTAAGGGCCGGTTCACACTGCAGGCGAGGCGAGGCGACTCCGACTTGCCTCGCCGCGACCTGCAGCGGCCTCGGCGGCGACTTGCAAATGACTTCTGTATAGAAGTCAATGCAAGTCGCCCCGAGGTCGCCCAAAAGTAGTACAGGAACCTTTTTTCTGAGTCGGAGCGACTCGAGTCGCTCCTCTCAGAACGGTTCCATTGTACAGAACGGGGGCGACTTGCGAGAGCGAGGTGAGGCGAGTCGTGTCGCCTCGCATCGCCCGCTGTGTGAACCGGCTCTAAGATTGAGCTGTTTATCCCATCCTCCAGATCGTTTATAAATAAATTAAATAGGATTGGTCCCAGGACAGAACCCTGGGCATGCCGCTTTCCACACTGGACCATTCTGCATGCTCCCTATTTATTACTACCCTCTGAACTCGCCGACAGACCTTAGTTTGTACAGTAAGCGATTATGGGGAACTGTATCAAATGTCTTTGCAAAATCCAGATACACCATGTCTATGGGCCATCCCCCTATCTAGATGGCAACTCACCTCCTCATAGAAGGTTAATAGATCAGTTTGGCAAGAATGATTCTTCATGAATCCATGCTGGTTACTGCTAATGATACTGTTTTCACGATTAAAATCTTGTATATAGTCCCTTATCATCCTCTTCAAGAGTTTTCATACTATTGACGTAAAGGCCCATACATATGATCAGACTTTTTGACAACAAACATGCAAATTAGCTGTTTTGGAGACAAACTTTCTAGATGGAGCAAAGTCTGATCGTGTGTACAGAAAACCATAGGACTTTTGTATAAAGTACAAACAGGCATGCTCAGAACCAATGCAAAAGATCAGACAACAAAACAGAAGTTGACCAAAGGTGGCAGTAAAGAGCAGAAAAACCACATGATTTGGTGAAAGTTGGCTGAAAAAGTCCTGCTGTGTGTATGCAATACAAGTTCAGGGCCGACGCCCTTTGTACAAAAATCCAAGGGAAAGTTTGTACAAAGTCCTATCGTGTGTATGAGGCTTTAAGGCCCATACACACGATCAGAGTTTTTGACAACAAACATGCAAATTAGCTGTTTTGGAGCAACATCCGACCGTGTGTACGCTCCATTTGACAAACTTTTTTGGTTTTTATCGGACTTTTGTTGGCTGTGCGAACGGATAAACTTTCTGGCAACAAAAGTCAGATGGAGCAAAGTCTGATCGTGTGTACAGAAAACCATAGGACTTTTGTACAAAGTACAAACAGGCATGCTCAGAACCAATGCAAAAGATCAGACAACAATACAGAAGTTGACCAAAGGTGGCGGTAAAGAGCAGAAAAACCACGTGATTTGGTGAAAGTTGGCTGAAAAAGTCCTGCTGTGTGTATGCAATACAAGTTCAGGGCAGACGCCCTTTGTACAAAAATCCAAGGGAAAGTTTGTACAAAGTCCTATCTTGTGTATGAGGCTTAAGACTAACTGGTCTGTAAATCCCAGAGATGTATCTTGGCCCTTTTTTAAATACTGGTGCTACATTGGCTTTTCTCCAATCAGCTGGTACCATTCCAGTCAGTCAGTCCTCCCGCAGGTGCTTCTCACATTCATGCGAGCTCCCTCGCATGGTGAGAAGCGCCTGCGGGCGCACTCCCGTGATACAGCCGGCGGCTATAGCCGCTCGCTAGATCACACGGCCCCGGCGCTCCGTGTCAGTGGATGTGATTGACAGCAGCCCGAGCCAATGGCTGCGCTGCTTTCCATCCATCCACTCCAGCCAATCAGCGGCAAGGCTGAATGGTGGAAAGGACGGCGGGGGCGAGCGCGGGATTTTCGAGGGGTGAGGTAAGTAAAACAGGGGGGGGGGGCTGGGGGCGTAGAATGCATTAAGGTGAAAAAACATTTACCTTTATAACCCCTTTAAAGGCATTTCCCAAGCATGTAATAGAAACAATTGTTTTTTTTTCATATCCCCCCTGAATTCCCATTTGAAGGTGCACCTTCTACCCACTGTATGGCATTCAAAAAAAAAAAAAAACATATTTTCATTGGTACATGCCCCTAATGCCAACGCCCAATTACCTATGCCCTTTGTTTGACAATTTCTTGCCTATTCGACTTGAAAACAGCCAGAATTGATTTTCAAGACTCGCCTTCAAGACTAGACCTCGAGGGGCTTTAAATTAAAGTTCATAATTTTTGGTAAAGACATTATTTAGAAAAAATATTAACTATTATTTATGATACACATTGCTTTGGTAAACTAAAGTAATTCAATTAGGGGTTTAAAGCATTTTAAAAGACAACTGTACTGTTACTGGAAAGGATTGCACAATAAAGCTCAATGAAATGAGGAGAAGGGTATGTATTTCACCAGGTACACTACACTTGGGGGGGGGGGGGGGGGGGTCACTTTACATTAAGTGTTTCAAGGGTGCAGTCAACATCATGCCTTTTAACATATCTCATGTAAAATATAGAACAGCCAATCTAGTAAAAGGAATGAGGATAAATAAACAGCTGAGTTCTGTACTGTGACAATTTCATATTTTTTAGCTATTTGGGTACAATGGGAGATGTAATATATTTATGAATACCTCTTACGTACTAGAAATATGTGATATTTTTTTCCTGTGTTTTATTTATTAATGGTCTTTAATGTGTCTTTGGCTGCATACCACCTGCAAAACTACATCTATATATGTTTGTGATAGAATATAAAACAAACACAGTCTGTTCAGGATTATATTTTAATGAAAATGTATTTTACACCACTGGCACATAACATAATGCTCAAGATTGCCTGAGATTTTTTTTTTCCTCTGTGTGAGCTGGCTGCAACCTCTTCTTTTCCAACTAGTAGACAGCCAACATACTTTCATGGCAGATGCATTGTCATTTTATGCTTAGCCTATGTCTCCCCATTCACATTGCTGTAATTCTCAGTAAATCAATTTCTCTAAAACGCTGAATATCATTTGCTTGTTTTGGCATTATATAAATGCTAAATAACTTAGGGAAGTAAGTGGATTAAGCAGCCAAATGTCCTTCATGTGTTTGGTCTGTCAATTATTAAATTGTACAGATTTCTAGTGCAAATATATGCACGCTAAGGAGTATATGCCCCATAAGGAGTATGGTTTTATAAGATTTAAAATGAGAACAAATTAAAGCATGCACAAAAACTTTCAGTTGTTATATAATACTCAATAGCTAGGTATAAATACACTTTGAGGTTGATTTACTAAAACTGGAGAGTGCAAAATCTGGTGCAGCACAACATAGTAACTTGAAGCTTGAACAACAACAGTAAGACATCTGCTGTATGTCAGTCTTGAGGAACTGTCTCATTTTGAAAGAGAATCTAAAAAAACAAAAAAACGAAATGAGATATACTGGAAAATGGTTATGGTAATATGGGATTTTCTATGTGTCACAGTATACACATATTTTTGTGTGGGGCGTGTACTAAACCCCCTGAGCCATAATTGGCCACAGGCATCCTGCCTGTGGCCAATTATGGCTCTCTTCGCTGACCGCGCTGTGATTGGCCAAGCATGTGGGTCATAGTGCATGCTTGGCCAATCATCAGCCAGCAATGCACTGCGATGCCGCAGCGCATTATGGGCCGTGAGCGTCACTCAAATTTGGAGTGAATGGCCCATAATGTTTGGATTTCGCCAAACGTGTGAACAGCTGGTGTTTGAGTCGAACACTCAGCTCTTCCCTAATGAAGGACAAAAAGGGAATTTTAAAAACTTCCAGCATGCATGACGACAAAGAGGACATTCACAGCATATTACAATCATGGTAATTAGGGAATGATGAAATAACTAAAATACATTAGCAAACATTACATACAGAGAATGTGATGTTAAAGGAGAAATATAGTCCTTCTGCAAGACCTGTATGATGGCAGAACAGGTCTCTTGAATAATGATCCCCAGAGCCTGGGGGGAGAGGCCTGTCGAGAACTTGATGTCCTGAAGACCTTACCCCATCGCCAAGTACCGCAAGGTGACGATGAGCCCCTGATCGGGAGTAATGGCTTGCCGCATGCAGGTGTCCTGCTTTGTAATATAAAGGGACAGCAAAGCCAACTGTTCATGGACTGGGCTTGGGTCAAAGTAAGAACCCCAACACCAAGCCCCAGCATAGCAGGAACTCTACGATGAGTACATAGCCGCAACATGGCTAGAAAACGGTCGGATAGTCAGAACGAACTAACAGAATGCACTAAAAATCAGAAAGGTCTGAGAATTGAAAATGAGAAATGACCCACAAACACAAACTGAAGAGCAGTAATGATCTGAAAAGTATGAGGTTGAAAATCCCGAATCGCCTCACACCAAACTTCTACTAACACGGGATTAGCAGAAGGAGCCCAAAGGGTGGCGCATTGGCTATTGAACTTCTTTTTTTTTTTCTTTTTTTTGAGTTTTAAAAGAGTTTTATTGAAATATTGGGATCATTACAGAGATAAGTCTCCCGCGCAGGGGAGTTCTTGGAAATGAAAACATAACAGGCTGAACAAAAAAGACGTTTCGTACCAATACATCTGAGAGAAAACCTTTGAAAATAACAGCAAGGAGATCCTAGAGCCTGAGAGGCTCAGGAGTATGGTTCGACATAAACATCTAGGGTGAATAACTAACTCCTGAAGAAAATCCGAGTAGAGAAAAAGAGAAAGGAGAACTAGGAGAACCATAAAGGAGAAACAAAGTATAAAACGATAAGCATAAATGAACCCTCTCTCCTGGCGGCCTGAAGCCCCGACACCCCGACAGGGAACTCACTGTGTCGGAGCCCCATGGCCCCCCCCAGATCCGAGGTCCATCAGAATTTAAATCACATAAAACCCTGCTTAGCGTATCCTGAGTACGAAACTATCTAGAAAATGAAAAGGTAAAACTTGGCAAAGACCCCAGGGGGTCCTAAACAAAGGCTTGGCTCACAGCTAGATGTGGGGGCTAGCCCCTGGGGTGGTGTAGCAAACAATAGATATTGCGAATAGGCCAGGCCTAGTAGCACCTAATAAGCCAAAGCCTGTTCAGAAAAATGTAAGCCACCCTCCCTCAGCCCAGCGGTGCCGGGGGGAGGAAGGGAAGAGACAAGAGGGGGAAAGCGAGAAGGAGAAAAGAAAGGGTGGAAGAAGAGGGGGGGGTGGTCAGAACGGGGCGAGAGGTGCCTGGGCCAAGGAGAGTGAGAGGTAGTTGGGGGGGAGTTCGGCTCCCGGGACGGGGCAGAACGTGAACCTGGGGACTGAGACTAAAGACTAAAGAAGGGTCCCGATGTGATTAGCCCAGGGTTCCCACACCCTTTTAAATTTGTCCATTTTGTCAAGAATGGCATAGGAAGTTTTTTCTTGAAACATAATCCAGGTGATTTTTTGTTTCAGGTTCGGGAAGGAAACCCTAGGGGATTTCCAGGACCTGGCTATAGTCAACTTAGCACCTAGGAGGATAAAGTGAATCAAAAATTGAGTGTATTTGGGAATGTGGGGGATTTTATCATTCAGGAGGGCAAATGCTGGGGATTGAGGGGCGGCATGGCCAGTGACCTTGTGGATTAGAGCAAAAGTCTTATTCCAGAAGTTTCTGATTCTGAGACATTCCCATAAAATGTGAATGAGCGAACCCAGGTGCCCACACCCTCTAAAACATAAGGGGGAGGACTGAGGGTAGAATTTAGCAAGGCGGGTGGGGACCAGGTACCAACGAGTAATGACTTTAACGTCCGCCTCCATTAAGGACGCATTAAGGATCCCCTTGAAGGCAGTATTGAAATGGGTGTGCCAGGAGTCCAGATCCCACTCAAGTCCTAGGTCGCGTTCCCAGCTCAGCATGTATTGCGCTTTTTCCTTTGGCTCGGCTAGCGCTGAATAGATCAGAGAAATCCCTCCCCTCATGTCTATGGCTGACGAACACCAGAGTTCATATGGTGAAACAGTGAGGGGGAGGGGGCGTTGGGATGTTAGCGTGTGCAAAAAATGGGACCGGAATCTTTCTGTGGCGGGCATCTCCAGCTTAGAGATGCAGTGACTCGGCTTAAGAGGCCCTGCTGGGTTGAGAAAATGTCCTATTCTGTAAAGGCCTTTGTCTATCCACCATTGGAATGCCCTGATATTCTGCCCCGGCTGAAATGAGGGATTGTTGAAAATATGTGCGAGGAGTTGCCACTTGGAAGTAAGGGTGTTGGACTTATATATCGTATCACATAGGGCAAGGGAATGAGAGAGGGTAGGGGACATGACCGGGGGTCTAGATTTTGGAGGGCGCCATAGAAGAAAGTCAATTGTATGTTTAGGGATAGCCTGTCTTTCCATCTCTTTCATTATTTCCTCTTTGATGCTGTAAAAGTGCGGCTTGACCACTATGTCCCGAGGGAGGCCATCTTGGCGAGGGGGTTGTAAAACTCTGTGGGCTCTGTCCAATTCAAGCCTATTATCTGGAATGTCAGGAATAAGTTCCTTAATCAGAGCTCGGACAGTCGCCTGTATATCTGCTTGCGATTCCGGAATGCCTCTGATGCGAAAGTTGTATCGTCTGCTTCTGTTCTCTAAATCGTCGAGTTTTGAGAGGGCAGTATCAAGCTGGTCCTGTAAGGTCTGGATACAGGCAGTGTTCTGGTTTGTGCGGGCAGCTGCATCATCCACTGACTGTTCAATGGCATCCATTCTGGCTCCCAGACTCTGAATGTCAGCTTTAATAGCAGAGGTAATCTGTGCAGCGTTTTGGGCTAGACCGACAGCTAGCATATCAGAGAAGCTGCTCAGTAGCTGGGTCATGTCAGGGGGGTGATCGGGCTGAATGGGGGAGGTTAGCAGAGAGTCAGCAACGCTGTTAGGTGTGCCAGACAGCGGGGAGAATGGATTCTCAGTCTGCATTCTGCCCAAAGGCGATTCTGTGGATGCTGGGGAAGGGAAGGGGTTCTGCTGGTTGATCACAGGCATAGATGCGATCGTAGCATGGGTTGCTGTGCTAGACATGGTCACGTTCTCACCGCATGTAGAGATGGCGGCCGCCATCTTGGGAGGCTGTGGGGCCTTCAGGCCGAAGTTCAGCTGATGGTTAACGTCCTTCTTGGCGGTCTTTTCCGGCATGTGGGCGGGTGCCCGGGGTCTTCCGCTGTACGGGGGGGTCTCCCCAAAGGTGTCCGCTAGCGATAGCGCGTGTGAAATGCCGCGGAGGACCGGAGCGGTGCGGAGCTCCCGGCTAGTGCGTCGTTCCGGAAGTCCGGCGCATGTGCACTCTCGAACTTCCCTTTTCTAGTCCTTTCATGCGCATTCTTGCCGATCGGAATTTACGAAAACATTTGTGCGACCGTGTGTATGCAAGATAAGTTTTAGCCAACAACCGTCGGAAATAAATCCATGGTTTGGTTGTTGGAAATTCCAATCGTCTGTACGCCTCATTACGGTTCGGGTCTCCCAAAATGCGTTGGCATCTTTGGAGACCCTGTGAATGTGTGTCCTAGTCTATGCAGTGCTGTACCCTATGCTAATACTCCACTAGTGTGTGGTAGCATTCAAAACATTCACCAATGCAAAGAGCAGGATGGTCAGGACAGGAGGGGCAATAATAGCGGGTGTCACGCCTATATCCGCAGTTTCTACACACACAATATTTTCTTTGGGGGGCTCATTGGGTAGGGGTTCCAGGGAGGGCATAAGGAAAATGCCTCTCATGCAGCTGGCTTATTGCATTTGGATTGAGAAGTTGGGCCACAGCACCGTCTGGAAACAGAAGGGCTGTGATGATCTCTTCCTGGAATTTAAGGAAGGGTCCAGTTCGTCCTGAAGCTTTGTATAGCACATAAGCATTCAGCAGAGCCAATTGAAATAAGTATATAGACACTTTTTTGTATCAGTGTCTGGCCGTATGGGCAATTAGGTACGGCACTAACAACTTGTCCTCGAGGTCCACCCCTCCCATATTAAGGTTATATTTGTGGACACAGAGGGGTTTCTCCACAACACCAGTCTGTCAGGAACCATGAAACAGACAGAGACAGAAGTACAATCAAATCACACTTGTTTATTAATAAAAATAAAAAGGTAAATAAAAAAAAGCGTTGTCAAGCAAGCCAGAGTCCAATAGCCAGATCGAGTAGTCAGCCAGTCCAGAAGTCAGGGATCCAGGGAGAACAACTGCAAGCAGGATGGAAGCCAGGAGGGATGTAGCAAGCCAGTCTTGAAACAACAGCAGGAGATGGTTCCTAGTGATGTGACCAAACATGAAGGCAATGGAGAAATGAGCTGGTAGACTTTAAATAGGCAGGCCAGACGAGCATCATCGGGAACAGCTGGTAACTGTGGAGAGAGAAGAGAGCTGGCAATTAGCCGACAGCTGAGCGGCCAGCCCAGAGGAGGAAGTACTAAGCCAGCCATGAAACAGTCACTGTAGGATTTTGGACAGTCGTGTTTGCATGAAGGGAGGACAGAACAAAAACATTCCGATTATCCCTCCACTTCATAGCGAGCAAATTATCACACTTTAAGCAGGCTCTCTTCCCCAGGCTAAGACAGGAATCTACAAGCCGCTGGGGTAAGCCCCAGCGATTAGATCGCACGGTGCCACATGTGCCAATTCCGTGATCAAACAAGTGACTAAAAAGTGGTACGCTTGTGTAATAATTGGCCACATACAAGTGGTACCCATTTCCGAATAAGGGTGACACCAAGTCCCACACAATCTTACCAGCACTCCCTAAGTAATCTGGGCAGTTCCCAGGCTCTATGTGACTATCTATTCCCTCGTAAACCATAAAACTATATGTATAGCCTGTGGCCCTGTCACAGAGCTTATACACCTTGACCCCATACCAGTTGCTGGGAAGACACTGTTTGAAAGACAAGCAGCCAGAAACCTTAATCGGGGATTCATCAATGCAGGCAACTTGATGGAGAGTAAACAAGGCTGCAAACCATTGATTGAAGTGGTTTACAAGGGGCTGAATTTTGTAGAGCCGTTCATATCCAGAGTTTTTTTGTCAATGAAGAGCATGAACCGCAAGATCTACTCCTATCGTGCCCTGGTCATGGAGGCAGAGAACACGGGCATATGGTGAATTGTGGCAGTGGATCAATATGACCGCAACTCACTCTTTTTAGTTATGCCCATGAGGAGGGATAGGCCCAGAAAGGTCTTACATTTGGAAACCGTAATTCATTTCCAATCTCTGGCAAGGGTCAAATGGGGATTAGCGGTGATAAATTGACCAGCATACAATTTGCTTTGGTCCACAATAGATCTATAGAGATCTTTCATGAAAAACAGAGAATAAAAATCAAGTGATATAAAATCAACTGTTTCCACCTGAATTCCAGGTTGGCCGGTGAATGGCGGAAGTACAGGTGTAGTAGAATTGGTGGGCTCCCAATTAGGATTAGCGAATGCAGCAGAAAGGGCACTATGGGCTCAATGGACCTGTGTTTGTCATCTTCTTGATGGTTGTGGGACACTAGTTGTGCTAGCCACCTCACCAGCTTGAATTGCACTTATGGGACTCGCCACGTCACCACGTGTTACTGCTTGTTTGACTATGACCAGAGTGTACTAGGCTGCTGGTGCTTGCCAGTTCACCAGAAGGATGAACGGCACTAGTACTGGCTCTCTGCACCATACAAAAGCCATGCGGTTCTTGCACCTCAATGATAGCAGAAGAACGGGGTCTGGTACGCCGGACCTTGGCAGGGACCACAACTCCGTCAGAGCTATCTGTCAGGGTGCCGCTGCTGTCTACAGGATCATATTCTGAGCCTGAATCTGACAGATGAGTGACTTCCTCTTCATTATTTGTCACACTCAGAAACATGTAGGTCTCTTCACTAGTGTACCTTCAATTTTACATTTTGGTCTCTAACTTTATTGGTACACTAGTTAGACTCACAGGTAAAAAAGCTTCTGACTGTCAGAAACTCATTCAAACGCTACCAAAAAAACTCTTATGCCGCGTACACATGACTGTTTTTTCTGTCAAAATAAACTCTGATGGGTTTTTTCCGAAGGAGTTACGACGGAGTTCCACTGAAACTGTCTTGCCTACACACGATCACACCAAAGTCCAACCATCTAGAACTCGGTGACGGACAACACATAAAACGGGACTAGAAAAAGGAAGTTCAATAGCCAGTAGCCAATAGCTGCCTTCTCTTACTTGCTTCAGAGCATGCGTTGTTTTTGGTCCGTCGGGACAGCATACAGATGAGTGGTTTTCCCGATAGGACTTGATTCCGTCGGAAAGATTTAAAACATGTTCTATTTCTAGGTCTGTTGGAATTTTCGGGAAAAAAAAGTCCGATGAGGCCCACACACAATCGGAATATGCGATGAAAAGATTCCGTCTGACTTTTTCTGCCGGAAAGTCAGACCGTGTGTACGCGGCATTAGCATTCGCATGGATCAGACGTGACTCTACGAACGCTGCAGTTATGTGTGTTGTGTTTTGTGAGTGACAGTGATCTATTGATACTGCACTTGGATGGGCTGGGCGGAGGGGCAAAACGCAGGTGCTAGCAGGTATCTGGGCTGATCCCACTAACACTGCATTTTTGGGAACTCTAAACTGCTGGGGACGCTAGTTTAAATCTGATCAGATCAGATATTGATCTGTTCAGACACTATACTACTAAGGGAGGTGTATGATGAATGCTTGGGTTTTGGCCCTACTGCCACTAATCTGATGCTGCCTGGGGTGACGCAGACCCTGACTGATGCTAAAACCTAACTTATATCACCTGCTGGGCAATCAGGGCGTTAAACCTTTACTGGGTAATATTACGGTGTCCTGATGCTATAAAAAACAAACTAACCAACCTCACCCATAACACTAATACGGTGATCACTGGTGACAGGGGTTGAAATGGTTAACTAGGGGGCAATCAGGGGGTTAAACTCTTATTATTATTATTATTAATATATGGGGGTACCCGAGGCTATAAAAACATTATGGTGAAACTATCTGGCTAACTAGCGTCGTCAGCAGTGACACAAATACGATGATCAATTAGTGACACTAAGGTGGGGAGGGCAAGTGTACCTATGTATACTGGTATTAGTGTACTGTTGGTGCAACTCAAGGTTAGATGTGCTCTCTCTATCTCTCTCTCTCTCTCTCTGAGGAATCGAAAAGACCCCACGAGGAGAGATGACATCACTTCCTCCTGTCTATGTTTACACTTACACAGACAGGGGAAGGTTTTCAATCGTTACGAGTGATCACCAGGTCCAGACCATAAATCGTTGGTCTGGCCCTGGGGACTGATCGCTCGGCTAACAAACCCGACCACTGCGGGCATGGGGGGGGGGGGGAGTGGGGGTGCGATTGCTTTAAATTTTTGGTGGTTTCCATATTACTCTTTGCTGCTCGCAGAATGCTTGTTGTTAGATGGACCTTAATCCCCCCACAATAGCAAAATGGTTACAGAAATTGATTGGCTATATTGCATATAAAAATCACTCATATATTTTACATAATGCTATGTTTACATTTGACTGCACATGGAAATGATGCAAAATATTTACATGTTTCCTAATTTACATGTATCACATGTACAGGTATTTACAAATTTTTGAAATAAAGAATTGGGCTTGGTACATTACTAGATATATTTTACAAGTAAATTTTTTGCATAATACCCTGCTGGTTGTACCAAAGCTGTTTTGGAAGGAATTGCATTTTTATTTATTTATTTTTTGTGTTCTATAGTTTAGTTTGATTGATATGTTATGTCAAAAGCGCTGCACAAACTGTTGATGCTATATAAATCCTGTATTATAATAATAATAATAATAATGCCTAGGTGTATATGTAATGTTTAAAAAAATTTTTTGATCAATAAAATCTGATTTAAAAAAAAGTAATCTGCTTGTCATGTTTTGTGGCAGGACAAAGGGAATGGAGAACAATGTCATTGTTGAGGTAAGAAGAGAACACGTTAGGTAAAAAGGAGATCCACCTTAGGTAAATTGGAGATCCACCATGCCAGAGAGAGCTTTGTTTGGCTGGACACTTATGCCGCGTACACACGACCGGACTTAGGTCCGACAGACATTTTCGACGGAGTTCTGACGGAGTTCTGACAGAGTTCTGATGGACTTTCCGAATGAACGGACTTGGCCACACACAATCACACCTAAGTCAGACGAATTCAAACGTGATGACGTACGACCGGACTAGAATAAGGAAGTTCATAGCCAGTAGCCAATAGCTGCCCTAGCGTCAGTTTTTGTCCGTCGGACTAGCATACACACGAGCAGATTTCTCGGTAGGAACTGGGTCCGGTGGAGTTCTGGCGGAAAAATTTGAAACATGTTCCATTTCTAAAGTCTGTCAGACTTTTGCAAATCAAAAGTCCACTGCAGCCCACACACGATCAAATAGTCTGCCGGAATTGTTCCGTCGGACCTTTGATGTTGAAAAGTCCGGTCGTGTGTACGCGGCATTATTCTATGTCTTGAGGATGTTGGATTGAAGGGGTCTGAAGAGAAACTGAAAAAAGTGAATTGCTTTCAAGGAGGCCACCGTGAGGCCAAGAACCCCCATGCACAAATACAGTAAATCAAAAGGTTTTGTTGTGACCTAGGAGCTGCACCCTGGAAAGTAGTGTTCTCTTGAAGGAGGAAATTCCAATTGTGTGTATGCAATTCCGATACGCAAAAAGTTACGCATGCTCAGATTCAACTACAAGATGGAAGCTATTGGCTACTGGGTATTGAACTTCCCCTTTCTAGTAATTTCGTACATGTTGTATGTCACCTCATTCTTCACGGTCAGAATTAGGTGTGACCGTAGGTACGCAAGACAGCTTGAGCGAAATCCCGTCGGAATTCCATCAGAGCTTTTTCCGACCAAAATTCCGATCGTGTGTATGTGGCATTGGAGTGCAGAGGAGACTTTAAAAAGTTGATGTCCAGCCAAAAAAAGTTTAAAGGAACTGAGTGGTCCTTTTGAAAAATGACAGGCCAGGAACTTACGATAGCTAATGTTTATGCCCGCAATGTTGCACAGGCCTCCTGTTTTGCCTCCTTCTTTAAAATCCTTGAACACTACGCTTCAACACATATGTTTGTATGAGGTGATTTTAACCTTGTAGCTCACCCCCAGATAGACAGAAGCTCTGCCTCTTGTCTCAATGCTGCTTGCCCCAAATCACTGTCCAAAACACTGCAATCTTTCCAATTATCAGACACATGACTATTGCATAATCTAGGTGCGAAGGACTTCCCCTGTTAATTCTTTTGCCAGATTAGATTATATCTTTTGCACTCCTATCATCCTGACCAACTCCACAAACTCCGCTATCCATCTTTGTCCATGTACAGACCATAATATGGTCTCCCTTTCTACTTCCCTTAGACCCCATTCACACCTGAGCGTTTTGTAGCTTGAAGCCTGAAGCTACAAAACGCTAGAGGGGAAAAAAATCTATTATTCTCAATGGAGATGGTTCACATCTCCACTCCATGTCGCCTGAAGCCGAACGCCTGAAGCTCGAACAAGTTCCGGACCCTTTTTTGTCGAGATTTTGGCGTTTTTCTTCTTTAAACATTGGTGACCTTTTGCCCTGCACAAAATTGCAGCAAATTGCGGTAAAAACGCAGTGAATCGCAGTAAAAACCGCCGCAAAATCACAGTAAATTTGAGCGATTTTCTGCTTGAAAACGCTACGCTCAGGTGTGAATGCAGCCTAATTGGCCTGTCAAACACCCCTTACACTTGGTGAATAAAAGACTCTCTGCTTGCAGACCCTATTACTCGCCAAGAAATCTCTACTGCAATTCAGGAATATTTCTCCCTAAACGCCACTCCAGATATTTCCCCTAGTACACTATGGGTAGATAGCTCATAAGGTTGTTCTGAGGGGCCGCCTTATTGGCATAGACTCTAGGAAAAACAAAGAACGCTGGCAACAAATCTACACGTTGACCACTGAATTAGATAATCTACATAAAGTACAAGTAGGGGACCCCACGACAGCTAACGAAAGACTGGTTGCACAGAAGAGGCTAGAATTGGATACCCTGTTATCAGCCAAAACAGAAAAGTCCCTTTGATGGTCCAAAGCCATATTCCTTCTAGATAGCAATACAGCATCATCAATATTTGCCCATAAACTCAATCAGACCCTGCACCCCCCCCCCCCCTTTACAAACTCCACAATTCTTTTGGCAATATGGTTTCATACCCTAAAGAGGTCCTGAAATGTTTTTGAAGACTTATACTCCAAACTACTGCCCAACCCTCCCACTTTGCCTTCTCAATCTTCTCATGACTGGCTCTCTTCCCTTCCCTTACCCTCCCTGTCAAGCACCCAAATTGAATCCCTCAATACTCTTTTTACAGAGCAGGAACTGCTAGGAGCAATCAAATCATTGAAACCTGATGGTTTTACTGCCAGTTATTAAAGCACTACTTCCTCCATCTTAATTTGACGCCTTACCACTATGTTCAAAAAAAATTATCTCTCCTCCTCCCAGAACAATGTGCCCCCCAAAACAAATCTTCCCCCTTCCTCAGCACAAATCCTCCTCTACCCTCCTGAAATTCCCAGTCCTCACACAACCCCCTCTTTTTTCCCATTCCAGAACTCAATTCCCCTTCCTAACAAAATCCTCTTCCCCTACCAGTACAAATCCTCTTTTCCCAAATACCCCTCTCAGAATAAATCCTCTTACACTCCCCAGATTATCCCTCCCAGCACAGCCCCCCATTCCAGTACAAAAACCCCCACCCAATTCCCCACTCCTAATCCCCCCAGCACAAATCCTTTTTCCCCCAAACCCCCCTATTTAGTACCACAAGCTCCCCAAATTTCTTCTCTCAGCAAAAATGATCTTCCCTTTTAAGTACAAACCCCCTTAATCCCTCTTCTAGTACACATTTTCTCTCCACCCCCCAATCCCACTTCAAGCACAAACCCTCTCCCCAAAGCATCCCCCTTTCCAGCATAAATCTTCTTCCAACCCCTCCCCCACCACCAGTATTCTCCAAAGTTCCATCACTAATCCTCCCACCCAGTACAACCCCCCCCCCCCCCCAAACATACTTTTCCTCCTTCTAATACAAATCTATCATTCCCAAATGTCCTTGTTTTAGTGGGCCTTTCCTGAGATTTTAACAAAATCCCAGCATCCCATGAATCTGGGCTTAGTCCTGAGACAGGCGGCAACCCAACCACTGCTGCAATGCTTCTGAATTCAAAGCAGACTTTCACTACAGTAGAATGACAAAATGTGGCAGGCAGAGGGGCTATCAATATTGTCAGTGCTAATTCACAGGTCTGTAGCTTGTCAGTCAGCAGTTGGCCACATTTTGCCCCAGGCTCTTATCAGTGACACAGGCAGCACCTCGGACAGCACAGCACAGTGACACAGGGACTCAGGGAGTGCCTCAGACAGCACAGCACAGTGGCACAGGGAGCGCCTCGGACAGCACAGCACAGTTACACAGGGAGCGCCTCGGACAGCACAGCACAGTGACACAGGAAGTGCCTCAGACAGCAAAGCACAGTTACACAGGGAGCGCCTCGAACAGGACAGCACAGTGACACAGGGAGTGCCTCAGACAGCACAGCACGGTGACACAGGGAGCGCCTCGGACAGCACAGTACAATGACACAGGGAGCACCTTGAACAGCACAGCACAGTGACACAGGGAGCGCCTTGAACAGCACAGCACAGTGACACAGGGAGCTCCTCGGACAGCACAGCTCAGAAAGAGCGATGGTCGTGAAATGAACAGAAGGCAGGGGCTATCATGAGCTCTAGCAGCGGAGGGCTGCAGGAGCAAGCGGCCATCGTGCAGCAGGTGGCGGTGGCACTGGCCCTGAACAGGTCTGAGCTGTGATGTACACACAAAGTGACAGGAAGATAACGTGGGTGGGGCATGGATACTTACTGTGTGTTCTATGGGCCATGAGTGATATCTGAAGGATTTCCACACATACCAATCCTCTCCACCCACCGCATCAGCTGTCATAGAGGGATCCATTCCTCCATTCACAGCTATGCCATCCTGGACATCCCATTACATTGCACAGCACACCTCCACTACAAGGCAGGCCTCCGCTCCTACAGTCAGGATACATGCAGGAGAGGGCACACATACACAATACACATACACAATACACACACTGTACACACACACACGTGCGATCCACTCACTGTACACTTACTGTACACACAAAATTCACACACGATACACACACACACATGACACAAACCCTGTGAGAGAGGAGGTAAGAGAGAGTAAAAAAAAACAAGGAGTAAGGCTGGTTTCACACATATGCAAAATGAATGTGTGTTTAACCAAATCCAATTTGTATAAAATGTGAATGTGACTGGCTTTCAATGGAGCCGGTTAACACATATGCAGGGCGGCCGCGGTGCCATTTTGAAAAGGATCCTGTGTGTTTTTGGGTCCAGTTCAGGTGCAAATTCAGGGGAAAAGAGAATACATGGCGGATAGAGAAAAAGAAAGTGGGGTGGGCAAAAAATAAAAAGGGAGAGAAAGAATAAAAGATAAAAAGAATGGCAGATAGAGAGAGGAAAGGGAAAGATAAAAGGAGAGATGGAAATATAAACAAGAAATAAGAATAGAGAGAGATAAAATAGAAAAAAAAGGAGAACAAAAAGAAGGAGTGGTACATCCTAATATATTATAAAGGGTTTAATGTACTAGTGGAAGGGACTCAGGGAATGCTAATGCTAATTACTTGCCTTGCCTGGGCACTGACAGCCCATGCTATGCCACTGTCTTGCCCTGCCAACTGGATTTGCAGAACTGTGCTGCTCAAACCCTCCCACAACCTTGCCTAAATCAAAGAGTGCCTATATAGTCTCATGCATGGCCATAATTGTACTAAAGCAGCCACTAATTTTATGAAGAAGCAGCCCAATCCAGAAAAGAAAATGATCACTGCTCCACTAAAATTTGAATGATTTTATCTTTCTAAAACACTTTGCAAACAACTCACAGGTAGGGGTGCTATAAAGGTGTAGTGTTCAGATATATACTCTATACTGTATATATACACACACACACACACATAAATATGTTGAGGAAGCAGCTTATATGCACTGTTTATTTACACAACAGTTAAAGAAAAGATGAATTAAGCCCTATGCACTACATTTTACCTTTAAGGTGCTGGATGACCATGTTCCCTCTCCCTATGTGTTATCCAATGCAATTTCAAGCATAAAATCTGTGACAAATCGCCCATGACCGGCACTTTATGAGTGGAAATAGTACAATTCGGGCCGTGTTTCCACTCTGGCTATGTCCCTGCTGATGCATTTTAATCAAATTCTTCCAGTTTAAGTAAAACAATCTGTCATTCTGCCTACGCGGCTGCTGCTGGTGTCACAATATGAATGGGATGTATTAAAAATTAAAATGATTGGTTTTACTTTCCATCAGGATGAGAAGTGAGCACTGCTGCTACACGACCCTATCGCTCCTCAGACCCATCTGTCTAGCCCCGTGCCATGGTGCCAGTCATAAACTGCTCTTCAGTGCCTATTAAATCATGGCTGGGCCATCGGGAGCTCTAGCATAAGACACAAATGAGAAAACCACCTTCAAATCATAAGCAGCTATTTGCTAACAGAGGCCATGAAAATGAACTCTGGAAAAAAAAAGTGATTCAAAATTTAATATGATCCCATCTTTGGCTCTTACAGTAATGAATATAGTAAAAAATCGAATATAGTCTTATCTATAACATAAATAGCATTCTCGTTATGCACAGTTCATGACTGAGCAGTGAGTACAGAAATTAAAAGCTAAATTATGTGATGAGAGTTCTACGAGCAAAATAGACTAAAAGGGAATAGAAGACATCACATCTAATCTATACCAAACTATTCATATATTCTGTATTATTTTTATTCTTATTTTAACATGATTAAAAATTTTGAGATCAAAGAGTATCAGCATTTTCAGCTCCAAAGACAATTTACTATTTGTACAAGACACAGTGACATTTTAAAGACACCTGTACTTTAAATGTTAGTGCAATCATGAGCTTGCTGAAATCCTGACTTGTTTTATTGTCTGTGTCCTCTTGTCTTGAAAAGAAAGTCTAGAACTGCTTATCAAGACCACTTCAGTCTTCAGGGGGGCGATTTTGGCTTCTAGAGCTTCAGCATAGCCACACTATCTATCATGCACACTCCTTGCCTAAACTACAGCTGCACCTGATTACAATTATTTGTTAAGAAAAAAAGCTGGAGAATACAGTTTATTGAAATAAAACATGCTGGTCCTCCACTGCAAGAAGCTGAACGAGAAAGAACCAACAGAAATGAAACATTTGAGGATTAAAGCAGGAGTAAACTCTCACAATGTGTCAACATTTCAGCAATATATTAATTAATCTAGTTGTTTGCAATCAAAACGCCGCAAATAGTATGCTCCAAAAACGTACTTGCATAAATAAAAAAAATTGCGAACGCTTAATTTTGTTCATCGCCGCCACCATTACAACTCTTGGCTTCCACATCTGTATATACTTTATTTATGCACTTAGTATGTATCCTTGGCCATAATCCTACACATGGACATTGTTGGTTGAAGCCAAGCCTCGTTTTCATTTCCGGTTACTACAGAAACCATGTCCAGCAAATAGGAGCCGATCCTGTTGCGAGTCACAAGGGGTCTAGGCTCAGCTTTCAATGGGGAGGGAGTGTTGCTGGATCTCGGGGCTCATGTAGAAAATTATGTTGCCCTGACATAGACACAGCATTTTTCCAAGCAAAAAAGGAGGGTAGGACAAACCAACAGTTGGGGACATCCCAGGGAGAAAAGTGGCTACAGTGGAACTTAGCAAACGTTTAATCAGTGTGTATGTTGCTTAACTTTCAGTTCATTTAACATATTTTTATCTGTATATTTAATAAATATATTTTTGTATACTCATTTCAGATTACAATGGTGCCTTTTTACTGCCCCTGTAGCTGCTTTTCTCCCCTGTTGATTCGTCCTACCCTCCTTTTTGATCAGTATGCAGGGCTACAGCAACAACACCTCCCATGGGTGAATGGAACCTGGTCTGTATTTAATTACATGGTGAAGGTGCCATCAATGGATCCATCACTTTTTTTTTTTTTTTTTTTTTTTTACAGAATTTTTCTGGCAGCATAAGCTTGATGGAAAAATAGGGCTAACGGTGGATGCGCTGGTGACCTAATTTAAAAGAAAATGAAGGATTACTCTGAAAGTAAGTGGGTAAGAAGCAATTAAAAAATAGCATACAATACCATGGTCTGCACTAATTAATTTAAAGGAAACTGAAACTGTTCAGAATGGGTATACAACTGCTTTAAGGATAAGTTAAAAAAACACACAAACGTTTGCCCTCCAATGCAGGAAGCTACAAGATGAGGGATCAGCAGCAAGGGAACCAATGTGAAAATTGAAAATTCCTATCTAAATACTTACCGTAATTTTCCTTTCCTGATGGACTCCATGGCATCAACGTGAGGGTTAAGTCCCGCCTCCATTACCCTATAGGACACTACTCCCATTAATCTTTGCTCCCTGCCCATGGCCGTGTTCGGTTACTAGCCTAATCCAGCCATTTGGGAGGGAACTCCTGCTGCCATGGAGTCCATCAGGACAGGAAAATTACGGTAAGTATTTTGATAGGAATTTTCCATTTTCCTGACAGACTCCATGGCAGCAACGTGTGGGAAATAACTCTCCATACACACCCGGGTGGGCAAAAAATGATGAACAAAAAGATTTACTTTCAAACCAAAATCAACAGAAGATAAGGATGCTGGCTCAACATAATAGTGAGACATGAAACTACGAATTGAAGACCAGGAGGCCACTCTGCAGATTACTTCAGGCGCAACGCGACGAGAGGCCATCCATGAAGTTGACAGACTTCTAGTAGAGTGAGCTGTAACCGCCTCAGGAGGAGCCAAGCCCTTCTCTCTATAAGCCCATTGGATTGCCTGGACCATCCAAGCAGCAATGGATCTGCCGGAAGCCTTAGAGCCTTTATTTTTACCGTGGAACAGAATGAAGAGAAAGTTTGACGAAAGGAAGCTGTAACATCCAAATATTGCCTTAGAGTAACTTCCATATCAAGAGGATGTGGATCCTAACTCCCAGCAGAATTGAAGGTAGGAAGTGTGATTTCCTAGTTTTCATGGAAAACAGAGGCAACCTTGGGATTTGTTCCTAACATTGGAATTAGGACCACTCTATCTGGAAAGAAGGTGAGAAAGGGTTTCTTTGCACCTAGAGATTGAATTTCAGAGATTTTCTTCGCCGAAGTTATGGCTACCAGGAAAGAGGTTTTAAGGGTTAATTCTCTGACTGAGAGAGATTTGTCGAGTTGTAAGAAGAAATCCAGAACCAATGGAAGATTCCATTTGGGAAATCTAGGTTTCCTCTGTGGCCTAAGCCTGACTACTCCTTTGAAAAATTGTTGGACCAAAGGATGATTGGCCCATGCATCTCCAGAGAATGCTGAAATTGCTAACACCTGGACACGAAGAGAACTAACATAAAGAGAGATATCCGATCCTGACTGCAAGAAGCTTAAAATGTCCCGGACTCTCAGTGTATTACAGGAACTAGACCTTGAAGACATGTGACTCGTAAACTTTGCCCAAATTCTCTCATATACCTAATTGGTACTACTTCTTCGTGCACTAAGGAGAGTGGGAATAACCTCTTCAGGACAGCCTAACGCCTCCAACCTTCCCCTTTCAACCTTCCCCTGGTCTGGATGGTAAAGGAATCGAATCCCTGACACTGGGGAGCGTTAGAAGCGGAAACCAAGGCCTGTTGGGCCAATAGGGAATTATGGCTATCACTTCTGCTGTCTCTGACCTGAGTCTCCTCAGGAACTAAAGAACGATAGGAGTTGGTGGAAAGGCATAGGTGTGGAACCACCATTTCTCTGTCAAGACATCTACCCCGTAGGCTTGAGGATTCCTGTACCTCGAATAGTACCTCGCCAGCTCCTTGTTGCAGGGGGAGGCAAACAAGTCAACTTCCGGGGAGAACCCCAACGTCAGGATCCAATTGAATACTTCCTTGTGAAAAGACCACTCATTTTTTTCTAGAAGTATTCAGGAAAGGAAGTCTGCCTGGACATTCTGAACCCCTGGAACATATGTTGCTGTCAGATCTTTCAGGTTCCTCCAAGCCCAGGTCATGATCGGTTCCACCTCCTGGAGAAGGGATAGACTTTGAGTACCCCCTTGCCTTCTTATGTATGTCACTGCTGTGGTAATTTCTAGTCTGAGTAGGACCGAGGCTCCTGAAATCAGATAATGAAAGGATAGTAGAGCCTGAAAGGCTGCTCTTAACTCCAAGATGTTTGACACAGTTCTTCTGGAGGGAAGAACCCAGGTGCCCTGAGCCACTTCTGCCAGGCAGTGGGCACCCAAGCCTCTGTTGCTGGCATCTGTTGTTATAGTTACCCATGAGATGGGAAGAATGGAATGGCAGTTGCAAAGATTTTCCCATTGGAGCCACCACGGAAAGAAATTCCTCACGGATGAGGTGATCCGAATCAGCTGGGCTTTGCTGCCTGACCATTGACGAAGGAAACCCTTCTGAAAGTGCCTCATCCTCCACTGCGCCCACCTCACCATTGGAATTGTCGCCACCCTAGTGCCTATAATTTTCAAGCACTGGAGAGCCTGAAGATGAGAGGCAGAGAAGGCCAGAAGGATTCTGTCCCTGACTATTTACATCTTCTCTTCTGGAGAGAAGGTGCCTTTGACTGTTTAATAAGGCCCCTAAAAACACCAGGGACAGACGGTCTAGCTGACTCTTCTCCAAGTTCAAGATCCACCCAAATTCCTGTAGGGTGGAGATGACCTGTCCTCTGTGTACTAGGAGTTGTTCTTTGTCTTGAGCCAACAGCAGAAGGTTGTCTAAGTAGTGATGTAGACGAATCCCTTTGGTCCTCAGAAGAGGCATCACTGCCAACAGTACTTTTGAAAATACACGCACAGAAGTTGATAGCCCAAAGGGAAGGCATATGAAATGAAAATGGAGCTCGCCCACGGAGAAGCGGAGAAACTGCTGGAAATTTTCTGCAATGGGCACATGAATATAGGCATCTTTGAGATCTATGGAGACCATCCAGTCTCTTGCTTGAACAGACTGTTGAATTGTGGATAATGTTTCCATCTTGAACTTTTCTTTTTTGATGAAACGGTTCAAGTGAGTTAGATCTATAACCGGCCTACAGGCCCCACTATTCTTCTGGACCATAAAAAGAGGAGAGTAGATTCCCATGCCTCGCTGGTTGACCGGAACATGGAGAACGGCGCCTTGAGCCAACAAAGATTCCACGTAGGCTAGAAGAATTAGCCTTTTTTCTTCTGTAGCCGGAAGAGAAGTGGGGACCCACCTGAGTCTGGGAGCTTCTTTGAAGGTCCAAGCATGGCCTGAAGAGACCGTCTTGACGGTCCAGAAGTCTTGAATCAAGGCCGCCCAGACATGACGAAAGTGGAAAAGATGAGCCCCCACCTGACCTGTCTGAGAGGGCCCAACTTCAAAAGGATTTGGTTGGCACTTTTTGAATCACTTTTTGCAGATTTCTTGAAGGACGATTGTTTTGACTTCCAGGATCTGGAGAATTCATGGCCTGGTCTGTAACTGCGAGCTTCCCTAGCTCGTCCCTGGTACTGTCTCTTTGAGAAAGACCTTCTCTGGCCTTGCAGATGCCGATCTTGGGGAAGGAACCCCGACTTCCCACCAGTGGCTTGGGTAATAGCTTCATCTAATTTATTGCTGAAAAGGGAGGACCCCTCAAAGGGGATTCGGCACCATACTTGTTTTGAAGCTGGGTCAGCCAGCTAGGAACAGAGCCACAGAGCCCGCTTGACAGTGACGGAAGAAAGCATTACCTGAGCCGCCAGGCGTATGATGTCAATAGAGGCCTCCCCAAGAAAGGCAGAAGCCAGCCTCAACTCCTGTATAGGCGAACTCATGGCCGTATCTTCAGAGATATTTCTGAGTGTCTCGTCTACATTATCCGTCCATACTTCCATTGCTTTAGACATAGCAGCCAAGGCTAAAATTGGCTTACAGGCCATACCTGCTGTAAGGTACACCCTCTTCAAACTGGCATCAATCCACCTGTCCAGAACGTCCTTAAAAGAAACAGTATCCTCTAAGGAAAGTGTGAGGGCTTACCTAGGTTGGAATCCATGGCACAGAGATGTAGGCTCACCTTTGCAAATAGACACAGCCCACGGTTTAACTGTTTAAAGAATTTCCTCTGTTTGGAAGGGGCAGCCACTGGATATTCCCAATTCAGTGTTTCTCTAATGGCTCTGACCAAAGGAGGAAGCAGAGCAAAATCGAAGGGGTTATCTTCGTCAGAGTCACTGTCAGATATGGCAACCGAAGGGTGGCTACGCACAGAGGAGTCCCAAGTATCCTGCAACTGAGTCTCCCTCCCTGGAGAATGTGAAGGCTCTGCAGGAGGAACATAGGACTGGTCATCAATGTTTCTAAGAGACTCCTTAACAACCCTTTCCACCAGGCATTTAAGTTGCTGGTCCGTATTTCCCCTTTCTTTAGATATCAACAGATATCACACAAAGATTTCCCCGCAGGGACATGAGCTCTACACCCCCAGCAGGAACTAGCTGAGTGACTGGAGTGAGCCTTCGAAGAATGCAATCGTTCCTCACTACGGTGTCCTGATCTTGAGGAAGAACCGTAACGTTTAGATTTGGAAGAGGAATGCCGGTGATGCGACTTACAAGAGTCGCTCCCTCTGTGAGAGCTGCAATGCTGTTCTGACCTGGAAGGGCTGGATAAAAACAAAAAAGAGACCACAGGAAACAAAACATCAGGAAAAAGGTAACAAACCAGATACACCCCCCACAATGACTGGTACCTCAGGTGGAAAAAACAACATTCCAAATACCTTTTATAAGAGGGCTGACCACAGGCAGGTGGTAGAGAATCCATGTCCTCAGCGATATCCATTAGCACTGAAAAAATAACAGAGGGGTTCAATGAAAGGGACAGTGAAGACATAGCTCACCTGTCCCAGAAAGCCACTTACCAGTAGCTGCAACACAGGGGCAGGGGGAAGTCACCACAATAGCCTTGCAAGCATTCCCAAGGCTTGCAGACTAATTCCCCTGTTTAAATAGTGTGCCCCTGTGATGTCATCGCCGTGCCCAGGCGCATGCGCCAATAGTGTCATTTTGACAAGCATTGATCTCGTACCGCACTCGCGCATGCGCAGGGTGGCCGAAAACGAAACTGTTTGTTGGCAGGCATGGTGGCTGGTTCTTCCTGTGTTTTAGCCGCCGTTTCACTTCCGAACAGCACAAAACAAAAACACAAATAGGATAAGAAATATTACATAAACTGCTGCCATGAAGAACAAGAAATCTCTCACCACTCCCACCACAATCGATCACCCAGGCCGAAGGTAAGATAAGATGACACCGGACTTTCCAGGGCCAAACAGGTCATCTGGTAATAGCTGGCTGTCTGACCAATGCACAGCCTGCCTGCCAGTGGCCAGGACATGGGCTACTTCTCAGTGCCTCTTCCACTGCCCACTCCATACCCTGCTAATAAGCTAGGGCTTAGCGGAGTGATGCGACTTTCCAGACCCAGAGTCGCAGATCGGCTAACCTCGATCGTGGGAATGAAAAGATCTTCGGGTAGAAAGACCACCACTAGGTCCTTCGGAGGAGGACAAAAAAAGAACAGGGCCATGGGCAGGGAGCAAAGATTTATGGGAGTAATGAAGGCGGGACTTAACCCACACGTTGCTGCCATGGAGTCTGTCAGGAAATAAAAGCTATTGAATAAAAATGTTAAAAAGAGTCCTCCAATGCTGGAAGTTGAGGAAGACATGAACAGCAGAAAAGGAAAATGGAGTACACTTCACAAGAAGAGCACAAGGTATTGTGGGATAATTAGACCATTTACTTTTGATCAAGTGAGGACTATGGGATGTGTACAACGTGAACTCTCCAACCAGAAGTTAAAAGATGTAGCTGTGAAAGAGAAACAGCTGAAGTCATGTTTTGAAGTGGTAAAAAAAAAAAATGAAACAAACAAAGAAAAAACCTTTAGCTCTGGTTGTCATACCAGTACAATTTGTTATGCGATCTGACAGTTCAGAATCACATCATAAGTTGCACCCATTGCCAGCAAAGGAACTGTTCAAATTGTTGCGACTCAAGTCACAGTGATTGACTTTGAAAAAGGTTACTGCACTACTTTTTGAGATATGATTTCGACTTGCATTGACTTCTGTTAAATGAAGTCACAAGCCGCAATGAAATCAGAGGTTCAAATCGCACTGATCTGCCACACTTGTGTGAACCAGGGCTTAAAGTATTGCTAATAAAGTGAAGCTAGAGGGAGCAGGAATTAATGACTGATGAGACTTCAGTAGTAAGCTGTGTGCCGTGAAGTAGGACAAGGAAGATAAACACTGTACTTGTTTCTTCTGTGTGTTCATGTGTTTTTGATGTGATGTACGCCAAATAAACTGCCCTGAAAGAAATACATGTACTGTACATGGACTATAAAAATGAGAGGACCCAGAGCAAGCAAGGCTAGATTTTACATTACCTTTAACTGCTGCATGTTTCTTCCTAGTGAGTTTCTTAGATACTAGAGTTTGATTTTATTGTTTGTTATTGTATCTTGTTTCCGTTTGTTAACCACCCTGGCAGTATGATTATTTCAGATTTTAGGTGCTGAAAGTGGTACAATTATTTTGCATGAAAAATTGGCGTTTTATATTGTAGTCCTGTAATTCTTAGGATTAACTTTTTTTTTTTTTTTTAAACTTCTTTTTATTATTAGTAATTGTTACAGACAGGCATTGTATAACAGACATTTTACATCAGGATATAGTACAAACAGGATATCATTCAAGTTATCATTTCTTACATTCTTAGTTTCCCTGTACTTTATTTATTCAGTAAGTGTGTACTTTTTCTCTTCCCCCCCCCCCCCCCCAATCCCAAACAACAATAAACAAACAAACAGACTGTTGCACGCATATTTTGGATAAGCAGGTGGCACAAAAAATGCTAAGCTCAGACCCATTCCCCTGGGCTCAAGAGAGCCTCCATGGCATTACTCCCATATCATGTCAGTCTTAGGAATAACTTACTTAAATCTGTCCAAACCAGAGTCTAGCAGACATCCCGGGTATTATAAAGTTTGAAAAATGAAATCAGAAATTATAATATAATAAATAACTATAAATAATTATACCAAATAATAATATAACAGTAATAAAAATTATTCAATAATGTAATCAAATCAAAAACACTGAAATTTGCTCAGTTGCAGAATTGTCATTGTCATTACTTTTTAGTATTTGATGACGGATCTCCCCACAAATTGCTATCCCTCAATTCTGCGAGTGATTCTAATTTATTATTGTTGTTTTCTAGCTGGTCTAAAATCATTTTTGATGTAAAGGGACAGTTTTGGTTGCTATGGACAATCTCCAGTTTCCAGGCATAAAGAACAGTTTTTATAATATAAAACTGCATACAGGACACTGGACAGAACACTAGGGAAAAAGGGGTAAAATGATTACATAGAGCAATGTAATCTGTAAGATTACATTATACTGTATGTAATGTGTGTGTTTCACTTTTTGAATTTGGCGCCGTTCTCCGTCCCCGTGCGTCGCAACGCTCGCAGGGAACGGAGATCGGTTCCACGATAGACCAAGCGGGCACGGCTCGCTCGTACAGCGGGGGGACATCGCTGGATCGAGGGGATAAGGTAAGTAACCTCTCCCTGCATCCAGCGATGCGGTACCGAGTCTGGGTTGGGGTTACCGCTTTTGGTATAAAATCTCCACCCCGAGCCAGACTCGGGAATACCGCCAGGGAGGTTAATGTAATTTGCTGTCTTAGTTGAATGTAACCGTATCTTAATAATTTCCATCGGGATTAATAAAGTAATTAATAAATACTCTGAATCTGCAATGGCAGTTTCTAGATTTCTTCCAAAGCCTTCTCTGATTCTGTGTTCATCCCTGCTTTTTGAAAAGTTCAACTAAAGTGAACCCCCCCCCCCCTGCGCTCATCAACGACCCCCAAATTATCCAACCAAATAATAATTCAAAGCAAAATATATATTGGTACACAATCAAGTAGTAAAGGAAGCAGCTATCACCTGAAAATGCACTCACCAAACTGTGCAAAAATGCATTAATATATTTATTTCCTAAATAGTGCAGTGCTTCCATACAATTCAAATCAATAATAATATATATCCAGTACATAACTAGTAAAGAGCTCCAAGCAGGGGTGGACTGACAACTCATGAGGCCCTGGGCAATAGGAGATTATGGGGCCCCCAGGCAATCCGAGATTATGGGACCACACAGTATACAATCACACAGTATACAGATACATGTACACACAGTATACACAGACATGTTTCTATTGGCTGAGAAGATACTGGAGAGGTGGGGCAGCTATAATCTCATGATTTTTAGACCAAAAGGATGTCGGTAAGGGACATTTCTGAGACAGATGTAAAAAAAAAAAACACAGACTTTTACATACTGTCCCTGGTTTTACTGAGGACAACCCGGATGGGGCCCCCTTGTGGCTCGGGGCCCTCGGCAGTGCCCGAGTGGCCCAATGGTCAGTCCGCCCCTGGCTCCAAGTAATATATACTAGTGTATAATGGTATTCAGTTATCACACATATAAATAAAAATGTGATCAAAAAGTCCATATAATAAAAAAGTTCATATAGAAGTCCCATACACCATTGCATAAATGCGCAATCCCAGATGAATATACAGATCTCTTCTCAAAAAAATTATCTTCACCTTAAACACACTACAGTGCCCTTCACCTCCCCTGTGCCTATTCTCTGCAGAGAGCCTGCGATCTTTACTATTTGGTCTACTTTTTGATTCCCCTAAAGTGTAACTAAACCCACAACAGTAAAATCAGTCTGTATATGCAGTAATGCATACTTGTTATACTCAGTGGAAACTAAGGGGTTATTCCTCTGCATTGTGTAAAAAATCTGTTTGATCCTGTATGCACAGATCCTCCCCTCCCTGCACTGTCGCCCTGGACAAGTCGGAATAAGACATAGCCTTTGGCAGAGGCATAACTAGAACCTTCATGATAGGCCCCCCTGCCCCTTCCAATTTTGGGAGGGTGTCAATGGACATCCTCCCAGAACCCTGCTTGCCGCGTGTCCCCTGGGACACTTTACCATGTGATCAGCTGATCACATGTAAACAGACTTTCTGGGTATCCGCAACCCTTTCCTCCCACGCTGTGTCTGTGTGAGGAAAGGACTGCCATTAACCATCAAGAATGTCAGTAAAGTGTTTACACTGATAATCAGTTTGCCAATCATCAGTGCTGATCAATGCCACCTATTAGTGCCCATCAATGCTGCCTATCAGTGCTGCCTATAAATGCCCATCAATTCCACCTACAAGTGTTACATATCAGTGCTCATCAATGCTGCCTATCAGTGCCACCTATCAGTCCTCCACAATGCTGCTTATAAGTTCTGCCTGTCAGTGTATACCAATGCCACCTATCAGAGCTCATCAATGGTGCCTGAGTTCTGCCTATCAGTGCTCATCAATGCCCCACAGTGCCACCTATCAGTGCCCATCAATGCCTCCTATCAGTGCTCATCAGTGCCTTCTATCAGTACCCATCAATGTCTCGTATTAGTGCTCATCAGTGCCTCCTATCAGAGCTCATCAGTGCCTCTTATCAGTGCCCATCAGTGCCGTCAGCCTTCTCAGTACGACTCTGAGCTGACAGCATCTATCTCATGGAACAGCACACAGCTGGCATTGACAGTTCTATCTCCCCCTAGATCCACTCTTGCACGGGAGGAGACAGGATGCATCTGATCTGCTCCCTCTTCTCCCCCCTCCCTTCTCCTGTGTATGCTCCTCAGGCAGTCTAATGCAAAGCTAATGAGCTCACATTTTTCGTGGAGCACACACAGGAGAGGGGAGAAGGGGCAGCAGGTTGGCTGTGTCCTGTCTCATCCCGTGCGATAGGGGATGGAGCGGAAGATAGAACTGTCAATGCCGGCTCTGTGCTGTTCCATAAGATAGACTCAGCTCAAAGTCATGCTGAGAAGGCTGACGGCACTGATGGGCACTGATAGGAGGCATATAGATAGGTGTGACTAGCAACCCAGCTGAGGCCCCCGACAGTGGTGGAATGCCAGGGCCCCATTGCGACCCTGGTAATTCTGCCACAGGCCTTTGGAGTCAAGCTGCACATGCTCAGTTTGGTGTGAATTTCTAGAGAGGTTTTTTGTTTTTTGGGAGAGTGCATGTGATCAGCTCAGGGCCAATGAGCACTCTCCAGACATGTCCAGAAGGCCATGGGGAAAACTCCTCCTACAAGCTTCACCAGGAAGTGATAGAAATCACAAGACTGCTATATACTGCTGATGAAAAAGGTATTTAGCTGTTAAGTTTACTAAAATAATTGCATTTTCATGTTCTGTGTACTGTGGGAGACCAGACATAGTGAATACAGGGTCCTGGGTTTAGTAACACTTTAAGTTACCCTTGGAACTGAGGATTTGATGATCCGAGTGTGTGGAGATATCGAGTGGAGCGGTGTCTCTGTGTTAAAGTGCATTTGACCTCCTTTAGCAAAATGAGGTCCAGCAGAGAGGACATTCATAAGGTGGGGTGAAAAAAAAAAAAAAATTTAAAAGTAATAGCGGCTATAGCCAATTGTCGGGTCTTGGCAATACAGATGAAAGTCATTTAAAAAAATGCCATGGCATCCCCCCCAGTCCATTATCAGGCCCTTTGGGTCTGGTATAATTATTAAGGGGAACCCCGAACCAAAATTAAAAAAAAAATTGCATGGGTATCCCCCCAAATTCTATACCAGGCCCTTCAGGTCTGCTATTGATATTAAGGGGAACTCTGCCCAAATTGTTTTTAAAAATGGTGCAGGGGTCCCCCTCAAATTCCATACCAGACCCTTCAGGTTTGGTATGGATTTTAAGGGGAAACCTGTGCCAAAATTTAAAAAATGGCATGTGGTCCCCCCTAAAATCCATACCAGACCCTTATCCGAGCACGCAACCTGAAAGGCCTCCTACAAGCTTCACCAGGAACTGATAGATATATACTGCTGATGAAAAAAAGGTATTTAGCTGTTTAGTTTACTAAAATAATTGCATTTCCATGTTCTATGTACTGTGGGAGATCAGCCATAGTGAATACAGGGTCCCGGGTTTAGTAACACTTTAAGTTACCATTGGACCTGAGGATTTGATGATCAGCGTGTGTGGAGATATCAAGTGGAGCGGTGTCTCTGTGTTAAAGTGCATTTGACCTCCTTTAGCAAAATGAGGTCCTAAAGAGAAGGGGAGATGACACTCATTGGGGGGGTGAAGGGAACTATGGTGTGTTTAGGGTAAAAACCATTTTTTTTAAAGAGATTTGCATATTCGTTTCGGATTGCATGTTTATTGAATGGTGCATGGGACTTCTATATGAACTTTTTTATTATATGGACTTTTTATCACTAGCTTTTATTTATACGTGTGATAACTGAATGTCATTATACACTAGTATACAGTGGTGGCTGGTGAAGTTTTAGGATGGGGGGTGCTAGACCCCGCCCTTCCCTTTTGACCCTTCACACTTTGCATAAGCCCCACCCTTATACAAAACATTCATTCCGTCCCCTGTATTCCACTTGCTTCCACCAATAGTGTTAGGAGTATACAGCTCAGCATCACAGGACAGAGAATACAGCCCCAGAATCACAGGACAGAGTATACAGCTCAGCCTCACAGATAGGGTATATAGCTCAGCACTACAGATACGGTATACAGATCAGCACCACAGATAGTATATACATCAGCACCACCGCTAGTACATAGAAAAGCATCACAGAAATAGATCAGCACTAGGGATGGGCCGAACACCCCCCGGTTTGGTTCACAGCAGAACATGTGAACAGGCAAATTTGTTCAAACATTGAACACCGTTAAAGTCTATGGGACACGAACATGAAAAATCAGGGGGGCATGTCCGGACGTGGAGCAAGGAGGACGTGCAACGGCTGAGCTCCACACAGGCCGGGAGAAATCCACCACCATCCTCCGCCATCCATCCCTTAAAATTAGGGACAGTGAAACGCCGGACCTGTGCTGAGCCCGGGGATTGCGGAGCTGTCCCCCGTAGGCCATCGGCTGGGAAAAATTTGCCTTTTAGCGGCGCAAGCACACTCAGCCACATCGCAGAACATCCGGCGCCATCTTGCGGCCTGCGAAACCAACAGCCCACGCCAGCCTCTACCGCAGCATCACCGGAGCGAGGAGGCGGCACACCGGGTGGACACACGCCGCCGCTCACCCGGAGACAGCGCGGCCGGAACAGCAGGGCGCAGCATCCAGCAGATTGCCAGATACGGACGGCGCGACCATCCAAGCCTCGGAACCGGCCTATACTAACACCAGGCCGCAGTGAGTACACCCACGGTGCCCCCCCTCTCAGCGGACTCTTTTTTACTATATTTAGTGGGAGCCTGCACTCCCTGCAGATCTTGGGGGTAGAGCCTGGGGGCATAAGAAGCAAATAGAGCGGAATACAGCCACCAGAGTTAGGAAAGCCTGAGGCTCCGGCCTACCTACTGGAGACAGCGGCCATCTTGCTACTCCAACTACACCCTGCATCTCCCTAACTAGCTCCGCTTGAACTGTAATCACCTAATCTTATCCCAGCATAACCCCAATACAGGTGTGCACCCCACTAGCAGTACAGTTCTCCTACCCAAGAACTGGCAAACACTATTACAGGGGAAGTGGCCTGGTGATCGGCACACATGACTGTAATGTAGAGGAACCCTGGTGACCAGAGGGGCCTGTGCACTGAAAACAGACCTGATAGACGAATATGTCAACACAATCGAGGAGAAGCACGCACAGCCACATCCTCTGCTCTTTGGGGACACCCCAGAAGAAAAAACTCACCAGAAAAGCTTAGAAAATTTAAATACTGTGGGGGGAGCAAAAACTCCAAAATGGCACTATCACAGAAACAATATTGTTGAGGACATGTAAGATGACGAAGTCTCCCTATCAGCATCTGAAGATTCAGCCACAGGCAATGGTAAAACAGACCAACTTCTTACCTACGCAGCTATGACAGACATTGGCGCTGATATTAAAAGTTCTTTTGCTGCAGCAATCACAGATATTAAAACCGAGCTATTGAGACTAACAGAGCAAATGGCAATCTCAGACAGAGCTGAGAAAAGGAGGGACAGAGCACTGGTCAGACTGGACGATATTACGAATTTGCACTCCCAACATTTGATCAATATGAACAGACAAATTGAAGACCTGGACACTAGTGGTAGACGGAACAATATTAGAATCAGAGGAGTGCCGAAACGGTGCCCCCGGACCAAATTAGACCAGCTCAAACAGCCATCTTTAATATTCTCATTGAACGGCCGAAACAATCTCCCATCGACTTTGACAGGGCACACAGAGCTCTCAGACCCAGGGCGCAAGATGGAATCCCCCCAAGGGACATCATATGTTGCCTATCTAACTTTGGCTTGAAAGAAGATATCCTCCAAAAAGCGCGGATGAAGGAAAGGATAGTGCATGAGGAAGCCACGATTCAACTTTTTCAGGACCTTTCACCCATCACACTTAAAAATAGAAGAGCACTTCTGAAACAAAAAGGAATCAACTACAGATGTAAATTCCCATTTGCACTGCAAGCAAACTTCCTGGGGAAACAACATGTGCTAAAAGTCCCTGATGACCTCAAAAAATTCTGTGAGGAACTACAAATCACATCGATGGACCTTCCGGACTGGTATGCGGAATTCCTCACGCCACCAGCAATTAACAACCCACAATTCTCAGCGGGACCCCCCCCCCCCCACGCACAATCGACTTACCAGCTAGGCAAGCATCGCAGAAGCACTGACAGAAACAACTTTGAGTCCCCGGCATCCTCTAAGCCCTTGTACACACGGTCGGAGAATCTGTCGGAATGAGTCTTATCGGACCGTGTTGTCAGATAATCTGACTGTGTGTGGTATGCATCGGACTGATTCCGTCCGAATCTCCGTCCAACCCAATTTTCCAACATGTTGGAAATATTTCCCGACTGGGCCGGACAGACCTTATCCGATCATGTGTAGAGCATTTTCATCGGACCAAGTGCCACGCATGCTCAGATCAAATTCCTACATCAAAGCTATTGGCTACTAGCCTGAATGTAGTCCCATCGTAACAAAATTATGTCATCCCGTTCTGAAAGATCGGATTTTTCGCCAACTTGGCCCGACCGTGTGTATTCAACAGTTTCGGACACAATCCGTCGGACTAAATCCGACGGGCAAAATCCGACGGATTTGGTTGGCAAAATCTCCGACCGTGTGTACGTGGGCTAAGAGTGCTAGGAGCCCGAGAGGAAGGGAGCCAAGAGGCTACTGAAGTGGCCATACCTTCTGCAATATACATCTTGGCCTGATGCAAGTTGTTATTACCCAGTTCCCTAATATAGCACTTTGATATGGTACAACCCATTTTGTTTTGTTTTTGAAAAACTCACTCATTATCCCACCCTGGTGGCTGTCACAATTTTATAGTAACAGGGGGGCACACTACCTTAAAAGTTAAAAGTTAAACTTCTGAGGCTAATCCTTGAGACTTATATCTGCAACTATGTTGAATCCTGTACTCTGCAGAGAGACTACAATAACCTGCGGTAACAGCGTATACTTCTATTCTGTTATGCTCTAACTTTTGTCTTTTATTTAGGTTCTGAGAATGGAACAATTGTTAAGTGGCTTGAATGCCGCCATTTGCACGTATGATACTCCCCTACTTCCCTCAAGATGGTGTCTCTCTTTTGACTGCGGAACTGTGAGTAACATTACCCGAGTCACCACTTTACATTCCCCTCCCTCCAAAAATTAAAAAGGGGAAATGTATATCCTAGGAGCTCACGGCAGGAAGTAGCGACAGGCTAATCCTAAGGACACCATTTAATGCACCTTGACTATACCTTTTTACGTATAGCCCCGGCAACTACTAGCGAAGATCCCGCTCCCTGCCTCGCTATGATATATTTTGCTCTAGGACTGTAAGAGTGGATAGGGCCTATACGGGACGGAAACCAAACTGTGCCTTACTGCGGAAATTGACACACCTGTTACTGCTCTTGTGACTCCCCTGCTTGGTGTGGGACACTCACTGTTTTTGCACAGGGACAAGACTACTCCTCAAATACACGGGGGTGTCTACTCCTCACTATGTGCTGCGGAGAGTGGAAGTTAAATGCTCAGGATATGGGTTAAAAGTTTACAGTTATTTAAGCTAATATCTGTTATACAGCTTGGCGCTTAGGCCACAGTTTCTTAGGAACGTTTTTTATAAAGTGTTTAAAATGTTATCTTCTTCTGCAAACTGGTTAATTGCAATTTACACAACCCCTTCTCCTCCCTCCACCCCCTTACTCGAGTCCTCTGCAGCCTATAATAGATGCTAATAGATGGTCTCAGACACCTTGCTTACAGTTAACCTCTTGATGGGGTCTAGAACCGTGAGATGTGCCGGGCTCCTCTATTGGTCACCTCCATTACTGCTACAGAGCAGTTAAAAGAAACAGACATTGTTAGACTGCTCATTGATCACCTCCCACTCTCCCCCAAAGGGAAAGTACTAACACATACGCACATTAATTAAATCCCAAACTAACCCACCACCAACTGGTGACTGGGGGGTACTCTCCTTCTTATCCCTTAACTAATTACATCCTCCCTCCCCCTCTCCCCCCGTACTTTACCCCCTCACCTCACTACTACTTATTTTTTTCTTCCTCCTCCACGCACGTACGCACTCTCCTTTTCAGTCCCACAACATTCCACCCTAACACACTCTAAGTCACCAATATCTCTTGTAAAAACCATTCACAGACGCAGCTTCTCCAGAAACCACCCATCCTAGCCCAACGGCCAAGATGGCATATGCTTTTTTAGGGAAGACACCAACTATTATCTCACATAATGTAAATGGTCTGAATATACCTGAAAAAAGGTCTAAATTGCTGAGAGAACTTAAGAAAGTGCGCCCATTAGTTGTATTTCTACAAGAAACCCACTTTAAAGACAAGCGTATCCCTAAACTCACTGACAATGTATTCACGAGAGTTTACCATTCTACCAACCCCCTTGCCAAAACGAAAGGAGTATCTATCCTGCTGAACAAAGATGCACCCTTTGAACTGAAGCACCAACTTATTGATCTAGAGGGAAGATATTTGTTTCTGAAGGGCACCTGGGAGGGATCCCCTGTAACTCTTGCTAATGTGTACTTCCCGAATACCTCCCATGTGCCATTCTGTGGCAAAATAATTGAAGAACTTAAATGGTTCGCGGAGGGATGTGTCCTTTTGGGTGGAGACTTTAACATCCCTCTTTCCCCCCTTGGGGATACTTCTTCTGGTCACGCCCATGTCAGTTACAGGCTTCTTAAACGAATGAAATCACTACTACAGTCTCTGACTCTGGTTGATGCATGGAGATCCGTACATCCATCAGAGAAGGACTTTACCTTTTTTTCCGCACCTCACAAACGATACTCAAGAATTGACATGATCTTTGTCTCACAAAGGGACCTGGGCAACTTACTCGCAGCTGAGATAGGAATTATTGCCCACTCTGACCACGCACCCACGGCTATCTCAATAGAACTGGGTGCACACCGCAAACCTGCATTTAATTGGAGACTCAACCCTACACTCCTTACTGACCAAATTGTGAAAGATGACATCCATACATACTTTCGCAACAATGATGACACTGACACGAACCCGCTAAACAATTGGGAAGCTCACAAGTCAGTGGTGAGGGGTGAACTTATAAAATGGGGCGCCAGGAAGAAAAGGGAAAGAGAAGGAGAGATTACAAAACTATCCCAACAAATTGCTAACTTGGAATTGCAACATAAACGTTCTCAATCTCTCAGGGTAGAAGAGCAATTGATTGAATGCAGAACGGCATTACGCCTTCTACTAGATATCAAAATCAAAAGATCCTTTTTTTTAAAAAAAAAATCCTTTTTTAAAAAAAAATATTTTTTACGAACAAGGGGACAAGAGTGGGAAACAACTAGCTAGGGCCCTGAAGGAAGCAACACTATCAAGTCATATCCATGCCATAAAGGATAAAGAGGGGACTCTGAAGTACAAATCTAAAGAAATGGCAGACCTGTTTCACAATTATTATGCCAAATTGTATGATCTGCCGGCCCAATACAAACCACCCCACATAACACAGACAAAACAAGAAGCAATCAAAGACTTCTTGGGAAATAGTAAATTACCCTCCCTGTCAATCGACGACACACACAAACTAGATGACCCTATAGCTATATCAGAAATCTCAGACGCAATATCAGATTTAAAAACAGGAAGGAGGCCTGGTCCTGATGGTTTTACATCACAATACTATAAGCCCTTGTACACACGGTCGGAGAATCCGTCGGAATGTGTCCTATCGGACCGTGTCGTCGGATAATCCGACTGTGTGTGGTATGCATCGGATTGATTCCCGTCGGAATATCCGTCGGACCCAATTTTCCAACATGTTGGAAATATTTCCCGACCAACTGGGCCGGTCGGACATACTCCGATCATGTGTAGAGAATTTTTTTTGTTTCAATAAGTTTTTATTAAATTTCACATATTTAAACAATACGGGATCACAGTACATAACAAAAAAGAAAAAGAAAAGTAAGTGGAACAATGATGGAACAATAAGCAAGTAATGGTTACACGCAATATGCCTTACACATCAGGGTGAGAACAAGTAGTATACATATCAGTTGTATCAAAACACTACATTAAGGGGTATGACCCTATAGAGATAGTCAGTAAATGAATAAATTGCACCTTTAACCGGGTTTGAAACTCTGGCACCATGTTTTCCAGGTATTATCGAACTTATGGCAAGTTAGGTTGTTTATTGCCAATAGACGCTCAAAAGCGTGATTCCTATTAACTAGCTTATGGACATCAGATATGTTAATGGCCGATGTGTCTTTCCAGTTGCGTAGAATGAGATTTATGGTTGCCAACAAGATATGTGTAACAACTGGTCTATCTCCTGGTTGAAATTTTTCTATACCTATATGCAGTATGGCCAAAGCAGGGTTCGGGGGTGTCAATATTCCTGTGATAGAGGAAATGAGAGTGAAAACTGTGTTCCACAGGCTAGTAAGACTCGGGCATTCCCATAGCATATGAATTAGGTTACCTGTTTTACCACACCTTCTCCAACAAAGCGGCGACGAGCCTGGAAAATAAATGGCGATCCTATACGGTGTATAGTGCCATCTATTAACAATTTTGAGAGTCATTTCCCAGTGATTCACACAGTGGGATGCATGGTGGATGGATTGAAACGCTTGTGACCATTGTTTATCGGAGAAGGTGGAGGACAAATTCCTTTCCCATCTGACATGGGACGCTGTTTTGTGGAAAGTGTTTTTGTTATTGAGTAAATTATAAAACAGAGAGATACCTTTGCTAGGATGTGGGGTAGTAGAGTAAAGGTTCCACGCCTGAAGAGGTATTTTCAGTTCGGGAAATGGATGAGAGCTCAAGAAGTGGGAAATACGTAAGCAATAATACCACATATTGCTCGGCAGTAAAAAGTCAGACATTAGGAGTGCTGCCGATTTCGGTTTCTGACCTATAAACAAATCTTTCATGGATGCGATTCCTCTTGCTTTCAGCCAGCTGGTCGAAAGCTGAGGAATCTTTGCTTCCAGTACTTCTATAGAAAAGTCATATGCAATACTTTGCGCGTTGCAGCAATCGTGTTGGAGTAGATACCTCCAGGCTTGTAGAGATACCTGTGCTGAGGATGGCATATCTCCCTCCTTCCATTGCTCCCACAGGTCACTCACTAGGATTAGTCGGGTATCAGCTATTGGTAGTAGTGATTTCTCTAGATCTACCCATAACGGATTGTCTGTTGGTACAAACCAATGTCGGAGTTGGTCGAGTCTGGTTGCCCATAAGTAGTCCATTAAGTCAGGGTATCCTATTCCCCCTACTCTTTTATGTGGGTTAAGATTAGAACGTTTACATCTGGCTCTTTTACCCCCCCCAAGTAAATTTCCAAGTGAGGTTGGACATATCTCGAATGTAACGTATGGGTATTGGGATATGCAACGATCTAAATAGGTACAGAATTTGTGGTAGGAGGGGCGTGGCCGGACCGGGGACAGCGATGGACGCTTGATCTAACTCCTCCGGCGCTCAGGGGAAGTTTTCGCCGCACACAGGGCTTCATTCCGCCCATCCAAACATGGGGAAAGGAGATAGAACCGCTCCAGGAACCCGGGATGCCGCCGAGACAGGTCTGTCACCGCTGGCCAATATCCCAGCGATGTTTCGTCCGCCGCACGGTGAAGGCCCAAAAGCCTCGGCCTCGCCTAAACAGGCCACCCCGCTCGGCGCCTCCGGAGGCGCGGCGGGCGGCGCGAACGGCCCGCAGGCCTTAGAAAAAGATAATTTTCCCCCACTGCCTCAGGCTTTATCCCCCCAAGCCTCCCCAGCCTCTCAAGCCCTCAGTTTGGCTGATTTACAGGCAGTGGCACTGGACATAAAAGCCACCCTGTCTGCTGCCATCACAGACCTGAGAGCTGATATACAGCATGTGGCAGCTAGAATGGGTTCTGTGGAACACACTACATCCCGCCACTCTGAAGCCCTGAAACAAATACAAAGAGCTTCAGACAACCACTTGAGTCACTTAATAGAGATGCACCGCCACATTGAAGACCTCGACAACAGGGGCAGGCGTCACAACATCAGAATCCGCGGAGTTCCCGAGACCACAGATCAAATCCCTGTAATACAGACGGCAACCGCCATCTTCAATGAGCTGCTGGAGAGGCCCCCAGACTCCCCAATTGATTTTGAACGGGCTCACCGCGCTCTCCGTCCAAGGGGAAGGGACACTGACCCACCGAGAGACATAGTCTGCTGCCTGGTAAACTTTCCGCTAAAGGAAGCCATTCTAAAAAAAGCCAGAGAAAGAAATAGAGTCCTCTTCAACGGTCATGAAATCAAATTATTCCAGGACCTCTCCAACATTACTCTACAGCAACGCAGGGCCCTGCGTCCATTACTGGACCAACTCCGGACCAGAGGCATCCCCTATAGGTGGAAATTTCCTTTCTGCCTATCTGCAACTTGGAGAGGCCACACAGCGTTCCTACGCACTCCCGAGGACCTGCAATCATTTTGTGAATCGCTCAACATCCCCGTAACAGATGTACCCGACTGGTACAACTCATTCCAGATCCATGACACATGGGTTGATGTGGCAACCAACATGACTCCTAGAACACAAAGAAACAGAGATCGACGTCGTAGATCTCCGTCAGCACAACACCATGGAAGAAGAGCAGACCAAGGAAGTCCAGTCATCTCCCCACCCAGAAGGAGAGACCGTACCGACAGGCAAGATTCAATGGACACCTAGATGGCTGCCCCATGCCTCTCTTAAACAACTCCAGCTCATCTGCTACCTATCTATTCCTGGTCTACCACCGCCACCATATACTCTGTATACAGTGAGTAAATCTACTTAGTCACCCCTCAACCCTCCTTTCTGGAATTGAAGGACCCAGTTTTACACAGAAAGGTAAGGCCCCTTTGGGGCGCTTTGGAATCCCATCTCTGCATATATTTTGTATCTTTATGGGCCGAACTGATGACAATCCGCTGCAAACACTTCCGGCCAACTTACAAGCTTACAAATGTGAAGCCACTTCGCTACCCTCATCGTATACGCTGATCCAGGGCAAGTCTGACCTGAGTAACTCTTACCACTTTTTCTTTCACAAGTGGATTACCAATACAAGGCTCCAACCCCGGTACTCTCTACACATTTATGGACATGATAGTCCTTTATAGAGGCAAGGTTTAAACCTGTATTGGGTTTGGTTGTCAGGCCTGGTTCTTTTGAGTAATGTATAGGCCTCTAACCCCCCTTTTCTTTTTTCTTTTTTCTTTTTTTTTTTTTTTGGTTCTTTGCCTCAATACTCTCTATTTCAGTGCCTTAATGGGTTAAGACTCTCTTTGCTTACTAAAACGATTTTTATCCCATGGATCCCGCTCTTTGAAATACATATGTAATAGCTTTGCTGAGGGAGCTCTTTTAATCTGATTAATGTTCCTCCAAATGTTCATTTTTTGAAGGTTTTTATGCTTTTCATGTTTCAGGTTTTTCACTGTTAACAAAATTTCTGTCTTAATTATCAATACTCTTAACCAGGTGGATGTTGGTGAATGGTTACTGTTACTAATTCCTTATTGGTACTTAAGATGATCTGGCGTGTTGAGAGTCCTTCCGGTCCGCATCTTTTTTGGATACAGAAAAACCAACACATATCTGTATGCTAGAGACACAGCTACACCCTTTTATCTCAGTCCAGCTCATAATACTCTATAATGGGGGACAAACTATAGGTCGCTCACCTTAGAGCTGATCCTACCGCGCCCTGGGGGGACTCTCGATACGTCATCTCTCTTCTCCATTTAAGATGTGAATGAATATTTCTGGAATGGTTTCTTACTGACCTATTATATCGCACATTTTGGTTAAATATTATTCCTATTTAGGCTTACCCATCCATGGGTAAAAGGGTTACGTCTGTCAGCTCATTTGCTGTTAAAAACTTTCGTAGTGGATTCATGTCTCTAGAGCAGAGGTCCGCACTGTATTAATTCCTTTCCAGTCACTCTACAAGAGATCATTCTCTCCTACATCTCATTTCTATAGTGATAGCTATAGCCGTCTATTCGCAAAAACTAAGATACAGTTACATCATCCCTTTCCCCATATCTCTACACCTTAACCCTGTCATCTATAAATTTATTATGCCCTTAGGAACCCCCTGGGCGCCGGGCCCTCCCGACAGATAAGAAACTTATCACTTTGTGATTTCATTTTTAATCACCAGACTGTACCTCATTCGGTCATAGAACCCACACAAGGAGTGGTTCCCTTCACCCCTCCTTGACTTTACCGGCATATATATATAGGTAGGCTTAGCAGGTCTAACCCTCCCTCCGGTTTGTACTCTCTGTACCTGTTATAGGTACTACACCTACCCTCTAACAACCCCCCCCCCTTTTTTTTTTTTTTTTTTATATATTTTTTTTTTTTTTTTTTATTATCTCTCAACATGCCTTCTCAAAGACCACAAACCTCACCTCTTTCCCTTAAACTACTGTCCATTAATGCTAAAGGACTTAACACCGCACCCAAAAGAACCAAATTCCTATATGAATTTCATAAATGCAAAGCCAATATAGTATGTATTCAAGAGACACACTTTAAATCCAATAATATACCTAAATTCTCAGATAGTCGATTTCCCACGTTTTTTCACTCCACCAACCCTGAGGGGAAGACAAAAGGAGTTTCTATCCTTATATCAAAACATACTCCTTTCCAGATAAAAGATACAATGATTGATCCTGAGGGAAGATTTATCTTTCTCAAAGGCGTAGTGTCATCTCATCCAATCACGATCGCCAATATCTACGCCCCTAACTCAAAACAGGTTACCTTCTTCCGCAAAATTAAGGATCTACTAACAAATTTTGCTTCAGGCATCCTAATACTTGGCGGAGACTTTAATGTCCCCCTCAATCCTTTGGCTGACACCTCAAATGGCTCCTCGAGTCTTCCTTTCAGGGCTTTAAAACAAATCAAACTCCAATTGCAATCACTAACTCTACATGACATCTGGAGAACCCTCAATCCTCAAGCTAGAGACTATACCTATTTCTCAGCAATCCATCAAAAGTATTCGAGAATTGATTATTTCTATATTACACAAGCTGACCTCTCACTCATCACGAACACGACAATAGAGCCCATGATTCTATCGGATCATCACCCAATCACACTATCCTTGACTTTCCCAGAAAAAAACACTATAACTAAAACGTGGAGACTAAACACCACCGTACTGAAGGACCCAATAGACATTGATCGCTTTCGAGATACACTTAGAGACTATTTTGCCCGTAATGATACTGCTGACACTACTAAGATCATCCAATGGGAAGCCCACAAAAGTGTCATTAGGGGTGAGTTCATAAAAAAATTGACCCAACTTAAAAAGGAAAAACAAAATAAAATAAAATCCTTAATAGATCGCATCCATGTGCTTGAATTACAACACAAGAAGACCGTGGCTGTCTCCGCCTTCGAGGAGTTGACTAGAGCTAGAGAGCTTCTTACGGAAGAATTGAATCTTAAGGCTAAAAGACAATACATATTACGACACAAAATCTATTACGAGCAGGGTAATAAAAGTGGGAAAATGCTTGCGAGAGCAGTTCAGAGTAAGAAAGCCTCATCCACCATACATCACATAACTGACAACCGAGGAAAGTCGCACTCTTCGAACGAGGAGATAGCCACCCAATTTGAAAAATATTACCAAACTCTGTATAATATCCCTCCCAATCCTAAATCCCCTCTTAACGCGGAAACCAGGTCAAAATTGATTCAAAGTTATCTGGAGGAACATAGTCCACCCAAAATCGCAAGAAACATTGCCCAGGAACTCGAATCCCCCATTAATGGCGATGAATTCGATAAGGCCTTGAAAGACATGAAAGTAGGCAAAGCCCCCGGTCCTGACGGTCTCCCTTTACAATATTACAAAACTTTTTTCGACATTCTCAAACCCAAATTCATACAAACCTTCCAATCATTATACTCAGAAAAAAGTCCCCCCAAACAGCTCTTGGAAGCGCATATAACAGTAATACCCAAGGAAGGAAAAGACCCATCACTTGTAACAAACTATCGCCCAATCTCCTTAATAAATGTAGATATCAAAATATACACAAAAATTCTGGCCAATAGACTGCTACCCCTACTGACCTCCTTAATTTCCCTTGACCAGGTGGGATTCATCCCCGGCAGAGAAGGCCGAGACAATACCATCAAGGCCTTGAACATACATAATTGGCTAACTTCTAAAAAAAAACAGGGCTTCTTTCTATCACTTGATGCAGAAAAGGCGTTCGATAGAGTGGCCTGGGACTTCATTGATGCAGTTCTTAAAAATATTGGCATAATGCCCTGGATGAGAGCATATATCGCTGCATTGTACTCTAATCCAACTGCACGCGTACGCACTAATGGCCACCTGTCGAACGCCTTTAACCTCAAAAATGGGACGAGACAAGGTTGCCCCCTGTCCCCGTTGCTTTTTGTCCTCACCTTAGAGCCGCTCTTAAACAAAATTAGATCCAACCCAAATATTAAAGGCATCGAGATTAAAGACCGCTCCTACAAAGTAGCCGCCTTTGCGGACGATATGTTGCTCTTTCTATCACAACCCTTGGTCTCCATACCCAATCTAGTTAAAGAACTTGAAACATATCAACTATTATCTAATTTAAAAATTAATCACTCCAAATCGGTAGCACTAAATATTTCATTGCCCCTCAAAGATGTAGAATTGTGCAAACAAAATTTCCCATTCACTTGGTCCCCCAACCAAATTACATATCTTGGAATAGAGATACCCTCCTCCCTTAAAGACCTATTCAAACTTAATTTTCTCCCCCTACTAAGGAACTCACAAGAAGACCTTAAACGTTGGAATTCTCTAAACATCTCATGGTTTGGGAGGGCCTCTCTATTAAAAATGACCATTCTCCCCAGATTCCTTTATGCTATGCAAACGATCCCCATTAGATTGCCGTCCTTCTTCTTTGCCTCCTTCCGTAAAGCTTGTTCCACCTTTATTTGGAGGGGTAAACCCCCCAGAATCAAATATGCCAGACTGATCCTCCCAAAAAACAAAGGAGGAATTGCGCTTCCTGATCTAAAAAAATACCACCAAGCAACTATACTCACGCGAATTGTAGATTGGAACTTACATCAATCTGTCAAAGACTGGGTATCATTAGAACAGGCCCAATTTCCATATTCAATCACCCATCTACCATGGATAAACCCTAAATACCTTCAAAAAGAAATTAAATCACACCCCCTTATTGGACCCACGATAGCAATCTTTCATGACACTTACAAGATTGGAGACCCCACCCCGTGGATTAGTCCCTTAACGCCTCTTCGGAATAACCCTGATTTCCCCCCAGGAAACACCTCAAACTCTTTCCTGGCCAATTGGCCCCACAATACGGTGCTAATTAAACACTTTATCCACAAGGGGATACTTTTATCCCTCGAGGAAATCAACAAGGACAACGTTCCTAGACTGATATCCCCCTGGACATATCTCCAAATTAGACATTATATCTCCAAAGCAGCACTGGCAGCCCTTAGATGTAGATCTCTCACAACCCTCGAGATCTTATGTTCAGACACATCCCCACAGAGACATATTATCTCATGTCTTTACAATTCACTATTTAAAGAGGATTTAGGGTTCTCCTATCCTTCTTGTCTAGCATGGGAAAATGACCTCAATCTTTCCTTCTCCAATGAAGAATGGGAAAATATCTTCACTTACGCTCATAAAGGTTCACTAAACGTTGCCAAACAGGAGTGTGGATTTAAGATTTTAACAAGATGGTATAGAACACCCAGTACACTTCATAAATTCTACCCCCAGATTTCCAACAAATGTTGGAGGTGCAGTGGGGAGGCGGGCTCGCTATTTCATATCTGGTGGTCATGTCCACTTATTCAACCTTTCTGGAAAATGGTGCACGAAACCATCTCATCAATAACATCAGAAACATTAGATTTCAACCCTGCCCACTTCCTACTGCATCACAACAAAATCCCCCCAAAAAAATATTTGAAATCCCTAACCATGATCATGACAAATGCAGCGAGACATTGTATCCCTTGCCATTGGAGGTCACCCTCACTCCCTACGAAAAAAGAATGGTTCAGAAGGATTAATTTTATTGAAAACATTGAGGAACTTATAAGTATTTCACAAGAAAGAATGTTAAACTTTGCTTCAACCTGGTCGAAATGGCTTGCATTCAAAGATACACAGGAATATAAGTCTTTCATTTAGTAATGACTGCTGTTGAACCTTCACCACATTGGTTACTTTCTCGAGGACCCAACAGCGCTGGCTCGTTGCTTGGGAACTCTCCTTGCCTACTCCTTTCTTCTGTAACTATATCAAACTAATTTCTTACCCCCTCCCTTTTTTTTTTTTTTTTTTCTTTCTTCCCTTTCCCTATATATATACGAGTGATCCAGATATACCATTGTATGTGTTTAAGTTTTCTATCCTATTCATATTGTTAAATTAATCACAGAATAGTCATTAATGGTTTACTGACGATTGTCACTTATATCTTGACAGTTCAAACTACCGTTTATACATCTCTGTAACTACCTGTGACAATGTTTTTTTTTGCTACCTTTACTTTGCGATATATTGTTGACTGTAATTCTCTGCATTTCCTTAATAAAACTTTTGTGAAATAAAAAAAAAAAAAAGAATTTGTGGTAGGATGGCCATTTTGAAGGCAGCCATCCTGCCCAACCATGACAGTTCCTTTTTTGCAGACTCATTGAGTTGGCGTATCAAGTGACATACGAACGGCCCAAGATTAGCTGCTGCTAGTGAGGCAATATTGTTGGTTAAGTTTATACCTAGATATTTAATAACATGTGTACTCCATGAGTATGGCAATTTTTTTTGGAGACTAGATCTAATAGGCTGAGAAATCCCTATGTCCAGAATCATAGATTTGTGAAAGTTAACCTTATAATAGGAAATATCCCCAAAGGATGTCAGCAGCTTGTGAGCATGAGGAAGAGAAGATTGCGGGTCGGACAACATAAGTATGACATCGTCTGCAAATAAATTAATGACGTGTTTCTGATGCCCTAGGTTGAACCCTTTGATATGAGAATGTACACGTATAGCTTCGGCTAAGGGTTCCATCATGAGATTGAAAACCGTGGGTGATAAGGGGCAGCCTTGTCTTGTGCCGTTAGAGATGACAAATGTTTTGGACAACATGCCCGAGGAGTATACCTGAGCCGAAGGGCATGAATACAGAGCCATTATAGCCGTCAAGATTGGGCCCCCAAAACCAAATTTACTCAGCACCGATTCCATATAATTCCAATGAACCCGGTCGAACGCCTTCTCTGCATCTATAGAGAGAAGCAGAGAAGGCGTTCTGAATTTAACAGCATGGTGAATGATATTAATAATGCGACGAGTAGCATCGGAGGTCTGTCTCCCTCTCACAAAGCCCATCTGGTCTCTATTTATGAGGTGTGGAATGATTTGCATTAATCTTTTGGCCAATATCTTTGCGTAGCATTTTATATCTGAGTTGAGCAACGAGATAGGCCTGAAGTTGGCTGGATTATTGGGATCTTTTCCCGGTTTAGGTAATGTCACAATGTGGGCTCTCAACATATCAGGAGGAAAGGAGGATAATTCTGTAGCTTTCGTAAAGGTTTCTAACATGTGAGGGACTAGAGCTTCATTGAAAATCTTATAGTACTCATTACTGAATCCGTCCGGTCCTGGGGATTTACCGGTAGGTGAGGACTTTATAGTGTGGTGTAGTTCCTGGCTAGAAAATGGAGCATTTAATAAGAGGAGCTGGTCCTCGGTTATCGAGGGAAGATTAATACTATGTAAAAACTTTTGTATATCGGCATGTTTGGGTTGTGTGATAGATGTATCAGTATGTAAATTATACAGGGACTCATAGTAATCAGCAAATTGGTTGGCTATGTCTTGCGGGTTGGTAATTTTATGGTGGTCCGTGGGGTGTAAAAGATATGCTATTTTAGTTTTGGAGCGGACCGCTTTAATTCTATTAGCTAGGTATTTCCCTGCTCTATTGGCATTCGCATATGATTGTAGTCTCAATCTCCTAAGATGTGTGTCGTATTGTTGTGTAAGAAGTTCCCTCAGGGTCTCCCTTATCTTAGAAATCTTACCGGCTAGATCTGGTGTTGGTGCGAGTTTATTCTGATTCTCTAGTGTGTGTAATTCATCTAAAGTAGTTTGGAGTTTGAGCCTATGCTTCTTTTTTTCCCTAGCTCCTAGTTGGATTAAAATACCTCTCATGTATGATTTATGGGCGTTCCAGAGTGTAAATGGGTCTGTATCAGGAGATGCATTAAAGTGAAAGAATTCCTTGATATGCCGAGAGACCACATGGGTAAGTGTGGGTTCCTGTAAAATTCTTACATTACAACGCCAGATGGGGGAGGAGGGGGAGACACCCTGTTCAACAATAGACAAAGTGATAGCAGCGTGGTCGGACCAAGTAATATCATGAATTCGAGCTTCCTGGATTCGCTGTAGCAACCATTTATCGGTTAAAAACATGTCTATACGTGAGTATGAGCAATGTCTTGGAGAAAAAAAAGTGTAGTTCCTCTCATTAGCGTGTAGGCACCTCCAGGCATCGAATAGATCATGAGCGTGTAAAAGAGCTTGTAAAAAAGACAACCTCTTAGACATGTTGGACGTAGTATCCAACTTAGGATCTACTATTAAGTTGAAGTCTCCGCTAACAATGAGCTGACCATACAGCATGGAGGCAGTCTTTTTGAACACTTTTTTTTTAAGAAAGCGGATTTGGTGCGAGTTTGGTGCATATAAAGTAACAATAGTGTATGGTTTAGAATTAATGTCTCCAGCTATTATGAGATATCTTCCTCCGTCATCAATGAAGGACTCTTTTAGTTGAAAGGAGATAGTGTTTCTCAGGGCTAGCATCACTCCCCCTCTTTTGCTGCTCGGATTGCAAGCAAGAAAGATATGTGGGTAGTCTCTATGAGTGCATTTGGGGGTCTTCTGTTGTTGGAAGTGAGTCTCTTGTATGGAGAGTATATCTGCCCCATGTTTGTGGGCTTCCTTCCACATAGAGAAACGCTTAGCAGGATGGTTCAGGCCCTTAGCATTCAGTGATAGGCACTTAATGGTCATCTGCTATAGACAAAAATATGAGTGTGAAAGGTGTGGCGGAAGTACTCACTGTAATTTCTTTGATCCTGCTGGAGTGAACCTCTGGGCGGCTGTTGTAGCTTGGAGAGATGGCAGTCATAGATGGATGATGGAAAGGCTGGATATTGCGTGCATCAATTTTAAAGGAAAAACAAAATGGAACAAAAAACATTAGACAAATATTCATAAAAAGGGATCTCATAACTGATCCAAGTGCAGACGTAGCTGCCAACTTATGAACGGGGGTAGAAGAAGACTAATCATAGGCTCCTATCTCCGGAGAGAGATCAATTTCATTGTAGTAGTATTATGAGCTGCCACCAGTGTTTAGTTTGCTGTGGCGTTTGCGGGATACCACCTGCCATTCTGGATGGATCGGTGTTGGGACCTGTGTAGGAGAATGCTGAGACTGTTGGACAGGCAGGATCCCCCACTCTCGTAGCACAGTGATACCCTCCTCAAGCTTGGTAACGGTTTTGGAGACGCCATTGTGGGTTATAACCAGCGTAGCTGGATATTTCCATTTCTGGAGAATTTTATGATTTCTCAGGGCTTTAGTCACGGTTGCCAAATTACGCCGTCTTTCTAGGGTATGTCTAGAGAGGTCAGGCAGCAGAAGTATATCAGCGTATTGTGAGGGTAGATTGACAAATCCTCGTGCAGCCTGAAGGATGCGTTCTTTAACATGAAAGAAGTGTATTCTCATTAGTGTGTCTCTCGGGGTTCCTTCTGGTAGAAAAGAGGGCTTGGGAATCCTGTGGATTCTGTCAATGAGCAAGTCTTGTGCAGTTAGGTCTGGCACTAGGGTGGAGAACATTGTTTGGACATATTGTAAAAGTTGCTGCGTGGGGATCGATTCAGGGATACCCCTCAGCTTCAAGTTGTTACGCCTAGACCTGTCCTCGAGGTCAGAGATCTTGTCTTTCAGCCATGTCAGATCCTCCTCATGAGCCCTTTGTGCGTCTACCATTAGATTATATGAGGCCGCATGTTCCTCCAATGCACATTCTATCCTATCCACTCTAGTTCCCATAGCGTGTACTTCTGAGCGGCAGAGGTTAATCTCTTGTACCATATCCTTATGTAAGGCAGATCTGAGAGAAATCAGCATCTCTTTTAATGTAGTGTCAGACACAGGCCTATCCGCCGTGGGGAAATCCGCTATGGGGTCCGGGGAGTGTGAGGCCTGAGCGGCTGGAGTGTGTTGCCGCCCGCTTACCTCCATCTCCGTGTGATCATCCGGGGAACTCATTCGTGGCTTTGACTTGGCCGGGCTCCGAGTGGAAGGGCTAGAGGTTCCAGAGGAGGATCCGCTGTGTCCCCCCGGTGGCGTGACTGACGTGCCCTGATCTTCCCGGCCTGCACTGTGCCTCTCGGCCTGGTTAGCTGGATGTTGTTTGCGCGCGCCGCCGCCATCTTGTGGCTGGTCGCGAGGGCTCGCTGAGAAGAAATCTTTGAGTTTGTGCGGTTGCGGCGTGTTTTTTCTCCGTCGAGACATTCCTGTACCGATCGGTGATTCGATCGAGGGGTATACGGTCGCAGGATGTGTCGGTGCGCTCGGGTGTATTCGAATCTCTCCGGTGGACGAGCGGAGCTATAGACTTAGGCGTCCATCTTAGCGCTCGGTCGCCACGCCCCCCCATGTGTAGAGAATTTTGATCGGACCAAGTGCCAAGCATGCTCAGATCAAATTCCTACATCAAAGCTATTGGCTACTAGCCTGAATGTAGTCCCATCGTAACGAAATTACGTCATCACGTTCTGAAAGATCGGATTTTTCGCCAACTTTGTCCGACCGTGTGTATGCAACAGTTTCGGACAAGATCCGACGGACAAAATCCGACGGGCAAAATCCGACGGATTTGGTTGTGGAAATCTCGGACCGTGTGTACAGGGGCTTAGACTTACACAATATCTCTCTTGAAACCCCTTGAATCTGCTTTTAACTTCCTAGCAAAAAAAACTGAAACAAATCTCCAACTCATTCCTAATGGCACACATAGCTGTGATCCCCAAACCTAACAAAGACCACTCCGAATGGGCAAACTTCAGACCCATCTCACTTCTAAATGTTGATCTCAAGATACTGGCCAAAATACTTGTCAACAGATTAAAACCCCTCCTAGCACAGATTATAGGCCCTGAACAAGTGGGATTCATGCCCGGTAGGGAAGCTCGTGACAATACTACTAAGGCACTGAATCTAATCCATTTTGCCCAAAACTCTAAAACAGCCAGAATTAGGGATGAGCTTCGTGTTCGAGTCGAACGTACGTTCGACTCGAACATTGGCTGTTCGGCCGTTCGGCGAATTCCGAACGTTTGGGCCGTTCGCGTCAAAATTCGAGTGACGCGCGCGCGGACCACAATGCACTGCGGTGGCGCAGTGCATTGCTGCCCCATGATTGGCCAAGCATGCACTGTGACCCCGCATGCTTGGCCAATCGCAGCGCCGGCAGCGAGGAGAGCCATGATTGGCCACAGGCATCCTGCCTGTGGCCAATCATAGCTCAGGCTGTGTAGTGCACGCCCCACACTATATAAGGCCGCCTTTGAGGCGGCTTCGTGTAGTATGTTACTTAGCATCTGAAGCAGTGGGAGTTCTGTGTACCTTCAACACAGTACACACCAATCGTTTTTGGCTGATTTCCTATCTTGCTGCTGTGTAGTGGTTGTTGTCTGTGCCCTGACTGCAGTATACACCACTATATTCACCTCACCTATATAGCTAGTGATCTAGCTTTAACCACTTAACAACTGCCCATTGGCGATTAACGGCTTCAGGGGGGTTGTTTAACTCTGAGAGGCCGTTAATTAACGGCCTCCCAGAATTCTGCTCTCGCGTGCCCCGAGGTGTGCGCACTCGAGAGCATCCGTGACCGCCGGGTCGCATCACGGATCACGGTAAACGGCCGCTCATAGCGGCCGTTTACCACGTGATTGCTCCGTCAAATGACGGAGTGATCACTTGGAAACAAACCGGCGTCATGTTATGACGCCTGTTCCTCCCTCCCCTCTCTGTACCGATCGGTACAGCGGAGGGGAAAGAGATCGGTGTCAGCAGCGATGTGGGCTGCATCTGCAGTGCCCACATCGCTGCTCACCGAATTTAACCCCTCAATTCCCTGCCAATACTCTGCAATACCAGTGCATACTCTGCAGTACCCTGCCATTACTCTGCAGTACCCCGCCATTACTCTGCAGTGCAGTACCCTGCCATTACTCTGCAGTGCAGTACCCTGCCATTACTCTGCAGTACCCCCCATTACTCTGCAGTAACCCCCATTACTCTGCAGTACCCCCCAATACTCTGCAGTACCCGCCATTACTCTGCAGTACCCGCCATTACTCTGCAGTACCCCCAATACTCTGCAGTACCCTGCCATTACTCTGCAGTGCAGTACCCTGCCATTACTCTGCAGTACCCCCCATTACTCTGCAGTAACCCCCATTACTCTGCAGTACCCCCCAATACTCTGCAGTACCCGCCATTACTCTGCAGTACCCCCAATACTCTGCAGTACCCTGCCATTACTCTGTAGTACCCCCCAATACTCTGCAGTACCCTGCTATTACTCTGTAGTACCCTGCCAATACCCCGCCAATACTCTGTAATACCCTGCCATAAATTGCCATACCCAGCCATACTCAGAGATACCCAGCCATACTCGGTGATACCCTGAAATACCCAGCCATAGACGCCCCCCACCCCTCACCGCCCTCCGGTGCTTCTACCAACTCGCCAGTACGATCAAAGCCAGAATCTTTTTTTTATTTTTTATTTCAGGCTTCCCAGCCTAGAGGTGAGATGTGGGGTCATATTGACCCCCCAGATTTCACTGTAAAGAGGACCTGTCACCCCATATTCCTATTACAAGGGATGTTTACATTTCTTGTAATAGGAATAAAAGTGATCAAAAATATATTTTTGTGGAAAAAAATGTCAAACTAACATAAATAAAGTAAAATGAACAATAAAAAAATAAAATAAAAATTAAAGCGCCCATGTCCCCATGTGCTCGCATGTGCCACACATGTGAGGTATCGCCGAGAATGTTAGAGCGAGAGCAATAATTCTAGTCCTAGACCTCCTCTGCAACTCAAAACATGTAACCAGTAAAAAAAAAAATTAAAGCGTCGCCTATGGGGATCTTTTAACCACTTGCCGACCGCCTCACGCCGATGTACGTCATCAGAATGGCACGGGCAGGCATAAGCACGTACATGTACGTGCTTTGCCTCCCGCGGGTCGGGGGCCCGATCGGGCCCCCGCCCGGTGCCTGCGGCGGTCGGTTTTCGTTCGGGAGCGATCCCGGACGAGGGGACGGCCATTCATTCATGGCCACCCCCTCGCGATCGCTCCCGACGAATGGAAATCCCCGGTGACATCACTTCCTCTCCTGTAATGTAAACACAGGAGAGGAAGTGATGTATTCTCTCCTCCGTGTCGGTATTTTTCGTTCCGACACGGAGGAGAGCGGATCAGTGAGTTGCACCAACACATCCCACACACAGTAGAACATGCCAGGCACACTCACACCCCCCCTTTACCCCCCGATCACCCCCCCAATTACCCCTGCCCCCCAGTCACAGTGACACCAATGTCATTTTTTTTTTTTTTTTTTTTTTTTTTGCATTGGTGTCATTTGTGACTGTAATAACTGTTAGGGCAGTTAGGGTTAGCCCCCTTTAGTTCTAATGTACCCCCCTAACCCCCCCAATAAAGGTTTAACCCCGTGATCACCCCCCGTCGCCAGTGTCACTAAGGCTGGGTTCACATTGCAGCGGTTTATGAGAACGAATGTGATTCGCACCGCACTGCAGTGCAAATCACATCCGATCTCTGTGCGATTCGAGTTCAGCCATTCGCCGCACCCGCCGCACCCGCCACACCCGCCGCACCCGCCGCAAATTCGCACGGGACCCTTTTTTTGGCCCGCAGCAGAATCGGATCGCATGGGTGTTCACACCATGCGATCCGAGTTTGCAGATCGCACTGCGATATGCGAACTGATCTGGGGGTGTCAGTAACATTTCACTGACACTCCCAGCAGTTCGCATAGGGCAGTGTGAACTGCCGCCGGGAGGCATGCGATGCGGGAACCCGCCGCGGATTCGCGGCGTTTCCGCATCGCTCCAGTGTGAACCCAGCCTAATAAGCGATCATTTTTCTGATCGCCGTATTAGTGTCACAGGTGACGCTAGTTAGGCAGGTAGGTATTTAGGTTCGCCGCAGCTTTTTATAGCGCTAGGGACCCCCATATACTACCGCATAAAGCCCCCTGATTGCCCCCTAGTTAACCCTTTCACCAGTGATCACCATATAACTGTTACAGGTGACGCTGGTTGGTTAGTTATTTTTTTATAGTTTCAGGGCACCCGCCATTTATTACCTAATAAAGGTTTAACCCCCTGATCACCCGGCAGGTGTCATTTGTGACTAATAACTGTTAGGGCAGTTAGGGTTAGCCCCCTTTAGTTCTAAGGTACCCCCCTAACCCCCCCAATAAAGGTTTAACCCCGTGATCACCCCCCGTCGCCAGTGTCACTAAGGCTGGGTTCACATTGCAGCGGTTTATGAGAACGGATGTGATTCGCACCGCACTGCAGTGCAAATCACATCCGATCTCTGTGCGATTCGAGTTCAGCTATACAGATAGTATGGCTGAATTCGTGTCGCACCCGCCGCACCCGCCGCAAACTCGCACGGGACCCTTTTTTTGGTCCGCAGCAGAATCGGATCGCATGGGTGTTCACACCATGCGATCCAAGTTTGCAGATCGCACTGCGATATGCGAACTGATCTGGGGGTGTCATTAACATTTCACTGACACTCCCAGCAGTTCGCATAGGGCAGTGTGAACTGCCGCCGGGAGGCATGCGATGCGGGAACCCGCCGCGCATTCGTGGCGTTCCCGCATCGCTCCAGTGTGAACCCAGCCTAATAAGCGATCGTTTTTCTGATCGCTGTATTAGTGTCACAGGTGACGCTAGTTAGGCAGGTAGGTATTTAGGTTCGCCGCAGCTTTTTATAGCGCCAGGGACCCCCATATACTACCGCATAAAGCCCCCTGATTGCCCCCTAGTTAACCCTTTCACCAGTGATCACCATATAACTGTTACAGGTGACGCTGGTTGGTTAGTTATTTTTTTATAGTTTCAGGGCACCCGCCATTTATTACCTAGTCTCACTAGTGTACCCCTAAATTTAGGGGTGTCTACTTTCTAAAATGGGGTCATTTGGGGGGGGGGGTTTGTGCCATCTTGGCATTTTATGGCCTTCAAAACTGTAACGCCCTTAGAAAGCCTGAAGGCGGTGCTTGGTTTTCGGGGCCCCGTACGCGGCTAGGCTCCCAAAAAGTCCCACATATGTGGTATCCCCGTACTCAGGAGAAGCAGCAGAATTTATTTTGGGGTGTCATTTCACATATGCCCATGGCATGCGTGAGCAATATATCATTTAGTGACAACTTTGTGAAAAAAAAAAAAAGTTTGTAATTTTCCCGCAACTTGTGGCAAAATATAAAATATTCCATGGACTCAACATGCCTCTCAGCAAATAGCTTGGGGTGTCTACTTTCTAAAATGGGGTCATTTGTGGGGGTTTTGTGCCATCTTGGCATTTTATGGCCTTCAAAACTGTAATAGGTAGTGAGAAGTGAACTCAAAAAATTACGCCCTTAGAAAGCCTGAAGGCGGTGCTTGGTTTTCGGGGCCCCGTACGCGGCTAGGCTCCCAAAAAGTCCCACATATGTGGTATCCCCGTACTCAGGAGAAGCAGCAGAATTTATTTTGGGGTGTCATTTCACATATGCCCATGGCATGCATGAGCAATATATCATTTAGTGACAACTTTGTGAAAAAAAAAAAAAAAAAAAAAAAGTTTGTAATTTTCCCGCAACTTGTGGCAAAATATAAAATATTCCATGGACTCAACATGCCTCTCAGCAAATAGCTTGGGGTGTCTACTTTCTAAAATGGGGTCATTTGTGGGGGTTTTGTGCCATCTTGGCATTTTATGGCCTTCAAAACTGTAATAGGTAGTGAGGCGTGAAATCAAAAATTTACGCCCTTAGAAAGCCTGAAGGCGGTGCTTGGTTTTCGGGGCCCTGTACGCGGCTAGGCTCCCAAAAAGTCCCACATATGTGGTATCCCCGTACTCAGGAGAAGCAGCAGAATTTATTTTGGGGTGTCATTTCACATACGCCCATAGCATGTGTGAGCAATATATCATTTAGTGACAACTTTGTGTAAAAAAAAAAAAAAAATTTTTTTTTTGTCATTATTCAATCGCTTGAGGCAAAAAAATAAAATATTCAATGGGCTCAACATGCCTCTTATCAATTTCCTTAGGGGGTCTACTTTCCAAAATGGGGTCATTTGGGGGGGTTTTGTACTGCCCTGTCATTTTAGCACCTCAAGAAATGAGATAGACAGTCGTAAACTAAAAGCTGCGTAAATTCCAGAAAACGTACCTTAGTTTGTAGATGTGACAACTTTTGCGCAAACCAATAAATATACAATTATTGACTTTTTTTTTACCAAAGACATGTGGCTGAATACATTTTGGCCTAAATGTATGACTAAAATTGAGTTTATTGGATTTTTCTAATAACAAAAAGTAGAAAATATCATTTTTTTTCAAAATTTGCGGTCTTTTTACGTTTATATCGCAAAAAATAAAAATCGCAGAGGCAATCAAATACCATCAAAAGAAAGCTCTATTTGTGGGAAGAAAAGGACGCAAATTTTGTTTGGGTACAACATTGCATGACCGCGCAATTACCAGTTAAAGCAGCGCAGTGCCAAAGTGTAAAAAGACCTCTGGTCATTTACCAGCAAAATGGTCCGGTCTGAAAGTGGTTAAGTAGCGACGTTTGGCGCCATTCCACGGGCATGTGCAATTTTGAAGAGTGACATGTTTGATATCTATTTACTCAGCATAACTTCATCTTTCACTTTATGTAAACATTGGGCTAACAAGTGGTTAATAATAGAGCTTGCAGTCAGTAGTGTTAGGAGATAGTGCGTGCTGTCTGCGTGCTCTGTACCCAGTACATACCGCTATAATATAGGGCAGGCCCCTACTTTCAAACATCCAACTTACAAACATCTCCTACTTGCAAACGCAAGGAGACAGCAGCAAGTGAGATGAAAAAAGATGGACGACAAAACAAATTATACAGGGGTGATAACCCTTCCCTATGTTTTCCAAAAAGCTTAAAGATAGTTTTTTTGACTGGAGCTACACTTTAAAAATGTACCGGTTGAAAATGACAAACAGATTCAACTTAACACAACAAACCTACACAGTCCCTGTCTTGTTTGCACCGCCTGTATACTGCTGTTCTGAGTATATAGGGCCTGGGGGCCACACGCATTTCCTTTTTTTAATATGGGTACGGGGTTCCCCTTAATATGCGTACAAGACCCAAATAGGCTGGTAATGGGCAGGGAGGGCTACCCATGCCATGTTTCTCAATGATTTTCAACCATATTGCAGGAACCAGATATAACATTAAAACCGCAAGCAGTTTTAAATGGTGTTTTTTTCCGTTTAATGTCATTTTGTTCAGGGACTGTTCTAAACACGGGAAACACGTGGCACTTCACAGGCATACTACAGACACCCCCCAGGCACCATATTTAAAGGAATATTTCACTTTTTTTTTTTTCACTTTAATCGTCATTAAAATCAGTGCTCCCGCCAAAACGGCAGTTTTTAAAACTTTTTTTTGCAGTGACCCATGTCCCCTGAGGCAGGAGGCAGGTCCCCAAACCCTTTTTAGGACACTATCTTGCATATTAGCCGTTAAAATTAGCACTTTCCAATTCGAACGTTCGAGTCCCATAGACTTCAATGGGGTTCTAACGTTCGTACCGAACGCGGGGGTCTTTCGCAAGTTCTGGTACGAACCGAACCGGGGGGTGTTCGGCTCATCCCTAGCCAGAATATTGCTTTCTACCGATGCAGAGAAGGCTTTCGATAGAGTCTCCTGGGACTACATGATGGACACCTGTGCCCATATTGGACTACGGGAAAACATGCTGTCATGGATCTCAGCACTCTACCGAAACCCCCAGGCCCAAATTAAAGTAAATAAGACACTCTCTGACCCCATCTCGATCCACAATGCAACACACCAAGGATGCCCTCTATCTCAACTTCTCTTTATTATCAAATTAGAACCCCTGATAAGAACAATCAACTTACACAGAGATAGTCAGGGCTTCACAGTAAACAATAGAGAATACAAAATAGCCGCCTATGCGGATGACCTCTTACTCTTCATCACCAATCCACATATATCCTTACGAAATCTTCAAAAAGTGTTTCAAACCTTTGGGTTCATCTCCAATTTTAAAGTGAATCAATCGAAATCTGAAGCACTCAACTTCACCCTCCCTCCTGACCAACTCAAGAGATTGAAGGACAACTTCCCTTATAAATGGGAACAAACCGCACTCAAATATTTAGGTATAAACTTAACTAGCAACCTCAATGCCTTATACAACACCAACTATAAACCACTATTATCCACTTTAACAAAAGACCTACTAAGGTGGCACCCAAAAAAATTCTCATGGTTTGGTAGACCGTCCATTCTGAAGATGACGATACTACCCAGACTTTTATACCTATTTAATGCTCTACCCATAAGAATCCTGGAAACCTTTTTTAGCACTCTCCTTAAAGCAAAGAGAGACTTCCTCTGGGCAGATAGAAAACCTAGAATCAATTTTGCTCTACTAAAGCCCCGTACACACGAGAGGACTTATGTCCGACAGACTTCCGAAGGAGTTCTGCTGGAGTTCTGCCGGAGTTCCGTCAGAGTTCTGACGGACTTTTCGACTGAGCGGACTTGGCCACACACAATCACACCAAACTCCGACGGATTCGAACGTGATGACGTACGACTGGACTCGAATAAGGAAGTTCATAGCCAGTAGCCAATAGCTGCCCTAGCGTCGGTTTTAGTCCGTCGGAATAGCATACACACGAGCTAATTTTTCGGAGGGACCGGGTCCGGCGGAGTTCCGTCGGAAAAATTTGAAGCATGTTCCATTTTCTAAAGTCTGTCAGACTTTTGCGAATCAAAAGTCCGTTGCAGCCCACACACGATCGAATAGTCTGAAGGAATCATTCCGTCGGACTTTGGATGTTGAAAAGTCCGCTCGTGTGTACGCGGCATATCGCTTCCCAAAAGCAAAGGGGGTATGGGCCTTCCTGATTTTAAGAAATACTTTCAGGCTGCACATATCACCAGACTCATAGACTGGCACTGCCATGGCCCAAACAAAGATTGGGTCCAATTGGAAAGCAATTTAACCTTACATAAAACGCTTTACTATCCATGGTCCAAACACTCCAAAAAAGATAAACAGATAGGCCACCCACTGATTGAAAACACAATCACTATTTGGCACAAAACAGCGAGTCTACACAAAATCGCATCCATCGTGGGTCCACTGACACCACTTGCCAATAACCCTGATTTCCCACCGGGCATACACCATAAACTACCACATGACCTCCTTATTCACCACTGCATGACAAACTCGAAAATCAAAACATTTGACGCACTTAGCTCTGAGGTGGGCGAGGCATTTCCTGGCCTGTGGTTTTACATGCAATTAAGGGACTTTGTGGTAAACGGTAAACACAAATCCAAATTCTGCCTCCCGTTGATGCAGTTGGAATCCATATGCTTAAAAAGATCACCGGTAGCCCACACCACATCCCTTGCATACTCATGGCTAATTTGTACGCCACACGCAGATAACAATAAACACAAAAGGAAGTGGGAACATGATCTTAAAATGAATATTTCTGAAAAGCAATGGGAAAAGGCGTGTATTTTTACACACAAATGCTCATTAAGCTCCAAATACCAAGAGATTTCCTATAAGGTCCTCACTCGATAGTATCTGACACCGCAAAAGGCCGGGAGATGGTCTCTCCCCACCTCAGATAAATGCTGGAGATGTAAAACTTGCATAGGCTCATTTCTACATATTTGGTGGGAATGTCCTCTCATTAGCGCCTACTGGGATGAAATTAAGACCTGGATAAAACATATAATGGAAACTAATCTAGAACTAAACGCAGCCGCCTGCCTGATAAATTTAGTCCCAACTACCTTAAGTCATTACAAAAAATCACTCTCTCGACACCTACTAATTGCGGCTAAAACGCTCATACCCATCCATTGGAAAACCCCCACAGTCCCAGGAGTTAAGGACTGGTTAAATAGAGTGCAATACATTTTTAAAATGGAGGAAATAGTGGCAATGAAAAAAGAGAACAGCACATCCTTTAATAGAACTTGGCAACCTTGGCTGGCCTTTACCCTCTCGCCAAATTACTTATGGGCTGAACTTCCCTTCTCCATTACTCTACAGAGAAAAAGGAAATAGAAAGGAGAAAATAGAAGGACTGAGTTATACATGTCTCTATTAGACACACACTTAACCTAAGGAAATGAACCCTAGTGCGTTGGTATCCCCCCCCCCCCCCCGTGACTACCAACCCCCTTTATCCTGTACCCTCTTTCACTCTTCCCCAAATACATAACCTACCTTGTGATATCAATAGTTTCTATTCTTCTCTATTGGTCTTTGCTTAAATTTTTTTGCTTTAATTGAGATACTAAGTTACAACACTAATGCTACCTAATTGTATCAATGTTTGTATACATACCATTGTTGATAACATTTATAATTCTATGCTAATTGTAAACCTGAACATACTCTCAATAAAACCTTTTTTTGACTGTGAAAAAAAAAAAAAATCAAAAGATTTTTTCATTCAGATGGCAGTCTAAACAGTGTGGGTGGATGCATCTCTCCTCCAGCTATTCTATTGTGACAACTAGGGATGAGCCGAACACCCCCCGGTTCGGTTCGCACCAGAACTATCGAACGGACCCCCAAATTCGAACGAACGTTAGAACCCCATTGAAGTCTATGGGACTCGAACGTTCGAAATTAAAAGTGCTAATTTTAATGGCTAATATGCATGATACTGTCCTAAAAAGGGTTTGAGGACCTGGCTCCTGCCCCAGGGGACATGGGTCAATGCCTAAAATGTTTTTAAAAATGGCCGTTTTGGCGGGAGCACTGATTTTAATGACGATTAAAGTGAAAAAAAAAGTGAAATATTCCTTTAAATATGGTGCCTGGGGGGTGTCTGTAGTATGCCTGTGAAGTGCCACGTGTTTCCCGTGTTTAGAACAGTCCCTTCACAAAATGACATTAAACGGAAATAACACCATTTAAAACTGCTTGCGGTTTTAATGTTATATCTGGTTCCTGCAATATGGTTGAAAATCATTGAGAAAAATGGCATGGGTAGCCCTCCCTGCCCATTACCAGCCTATTTGGGTCTTGTACACATATTAAGGGGAACCCCGTACCCATATTAAAAAAAGGAAATGCGTGTGGCCCCCAGGCCCTATATACTCAGAACAGCAGTATACAGGCGGTGCAAACAAGACAGGGACTGTGTAGGTTTGTTGTGTTAAGTTGAATGTATTTGTCATTTTCAACTGGTACATTTTTAAAGTGTAGCTCCAGTCAAAAAAACTATTTTAAAGCTTTTTGGAAAACATAGGGATGGGTTATCACCCCTGTATAATTTGTTTTGTCGTCCATCTTTTTTCATCTCACTTGCTGTTGTCTCCTTCCGTTTGCAAGTAGGAGATGTTTGTAAATTGGGTGTTTGAAAGTAGGGGCCTGCCCTATATGCTCTGCAGAAATGGCGGAACAAGGTGTTGGTTTTGCCACAACATTGTAAGCCCTCAAAGTGACTCTTGCTGGGCGCTGGAGCGCCCTGCTGTGAATGATTATATCAAGAATTGTAATTACATGCCATTGTTGAACAGTGGTAGGAAAATTGACCTTTGGTGGTTGTGGTGCTGGTGCCACAACACTATAAGTCCTCACCGTTACTCTGGGTGGGCACAGGAAGGGGCCCTCCTGTGAAATATTATATCAAGAATTGTAATTACATGTCCCTGTTAAACAGGGGCAGAAAAATTTGGCCTTAGGCACTGCTGCTGGTGCCACCACACTGCAACCTCTTCCATATACTCTAGTTTTATTGCAGGAATTAGCCCTGCTGCAAAGCATTGCATCAAAAATTGTAATTAAACGCCCCTGTTAAACAGGGGCAGAAAAATTGGGCCTTAGGCACTGGTGCTGGTGCCACCACACTGCAACCTCTGCCATATACTCTAGTTTTATTGCAGGAATTAGCCCTGCTGCAAAGCATTGCATCAAAAATTGTACTTAAACGCCCCTGTTAAACAGGGGCAGAAAAATTGGGCCTTAGGCACTGGTGCTGGTGCCACCACACTGCAACCTTTCCCATATACTCTTGTTTGATTGCAGGAATTAGCCCTGCTGCAAAGCATTGCATCAAAAATTGTAATTAAACGCCCCTGTTAAACAGGGGCAGAAAAATTGGGCTGATGGCATCAACCAGAACCAGAAATGTTCTTCCCACATATCAGCGGAGGAGGAAGAGGATAGACAATAAACATAACAGGACAGTCACTCAGCATCAGCATAGGCAGTCTTGAAGGGATGTGGTATTTCAAAAAAGATTATTCGGTTACATCAGCTTCAGGTGCTTGGTAGCTGTGGGTGATCCAAGACTGATTCATCTTGATGAAGGTCAGTCGATCAACTGATTCGGTGGACAGGCACACCCTGTGATCGGTAACAAAGCCACCAGCAGCACTGAAGGTGCGTTCCGAAAGAACGCTGGATGCAGGACAGGCCAGTAGCTCAATTGCATACTGTGCAAGCTCTGGCCAGTGATCCATCCTCAAGACCCAGTAAGCCAGAGGATTTTCGGTGGGAAAGGTGTCCAAGTCTGACCTTGCCCCTAGGTATTCCTGCACCATGTAAATCAGACGCTGGTGATGGGTGCTGGAACCGATCATACCTTGGGGCTGCGGACTAAAAAATTGTCTGAAAGCATCAGTCAGACGGCCACCTTCTCCACCGCTCCTTCTGACCGATGCCTCAGCAACACGTTGTCCAGGACCAGGAGTTTGTAACCTCCCAGTCTCTGGGAACGCGTTGCACAGACCTTTCTGCAAGGCCTCCCGGAGATGTCTCATCCTCTGCTCCCTCTGCGATGGCAAGATAAGGTCGGCAACCTTACCCTGGTACCGTGGATCAAGGAGAGTGGCCAGCCAGTAATGGTCCCTCTCCTTGATCCGAAGAATACGAGGATCCTTCCGCAGGCTTTGCAGGATCAGGGAGGCCATGCAGCGTAGGTTAGCTGAGGCATTCGGTCCGGAGTCCTCTGGGTCACTAAGGACAACATGATCCGCAGCTACCTCCTCCCAGCCACGTACAAGTCCACGTGTTTCTTGGGACTGTAAATCATCCCTACAGGACTGCTGCTGCTGCTGCTGATGCTGAGTGCCAGCCTCCACCTCCATGCTGACACAATCATCCTCCTCCTCCTCTTCCTCCTCCTCATCCTCTTCCTGTGTGATGGGTGGCACAGCAGGAACACTGTCTGGATAAAGGGGGCCTTGAGAGGCAAGGAAATCCTCCTCTTCCTGCCTCTGTTCTGCCTCAAGTGCCCTGTCCATTATTCCACGCAACGTATGCTCCAAGAGGTGGACAAGAGGTACAGTGTCACTGATGCATGCACTGTCACTGCTCACCATCCTTGTGGCCTCCTCAAACGGTGACAGGACAGTGCATGCATCCCTGATCATGCCCCACTGGCGTGGTGAGAAAAAACCAAGCTCCCCTGACCCTGTCCTGGTGCCGTAGTCGCACAGGTACTCATTGATGGCTCTCTGCTGCATGTGCAGCCGCTGCAGCATAGCCAATGTTGAGTTCCATCTGGTGGGCATGTCACATATAAGGCGGTTCTTGAGCAGGTTCAACTCCTTTTGGAGCTCAGCCAGCCGAGCACAGGCATTAAATGATCGGCGGAAATGCACACAGACTTTCCTGGCCTGCTTCAGGACATCCTGTAAGCCGGGGTACCTGCCCAAGAACCGCTGCACCACCAGGTTAAGGACGTGAGCTACACAGGGCACATGGGTCAGTTGTCCCTGTCGGAGGGCGCAGAGGAGGTTGGTACCATTGTCGCAAACCACCATTCCTGGCTTAAGCTGGCGTGGCATCAACCACCTCTCGGCCTGCCGTTGCAGAGCTGACAAAACATCCGCCCCAGTGTGGCTCCTGTCCCCCAAACAAACCAGCGCAAGCACAGCATGGCATCGTTTTGCCTGCGTACTTGCGTAGCCCCTGGAACGCCTACGGAGCACCGCTGGTTCTGAGGACAGAGCACTGGAAGAGGCCATGGAGGAAGAAGAAGAGGAGGGGGTGGAGGAGAGAGGTGTGTCACAACCAATAGTAGCATTTTGGAGGCGTGGTGGCGGAACAACCTCCAACACTACTGTACCTTGTCCTGCATCCTTCCCAGCTGCCAGAAGAGTGACCCAATGGGCCGTGAAAGACAGGTAACGTCCCTGTCCATGCCTGCTGGACCATGAGTCAGCGGTAATATGCACCTTACCGCTGACCGCCCTGTCCAGCGAGGCAAGGACATTGCCTTCCACATGCCGGTAGAGAGCCGGAATCGCCTTCCGTGAGAAAAAGTGGCGTTTGGGGACCTGCCACTGAGGAACCGCACATTGTACAAACTCACGGAAGGGGGCCGAGTCTACCAACTGAAAAGGCAGCAGTTGAAGTGCTAGCAATTTACCCAAGCTAGCATTCAACCGCTGAGCATGTGGATGGCTGGGAGTGAACTTCTTCCGCCGGTCCAGCAGCTGGGGCAGGGACATTTGCCTGCTATAATCGGACGTGGGTGTACCGCTAGCAGAGTTCCCGGAAGCACTTGGCTGTGACACACCTAATTCTACACCTTCATTCCTCTCAGAGCAGGTTTCAGAGAGGACTGAAGGTCTAGTGGGGTTGGAGATGCCAGCTGATGAGGAGCAAGGAGAGGTCCGCTTTGTTCTTTGGTGTGGGTCTTTGAGGTACGCTTGCCAACGAGCTGCATGGCAGGTCAACATATGTCTGGTCAAGCATGTGGTGCCCAAGCGGCTGATGTTTTGGCCACGTGAGATACGCTTGAGACATATGTTGCAAATAGCAGCGGTGCGATCTGATGCACTCGTCTCAAAAAAGGCCCACACCAAAGAACTTTTAGAATAACGCGCAGAGGCAGCGCTCTGCACAGGCGGAGCTCTGCGGTGTGATTCAGTCGGTGTGCTGCCCCTAAGCTGGTCCCCGGAGGGCATCCTGCCTCGTTGGACATGTGCCTCCTCCTCCTCCTCCTCCTCCTCCCTCCTTCCATGCACCCACGTGGAGTCAGTGCCCTCATCATCCCCTCCCTCTTCATCGCTGTAGCAAACCTGGCAGTATGCTGCAGCTTGTGGAACATGACTGCCAGATTGCTGTCCTTCTTGAGCATCCCCTCTGTCTGTGCTCACGCTACTGCCTTCCTCTAGCTGAGTGTCATCATCAGAGCCCACAAAACACTGGGCATCCTCCTGGAGCATGTACCCAACACTGTGCTCAAAGAGTTCAGGAGACTCCTCAGGAGGATGTGGTGGGTCTAGGGAAGGAGTCACTGAGGATGACATTGAGAGGAGGGAAGACGATGCGTTGGCAGCTGCTTTGCTACTACCCTGAGACTGGGTGAGAGAGGATGAGGAGGATGAAGAGGGCTTGGTCATCCACTCTACCAAGTCATTGGCATGTTGCGGTTCAACATGTCCAGCTGCCGAAAAGAAGGACAAGCATGTCCCATGGCCACGTGCTGATGACAATGCACCGCGTCCACGACCAGCACTGTTGTCTCTAGACACAGAGCCTGCTTGCCCTCTTTTATCGGCTCGCGCCTGTCTGCCTCTCCTTGCTGGCCTTCCAGACATGGTAATGGCCTGAAGGGAGTTGGGTAAAACAGCAGTTGGGTAGTGTATATTGTGCTGGATGCACACAACACCCACTAACTCCTGCAGATGCCTTTATTATAGAACACCAGAGATAAAGGGGTATATACAGATGTATACTGTGCTGTGCTGGAGGCACACACAACTTCCAATAACTCCTGCAGATGGCAAGTGGGCTCAAATAGAGAAGAGCTATGTAGGTGGATATAGCGGTATGTACTGGGTACAGAGCACGCAGACAGCACGCACTATCTCCTAACACTACTGACTGCAAGCTCTATTATAAAAGATAGATCACTAGCTATATAGGTGAGGTGAATATAGCGGTGTATACTGCGGTCAGGGCACGCAGACAATAACCACTACACAATAGCAAGATAGAAAATCGGCCGAAAACGATCGGTGTATACTGTGTTGAAGGTACACAGAACACCCACTGCTTCAGACGCCAACACACTACACGAGGCCGCCGCGATGGCGGCCTTATATAGTGTGGGGCGTGCACTACACAGCCTGATCTATGATTGGCCACAGGCATCCTGCCTGTGGCCAATCATGGCTCTCCTCGCTGCTGGCGCTGCGATTGGCCAAGCATGCGGGGTCACAGTGCATGCTTGGCCAATCATGAGCCAGCAATGCACTGCGCCAGCGCAGTGCATTGTGGGCCGTGAGCGCCACGCGAATTTGACGCGAATGGACCAAAATGTTCGGATTTCGCCGAACGGACGAACAGCCAATGTTCGAGTCGAACGTACGTTCGACTCGAACACGAAGCTCATCACTAGTGACAACTGGTTCTGAAGTAGAATAGTAAAGTATCGAACCTGGCAGAACTTGCAGATTTATTAACAGCTGATAACATACAGGTTTATGCTAAAAGTATTACAATATACAGGACTAATTTATACAGTTTCTTACAATACAAGCATATTTGATATAGGTATTCTTATTCCCTAACCAAATTTAAACAATTGTGAATTGTTCTCACCTTGAATCAGAATGGGTCTATTCTTCTAATTCTTGGGAACCCGTCACCTGATAGGGACGAGTCGATTGACGAGTGGTCTGGTCCCCTCACAGAGTTCTGGGTTCCAGCACGACCAAGTTCGTGAGGGGAATTCACCTGAGACCACACTCTGGAACAAGTGAAGAAGTCTTCTCTGACTAATACGAGGAGACACGTTTCAAACTATATTTTCCCATTGGTTCTGACCTCTATGACCCTTGCAATAGGGCAGCATACACAGAGTTCAGTCTTATGAGCTTCTATCTGACTTGTCTAACAGTTGTAGAGCTTGCATTTATATACCCTTTTTATGAGCCTTATATTAATCATCTCTCCTACATGTGATTGGTCGCTAAGATCTATGTCAATGTAACCAACCATAAATTTGACACCTGTTCTATAACCAGATAAACGTAATTATTCCCAGAATTCCTATATGTTCATTAAAGTGATTTATAACTGCTTTTGACCAATTAAAAACGCCTGTGTAGAGACAGTTTGGCACCCAGCTGTGTTATCAAACCCTCCTTATCTTTAAGATTTAACTAAGTTCAAGAATTACAGATTTATGACCTTGAGAGAATGAACTTTCAATAACCCCACCACATAATTATTTTAATCACATGTTTTGTTATCTTATTTGTTTGATTTATATGCATTTGAAGGACTTGGGACAGTTCTATATAACTTAAATCTATTCTAATGAATACCCACCCAGTAAACTATCCAGTAAACTATCTTATAAAAAGTATGAGAAAGAAGCAGAGAGGTCATCTAAAGTTCACCATGTAAAACTTTCTCCATATTTATACATTAATAAAGATTAATAATTATTGTTTTACTATTTAACAATAGTATTGGTAAGATGACTACTATATAATAATAATAATAATAATAATTATATTATCGATAAAACATATGCAAATCAATGTGAATAATATGAAATACATTGGCTAATATGAGATTCTACAACAGTTCCAGCAGCTGTTAAAATACCTGCACATTGTTTGCATCTAATTGCATGCAGGCGATGTTCAGTCAACAATGCTCCATTCAGCTCCTTCAACAAAAATCGATTATTTAATTGACCTTTGTTGGGTGGAGTGGTGCTGACAGGGGCACAAATAGCTTGCATTTAATGCTTAATTGGCTGAAATTCAAACCATATATAGAAGCCTTTAATTAGTTAAAAGACAAGTTTTGGGTAAACCAAACATTTGCTTACTAGATAAATAGGGTATTTTCGCTAAAATATCAAGCAACTTAATATATGTTTACATTTTCCTTCTGTCTCCTCAGAGAGATAGTGAATTAAAAGGTTGTCCTCATGTCATTGAAAAATATTAGAAAGATCATATTTCAACTAGATAAGGGTATCACAGAGAGAGATGAAGACATCCTGAACTTTGACATAAAAAGTTATTCATCTACCAGCAGATCTCCTGCCACAGTGAAAAAAACAGACTTGATCTATGTATGCTCCTGATGGATAAAAGTTTAACTATGTCAGAAGATTTAAAAAAAAAAAAGCATTTAGAATTCTTTACTCCAAAAAAACACAGGGTACCAGAGTGTTGGAGATTCAATCATGGGCAATGAAGAACTTTTCTGTCTTTGTGATAATTATTAAAAATAACCAGGTTGATTATATTTGCCTTGAAGAAGAAATGCGAGACCAAGAAGCCAGTAACCAAGCCACAAGAGACACTGAGACCAGGGACAAAAAAGCCAACCAATGAGTGTCAATCTGAGAGACAATATGGATCCTTGTGTAATAAAACATATTTAAATACATTCAAAAGCTAAAGAAGGGTATTAAATGCAATTTTTTTAAAAGCCAGTGTCACGGTATCTTAACCACTTGCCGCCCGCCCTATAACAAATTGACGGTGGCAAAGTGGTTGCATAATCCTGATCGGACGTCATATGACGTGATCGGGATTATGAGCCGCTGCGCGCCCCCGGGGGCGCGCATCGCGGCGATCGTTGTTGCGGGGTGTCAGTCTGACACCCGGCAACTACGATCTCTGTAAAAAGTCTCCGACTGAGACTCTTTACCACGTGATCAGCCGTGTCCAATCATGGCTGATCACAGTGTAAATAGGAAAAGCCGGTGATCGGCTTTTCCTCACTCGCATCTGCAATGGATGCCAATCAGTGCCCATAATGGATGCCAATCAGTGCCCACAATGGGCATCACTGATTGGCATGCATTATTGTTTGGCACTGATTGGCATCCATTAGTACAATATATTATAATACAATGCCGCCTATCAGTTCCCATCCATGCCACCTATCAGTGCCCATCCATGCCCACCTGTGCCGCCTACCCATGCCCACCTGTGCCGCCTTTCCATGCCCACCTATGCCGACTAACCCATGCCCACCTGTGCCACCTATCCATGCCCATCCATGCCAATCTGTGCCAGCTATCAGTGCCAATTTGTGCCACCTATCAGTGCCCATCCGTGTGGCCCCTCAGTGCCACCCTTCAGTGCCTATCAGTGCCACATATCAGTGTCCATCAATGCCACCTCATCAGTGCCACTTCATTGGTGCCACCTCATCGGTGCCCATCAGTGCCGCCTTATCATTGCCCATCAGTGTAACCCCATCAGTGCCCATAAGTGAAGGAGAAAACTTACTTATTTGCAAAGTTTTGAAACTGAAACAAAAAAAACATTTTTTTTTTTTTTTTTTTTCGGTATTTTTTTATTTGTTTAGCAAAAAATAAAAACCGCAGAGGTGATCAAATACCACCAAAAGAAAGCTCTATTTGAGGGAAAAAATGATAAAAATGTCATTTGGGTACAGTGTAGCATGACCATGCAATTGTCATTCAAAGTGCGACAGCGCTGAAAGCTCAAAATTGGTCTGGGCAGGAAGGTGTTTAAGTGCCTGGTATTGAAGTGGTTAAAAAGATGCCCAGATCTTGCTCTACAAAGAAAAATATCCATTTTTTTTTTACCATCAGGAATTGTATGCCCAAATTATATAAGTTCAGTCAAGGTCAGGAAAAATTGATATTAACAAACTAGGAAGATAATATTACTAGAAATGTCAGCGATAAAGAAAGAAAATCCATCTAAACATCAAATTAACTGGGTGTTTGAGAAACTTAAAATAATTATTCAGTTGCTTTAAAGGGATAAAACCTATGAAGGACACAGATTTGGATACAATGCAATGTCAGTTCCAAAGTAATATTTACCATTTGATTTGATTACTATTAGCAGAAAATCCAGCTGGACAAAACACTTAAAACAGCCTTCAAAAAGTCACCCAATTTACAGAAGATTCAATCCTCAGGATGCATTAGAAGGTAATCTACAAGACATAAACCTCAAAGTCTGTAAAATGAAAGTAGACTACGCAGAAAGCACACCGATTCCACCAAGGCACAGCCTTGTACAAAATGCCAATGTACCCATTGCATACTGCAGCCTAAGCTTCCTGCATATTACAAACTAATAAAACTGCTTTTGTGGCTGAGCAACAAAAAAAAAATTAAAGGAACTGCAAAACAGTCTATGAAAAATGCTAAGCTTAAATTAGCTGACAACAAGGCAATTCAAACATCCAGGCTAGATAGTTTGATAAAGGATTTTCATCCAAAGCCTGGAGATATTTCTCCACGTTCCAGAAAAAAAATGACAAAAATTAACAAGTCACATCATCTAGACCCAGTGCCTCCTCAGTATTTGTGCTGGAGGCTAAAATGAAAAAAACTGGTAGAACAAAAACATGTGATAACCTGAATAAAATGTCCTGCATCCCAGATAATCCCACAAAATCATCATTTGTATATGCAGTATAGTTTTTTTAATTGTATAAATGAATTAATGACAAACAATACAGTCAAGGTCCCTTACTTTAGGAGTGATGTATCTCAGTAAATCTTTGAACAAAACCTTGCATGCATTCACTTATGTGTGCAGCTTCAGCTATTAGACTTTCTAAAGAGGCTTTTTACAACAAGCAGTAAGGATACACAAGTAAACATGTAAAAGAGTGCCTTACACCCCACTTGCTGGCTGGACAGAATACTACAAAATCCGCAAAAACACCACTATTCGTTCCCTTTTAAAGTAAACCTGTTATGAAAGAAATATGTCCAGCTTTGCTGATTTCCTTCTGATAAAAGACATCTGCCTATAATATCTCCAATAATGCTATTCCCTTTATTTCTGGATCTCATTTTTGCAGTGAAGATATATGGACATTTATTTACTGAACACAATAAATTTGCAATAGTCAAAATGTGGCACTGCAGACTAAGGAGACAACCCCTGAACACCAATCTTGACTCATATCTTCTTGTGTTCAGCAAAATGCTGTCTCCTTAGTCTGCAGTGCTAAGGGTTTCGTAAGTGTGGTAATTGCCATAATTATACCTAGCTGGTCTTTGTCAGGTATATAGAAATACCATTTTAATCACAACAGATGGAGGCATTGCTGAAATTTGAATTTAGGACTTGGCGGGGTGGTGGTCAAACTTTGTAGCTTTGACAGACACAACCCTGGTCTGATAAATTTTAATTAAGAAGAGAATTGTGAGATGGGCCAGGCTGTTAAGAAGTGGCTCTTGGGAAGCCTGTGTCCTGTGGGACTGTTGATAAGTTTAAAATGTAATATTACGCTCTTTTTGAGAAGGAGAATAAGAAAAGGGTAATGGGGCAATTACCAATTACTACCAGTAAATCTGTATGCATAAAGTTACCGACATCCCATTTCGTTTGAAAAATAGTAGAGTCTTTATTTATACACAACACTCCAATAAAATGGATACAGAGATATTCAGAGTCATAGGTATATACACAGAATCCCTATTAGTGACACCATTAAATGCTACAATTCCATACTTAAAATACTGCGTCCAAAAACTTCTACATGTTTCGCCAGAAACGACTTCATCGGGAAAAATGGACGATATTGTTCAAAAGTAATTTTTAGATGAATTTTGATATAGATTCTCAACCTTTGGTGTGTAAAAAAGAAAGACAATACAAATCAATAAAATACACATAAACATAAACAGCATTAGATCAATCCGAAGTGGCCACATGAAACCCCACCGGGAACGTCCATATCAGACAATATCTCCCATCCCCATCCAAAATCCCTCCCCTTACTCCCTTACACACAAAAAAAAAAACCAACCCACCTATATTGCAACACTCCATACCTCAACATAGGTCCAGGGGTGAGCACTTACAAGGAGTCAACCAAAAGTGTCATCCGACAAACATATTTTGCACTCTGTGGTCAAACGTGGCCGTGTTGGGTCACCCATAGGGGGGGATGACTTGATGTAAATTTTATCACAGCGGATATTGAATAATAGTACCTAAGATACAACATATATAGTTATAGTCCTTAATAGTCAAAATCTACCATTTGGAGTTTGACAAATTATTTATGTTGTATCTTAGGTACTATTATTCAATATCCGCTGTGATAAAGTTTACATCAAGTCATCCGCCCCTACGGGTGTCCCAACACGGCCACGTTTGACCACAGAGTGCAAAATATGTTTGTCGGATGACATTTTTGGTTGACTCCTTGTAAGTGCTCACCCCTGGACCTATGTTGAGGTATGGAGTGTTGCAATATAAGTGGGTTGTGTTTTTTTGTTTTTTGTTTTTTCTTTGTGTAAGGGGGTAAGGGGAGGGATTTTGGATGGGGATGGGAGATTACGTCCGATATGGACGTCCCCGGTGGGGTTTCATGTGGCCACTTCGGATTGATCTAAGGCTGTTTATGTTTATGTGTATTTTATTGATTTGCATTTTCTTTCTTTTCTATACACCAAAGGTTGAGAATCTATATCAAAATTTATCTAAAAATTACTTTTGAACAACTTCATCCATTTTTCCTGATGAAGCTGTTTCTGGCGAAACATGTAGAAATAGTTGGACGCAGTATTTTAAGTATGGAATTGCAGCATTTAACAGTGTCGCTAATAGGGATTCTGTGTATATACCTATGACTCTGAATATGTCTTTATCCATTTTATTGGAGTGTTGTGTATAAATAAAGAGACATGTTTTGTACTTTTATAATATAATGTTGTAGTGTATATCTGAAATATGTACCTTTAAAATCCCCTATCCAGTACTCTACTATTTTACAATAAATTTGCAGTTTAGTAATCCAATTAAACTTTTCCTGATGCAGGATCTACGAGGATAGATTGAAGGGTTCTTAGCCAATCAGCTTATCACCAGAGAGCGGAACAATTCACATAATTTTGAATAGGGAATGTCAGTAAAGTGTTTGTCGTATGTATGCTTGGTTTTATTGTTATATGTACATTATTTAGGCTGCTGCATGAACTTAAACACAGCCTACACACCACATTTTTTAAAATGGCTTGCTGACTGCTTATCTACAACGTGTGTGCCCCCAGATATCATCTGAATAGGCTAAGAACTTTTCAATTCACACTCATACACTGAGAAAGCTATTTAAAAAAAAAGATAATACTGGCAGCAATGCACTAAAACTGGAGCAGACAGAATCTGGAGCAGCTGTGCATAGCAACCAATCAGCTTCTATTTTCAACTCATTCAGTTAAACTTCAAAAATGAAAGCTATAAACTGATTAGTTGCCCTGCACACCTGCTCCAGATTGTGGTTGATCCAATCATTGTACATTTCCTACGTTCTTAATCACTCCAGTGTTCTTTAGGCTGGATTCACACCTATGCATTTTTAGTGCTTTTTGCATTTTGCAGATTTGCACTACAGTCCATTTAACATGGTTTCCTATGGAACGCGCTCTATAGTGCAAATCTGCAAAATGTAAAAAGCTCTAAAAATGCCTAGGTGTGAATCCAGCCTTAGGGCCTATGCCAATGGGCCCTGGGCTTGTGTCAATGGTGTCAATTTGACATCAGTTTAAAACACTTCTGAGATCATTCAGAATTCATTGATAGGTACATTTAACCTACAGATAACCACCTGACCTGCTTCTGATCTGTTTCAAGCGGGTTTTGAATAAGAATGCAAAACCCATCTGATATGAACAAAAGACCGTCAACATAGGTAGTGGAGCAATGAAGATATTTGTTTGTAGAAAATTATCAGAAGTTCTAACCCTTCCACAGTCTGTTAAAAAAAAAGTGCTTGTATTATGTCCCCGTTGGATACATTTTCCCAACAGCTCTGTCCTGTCTAAAAGTTAAGGTATGATTTCCCAATAGGGACACAAATGGCAATAAAAACTTGACAAAACCTCTCGCACAATTTCATTGTCCAAAATTAGCATTCATTTTAGGCCTTGAAAGATGATGAAAATGCTTGTATGCCAATCTCATTTTTTTTTTTTTATGTTTAAAAATGTAAAATTAGGTTCAGATACAATTGTAAATGGGAAAGGATGAGCAAATGTTACTTCCTTTTAGGCTGGCCCTGTCTGACTGAAACTTTGGAAAGAGCTGATAAGGGATGAATAGCTGCAATGAGCCATTCGATATTATGTGTATAAATTTCAGTTTGCGCTACAGGCAGTCCCCGAGTTACGAACGGGTTAGGGACTTAAGTCGGATTTGTTCGTAAATTGGAAGCGCATGCGCAGAACGGCAGAGACGTTGTTTTCCGATGTTCTGTCAAGTATCCCCGCATGCGCAAACGTTGTGTTTCGTTGTTTTCCACTGTTTTCCCTGTTTTCTGATGTTTTCCTTTGTTACCGACGTCGAAAGGTGGCTGCGCATGCACAGAACATCACGTCACCTTCCGTTCCTAAGTAGGAGTCGTTCGCAAATCAGAGGTTCGTAACTCGGGGACCTCCTGTATTCATGTCTGCAAACAGGCTTTTTATCATTTTTTATTATACGCATTATTTATTATTTAGCAAACAAAATGGCATTTAGTTAAGGTTTACATATACTTTAACAACTGCTGAAACAATATATTAGCCATATAACTAGTACATTGATTTCCATAAGTCAGCAAATATGTCTTCCCCAATGAGTAATATATAATTACATATCATACACAGAAAATACATTTTGAGCGCACATCAGTAAGATTATTTTCAGGCTGATCTCTTTTATATCCAAAAAAGGATTTAAAGGGCTACATATTCCCTTAAAAATAATCATGTATGCTTCTATGTGCTGATACATTTTATGTATATTAATAACTCAATTTAAAATAACTTGAGGTGTTTATTATTCAATGTCTACAATTTCCTCCGATTCTGGTGGCATGATGATGGGCTACATAAGGAAATTGTTTTCAACATTCACCACACGTACTGCTTCTCTCTTTAGGCTGTTGTGATATTTCCTTTGCATGACCTGAAGTGACGATGAAGTAATAAGACAGAAAATAAAGAATGCACAGCAAATATGTTACAGGTAGGAAATGTGAAAAAAATAGGAGACATTGCATAAATAATAGTATTCATTATTTCTTCTCCAAATTGGTTAACAGGGTGCAATGCTGTTGGGTCTATGCGACATACTTTACAAGGTGGCCAAAATAATAATCTTCTCTCAGATAATGAAACTGTGTTTTCAGGGCCCAATTTATATCCTAGGAGCCTATAGGCATAGAAATCCTTCTGCCTAAAGCCTTGTCAATCAACACTTCCTCCTCCCAGATATGTATTTAAATTAAGTAAATTAGAAAAAAGCAATTAGTAAAATAGTGCTTCTCTATGTTTCCAAAGTATAGAATGAATACATTTACTGCACAATGCACTGTTTTTTAAATCAACTCAGAAATATTTTGAGTTCTTATTGAATCATATAGACCAGACATAACAAAGTGAAAGGAAATGTCAATAGGCTGAATGATGTTTGATAATTCTTTAAAGAGCCACATTTACATCAATTGTAAGCCACACCTATTTAATTTACAAAAATATTTCAACATTTAGGTGATTATTTTTGTAGTAGAGTACCCATTTACTTATCATGTTTTCAGGGCCCAATTTATATCCTAGGAGCCTATAGGCATAGAAATCCTTCTGCCTAAAGCCTTGTCAATCAACACTTCCTCCTCCCAGATATGTATTTAAATTAAGTAAATTAGAAAAAAGCAATTAGTAAAATAGTGCTTCTCTATGTTTCCAAAGTATAGAATGAATACATTTACTGCACAATGCACTGTTTTTTAAATCAACTCAGAAATATTTTGAGTTCTTATTGAATCATATAGACCAGACATAACAAAGTGAAAGGAAATGTCAATAGGCTGAATGATGTTTGATAATTCTTTAACCACTTGGGTACCGCGCTATTGCCGAATGACGGCATTAGCGCGGACCTAGATTTCCGGGACTACGTCTATTGACGTCGTCCCGGTTACGAGCGGCCTGCGCGCCCCCTGAGGGGCACGCGCGGCGCGCTCTGTGATCGGCGAGTCCGTGAGACTCGCCTGATCACCGATCCGTGTAAGGAGTCGATCCCGACCCCTTATCACGTGATCAGCTGTCAGCCAATGACAGCTGATCATGTGATAGAACGGAGCCGGTAATCGGCTATTATTCCTCCTCGCGCTGACAGCGCGAGGAGAAAAAAAAAAAGCCGATCACCGGCGGCCGTGATCGGGACATCAGTCCCGATCACGGCCAGCAATGCAAGGCACCACATGCCACCTGCCAGTGCCCACCTGCCTCCCGCAGTGCCATCCTGAAGTATAACTAAAAGTAAAAGTAAGTGCCCCCCGTCTGTGCCCATAGTGCCCACAGTGCCACCCACAGTGCCACCCACAGTGCCACTCCACAGTGCCACCCACAGTGCCACCCACAGTGCCACCCAATCTGCCTCAAAGGTGCTGCACCCCAGTGCCGCCCATCAGTGCCCAGCAGTGCCGCCCATCAGTGCCCAGCAGTGCCGCCCATCAGTGCCCAGCAGTGCCACCTATCAGAGCCACCTATCAGTGCCACCTATCAGTGCCCATCAGTCCCATCTATCTGTGGTACCTATCAGTGCCCATCCGTGCCACCCATCCGTGCCACTTATCCATGCCACCCATCCGTGCCATCTTATCTGTGCCCATCTTTGCCCATCAGTGCCGCCTTATCTGTGCCCATCGGTGCCGCCTTATCTGTGCCTATTAGTGCCGCCTTAACTATGCCTATCAGTGCCCACCAGTGCAGCCTATCAGTGCCCACCAATGCAGCCTATCAGTGCCCACCAATGCAGCCCATCAGTGCCCACCAATGCAGCCTATCAGTGCCGCCTTATCAGCGCACTTCAATGAAGGAGAAAAATGACCCGTTTGCAAAATTTTATAACAAACTATTAAAACATGATTTTTTTTTTGCATCTTTTTTTGTTTGTTTAGCAAAAAATAAAACTCAGAGCTGTAACTAAATACCACCAAAAGAAAGCTCTATTTGTGGGAAAAAAATGATAAAAATTTCATTTGGGTACAGTGTTGTATGCCCGCGCAATTGTCATTCAAAGTGCATCAGCGCTGAAAGCTGAAAATTGGTCTGGGACTGAGGGGGGTTTAAGTGCCCAGTAAGCAAGTGGTTAAAGAGCCACATTTACATCAATTGTAAGCCACACCTATTTAATTTACAAAATATTTCAACATTTAGGTGATTATTTTTGTAGTAGAGTACCCATTTACTTATCATGCTCAGATGCAGGCACAGACCGCTTTAACTCTTATTCCAATGATTTATTCGGCTTTTCTCTGCTTCCCTCCCTCGGCAGCTCAGAGAGGCCACACCTGATCAGGCAGAGGTAGCTGGGCTGGAACCTAATAGCATGCAGTTTCTCTGCAACACCAAGCTATTCTGAAGAGTTCATCCCCGATTGCTACTAAAGTATTTCAGTTCCAGTGGTGTGATACCTTGTTCTTGAGCTTTGGGTCCTTCCAACTGTTCACCGATGTTGCCCGTGTTATTGAAGAAGTGATTCCCAGTTTGACTCTCTATTGTTACAGAGTTTTATAGAGACTATGCTATGCAGCCATATGTTACCCTGGCTGAATCACAGAGACATTTTCATGAAAAGTCCATGTTTGTGCAGCTTTTAAATGTTTGTTCATCTTTCAACCGATTACCCATTCTGTTAAAATTAGTTTGTATATGACCAGGATTGACCATTTAAGATAATAGTGATAGGAATGATGCAACAACTTTTCTAGGCAGTACTAACCCAGAGGGCAGGAGGCAACCTACCACCCCTGTGATGATGTCCCCCTGGCAGAATTCCTGCCACAAAAATTGTCCATAAAGCCAAGTTAAAACTTGGATGAATAGGCCAAGAGGTTGCAGGGTCTAATTTAATCATATGGATCTCTCAGGGAAGTGATTAGAATTCCCTGCACAAGATAGTTAACTGCTTAGAAGTGGTGTACAGACAAGTGGCAACAAAAAGGTATCTTATGGTTCACTTTCTCAACAGAAAGCAGAGGGAAAATGTGTTTCGCAATATGCACTGGAACTACAAGACATAGCAGCAGAGATAACACTGTAGGAAAAGGGGCTGAGTAGGATGGCATGGCTGGGGTGATGCAGACAGGTGGCTGAAGAATATTTTGCAGATGGACTTCTGTCCGACAAGAGCAGAAAAATCTTTCAAAAGAAAGATAGAAGCAGCCTAGTGTTTCAGGAGCAGTTTTCAGCAGGCTCAAATGCACTTATGGCCAGATAGGAAGGAAATTGGTAGACCAACCAGACCAGCCAAACCAGCCAAACAGATGGCTCCATGTGAGGTGGCCATCTGACAACTGACAAAAGAGATTGCTCACCTCAAGGATCTATGCAATCTACAGACTGACTGTCCCAACAGTGAAAGAGGTTAAACTAGAATACCCCATTGACCAGCAGTCAAGCAGTGGGAAGGCAAAGTTGAACAACTCCCTATTTAAGAACTGAGGATGAAAAAGCTAAAGAGATAGAAATCCTTGACTTGACTAGAGGAAGGCCTAAGAGTTGGTCTAGAGTGAACCTTATTCAATGATTGGGAGATTATAACTGGGCAGAGACACAGAATGCTCTGGTTTCCCCCCTAATAGAGGAAATATGATTACTGCGGGAGCCAAGTCCTAGAGAAAGATGTAAGCTACTGCCAGAGCCAACAAACCGCTGAGTGACTGGCCCTGTCTTGCCTAGATGGATGGTGTCTGTACTGCAGAATAAGGTTCTCCCATACTCGATAGGGACCAGGCAAGTCATATTATCATGGGTTCTCCCGAACATATTTCATTACTCTTTTTTAACCATTTCAGCAATACAATTTTAGTTTGCGTCACATCTACACAATTTTAGATTTTGTTTATTCTTTTTTGGATGCTTTATTTTTTTGGATTCCCTAAAAATCTCCTTTAAAGACAGTTTGCTAATTTCTCCTCTTTTTTTTTTGGTGTGTAAACTTACCACAACAACATTATTCTATTTTTGATATTTAGTTTTTTATTTTTTAATCTACTGGAGGTTGTTTAGTGTTGGTACCCCTTGTTATTTATTTCACTTTGTATTTTTGAAATGTACCTGCCTGCTCACAAATAAACTGGCCTTTTGGAAGGAAAACACATACGCAAGTATTTCTTCAAAGAAAAGAATACCTTTATTTCGGTGTCAGTAACAAATAAAGAGGGAAGCAGCAATGTTGAAACTGGGGAGATTAGCGAAGCCTTTGGCCCCCAGGGCACACATCAACTATTTTAACGCAAAAATTGGTGGCCTGAGGAATACATGTCTGAGGGAGAGAAGTCTGGTCCTGAAGTCCATGAAACCCGGAACAGCAGCAGATGACATCTATGTTCCCAGGCTGTGGTACTACAACAGGCTGCATCTTCTGTCAGACCAGACTGAACCCAGGTCATCACTCTCTGGTCTTCCTTCCACACTTCCTTCCAGGCTGTGGCTGTGGTGCTGGAGGTGTGGCAGAAGGAGGAGGAGGAGCACGGGCATGGGCCAAACCACACAAGTGTGTTTCTGGTGTCATTTGGCCCAAAAGACCCTTGTTGAGGGTGTGGAGAATAACCTCCTCACACAAGATCTGTTGCCCCTGCTCCATTTTATCAAGCTTGCACGCAACCATGGCGGCAAAGGACTCTTGGTAGGTGGGTTTTGCTTGGAGTGCCGCAGAAGCCTCACCAATCAGCCTCAGGCCGACTCCTCAACATTCTCCCCCTTTCTTGCCCATTGCGTGGAAGGCGGAGGGGAGGGACCTGGCATTCAGTGAGGCTCCTTTGGCTGCCCACCGCCTGGCTGCCACTTACCCCCACCTCCTCATGGCTGCCACTTTCCACAGCCACCTCCTGGCTGCTGCATTTCACACCCTCCTGTTCCTGGTTCTTCCCGTGTATGAAAAAGGGACATCGTTTTAGTTTTTGGTTTATCAAACACACACAATTTTTACATCAACACTGTGAATGAATGAATGAATGAAATACTTATATAGCGCACAATGCGAACTGAATCGCCTCTGTAAATTGTTAACCAATAGAAAAGACTATCATTCTGAGCCCAGCATTTTTCTTTCCTGTCCCAAAGGTTTTGGTCACTACTGTCTATTGATATGTGAAACACTTTCTAAACTCACCAATTAGTGATCAAAAATCAAGTTAACATCATTCATTTTGACTCCACAAATATGTACAACAATACTATACCTGGCTCAAGCTGGGCTCCTCCAGTTCTTCCTGAGTGGAATGCCCAGGTTGGGCATCGGAAGACTCATCGGGTGTGGAATGGAGCATAGAAGGACGCTTGGAAGGAAGAGTAGAGAGTGATTCCCTGACATTAGCCTGGTCTGACAGAAAATGCATCCTGTCATAATACCACAGGGTGGGGACATAAACGTCATCTGCTGAAGCTCCAGATTGCACAGACTTCAGCACCTTGTTCTTCTCCCTCAGATATGTACTCCTGAGGCTACCAATTTTCTTTTTTAAATATTTGACATCTGCCCTGGGGACCACCGGCTTCACAAACTCAACCAGTTGCAACATTGCTGCCTGCCTCTTTTGTTTGTTACTATATAGTGGGTGTGTTGCTTGCCACAGGATGGGCATGTCTCTGCATTTATCGATGAACAGAGGGAGGAAGCTATGGTCATTGAAGCCGGCCATAATGTCTGCAAGACACAACACAAGACAAACCCTAATGTCAGGCTAAACTTCACTAATGCAGGCCTCAATCTAGAAGCAGTGTAGTCTAGTGATGTACCAAGTTCAAAATTTTACCTTCGTTTGCACATTCGTTGCGTCAGCTTCTCCCTCTGTTCACCGATCGTATGGACGACACACATGTGTTGCGTTTTATATACAGTGTGCATGCGTGAAACTCCGCCCACCCCTGACGTTCTTTCCAGACTATTCCCCGCCCCTTCACTTCCGGCACAGTGGGGAGAGCACATGGCGGAGAGAACACAGGTGTGCACTAATAATAGTTCCACTAACGAGGAGGAGGGTGAGGAAAGCCCGGAGCCTGAAATGTCCCGATCCAGGAAGAGAAGATTTAAGGCCTCAAATATGTCTTTTGGAGAGATGTTGGAGCTGGTCGACATATTGAACAGGACCGACTATGATGGGAAGTATGGACCTTACCCAAACTCAAATACCAGAAAGGCCAAGATCATGAATAAAGTTGGGAAGAGTCTTCATAAGAATTTTGGGGTACACCGATCCATGGATCAATTGAGAAAACGCTGGTCAGACCTGAAACTGAGGGAGCACGAGCAGTACATAAGGATCAAGCGTGTTCTTAACAAAAGTAAGTAGTTGTCGTGTGTTCATATGATTATTATTGCTTGCATACTGCTCCATGTGCTTTGATTTCATGTTGTGCATTTTAAAATGGCCACTTTCAAGTTCATGGTTTCATTCGTTCGTAGGAAACATCGTTCTTCCGGTAAGTATTCCAGCTGAACACACTGTCCCCAATAATGTTATGACCTTGAAGCTCGGCCAAAATAAACAATTGGACAACACTTCCAAACAATGTTTCATATTGTTAATTCTGCCCTCTGTGTGCTAATTCTTTATTTTTTTTCCATTCTCATAGGGGAGAGAAGAATTGGCAAGTATGAGGACACCAGGGACCACACCCCTCCCAAAGAAGGCCAACTTCCAAAAGCAGAAACAGAGGAGCAGGAGGAGGAAGGAGAGATCGTGGTGGTTGGGCAAATTGTCACCACAACAGGTGAGTGTCGGAGAACACAGTTTCCGGTAAGCTCATCAATGTATGTCACCATATTTTTATTACATGGTGTGTTTTTTTTGCTTTGTTTTGTAGGTGATGTGGAAGAAGATTCCCGTTTTACCATTGAAAGTGCCCAGATCCAGATTGGGGAGATAATGGCGTGCAATCTGGATTTGGAAAATATCCTGCAAAACATCAATGATGTTAAAAATAAAATGAAGAACATCATTGATGTTTTGGGGAGAGTGTGAAACACCAAAAACTAGATAGGGTTTTATTTTTGCTATTTTAAAAACAAAATGTTGTATTTCTCGAAATTACAAATTTGGAAGATGCACAGAGTGTGTAAACATGCGCTATCTCCCTTCATAGTGGATCAATGTACGTGTTTTGTGTAAAGTGTCTGAGATGAAGCGGTTGCAGCCCCAAAGCATGTACATTGATCCCCCCATGATGGGAGATAGCACATGTTGACACACTGTGTGCATCTTCCAAATTTGTTTTTTTCAGGGGTGACACCCCATGTGATGAAGGCAATATCAGCCCAGTTTGTACATACTCATGTCTGATATTGTCTTCACTTCTCAAAGTTGAACGTTGTAAGTTCCTGTGTTCTGTATTTTACGGTTTGATACATGCCTGTTTACCCAAAAACACCAAGTAAACCAAATTTTGATTAAACTCTGTTTTTGAAACACACAATTTCTTGGTTTGTTGTAAAAACCTTTTCGAAACGCACATGTGAATTTGCTTGGATTAAAAAGTTTAATTATCAACAATGTGTGGCTTCCTTTTTCATTGCACCAAAAATGTATTTGGAGTACAATTTTAGTTTGTGCTGAGAAGGTGTGTACTTTTGCAGTGCACTTGTAGTGCATAGTGGATGTGCCTTTAGTAAAAAACACCCACAGTGAGGTGTACATTTTGACAATCATGCCATTTTCCTGCCATGGTGCAGAAAATGAGCACGATTTTGGTCAGTAATGCACTACATACATTAGTTACAAAAACAAGGTGTGTGTGTAGCAGACCCACAACATAATAACATTATCTGAAGAAGAGACTGTCCCCTCATCTCGCTCTGAACTTGGGTTTGCACTGTTGGTGAAAAAGGCACAACTTGAAAAAAACTAATTATACCTAGGAGACACCTAAAACCAAGCCAAGCAGTAAATGAAGGAGTTTCAGATAAAAAAATATTTTTAAAATGCCGCTCAGACATTGTCTGGCATATCAATGGCCCCCCTACCCACAAAGTAGTCCATGTATTGTGTTCTAACCTCACGGGCGCTTTGGGGGGGAAAGCCAGGATTAGCATGTTCAAGGCCCATGAGGTTATCTTCATTTTCCAGCAAGTCTGCTTCTTGTTGGCCAACTGAGACCGCATAGTTCACAGAAACTTTTTTCATAAAATTGTGCAGAACACAGCACACCAGCACTATGTGATTCAGTTTGTATTCCGCCATGTGAATAGGCGGAAGAAAAAGGCAGAAACCAGCTGGCCAGTATACCAAAAGTGTTCTCTACCACTCTTCGGGCTCTGGACAGGCGGAAATTAAAAATCCTCTGGTCTGGGGTGAGGGTCCTCATGGGGAAAGGCCACATCAGATGGTTCGCCAGGGCAAACGCCTCATCCACGACAAAGACGAACGGGAGTCCTTCCTGATTCTCCTCTGGGGGTGGCAAGCCCAGACTGCCACTCTGGAGATGCCAGTAGAACTCCGTCCGTGAGAACACTCCACCATCCGACATCCGTCCATTTTGCCCCACGTCCACAGACAAAAAGTCATATGTCGCAGACACCACCGCCAACATCACGATACTATAAAACCCCTTATAATTATAATAGTATGACCCCGAGTTGGGTGGTGGAACGATGCGGACATGCTTCCCATCTATTGCTCCTTCTTAATTGGGAAATTCCCAACGACTGGCAAAGTGGGAGGCCACAGTCTGCCATTCCTGTGGCATTGAAGGACACTGTGGAGTGAAACAAGAACAAAAATTAGTAATTTGACAAATCAACATTGCAAGCAGATTAGACACCAACATTTTTGGTCAAAATTTGTATAACATGTTGGGAACTGAGTATTTAAAGCCGAAAAGTCTAATGTCCCCTTATGAGAGTCATCACCCCCCCATCCCTCCCCCACCCCCCATATCCCCCATATGATGGGCCCTTGCTAAAAAAAATGAGGGGGGGGGGGGGTGTTTAGGACAGGTAACCCTCTCCACTTCATTGAGAGCTGAATGGCTAAATAATGTGTGCTACTTTGGGAAGCCCCTCCTTAGTTACACTATTGGCAGCCCACCGGACAGGTAAGAAGTGTCATAATAACAAAAGGATACCAAAATGGAAGCACTTTTCGACATTCTGCTATTACATATCCAGATAATTAATAGGTTAAAAAATAAAATAATAGCATTTGAAAGTTTTGAGGCAGGCTTTTGCACTACATGCTTAGGTGAATTCATCCATAAATGTGAGCATCAAAAAGGTAGGTATAGTGTGTATTGGGTTTGGTAAAGTCCGCAGATAGAGAATTGCTATCAGCTAAGCTAGCAGTTGGCACAACCCCCCAAAAAAATGTCACTCTACATGAATTGAAGCACACACATAACATTTGTAGACATTTTAGGGGGTGTTTAGGCGAAAGCAATACTATGGAGGTGACAAAAGACATTGGTAAGTGACTAGACTATAGTTTTATGGGCCAAGAAGAGCATGGTGGGGAAGTTAGTGAGGCAAATCTGCATGAGGACAAAGGGGCAGAGCATATGAATTAGAGGATATTGCAATGATGGTAATTAGGGAATGAGGAAAGAAATGCAAGACATTAGCAAGCATGAAATACATAGAATGTGATGTTAAAGGATAAAACTTACCTTCATATAGTCCTTCTGCAGGACCTGAATGATGGCAGAACAGGTCTCTGGAATAATGATCCCCAGAGCCTGGGAGTAGATGCCTGTAGAGAACTTGAGGTCCTGAAGGCTTCTCCCAGTCGCCAAGTAGCGCAACGTGGCGATGAGCCTCTGCTCCGGAGTGATGGCTTGCCGCATGCAGGTATCCTGCCTGGTGATATAAGGGGTCAGCAAAGCCAGCAGACGGTGAAAAAACGGGGTCCGTAATCCGGAGATAATTCCTTAAATCATCAGGATTATTCTCCCGGATCTCACGGAGCAAAGGCATGTGCGAGAACTGGTTACGCTGGCGCAACCAATTCTTGGTCCACAAATGCCTCCCCTGCCTGTTCATGGACCGGGCTTGTGTCAAAGTAAGAACCCCAACACGAAGCCCCTGCACAGCACAAACTCTACAATGAGTACATAGACGAAACATGGTTTGAAAACGGTCGGCTCGTCAGAACGGACACCAGAAAGCACCGATAAACAGCAAGGCGTGAAAGAACGACCTGAATAGCAGAAGCAAGCAGACAACAAAAAAAATGCCTTTCAAAGCGTACTATACCAAGATATAGTCCACAATGATCAACAAATACTTACTGACTGCACGCACTGATTATCAGATACGCAAAGACAAGCACAAACCGAAGAGCAGTAGCGATCTGAATCACAAATCTGAAAAGCGTGAATCGTCCCTCACCAAACTTCTACTAACACACGATAGACACGAGATCAGCAGAAGGAGCCCAAAGGGTGCCGGACGTGGTGCTGAACTTCCCTTTTCTAGTCCCGCCGTACACGGCTTACGTCACCGCATTCTTGGCAACCGCAAAATCCGACAACTTGTTCCGACCGTGTGTATGCAACAGTTTCCGACACAATCCGTCGGACAAAATCCGTCGGACAAAATCCAATGATTTGGTTGGCAGAATGTCCGACCGTGTGTACAGGGGCTAAGTCTGCCAACACTGTGTGATCTGTTCATTATCAGATTGTGCTGAGCCAAGAATTCCACATCTCACTTGGTAAATATCTATCCCACTGGACCCTGTTCTGAGAGCCTGTTCCTCCAAGAATGGTGCCTTTCATGCCATACCAACCCACATGGTAATGGGGTATGTGAGAAACTGACAACTGCTAAGAAGCTGAGCTCCTGAGAAATAAAGAAAATGGGCCCCTTATGTAGCCAAAGTGGTCCATGGTATGTTTGGCCATACTCTCAGGAAGCACACTGACCTATTGGTCAGTGTCCACAAAAGAGATTCACAGAACACACTCCAACTTCCAAGATTCAGGAAGTGGAAATCATGCCTGTTTGAAGCCCAACAGTTCTTTAAAGATTGTTTGATGCTTCCAAATCACCTTGTTCCATGAATGATCAATGTCTTACAATAAGTTGTATATAATTTGGTACAAATAAATTCATTAGATATATGTTAACAGTAAGTTCATATTTAAAATTATTAACTTATATTCAGTTATTTGTTAAACTATGAGAATATGACCTCCTCTCTATTGGGATCTCTTGGAAGCATGATACATTGATCTTCACCAGTAAGGAAATTTGCAAACACCATGAGAAGCAGTTCCTGGAGTCCCTGGAGATCTACAGAGAGACCCATAAAGAGGTTTTCAAAGAACCAGTCCAGATTCGTGAGCCACAAACATATCTGCCATTAGAGGTTCAATGGTGACTGTCCACTACTCATCTACTGCTGTCTCCAAGGTCCACAGAAAAAGCTATGGATCCTAAAAATATTACACAGCCCAATGTTAACCCATTTCAGGTAATTTATCCCACTGAGGAGTCTTCTGAATCATCATCCACTTATGTGCCTGAACACAGAACCATGTTGCCTCTTGTCCTAGACAGAACCGAGTGTCGAATGTCCTTAATGGAACTGAGATTCAATCCCAGAGGAACTGCCAGAGATATAACTTTGGACGACCCCTGTTCATGTTGATCAGGATGAATATGAAAAATTTGCAGACTTGCCAGTGGCAGAAAGTTCTAGTATGTGAAGGGTATTGCAGTGCCCATTCACTCATCAGGCTCGGATGTAGATGCAAGAACTTTTTTAACTAATTTCCCAACAATTTCCTGGGTTCCTGGACACATCCAGAAAAGATAGGCTTCTCTACTTTCCTCCCTCAGCAGCTCAGAGAGGCCACACAATGAAGCAGAGATAGCTGCATAAGTGATCTGCAGCCAGGTGGGAGGCTCTCCCCTGTCAGAACTGAAATGCAGACAGCTAGGCTGGAGCCTAATAGCACCTAGTTTCTCCAGCTGCTGTGGGGAGCCTCTCCCAGACTGCCACTAGCGTACTGCAGATTCGGTGAGGTGGGTCTTCATCAAAGGCCATTGTATTTTTTCAGCTGTTCATTTGTGTTACCAGAGCTACCTTGGACATCACTGTGAGGAAATCTGTGTATGAGGATAATCACAAGTAGCTGTGTTCTCTACTGTTATACTGAATAGAATGGTATGTAGCCATATGTTACCCTGATTAAGTCCGAGTGGAAGTGCGCCCTCCCTCCCCCTTAGCCTTCTGGGACACATCACATATCCCAGAAGACTGCTGGACCATTCACAAAATGCAGTGCTGCTCACACATGCGCAGTCCCTAGCTGGTTGTGAGACTGAAGCTCCTCTGTAACTAAATGAGTATGGATTGGCAAAAATACATACAACAACCAACCTGAACAGATTTACTCTCTATTGATTGACTCCTCTATTAAAATAGTAATATCATGAATAAAATATTCATCACACTATAACATATAACCATAGGAACAAGCCAAGTAATGTATATCCATATATATCAATATATATCATTTATTTATAGTGATATAAGAATACATGATATCATAAAACTTTAGCAAGATCCTTTGGTACTATTAGATAGATTGAGCAGTGTTTACACCACACTGTACCTGCATTTTACGATTCACTTATGCAGGCTGTCAAAGTGATTGATAGGTCATGTGACTGGGCTCATGTGACTTAAAATGAATGCAGCTTCAGTTGCTGAAGCAAATAAACCATGATGCACATACTAAAGCAAACCGCTGTGCTTTAAAAATGGGATGCATTTTTAAAATCAGTGGTATGGCTTTAAAAGGTCATACTTACTGTAGTTACTGGCTGTCTTGACATTTTCTTCTGTTCTGCAGGTTCTGCTTCCTTTGCTGGGCAAGAGAACCTTTCTATCTAGTCTCTCTAGCTCATGCCTGGTATTTTGAATACTCCTTATGGGTTTCCTAGTTTTTTTTGGCTATTATCTTACTGCTGTGTATGCAATTTTTGTGCCAGTCTCTACCGGGTATTTGTATATATTTTCTGTTACTATGGGGCTGATTTACTAAGCTTCCCAGGAAGTACTGGATGCTCTACATGTAATAGTGCCCAATTAAAGTCAATTAAGACTTCAACTGGGTGGACATGCAAATGGAAAGCATGCTATTGCCCACGAACATGCCTGTCATATCGGTATATGCGGAATTGTTGAAGTCAATGGGGCTCAAACCTTCAAAATCAAAAGTCCTCATTGAAGGTAATAATGCAAATTATTGCCCATAAAAAGTGTATGGGGACCCTGGTACTGACCTTGGGGCACATGTATCAATAAAAAAAAAAAAGGTTTTAAAACAATTGTTTTTAACCCCTTTCTGACCAGCCACCGCAGTTATACTGCGGCAGGTTGGCACAGCTGCGTGAGCTGTCGTAGCAGTACGTTGGCCCTTTAAGACTCTGTAGCAGGCATGAACACAGCATGTCCCTGGAGCCATTGCACATGCCTGGCAGGCGCAATGACCGCCAGGCATCCGCAATTGGTCGTGACAGAACGAGAACCAGGATTTGTGTGTGTAAACACACAAATCCCTGTTCTGTCAGGGGAAAGGAGAGAGATTGTGTGTTCCTACTAAGTAGAAACAACGATCTTTCTCCTCCTCTAGTCAGGCACATTCCCCTCACAGTTAGAAACACACATAGGTAACACAGGTAACCCCTTGATTGCCCCCCAGTGTTAACCCCTTCCCTGCCAGTGACATTTATACAGTAATCGGTGGCTATTTTTAGCTCTGATCACTGTATAAATGTCAATGGCCCCAAAAAAGTGTCAAAAGTTTCCGGTGTGTCCGTCACAATGTTGCAGTCACAATAAAAATTGCAGAACACCACCATTACCAGTTTAAAAAAACAATAATAAAAACACCATAAATCTATCCCCTATTTTGTAGACGCTATAACGTTTGCGCAAACCAATCAATATACGCTTATTGCAATTTTTTTCACCAAAAATATGTAGAAGAATACATATCGGCCTAAAATGATGAAGACATTTTTTTGGGATATTTATTATAGCAAAAAGTACAAAATATTGTGTTTTTTCAAAATTGTTGCTCTTTTTTTGTTTATAGCGCAAAAAATAAAAAATGCAAACGTGATCAAATATCACCAAAAGAAAGCTCTATTTGTAGGACCTAAATTTTGTTTGGGTACAACGTCAGTTAAAGTGATGCAGTGCAGTATCGCAAAAAAAAAATGGCCTGGTCAGGAAGGAGGCAAATCCTTCTGGGCCGAAGTAGTTACATAGTTAGTAGGGTTGAATAAAGACATCAGTCCATCCTGAGTGAGCATGTCTACAATTATCCCTATTTATTTAAGGTACCCATATAGCACTGTCAATTTTACGCAGTGCTCCACACATATATTGCACACTCACATTGGTTCTTAGATAAATAAAGGTGTGGGTTGTGTGGTGCTTCCTTCACAAAATAAATAATGTAAATACTCACACTACCAAAAGTGCCAAAATATTCCTACAGTACACACATATTACTAGTACATAGTACTATGTGAAACAAATCAAAAATACTATGTGAACCATATGAGGCAAAAAATAAATAAATAAATAACCCCTCAATTTATCAACAAATCCATAAATAAATAATTAATGGACCATAGAAGACCAAACCATATCCGAAAGTCCAAAAAGTGATAATAGTCCAAAAATTATTATCCAAAAATTATATATAAATAATCAAGTTCATAAAGATCAAGTTCATGTATGAACTTGATCTTTATGAACTTGATTATTTATATATATATATATATATATATATATATATATATATATATATATATATATACTTTTTGGAATATTATCACTTTTGGACTTTCGGCTATGGTTTGCTCTTCTATGGCCCACCCACTAATTATTTATTTATTGATAAATTGAGGGGTTATTTATTTATTTTTTGCCTCATATGGCTCACATAGTATTTTTGATTTGTTTCACAATGTAATATATGTGTACTGTAGGAATATTTTGCCACTTTTGGTAGTGAGAGTATTTACATTATTTCTTTTGTGAAGGAAGCACCACACAACCCATACCTTTATTTATCTATTTATTATTTAGCTCCCTAGAGGAGTTAATGGGGGAGGCGGCACACCTTCTGTTCTGAGCGTGGAATAGTTATAACATAATTTTCACATTGGTCCTTGCCCTCATGGAGCCCACAATCCAAGGTCCCAGACTCACATTCATATACTAGGGCCAATTTTTGGACAGAAGCCAATTTACCTACCAGCATGTCTTTGGAGTACCCAGAGGAAACCCACGCAGGCACAGGGAGAACATGAAAACTCCAAGCAAGTGGTGTCATGGTTGTGATTCAAACCAACGACCCTTTTTACTGCTAGGTGAGAGTGCTGCCCACTACACCACTGTGCCGCTCATAAAGGAGCAGTGATTTTAATGATGCTTAAAGTGCATATTGATGGGGACAAGGGCCTCTTCCCGACAACTCTGGCTGGTGTTTGTCGGGGTCTGTGGGCGGGGGGCTTATCAGAATCTGGAAGCCCCCATAAACAAGGGGCCCCCAGATCCTGCCCCATATGTGAATAGGTATCTGGTACATTGTACCCCTACCCATTCACCCCAAAAGCAGTGAAATTTAGAAAAGAACAAGAGAGACAGTGGCAGGAGAAGATGGCGGTGGGAGAGACACCGACAGGAGAAGATGGTGGCAGGAGAGATGGTGGCAGGAGAGACAGCGGCAGGAGAAGATTGAGGTGGAAGAGACGGCAGCAGGAGAGACAGTGGCATGAGAGACAGCGGCAGGGGAAGAGGGCTCGGGGAGAAGACAGCTCAGAGCTATTTTACAATAAAGGTCAAAAAACGTCTCATTTTTTTTTACATTTCAATGCTTTTTGGGGTGAATGGGTAGGGGTATAATGTAACCAATACCCATTCACAATACCCATTCACATAGGGAAGGTGGGATCTGGGGTCCCCCTTGTTGAAGGGGGCTTCCAGATTCTGATAAGCCCCCTGCCCGCCGACCCCAGAGCACTCCCCCATGTTGAGGGCATGTGGACCCGTACAGTTCAGGAGGGGGGCACTCGCTCGTACCCCCCTATCTTGACCTCAAAGCTGCATGCTTGAATAAGGGTCTGGTATGGATTTGGAGGACCCCATACCACTGTATTACATTTTGGCATGGCATTCCCCTAAAATCTAGTTTGCACTTATAAAATATGTATTTTGAGTTCTGCAAAAACAATCAACTTTTTATTTCAACATAAACATGTGTTACATTAATGTATTTGGGCCAAAAAATAAATAAAGGGCATGGAAATTATGCTCCAGCATTTGACAATATAGTTAGAAGGGCCCTGCTCAAAGGAGCGTACAATCTACAAGGGTAGGACACTAAAAATTGGACATATTAAACAAATCACATTAGAAAAACACATAAAATTGCGGCATACGCAGATGATGTTCTGATGTACGTAACAAATCAAGGGGTGATGCTCCCAAATATATTTAAAGAAGTGAAAAAATATGGGGAACTCTCAAACTTTAAAATAAATCCTGTAAAAACTGAAATATTAAATATAGGAGTAGAGCAAATGGAAGTGCGGACGCTCCAAAGAGAATTTTCATTCACATGGGTAAAAGAAGAATTAAATTACTTGGGAATTAAATTAACATCAACGATCAAAAAAAATATATTCCACAAATTATATTCCATTAATAAATGAGGTTAAGGCTGAAATAAAGAAAGTGGCTACACAACCAATATTGTGGATCGGAAGAATAAATATTCTTGTTTAAAATGATTATACTTCCAAAAATAATGTAAAAAAATTCCAAATGTTACCAATATGGATTCCGCAGGGTTTTTTTAAAGATAGTATGAAAAATTATGATAAAATACATTTGGCAAAATAAAAAAATCAAGAATAACATTTTCAATTATCACTAGGAAAAGGGAACACGGGGGATTAGCAACTCCAGACATAAAAAGGTACCATAAAGCAGTAGTATTGGCACGTATAGTGGAGTGGACAAATGAAAATAGTGAAAAGAAATGGTTAGAAATAGAAAATTTATTAAAGAGGGAGTCCACTCGAAAAAAAAAAATATTAAAAGCCAGCAGCTATAAATACTACAGCTGCTGACTTTTAATAAATGGACACTCACCTGTCCCAGGGTCCAGCGATGTTGGCAGCCGAGGCCGATCGATCACTCGGCTCTCGGCTGCTGCCACCACCATTCTCGGTGAGGGAATCAGGAAGTGAAGAGTTGAGGCTTCACTTCCCGGTTCCCTACTGTGCATGCGCGAGACGCGCAGCACAATGGGAATGGTCCACGCTGTCTCTGGGACCCGTGTGTGTCCCAGCAGACAGCGCGGCGAGACAGGAAGAAGCATAGACTCCCGTGGGAGTCTATGCCCAGGAAGTGGGTGCAAATACCTGTCTTAGACAGGTATCTGCACCCCCCTCCCTCCTGAAAGGTGCTAACTGTGGCACCGGAGGGGGGGGGGAGGGTTCCGATGAGCGGAAGTTCCACTTTAGGATGGAACTCAGCTTTAAATTAACGTGGTATCCATATGTTTTTGTGCAATGTATTAGCTCCAGAAACACATGACTTGACTAGAAACATTTTTAAAATTTGGGATATAGTTTACTGAGAAAAACAATGGTAATACAATTCACCTTTAATGGCCCTCACGGGAACAACATTTTTGTTTACCAGGGGAAGGGATTTTTACCGCATATGAAATTAGAAATCCACAATTGAGAGATATTATCGTAAAGGTAAAGATGAAAACGCAAAAGAAATCATGGAGTCTAAAGGGTGGAAGATAAGTGAATGAAAATATTTCCAGTTAAAATATTTAGAAAAAACACTTTCGCATCCATTCGGGAGATCTGAACTTCTTGGAAAAGTTCTGCTTTACACAAACACCACTGAAAAATGGAATATCAAAAATGTATGGCGTATTGACAGACTTAGAAGGTCAAGGAAGACCTATATATCGATCAATGGGAAAGACATGGACTTAAAACTAGATGACCAACAAGTGAAGAAAATGATAAGAGCTGGATATAATAATACATGGCATATAAATACCATAGAAATTAACTATAAACTTTTAGCAAGATGATATCTGACCCCAGAGAGAACCTATAAATTCCAAGTGCTGGAGAAACTGTAAACAAACCGCATCAATAATACATATATGAGGGGGTGTGTCCGGATGTGAGAGAGAAAGGACGCGCTGTGGCTGAGCTCCGCTGTCCCTGGCACAATCCACAGCCATCCAGCGGCATCGATTTTTTCACCTGGAGACCCTCCATCCAGGTTCCTGGGCATGCCCTGAGCCGATCCACACCAGTTTGGCGATCCCCGCCCGTCTGCTCGCTTTTTAATCCGGCCCATGGCCGGCACCATCCTCTGGGGTCCGGCTGCCATCTTGAGGCCTATGACGTCTTTTGAGGACGAAACGCGTCGGGACTCCTACTGCAGCTCTGTTTTTTATATGATTTAAGCGCTTGATTCATTGGATACATGTAAGTTCATTACTTATTTTATTAAATTTCTTTTAAAACGGATTTACACTATTGTGGCCCTCATTTCCTTTCTGTATGAGTTCTACAATGTGCGTTGGAGTTTAAAGCGGAAGATTTTCTCATTATTTGAGTACTGGATTGAAAATTCCCTGGAGAGTCTTTTATGTCGGAGAGCTCTACTTAAGAGTGTTCAAAGCCTGAGTGATCCTTCGAATATATATTCGTTTGGATCCATTTAATCTGGTAAGCTCACATCCTATTTGGTGATGGAAATGTCACAGGGTGTCTGCATGCTGTCTTCATAAGAAGAAGGCTGATGGTTCTTTTCCCTTCACGTGTGGATTGGATTTAAATTAATTAAGAGACTTTTTTTGTGTATCATTTTTTGGACTTTTCTTGGACTTTTTCACAATATTTGATTTTTTTATTTTTTCACGATTCTATGCAAGTGTGGTGTATTCTGAGAAACATCATTTATGAATGTTATTTAATTTTGACATCTATATAATATGGTTATATCACTATGTGGTCATAAACAGGTCACTTTTCTTTTATAGCGCTACACTATAATTTAATATTTGCAATTTGTTCACGTTTTTATATCCTTGTGATTGTGTTAGCAGCTTCTTTTTGTTTGTAGTTTATTTGGGGATAGCGCAGTGTCGACTGTTATTGACAGTTTTTGGATACACTATGAGGCCTGCAGAACCGCCGCGCTAGATTACAGCGATCCGCGGGACTAGCGGCGGCCCCTTACACATATACCAGCGGCGGCGCCCGCAGACCCCGGAGGAGAACATTTGTGGGACCCAGGGGCAGCTGAAGACACTCTGCAGAGGATGGTGCTCTGGAGACAGAGGTGAGAGTCGGCCATCTTGGTACACCCTTAGCCCACCAGCAGCTCCCTGGTCCCCTCGGAGCCAGATCCTTACCTCATCATATATCATAAACACCCCGCTCGTGTGGGAGGCCGACCCAGGCCATAGCACTGGGGGATTTACCCTCTTGAAACAACCCTGTCCCCATATCCATGTGCAGTGGCCATCTTACTGCACCCACACAGGCCAGATTTGCTCTCTACAGGGAATCTAAAACTGCCTAACCCTTGTGACACCCCCCTGGGGTCCTTATTAGAGATTCCCCACACTACTTCAGAGAGTGCTGCTGTTTGCATTGCAGTCAGAGACTATCACTCTGCTACACCCCATAAACTGATTCCCCAAAAGTCCTGGGTGTTGGATCCTTACCCCAACAAGGTCCTGTGTACACCATATCGGGCAACATGTAGCCACACTACGGATTCAAAACAAATTATAACCCTGGGACAGGGGTGATAAGATGAGCTAAAGTCATAATCGCAAACTAATTGGGGGTGAGTGCGAGACACGATGCAGTTCACCATCTGTAATTGAGAATTTCATAGATTCAGCGAGGATTTAACACATACTGTAAGGATCTATTACCCTAAATAGCTATATTTTCTATAAGCAGCCTCACAGTTCATACTAGTGCATGCCGTCAGGCAAGAAGGCGTACAATTGCCGTGCGCAACAGCACTCTTCAATCACATACCCACTACACAATAAGGAGCAGAAAAAAATGGCTCACAAAGGCGCCAGTACAGTCCTCCACAGCTGTCAGTGGCCCTTCATCTCCTTCAACACAAAATAACAGTGCTCTCCCCTCTCAGATCACAAAAGCAGATTTGGATTCCAGCTTAACCAAGATCTACGAAAAATTTGTAGACAAAATACAATGTGAACTCCAAAAAACAACAAACACACTCATGCAAGAAATAGCAACCTTGGGAGGTCGCACAGATATACTAGAAACCAAACAAGATGAGCTATCACTTGCACACAATGACCTTAGAAGGGACTTTGAGCTTTTAGCTGAAAACCATTCATACTTACAATCACAAGTGGAAGATTTGGACAATCGAAACCGTAGAAACAACCTGAGGATTCGGGGTATACCAGAGTCTGTTACCGAACTGATGCCAGCAGTATCCAAACTGTTCCACAATCTCCTTCCTGATTTACCTCCATCCTCATTTGTCCTCATCCTCATCTCTATGATGAACATCCAGGGGCCGGCAGATCCTGTGTCCGACTCACCGATGGAAGCAGTGAGTCGGTAGAAGCATCGGAGGGCAGCGGGAGGGGGGATGCCCCCTCACGTCTCCCAGAAGAATGATCAAGCAGCGGAACAGCCGCTATGATTATTCTTATAGTGCAGGGAATCGTGGGCTAAAAAGGCAAATATCTGAATGATGTAGCTACATGCATCATTCAGATATACCCCTGGAAAGTCAAGGATGTGCCAGGACGTCCACCCGGCGTGGATAAAGAGTGGTTAAAGAGTGAAAAAACAGGTATAAAAGAATGGTTTGAACAAATAGAGTATTACAATAAAGTTGAATCCCTGGGCAGTAGAAACAAAGGTCAATATGAAAATTATGTCAGCACTAGGGATGAGCTCAGGCGTGTTCACATTGAACACGTGCTGAGCCCGCCAGGAAGTCGGCGCAGCGCTGCGCTAATCACAGGCAGTGAGACATTGCCCCAATGTGCGGCTGCAGAGATCGGGCAATGTCTCACTGCCTGTGATTAGCGCAGCGCTGACTTCCTGGCGGGCTCCACACTTGTTCCATGCGAACATGCCTGAGCTCATGCCTAGTCAGCACATGGGAAGGTTGGGAAAAATTGAAGTCCTCAGATAAATATCTGGAGAAGATGATGGAGGGCAGATGGCCGCGAGCTAGAAATGAAAGGGATACAGAATAAGATGAACCTAGGGGCAGCGGGGGGGGGGGGGGGGGGGTTGGGGGTAGGAGAGTAGGAGGGAAGGACAGGGGGAAGGGGGGTAAGAAATAGTAGGATAATATATGGAAGTCTCTTTTTTATTGTACGTAATTAAAAATTGAATATATTAAAATAATGAAATAAGTTATAGCAGAATAAACCACTGTGATGTGAAAACGAGAAGGGACAAAATTGAACTGCAAATTTTAAATAAGTCTCAGGAAATTTCACTGAAGTGGAAAAAAAGAAAAGCAGGGCTAAAAATCAAGCTAATAACAACCATGACAAACCATTGTGGTGATCAGAAGTACTCGCCCCAAAAGTTAAATGGCAGCCAAAAAGACAACACACAAACTACATTGACACACACAGCAGGAATGAATTAGCAGGGACTAGGGATGAGCTTCGTGTTCGAGTCAAACATACGTTCGACTCGAACATCGCCTGTTCGCCCGTTCGGCGAATTCCGAACGTTATGGGCCGTTCGCGCCAAATTCGTGTGGCGCTCATGGCCCACAATGCACTGCGTCATCGCAGTGCATTGCTGGCTCATGATTGGCCAAGCATGCACTGTGACCCCGCATGCTTGGCCAATCACAGCGCCAGCAGCGAGGAGAGCCATGATTGGCCACAGGCAGGATGCCTGTGGCCAATCATAGCTCAGGCTGTGTAGTACACGCCCCACACTATATAAGGCCGCCAGCGCGGTGGCCTAGTGTAGTGTGTTGGCGTCTGAAGCAGTTAGTGGGTGTTCTGTGTACCTTCAACACAGTACACACCGATCGTTTTCGGCCGATTTTCGATCTTGCTGTTGTGTAGTGGTTGTTGTCTGTGTGCCCTGACCACAGTATACACTGCTATATTCACCTCACCTATATAGCTAGTGATCTATCTTTTATAATAGAGCTTGCAATCAGTAGTGTTAGGAGCTTGTGCGCGGTGTCTGCGTGCTCTGTACCCAGTACACACCGCTATATCCACCTACATAGCTCTTCTCTATTTGAGCCCACTTGCCATCTGCAGGAGTTATTGGAAGTTGTGTGTGCCTCCAGCACAGCACAGTATACATCTGTATATACCCCTTTATCTCTGGTGTTCTATAAAAAAGGCATCTGCAGTTAGTGGGTTTTTTGTGCCTCCAGCACAATATACACCTGTATCTACCGTTTATTGCTGTTCTCTAATTGAGCCATCTGCAGGGCTTAGTGGGTGTTGTGTGACTCCATTACACTGCTGTTTTACCCAACTCCCTTCAGGCCATTACCATATCTGGAAGGCCAGCAAGGAGAGGCAGACAGGCGCGAGCCGATAAAAGAGGGCAAGCAGGCTCTGTGTCTAGAGACAACAGTGCTGGTTGTGGACGCGGTGCATTGTCATAAGCACGTGGCCATGGGACACGCTTGTCCTTCTTTTCGGCAGCTGGACATGTTGAACCGCAACATGCCAACGACTTGGTAGAGTGGATGACCAAGCCCTCTTCATCCTCCTCATCCTCTCTCACCCAGTCTCAGGGTAATAGCAAAGCAGCTGCCAACGCATCATCTTCCCTCCTCTCAATGTCATCATCAGTGACTCCTTCCCTAGACCCACCACGTCCTCCTGAGGAGTCTCCTGAACTCTTTGAGCACAGTGTTGGGTACGTGCTCCAGGAGGATGCCCAGTGTTTTGTGGGCTCTGATGATGACACTCAGCTAGAGGAAGGCAGTAGAGTGAGCGCAGAGAGAGGGGATGCTCAAGAAGGACAGCAATCTGGCAGTCATGTTCCACAAGCTGCAGCATACTGCCAGGTTTGCTACAGCGATGAAGAGGGAGGGGATTATGGGGGCACTGACTCCACGTGGGTGCCTGGTAGGAGAGAGGAGGAGGAGGAGCAGAAGGAGGAGGCACATGTCCAACGAGGCAGGATGCCCTCCAGGGGCCAGCTTAGGGGCAGCACACCGACTGAATCACACCGCAGAGCTCCGCCTGTGCAGGGCGCTGCCTCTGCGCGTTATTCTAAAAGTAAAAGTACACCCACGTCCGATTATAGCAGGCAAATGTCCCTGCCCCAGCTGCTGGACCGGCGAAAGAAGTTCACTCCCAGCCATCCACATGCCCAGCGGTTGAATGCTAGCTTGGCTAAATTGCTAGCACTTCAACTGCTGCCTTTTCAGTTGGTAGACTCGGCCCCCTTCCGTGAGTTTGTACAATGTGCGGTTCCTCAGTGGCAGGTCCCCAAATGCCACTTTTTCTCACGGAAGGCGATTCCGGCTCTCTACCGGCATGTGGAAGGCAATGTCCTTGCCTGGCTGGACAGGGCGGTCAGCGGTAAGGTGCATATTACCGCTGACTCATGGTCCAGCAGGCATGGACAGGGACGTTACCTGTCTTTCACGGCCCATTGGGTCACTCTTCTGGCAGCTGGGAAGGATGCAGGACAAGGTGCAGTAGTGTTGGAGGTTGTTCCGCCACCACGCCTCCAAAATGCTACTATTGGTTGTGACACACCTCTCTCCTCCACCCCCTCCTCTTCTTCTTCCTCCATGGCCTCTTCCAGTGCTCTGTCCTCAGAACCAGCGGTGCTCCGTAGGCATTCCAGGGGCTACGCAAGTACGCAGGCAAAATTATGCCATGCCGTGCTTGCGCTGGTTTGTTTGGGGGACAGGAGCCACACTGGGGCGGATGTTTTGTCAGCTCTGCAGGGGCAGGCCGAGAGGGGGTTGACGCCATGCCAGCTTAAGCCAGGAATGGTGGTTTGTGACAATGGCACTAACCTCCTCTCCGCCCTCCGACAGGGACAACTGACCCATGTGCCCTGTGTAGCTCACGTCCTTAACCTGGTGGTGCAGCGGTTCTTGGGCAGGTACCCCGGCTTACAGGATGTACTGAAGCAGGCCAGGAAAGTCTGTGTGCATTTCCGCCGATCATTTAATGCCTGTGCTCGGCTGGCTGAGCTCCAAAAGGAGTTGAACCTGCCCAAGAACCGCCTTATATGTGACATGCCCACCAGGTGGAACTCAACGTTGGCCATGCTGCAGCGGCTGCACACGCAGCAGAGGGCCATCAATGAGTACCTGTGCGACTACGGCACCAGGACAGGGTCAGGGGAGCTCGGTTTTTTCTCACCACGCCAGTGGGGCATGATCAGGGATGAATGCACTGTCCTGTCACCGTTTGAGGAGGCCACAAGGATGGTGAGCAGTGACAGTGCATGCATCAGTGACACTGTACCTCTTGTCCACCTCTTGGAGCATACGCTGCGTGGAATAATGGAGAGGGCACTTGAGGCAGAACAGAGGCAGGAAGAGGAGGACTTCCTTGCCTCTCAAGGCCCCCTTTATCCAGACAGTGTTCCTGCTGTGCCACCCATCACACAGGAAGAGGATGAGGTGGAGGAAGAGGAGGAGGAGGATGATTGTGTTAGCATGGAGGTGGAGGCTGGCACTCAGCATCAGCAGCAGCAGCAGTCTTGTAGGGATGATTTACAGTCCCAAGAAACACGTGGACTTGTACGTGGCTGGGAGGAGGTAGCTGCAGATCATGTTGCCCTTAGTGACCCAGAGGACTCCGGACCGAATGCCTCAGCTAACCTACGCTGCATGGCCTCCCTGATCCTGCAAAGCCTGCGGAAGGATCCTCGTATTCTTCGGATCAAGGAGAGGGACCATTACTGGCTGGCCACTCTCCTTGATCCACGGTACAAGGGTAAGGTTGCCGACCTTATCTTGCCATCGCAGAGGGAGCAGAGGATGAGACATCTCCGGGAGGCCTTGCAGAAAGGTCTGTGCAACGCATTCCCAGAGACTGGGAGGTTACAAACTCCTGGTCCTGGACAACGTGTTGCTGAGGCATCGGTCAGAAGGAGCGGTGGAGACGGTGGCCGTCTGACTGATGCTTTCAGATAATTTTTTAGTCCGCAGCCCCAAGGTATGATCGGTTCCAGCAACCATCGTCAGCGTCTGATTTACATGGTGCAGGAATACCTAGGGGCAAGGTCAGACTTGGACACCTTTCCCACCGAAAATCCTCTGGCTTACTGGGTCTTGAGGATGGATCACTGGCCAGAGCTTACACAGTATGCAATTGAGCTACTGGCCTGTCCTGCATTCAGCGTTCTTTTGGAACGCACCTTCAGTGCTGCTGGTGGCTTTGTTACCAATCACAGGGTACGCCTGTCCACCGAATCAGTTGATATACTGTACTATACTATACAATTTTTGATGCAATGCTTTGCAGCAGGGCTAATTCCTGCAATAAAACTAGAGTATATGGGAGAGGTTGCAGTGTCGTGGCACCAGCACCAGTACCTAAGGCCCAATTTTTCTGCCCCTGTTTAACAGGGGCGTTTAAGTACAATTTTTGATGCAATGCTTTGCAGCAGGGCTAATTCCTGCAATAAAACTAGAGTATATGGGAGAGGTTGCAGTGTGGTGGCACCAGCACCAGTGCCTAAGGCCCAATTTTTCTGCCCCTGTTTAACAGGGGCGTTTAAGTACAATTTTTGATGCAATGCTTTGCAGCAGGGCTAATTCCTGCAATAAAACTAGAGTATATGGGAGAGGTTGCAGTGTGGTGGCACCAGCACCAGTGCCTAAGGCCCAATTTTTCTGCCCCTGTTTAACAGGGGCGTTTAAGTACAATTTTTGATGCAATGCTTTGCAGCAGGGCTAATTCCTGCAATAAAACTAGAGTATATGGGAGAGGTTGCAGTGTGGTGGCACCAGCACCAGTGCCTAAGGCCCAATTTTTCTGCCCCTGTTTAACGGGGGCGTTTAATTACAATTTTTGATGCAATGCTTTGCAGCAAGGCTAATTCCTGCAATAAAACTAGAGTATATGGGAGAGGTTGCAGTGTCGTGGCAACAGCACCAGTGCCTAAGGCCCAATTTTTCTGCCCCTGTTTAACAGGGACATGTAATTACAATTCTTGATATAATATTTTACAGGAGGGCCCGTTCCTCTGCCCACCCAGAGTAACTGTGAGGACTTATAGTGTTGTGGCACCAGCACCACAACCACCAAAGGTCAATTTTTCTACCACTGTTCAACAATGGCATGTAATTACAATTCTTGATATAATCGTTCACAGCAGGGCGCTCCAGCGCCCAGCAAGAGTCACTTTGAAGGCTTACAATGTTGTGGCAAAACCAACACCTTGTTCCGCCATTTCTGCAGAGCATATAGGGCAGGCCCCTACTTTCAAACATCCAACTTACAAACATCTCCTACTTGCAAACGGAAGGAGACAACAGCAAGTGAGATGAAAAAAGATGTACGACAAAACAAATTATACAGGGGTGATAACCCTTCCCTATGTTTTCCAAAAAGCTTAAAAATATTTTTTTTGACTGGAGCTACACTTTAAAAATGTACCAGTTGAAAATTACAAACAGATTCAACTTAACACAACAAACCTACACAGTCCCTGTCTTGTTTGCACCGCCTGTATACTGCTGTTCTGAGTATATAGGGCCTGGGGGCCACACGCATTTCCTTTTTTTAATATGGGTACAGGGTTCCTCTTGATATGCGTACAAGACCCAAAGGGGCTGGTAATGGGCAGGGAGGGCTACCCATGCCATTTTTCTCAATGATTTTCAACCATATTGCAGGAACCAGATATAACATTAAAACCGCAAGCAGTTTTCAATGATGTTATTTCTGTTTAATGTCATTTTGTGCAGGGACTGTTCTAAACACGGGAAACACGTGGCACTTCACAGGCATACTACAGACACCCCCCAGGCACCATATTTAAAGGAATATTTCACTTTTTTTTTCATTTTAATCATCATTAAAATCAGTGCTCACGCCAAAACGGCCATTTTTAAAAACATTTTAGGCATTGACCCATGTCCCCTGGGGCAGGAGCCAGGTCCCCAAACCCTTTTTAGGACAGTATCTTGCATATTAGCCGTTAAAATTAGCACTTTTAATTTGGAACGTTCGAGTCCCATAGACGTCAATGGGGTTCTAAAGTTCGTTCAAATTTGGGGTCCGTTCGAAAGTTCTGGTGCGAACCGAACCGGGGGGTGTTCGGCTCATCCCTAGCAGGGACCTCCCTTTTCATCTAAACCATTACATAGAAGTTGTAAGTCTAACATGTGAGTAGGGATGAGCTAAACACCCCCCCCCCCCCCCCCAGTTTGGTTTGTACCAGAACTTTCGAACGGACCGAAAATTTGTGCAAACTTTAGAACCCCATTGAAGTCTGTGGGACTTGAACGTTCAAAATAAAAAGTGATAATTCTAATGGCTAATATGCAAGATATTGTCCTAAAAAGGGTTTGGGGACCTGGGTCCTGCCCCAGGGGACATGGGTCGATGCCAATTTTTTAATGATGATTAAAGTGAAAAAAAAAAGTGAAATATTTCTTTAAATATCATGCCTGGGGGGTGTCTATAGTATGCATGTGAAGTGGTACATGTTTCCCGTGTTTAGAACAGTCCCTGCACAAATTGATATTTACTTGAAAAAAAGTCATTTAAAATTGCTTGCGGTTTTAATGTAATATCTGGTTCCGGCAATATGGATGAAAATCATTCCGAAAAATGGCATGGGTAGCCCCCCCTGCCCATTACCAGCCCCTTTGGGTCTTGTACGGAAATTAAGGGGATCCCCGTACCCATATTAAAAAAAGGAAAGGTGTGGGGCCCCCAGGCCCTATATACTCAGAACAGCAGTATACAGGCGGTGCAAACAAGACAGGGACTGTGTAGGTTTGTTGTGTTAAGTAGAATCTGTTAAATTTTTTGACTGGAGCTACACTTTCAAAATGTACCAGTTCAAAATTACAATTTTTAAGCTTTTTGGAAAACATAGGGAAGGGTTATCACCCCTGTATAATTTTCTTTTGCCGCCTGTCTTTTTTCATCTCACTTCCTGTTGTCTCCTTCCGTTTGCAAGTAGGAGATGTTTGTAAGTTGAATGTTTGAAAGTAGGGGCCTGCCCTATATGCTCTGCAGAAATTTGGGCCTAAGGTATTGGTGTTGCCGCAACACTGTAAGCCCTCAAAGTGACTCTTGGTGGGCGCTGGAGCGCCCTGCTCTGAACGATTATATCAAGAATTGTAATTGTCCAAGTCTGACCTTGCCCCTAGGCATTCGTGCACCATGTAAATCAGACGCTGGCGATGGTTGCTGGAACCGATCATACCTTGGGGCTGCGGACTAAAAAATTGTCTGAACGCATCGGTCAGACGGCCACTTTCTCCACCGCTCCTTCTGTGACTGACCGAAGCCTCAGCAACACGTTGTCCAGGGCCAGGAGTTTGGAACCTCCCAGTCTCTGGGAACGCGTTGCACAGACCTTTCTGCAAGGCCTCCCAGAGATGTCTCATCCTCTGCTCCCTCTGCGATGGCAAGATAAGGTCCACAACCTTACCGTTGTCCCGTGGATCAAGGAGAGTGGCCAGCCAGTAATGGTCCCTCTCCTTGATCTGAAGAATACGAGGATCCTTCCGCAGGCTTTGCAGGATCAGAGAGGCCATGCAGCGTAGGTTAGCTGAGGCATTCGGTCCGGAGTCCTCTGGGTCACTAAGGACAATATGATCCGCAGCCACCTCCTCCCAGCCACGTAGAAGTCCACAGTTTCTTGGGACTGTAAATCATCCCTACAAGACTGCTGCTGCTGATGCTGAGTGCCAGGCTCCACCTCCATGCTGACACAATCCTCCTCCTCCTTCTCGTCCTCCTCCTCGTCCTCTTGCTGTGTGATGGGTGGGACAGCATGAATACTGTCTGGATAAAGGGGGCCTTGAGAGGCAAGGAAGTCCTACTCTTCCTGCCTCTGTTCTGCCTCAAGTGTCCTGTCCGTTATTCCACGCAGCGTATGCTCCAACAGGTGGACAAGAGGTACAGTGTCACTGATGCATGCAATGTTACTGCCTCCCATCCTCATGGCCTCTTCAAACAGTGACAGGACAGTGCATGCATCCCTAATCATGCCCCACTGGCGTGGTGAGAAAAACCGAGCTCCCCTGGCCCTGTCCTGGTGCCGTAGTCACTCCGGTACTCATTGATGGCCCTCTGTTGCGTGTGCAGCCGCTGCAGCATAGCCAACGTTGAGTTCCACCTGGTGGGCATGTCACATATAAGGCGGTTCTTGGGCAGGTTCAACTCATTTTGGAGCTCAGCCAGCCGAGCACTGGCATTAAATGATCGTCGGAAATGCACACAGACTTTCCTGGCCTGCTTCAGGACATCCTGTAAGCCGGGGTACCTGCCCAAGAACCGCTGCACCACCAGGTTAAGGACGTGAACCACACAGGGCACATGGGTCAGTTGTCCTTGTCGGAGGGCGGAGAGGAGGTTAGTGTCATTATCGCAAACCACCATTCCTGGCTTAAGCTGGCGGGGCGTCAACCACCTCTCGGCCTGCCCCTGCAGAGCTGACAAAATATCTGCCCCAGTGTGGCTCCTGTCCCCCAAACAAACCAGCACAAGCACTGCATGGCATCTTTTTGCCTGCGTACTTGCGTAACCCCTTGAATGCCTAAGGAGCACTGCTGGTTCCGAGGAAAGAGCACTGGAACAGGCCATGGAGGAAGAAGAAGAGGAGGGGGTGGAGGAGAAAGGTGTGTCACAACCAGTAGTAGCATTTTGGAGGCGTGGTGGCAGAACAACCTCCAACACTACTGCACCTTATCCTGCATCCTTCCCAGCTGCCAGAAGAGTGACTCAATGGGCCGTGAAAGATAGGTAACGTCCCTGTCCATGCCTGCTGGACCATGAGTCAGTGGTAATATGCACCTTACCGCTGACCGCCCTGTCCAGCGAGGCAAGGACATTGCCTTCCACATACCAGTAGAGAGCCAGAAACGCCTTCCATGAGAAAAAGTGGCGTTTGGGGACCTGCCACTGAGGAACCACACATTGCTCAAATTCATGGAAGGGGGCCGAGTCTACCAACTGAAAAGGTAGCAGTTGAAGTGCTAGCAATTTAGCCAAGCTAGCATTCAACGTCTGGTACGCTTGCCAACAAGATGCATGGCAGATCAACATATGTCTAGTCAAGCATGTGGTGTCCAAGCGGCTGATGTTTTGGCCACGCGAGATACACTTGAGACATATGTTGCAAATAGCAGCAGTACAATCTGATGCACTCGTCTCAAAAAGGCCCACACCAAAGAACTTTTGGAATAACGCGCAGAGGCAGCGCCCTACACAGGTGGAGATCTGCGGTGTGATTCAGTCGGTGTGCTGCCCCTAAGCTGGCCCCCGGAGGGCATCCTGCCTCGTTGGAGATGTGCCTCCTCCTCCTCCTCCTCTCTCTTATCAGGCACCCACGTGGAGTCAGTGATCTCATCATCCCCTCCCTCTTCATCACTGGAGCAAACCTGGCAGTATGCTGCAGCTGGTGGAACATGACTGCCAGATTGCTGTCCTTCTTGAGCATCCCCTCTCTCTGCGTTCATGCTACTGCCTTCCTCTAGCTGGGTATCATCATCAGAGCCTTCAAAACACTGGGCATCCTCCTGGAGCATGTACCCAACACTGTGCTCAAACAGTTCAGTGGACTCTTCAGGAGGACATGGTGGGTCTAGGAAAGGAGTGACTGATGATGACATTCAGACGAGGGAAGAGGATGCGTTGGCAGCTGCTTTGCTAGTACCCTGAGCCTAGGTGAGAGAGGATGAGGAGGATGAAGAGGGCTTGGTCATCCACTCTAGCAAGTCTTCGGCATTATGCGGCTCAACACGTCCAGCTGCCGAAAATAAGGACAAGCGTGTCCCATGGCCATGTGCTAATGACGATGCACCTCGTTCTCGACCAGCACTGTTGTCTCTAGACACAGAGCTTGCTTGCCCTCTTTTATTGGCTCGTGACTGTCTGCCTCTCCTTGTTGGCCTTCCAGACATAGTAATGGCCTGCAGAGAGATGGGAAAACCAGCAATTGGGTAGTGTATATTGTGCTGGAGGCACACAACACCCACTCACTCCTGCAGATGCCTGTATGATAGAACACCAGAAATAAAGGCTAGATAAAGGTGTATACTGTGCTGGAGGCACACGACACCCACTAACTACTGCAGATGCCTCTATGAGAGAACACCAGCAATAAAGGGTAGATACAGGTGTATACTGTGCTGTGCTGGAGGCACACAACACCCAATAACTCCTACAGCTGCCTTTATTATAGAACACCATCAATAAAGGGTAGATACAGGTGTATACTGTGCTGTGCTGGAGGCACATAACACCCACTAACTCCTGCAGATGGCTCTATTAGAGAACAACAGCAATAAAGGGTAGATACAAGTGTATATTGTGCTGTGCTGGAGGAACACAACACTCACTAACTCCTGCAGATGCCTTTATTATATAACACCAGCAATAAAGGGTAGATAAAGGTGTATACTGTGCTGGAGGCACACAACACCAACTAATTCCTGCAGATGCCTTTATTATAGAACACCAGCAATAAAGGGTATATATAGGTGTATAAAGTGCTGTGCTGGAGGCACACAACACCCACTAACTCCTGCAGATGGCTGTATTAGAGAACACCAGCAATAAAGGGTAGATACAGGTGTATATTGTGCTGTGCTGGAGGAACACAACACTCACTAACTCCTGCAGATGCCTTTATTATATAACACCAGCAATAAAGGGTATATATAGGTGTATAAAGTGCTGTGCTGGAGGCACACAACACCCACTAACTCCTGCAGATGGCTGTATTAGAGAACACCAGCAATAAAGGGTAGATACAGGTGTATACTGTGCTGTGCTGGAGGCACACAACACCCACTAACTCATGCAGATGGCTGTATTAGAGAACAACAGCAATAAAGGGTAGATACAGGTGTATACTGCGCTAGAGGCACACAACACCCACTAACTACTGCACATGGCTGTATTAGAGAACACCAGCAATAAAGGGTAGATACCGGTGTATACTGCGCTGGAGGCACACAACACGCACTAAATCCTGCAAATGCCTGAGAAAATAACTGTCCCTGCCTATCCTTCTCTCCCTGCACGCCGGAACATACTACACAAGGCCGCCACGCTGGCGGCCTTATATAGTGTGGGGCGTGTACTAAACCCCCTGAGCTATAATTGGCCAAAGGCATCCTGCCAATCATGAGCCAGCAATGCACTGCGATGGTGCAGTGCATTGTGAGTCGTGAGCACAAATTTGGCGCGAACGGCCCACAGAGTTCTGGCTTCGCCGAACGGGTAAACAGCCGGTGTTCGAGTCGAACATGCGTTTGACTCGAACACCAAGCTCATCCCTACATGTGAGATTTATGAGCAATCTTTAAACAATCTTTAAACACCAACCTTAGTGGGGGTGTGGGTCAGGAATTATGCACACCCCCTCAAAAAACCCCCCCACAAAACTATCTATTTGTAACCCAATATACACACTGCAAAGAAAGATTCAGGCCTGTTCTTAGGCCAAATACCCACCACAAATGCTAGCCTTTAACCGCTTGCCGACCACCTCATGCCGATATACGTCGGCAGAAGGGCTCGTACAGGCAAACTAACGTACCTGTACTTGCCCTTTAAGAGGCGGCCGCCCGTGGCAAGCTTCATGAGTCGGATCATGGGTCCCCATGACTCGATGTCTCACGGAGAAGAAGAACGGGAGATGCTAATGTAAACAAGCATCTCCCCGTTCTGCCTCGTGACAGTGTCACTGATCTCAATCAATGACATGCCACACGTAGCCACTCCTCCTTACAGTTAGAATCACTCCCCAGGACATACTTAACCCCTACACTGCCCCTAGTGGTTAATCCCTTCACTGTCAGTGTCAATTACACAGGAATCAGTGCATTTGTATAGCACTGATTGCTGTATAAATTACAAAAATGTGTCAATGTCCGATGTGTCCGCCATGTGTCCACCATAATGTCGCAGTCATGATAAAAATCGCTGATCGCTGCCATTACTTAATTATTACTTAAAATACCATAAAACTATTCCCTATTTTTTAAATGCTATAACTTTTGCGCAAACCAATCAATAAACACTTATTACGATTTTAACAAAAATATGTAGAAGAATATGTATTTGCCTAAACTGAGGAAAAAAAATGTTTATACATTTTTGGGGAATATTTTATAGCAAAATGTCGTTGCTATATTTTATAGCAATATTTCAAAATTGTCGCTCTTTTTTTGTCTATAGCGCAAAAAATAAAAACTGCAGGGGTGATAAAATATCACCAAAAGAAAGCACTATTTGTGGGAAAAAAGGACATCAATTGACTCTCCTTCTTTTGAGTTCGTAAGTTTGCTTTTACCCGGCCCCCTCCTGGGATACCGTACATCTACTATACTTTGTGTATAAAAGGTCCATGGGCCTGTTTTAGAATCTTCCAACGTAACTACTTCTGCAAACTTAAGATGCAGCCTATCTGGTTACTCTTTGTTACTGCTACCATTGTAAATTGTTCTGCTTATTTTAGTGTGAATTATTTGACTTTTCAATAAAACTATTTGAAATGAAAAAGGACATCAATTTTGTTTGGGAGCCACGTCGCATTACCGCGCAATTGTCAGTTAAAGCGACGCAGTGCTGAATCGCAAAAAGGGCTCTAGTCTTTGGCCAGCAAAATGGTTCGGGGCTTAAGTGAATAAATAACCTAGCTAGGATTGCTCACCCAGCCAGTAAAGGATACACCCATCAGTGTAATTGATTCTGTCTTTTCATGTAGGCCTCAAGTGCTCACACCTGTTCATTAGGAATACACACTCTTTGCACATGAAAAAATGCATCAGCATAGATATCTGTTCAGGGTAAACCTTAAAATTACAAATGTCCAAGGATCTTGCAATGATCCGTGATCCCAAATACCTCAAAATCAAACTTGTACGTTGTTGGGCATGTGGAAGGTCCAAAACAGGAAATCCCAACTTTGTGAGGGCTGCTTCACACAAATTGGTGACAAAGCGTATTTGTCATTCATCATAAGCATACAGCATTGAAATAACATTGAAATATGTGTGCAGGATCAAACCAAACTTATACATCCATATCTGGGCCAAAACAGCCCAGTTCTAAATTTGGTGCAAACCCACACTTGCTTGATTTATAATGGGATTTCTTGGGGTTTCATTGTGTGAAACCCATCACAAATGTCATCACTGGTGAAAAAGAAACTTTACAGCACAACAGAGGAAGAACATAGAAACCTGTGTGGTAGGGAACAATGGCAACTTTAAATGAGTTCATTGAATATATTAAGAATAACAAGAATGGGATGTGATTCACAGTCAATATACATGACAAACATGCTGATTTTTTTTAGATCTGCATATATTTAGAGATGGGGGAAAAGCTTAAAACTAAAACCCAATTTAAGAGCACCGATAGAAATGGATCGTCCCTATCGGTAGCTGTCACCACCCACAATGGAAGACTGCAATCCCCAAAGGTCAATTTATCAGAATATGTAGGAATTGTTCAGTGTTTAGAAACTATATAGACCAGACCAATGTCCTAATACAAAGATTCTTGGACAAAGGTTACACCTATGCTAGGCTTCTGGAAGTAAGAGACCAAGTAGGAAGAATAAATAGAAATATTCTTCTGGAAACCAAACAAAAACAACAAAGAACTCAAGACATCACCTTTATTACAGGCTTCAACAAGCAGTATAAACATCTAGAAAAAAATCTTTAAAAAATACTGGCCAATCTTACAAAAAAAACACTTGAATTTTGGTCTATTTGTTAGAATTTCTTTATCTACAGGAGAGCCCCAGGGTTGAGAACCAAACTAGTTAAAAACATCCCGGATCCCCCCAATGGACTAAGGACAACCATGTTTGATTTCAAAGGTTTTTTCAAATATGGTAGGTGTTTACCATGCAGGAATAGTCATGCAGTGCTGAGAAAACAAACCAATTTTAAATCAAACCAAACCAACAAGCAATATCCAATTCAAATTTTTATCACATGTAACACCCAGCACGTGACATATGACATATGCACCTGCGGGTATCAATATGTGGGACGCACATCCCGGACATTGGCTATACGGGTTGGAGAACGCCTTACCAACATACAAAATGGTTTCCCAAAACACAGTGTCTCAAACCATTTCAACATGGTACACAACCTGGATCTGTCTTTCTATGCTATTGATAACGTGGATAGACATTGGAGGGGTGCAAATATGATCAAACAAATATCCCAAAAGGAATCCAGTTGGATTTTTGAGCTCCATACCCTCACACTGTTAGGGTTTTATATATATATATAGAAAGGCCAGTATGGTGGCCTGAAATTATGGGTGGAGCCCGGTGGTATATAAGCAGCCGTTCGCCCATCCTTCCTCGTCGGTTCCAGTGCGCGATATCTGATACGTCAGATATCAAGGGCCGACTATCCAGACCAGACGCAGTGAGCCTGTTCGTCAGCTACCGCGTTATTCGTCTCCAATTTTTTGACAAACCGTCTCTCATCCATCAGCATCCGTAGGTTTTCGCCGTCGGAGTGTCGTTGTACCCGTCGAATTTGACGCTACGCCTCGGGCCGGCTGTCGCAGGTAGGGCTTCGGCACCCTCTTTTCATTATGTTTTTCGATGTACCGTCATCATGCTTATACTCACGAGCCGCTCGGTCCTTTCATATCGAATGTTTTCGGTGGCCTCGTACGCATGTCACTATGTTCTACTTTCGATGTAGTCGTTATCATCATTCGACACGTTCGATTTTGCCACATCAGGCGATTCATTCGCAGGTACGGCAGTCGAAATCGTTCGACTGCCCGAGCATTTCTATTTGTAGCGGTCGAATCGTTCGACTCACAGCCGACTGCTTGTTACGACAAGGCAAACAGTCCGCACGTTTCGCTTGGTCTACTCCAGTTCGAATATGTCTCTTCATTCATGCAATTGTGTTATGTGTCTCATTTGTCATCTCGTTTCATTCATTTCAGTCCCAGTCATTTCTACTGTCTCAAAATCATTTCTGTCACTAGTCGCGCTCCGGCGCGAATCCTGTCGCACCTCCGGTGCACCGATTCGCTTTGAAGTGCCCCAGGGTTCGGCCTCATTTCTGTACATGCTCCAGAGACTGAATCACTCGCAGGATCACGCACGGTCCCCGATTCTTGTCTTTGTCATGGCATACCATTTCTGTCACTTATTACGCTCCAAATCGAGTCTTGTCGCATTTCTCTATGCACTGATTCGTCCTGGTGCGCCCAGCTGCTACGCCTCATTTCGGTACATGCCCCAGAGACGGATTCTCTTGTAAACCTACAGATCAGTCCTTGAATCCTGTCTCTGTCATGGGACATCATTTCTGTCACTTATTACACTCCAATTCGAATCCTGTCGCATATTGTTATGCACCGATTCATTCTGGTGTGCCCAGCTGCTACGCCTCATTTCAGTACATGCGCCAGAGACGGATTCTTTGTTGCTACCATCAGTCCAGTCGTTGATTCCTGTCTCTGTCATGGGATATCATTTCTGTCACTTATTACGCTCCGATTCGAATCTTGTTGCATTTATTGGATGCACCGATTCGTCCCGGTGTGCCCAGCTGCTACGCCTCATTTCAGTACATGCTCCAAAGTCAGGATTCATCTGTTAGGTGCATGGGCTCGTCTTCTGATTCCAGTCTTTGTCATGGGTTTCATTTCATTTCACCTATCACGTTCCGGTACGAATTAATCACATTTACGATCCAATTCGTCCCGGCGTGCCCCAGGATTGGCCTCATTTCAGTACATGCTCCAGTTTCCGTTTCGTGCTCGGTCGCAAGTCTGTGGCATGGCGATTCGGATTTCTGTCATGGCAGATTTACTCATTTCACGGTCACGTATCGCTTCCCGCTTCGAGTCCAGTTGATTCTTCAATGTTGGATTCCTATCGGGGGGCCCTTGCTCGTCAGCCTCATTTCACAAAAAAAAAAAAAAAAAAGGGAAAAGAGGGGGGAAAATATATATATAATAAAGGGGGTAGGGGGGAAAAGAAGAGAAATTTCATCTGTTTCTTTCATTGGTGTCATTTTCCATCTCATGTCTGAAGTCTCACCTCCACTGTTAGCTAGCCTTCATCAAGTGCGAGTCTCAAACAAAAAACTTCACCTTCATCTCCTCAGGTCAGTCGAGTTCAGTAGGTCCAGCCTGCACCTGGTCGGACGGTGCCTCCTTCGGTAAGCATAAATCATCTAGGGGGAAAAACGCCCTTCAGCAAGCATCCTTCCTTAAAAACAGGTATTTTTGTAGGAGTCTCCAACCAGTTATAATCCATGTCACCCCTTGTAGGTCCGTATTAGGAGAAAACCCGGATCAGAGGGCGTAGCCTCATCAGACCCACGTTCTGTTACCATGTCCCAGGCTGACAGCGAGGACCTCACGGCTCCATTATCCCCATCCGTTTCAGAAAACGGCAGTCAAAGGGCCTTCAGAGCATGGACCATTCCCAGGCTGACAGCCGAGCTAAGACGCAGGGGCGTCCCCTTTCCAGCAACAGCCAGAAAGGCAGAGCTTTTCCGGCTCCTGTTTCCTCCCCCCGCGGTGGTGGAGGCTTCGGCTCAGCAGGCCTCATTGGGCTCCATCGCCTCCTCTATCTCGCAGCTCCACACCCTGGTGACGTCCCTCACTACCTCGATGTCTGATCTACAGGGCCGAGTGGCCCTCCTCGAGACCCACCCCTCTGTTTCTCCGCCAGAGCCAGCATCCCAGCCAGCTGTTAGTCTTCCCGCAGGTATCTCCGGAGGTGCACCAATAGTGTACCCATCTCATTTGGTGTCAGCAAACATCAGAAAAGATATATTAGAGGGCAAGGACGTCAACTTGGCTTCTCTTCTGATCTCGATTCACGAGCTGGCAGAGAATAAGGCGTATACTTGGGGGGACGTATCAGTGGTCCTCAAGGCCAAGGATCCCAGACTAGACAGGAAACTCTCTATCACCGAGTTTTCCCTGGCCTTCGGCATGATGAGGGATATCATTTGCTCAGCCTCCCCTGGCAGAAGGGAGGAGCTAGATCGGTACCTCCATGTGGTAGTTGACCTGGGGTACAAGTACGGCGGGTTTTCATTCTATGACTATCACCGCTCCTTCTCCGCTAGAGCAGCTGCCAGGCTCTCCCAGTTCCAGACCCCTACGGACTGGAGCACCATGGACACCGAACTGTTTTGCCGCCACTTCGCGGGGCTACGGTCTCCTCTGTGTGCTATATGCCAGTCAGCAACACATACTGCGGCCTGGTGCGCTACCTCAGTGGCAGCCTCTCCCTTCGACGGTCCATCTACCTCGGGTACCGCTCAGAGCCTGCAAGCACCAACTCGCCCGCCACAGACCGATAAGCTAGGGCGCCCAGTTAAGACCATGGGCGGTGCTCCGATCTGCAACAACTACAACAGCGGGTCGTGTAACTTCAGTCAGTGTAGGCTGCTCCATGTGTGCACCCAGTGCCATAGAGCTCACCCCCGGCTCATGTGTGAGGTCAAGCAGCTCAAAAGGTCCTGACTGAGCCGGCTCAATGTCGCATGGCTTAGTGTCTACCTTTCCAGTCATCCTACCCCCTCACTGTCCACCTTCCTCGTCCAGGGCTTCACAGACGGCTTTCACACTGGACTTGTCTCTCTCCCTCACTGCACGCATGAATGCCAGAACCTACGGTCAGCAGCCACGGATGAACTAGCCATCGACCAACTACTGCAATCTGAGCTAGATCAGGACTTTGTCATCGGCCCTTTTGAACAGCCCCCTTTCAGCACCTGGCGAGTCAGCCCTATTGGGCTTGTCAAGGGCAAGTTCTCTAATAAACTCAGATTGGTTTATGATTTGTCAGCGCCTCATTCCTCCACGGTTCCCAGCCTCAATTCCCTTATTCCCTCTGAGGAATTTTCCCTTAAATATGCGTCAGTAGACATGGCCATCCAGGCCATTCTTAAAACAGGCACAGGTACCTGGCTTTCCAAAGCCGACATCTCAAACGCTTTTAAACTTCTTCCCATCCATCCGTCCCTCTGGTGCTGGCATGGAATCAAGTGGAGGCAGCGGTACTACTTTGCCACTAAACTCACGTTCGGGTCCAAAAGTAGTCCTTGGCTCTTCGACACCTTCGCGCAGGCTCTTGCTTGGATCCTGTTACACGTAGCCCAGTGTCAGGAAGTCATTCATTATCTGGATGACTTCCTGCTGATAGAGCCACCCGGCTCTCCTCCACGAGATCTGGGTAAGTTGAGGGTAGTCTTCAATAATCTTAATGTCCCCATCGCAGAGCACAAGGTGGAGGGTCCGTCGCAGGCTATCACCTTCCTCGGGGTCAGCCTAGACACCAACACTATGCAGGCCAGCCTTCCCCCGGATAAACTGACCCGCATCAGGACGGTCCTGAGGGACTTCACTCATGCCAGAACTTGTACCAAGAGACAACTTCAGTCCCTTCTTGGTATGCTTAATTTTGCTATGCGCATCATCCCCCAGGGGCGCTCGTTCGTGTCACGCCTGTTAGCCTTGTTATCCCACTCTCAGGACCCGGAGCAAGTACTCAGCCTGGATTCCGCGGCTATGGCAGACCTAGCCATGTGGGAGGAATTCTTATCTTCTTGGAACGGAGTGTCCCTGTTCGTCCCCTCCGTGTCCGCCCTTTCACCTCGGGTGGTGACCGACGCGGCGGCCTCCACGGGCTTTGCAGCGATCTTTGGCAACCTCTGGCTCGCAGCCCCCTGGCCTCCACAGATACTGGCTATTCCTGGCTTCACTGAGACGTCCTCCCTGTTTGAGCTATATCCCATTGTAGCCGCTGCACACACCTGGGGCCGCAGCTGGTCGGGCCAGACGGTGGTCTTCTCTACAGATAACCTGGCCACTGCGGAGATTGTTAATAAAGGCAGGTCCAGGTCTCTACAGATTATGTCCTTCCTGCGGCGACTGACTCAGCTCTCATTATTGTTTCAGTTCAACCTTCATTGTTCCTTTGTTCCCGGCAAATTTAATCAGGCGGCGGATGCTCTCTCCCGCTTTAACTTTGTTTCATTTTTTAATCAGGTACCCGGAGCCGAACTAACATCAGCAGCTATCCCGGACTGGTCTCAACTGATCTTGGATTAGCCCCACACTTGTCAGCGGCAACGCAACTCATCGATCACTCCCTCTCAGACAATACCCGCAAGGCCTATCAGTCGGCCTGGAGGGCCTTTAGTCGCTTCACATCATCTCACAATACAGAGTCCTCCCGGGTCAAACAAGTCCTTGCCTTCCTTTCCTACTGCCATTCGGACTTGGCATTATCCTTCAACACAATCCGGTTGTACTTGGCCGGGGTACAACACTTCACGTCCCTCCAGGACCCTACCAAACCCTCCTTATTTACCTTTCACGCCGTCCGGGCTCTCATGCGCGGCATTCAGAAACGTCGGCCAGTTTCCAGCGTCAAACGGCTGCCCATCACAGGTGAAGTGTTCAGGGACATGTCAGACATTTTGGCCTCTTCACCTTTCGGTCTCCATGTCAGTATCGTCCTGCAAGCAGCCATACATCTGGCCTTCTACGGCTTCCTGCGCCCAGGCGAGTTTACCTGCAGTAGCCCCTCGGCACGTATGCTGTGCAAGCACCATCTAGTCAGGTTCGAGGACCACTTCATCTTGCACTTAGCGGTTTCCAAGACACAGCAGCTTGGCCCAGGGACGGACATACATTTCTATAAGACCTACAACCGCTGGTGTCCGGTTACTGTCCTCTCCCGCTTGTTGACCCTTTTGGCCGATCAACCAGGGACTGGCCCACTTCTACCCTTTCACTCAAA